>NC_134588.1:109240735-109849485 GCF_037038515.1 Microtus pennsylvanicus | reverse complement strand
TTCTTGGTTGATGGTGTCCTTCTCATGCCTCCCAGACCTCAGCACCATGGATGAACAGATTCCCAATATCAGGAGCATCCCATGGGACTCTGTGTGTGTCACCTAATCCCCTGAGGACCTTGATGTAGCAGGGCCTCGGTCAACTCATGAGAACATCACCGGACTTCCAAAGACAACGTTCTACATTCTGACCAGGAGGATGCTGCTGCCCGAGGCCAGTGAGGGTCAACTAGCATCATTGCCTGCTGCTTCTCTTGGGTGTGTTTGTATGTGTGCCTGTGTTGTGTACACGAGTGTGTGGTTGTATGTGTGCCTGTGTTGTGTACACGAGTGTGTGGTTGTATGTGTGCCTGTGTTGTGTACACGAGTGTGTGGTTGAGCAGGTCAAAGGTCAATGTTGGTTTTCTTCCTTAGTCACCTTAAAGTCTCTCTTCCTCTGATGGTGAGGGGAGTAGCAGCTCACTCAGGACAGAACAACAAGCATGTGGCATGGGTGTGGGAAGGGGCGTGGAGAGCAAGAGAAGTCTGTGTCTAGTAACAGGAAATAGTAATATTAGCTATCACTCTGTCCAGTGAGGACAACTTCCAGAACCCGGTGGTCTGAGCAGGCTGTGGAGGAACACGGAGAGGTGACATGGACAGACAACCTGGCTTTTCTGGGCTGGAAAAAGAGTGGAACAAAGACACACAGCACGCTCATGCTGTACCCAGGGTGCTATTTTGCAGTGTGGTCACACCTGGAGGTGTTAAGAAGCAAGTGTGACTGCTGCGCTGGGTCTGAGTGTGTAAGCTCTTGAAAGAGTGGTCTTTGAGCTGCACCAGCAACCCCAGCCCCAAACTGGAACCAATTAGGACAGGAAGGTGTGAGGCTGGGAACCGGGGTGCTGGGACTAGGGGAAGGGAGTGCTGTGGACAGACCCTTCTTTCCAAAAGGAGGCCATCCCTCCCTGTCAGGGTACATCTCACAGAAACTCAACAAGGAACAGCCTCCTCACCCTACTCTCCCCAGCAGTCAGGGGCCTTCCCTACCTCCCCCTACCTCCCCAGAAGTCAGGGGCCCTCCCCACCTCACCCTACCTCCCCAGAAGTCAGGGGCCCTCCCCACCTCACCCTACCTCCCCAGCAGTCAGGGGCCCTCCCCACCTCACCCTACCTCCCCAGAAGTCAGGGGCCCTCCCCACCTCACCCTACCTCCCCAGCAGTCAGGGGCCCTCCCCACCTCACCCTACCTCCCCAGCAGTCAGGGGCCCTCCCCACCTCACCCTACCTCCCCAGCAGTCAGGGGCCTTCCCCACCTCACCCTACCTCCCCAGCAGTCAGGGGCCCTCCCCACCTCACCCTACCTCCAGGGCTGCTCATTGCATCCTCTCTGAGTCCTTCCTTCCCTTCTGGGCCACAGCCCTAGCTACTTGCTTTAAGGAAAAGTAGTCTCTTGGGTTATTTATATCTGTATCTATAGGCCAGACTCCTCTGGGGGGGCAGGTACTCGGTGGGGAGACCACACTCAATCTCCCAGGCAGTCCTGGAAGAAGCCTTTAGCCAAAGCCTCCACGTGAGGGCATGGGACCAAGGTCATATTGTTTATCCCTCTGCCTTCCCAAGGGGCCTTGGGAAACTTTGGTTGGTGGCTGGGCAGACCTGTCCTAAGGGCCTTCAGGAACGCGTGATCTTTAGTATAGATTGTCTTCAGACTCCCAAGCTGTTCCTCATCCTCAACCTATGCATCTCTGCAGAAACTGTCTCCTCTCTTCACGCTGTTTGGAGGGGACAGCTAACTGTAAAACATGAGAATGGAGCTGTTGTGATGTTACCAGTGCAGGATCTACCAACTAGCCGTGGGTATAAGCCGAGGTGTCTGGAGAAACCTCAGACCCAGAAAGCCCCAGTCAGCTGGCAGTGCTGGTGAAGCATCTATGGCCCCAGATCTGCCCAGAGCTGTGCCCACAGTTAACTCCGAGGGATGGAAATGCAAGAACAGAGACTATATTCCTCTCCAACCCTGGGTCCTCAAATGGCCCAGAACATTCTTGGTTTAACAGCTGATGTTTCTTTCCACGAAGCCTCTTGGCTACCAGGGCACATGGGAAAGGTGACTCAAGGTGAAGACTAGCCAAACACTAGGATCCTGCAGGTACCTACATGAGTCTTCGCAGGCGACACCAAGTGTCAGGGGTGTGAGATGGGAGAATCCAAGAAGTGCTAGGGGCTGCTGAGGGGCTCAGGACATCAGGGGATATCACTGACCTGCACCACCATGTACCCAAGACTCCATGTTCAAGCCAGCCCTCTCAGTAGCTGACTCTACACTTTAGGCATGATGCTAGTCACAGAGGCTAACAAGAGAGCCTGTCTGGAGGATTTGGCTGAAGGTCTTCCGGGAGGTGCGGAAAGGCCTTGGAATGTCCACCGTGGGACAGTTGGAGACGGGAGAGAACCCAGGCTTTGAAGGACTTCCCATCTTCCCCAAACACAGGTCAGAGGCATGTTAAGAGCTAGGAATGGCTCGGCCCCAGAGCATGCGGGGCTGAGCAACACTGACGGAAAGGCACCAGCTGAGTGCCGTGTCCCAGAGGGACCAGCAGCTACCTGGAGATCCCCATCCCGAGGGAGAAACCAGCCAGGTTCTGGGGGAGCAGGTTTATTCTGTGGTCAAGGCCAGAGGAGGCTTCTCATGAGCACCTGGCTCACCCCGAGGGTGAGAAGCAGGAAATGGCATGGCCTTGACCTCAGAGAGTCGGTCAGCCACTGTACCTCCAGCATCCGGTACTTGGTAGTGCTCAGTAGTTAATGAATTCAAAGCTGTGGTCTTGTTGGCCAAGCTTTGGGCATCATCTGGGAACTAGCTGAGTTCACAAACTTCTGCTTGGACAAAGCTGCTGTCTAAGCAGCAGACATGGGATGCCAGTGAGCTACTTTCCCTGCTCAGCGGGAGGAAAGGTGCACTTATCAGTCACTGAGGTGCGGAGGTGGGGCAGAGCTGAGGGCAGGCTCTTCCCTAACAAGGGCCAACTGAGCCCAGGTGCGTTTCTTCCCTGACAGTGCAATCTTAGCTGAAGCATCCCAGGGGACACAGCAAGCATTGATAGATCTGATGATGCCCACGTGAGCCTGTGATTACAGTCTCTGGCAGTACAACATTAAAGGACTCAAGTCACCAGGCAGCCTGGCAAGCACAGCGGGCATTGCATCAGGAGAGGGGCTCCCAGCAGTCTCTGAGAGCCACTTTCCAAGCCAAAGGAAGGAATGTCAGCAATGGACGGTTTCCTAATGACCCATGATCATTTCCTGCTACACGGAGGATGCTATAAAGATTTCAGAAACGGGTTGGAGAGATGGCTCAATGGTTAGAATCTGGCTGCTTTTCCAAAAGACCCAAGTTCAATCCCCAGTACCCACACAAGGCCAATTACCACCTGTAATTCCAGTTCCAGGGATCCCAGCGCCCTCTTCAGACCTAGCTGTTCTTCAGGACTGAGTAGCCAGTGTGGCCAGTGGCTGATGGAGCACATCCAGAACATTCCCACCATCACCACCCAGGGCTGGCTGAGTTCTAGATACCAACAGGCAGTAACCCAATTCTCCATAGTCACGTGGCCGCCACCTAGGTCATTCTGAGCTCCGCAGGTCACACAAGAAGACTCATCTACACTGGAATATAACCAGTCAATGTATCATCATCATGGCCACTGAAGGTGGCCAGCAGAAACCACTCTGTATGATCTTCTTTGTATATTTGCTTTAAAATGCTTTGATTTGTAACAGGCAGTGGTAAGAAATCCCACTTTAGCCAGGCGGTGGTGGCGCACACCTTTAATCCCAGCACTTGGGAGGCAGAGGCAGGCGGATCTCTGTGAGTTCGAGACCAGCCTGGTCTACAAGAGCTAGTTCCAGGACAGGCTCCAAAACCACAGAGAAACCCTGTCTCGAAAAACCAAAAAAAAAAAAAAAATCCCACTTTATTTTATCTTATTATTCAGTGGAGCCTGAAGTGTGTTGGTAGGAAATTTAAGAACTGACCCAGCCAGACAAAGTGCGCATCTGCAGTGCCGGCAGCGGATAGGTGAGGAGGGAGGCCACAGGGAAAGCTCAAGGCCAACCTGAGCGCCTGTGACCCTCACACTGAAACAACAGGGAGGACAGTGACAACACAGCAAGAATGCCCAGAGCAAGGTGGAGCAGTCGTTAGGGAGGCACAGCGAGTGTGCAGCGAGTGTGCTGGCTGGTTTAGGCCAGCCTGACTCCAGAGGGAGCCTCACCTGAGGAACTGTCTTCCCCACAGGGCTGTCGGCAGGCCTGGGGGCATTTTCTTAATCAGTGATTGACAAGCGAGGGCCCAACCCATTGTGGGTGGTTCATCCCTGGGCTGGTGGTCCTGGCCTGGGTTCTCTAAGAAAGCAGGATGAGCAAGCCACAAGCCCTGTGAAGCACGCCAGGAAGTGGCGCCCCTCCATGGCCTCAGCTTCAGCTCCTGCCTCCCGGCTCCTGCCCTGCTTGAGTTACAACCTCAGCTTCCCTAAACAGACCATGGTTCAGGATAAGTAAGTCGTCTCCAGTTGCTTTTAGTCATAGTGTTTCATCATAGCAACAATAACCCAGTACTTAGTTTTCCTAAGGTCACAAACTTAGGTAAATTTGAATGTGGGCAGTGTGGGCACAAGGACTATGCCCTCACAGCCGTGAGGCTCACAATATTTATGACCAAATTGGGAAACATGCTTATTTCCTAACGAGCATGCTCATCTTTTTTAAAACATTCTTTTCATTTATTAGTGTTAAAAATATAAACGCATGCTGCCCTGCACAGTGAGCAGGCGACCCTGCTCCTGGGCCCGCTCCACAGTCAGTTACTTTTCCACTCTTGACTTTCTGGACCTGCTTTTATTTTGAATGCTTTCCAACCTTGTAGGGAGTCCCAGTACACAAAACCCAAGAGTTTATAACCACAACTATCAAAACCACTTTTTTGTTTTGTTCTGTGTTTTTCAAGACAGGGTTTCTCTGTATGGCTCTGGCTGTCCTGGAACTCTCTGTAGACCAGGCTGGCCTCAATCCAGAGATTTGCCTGCTTCTACCCAACCCTGCAACCTCCACGCTGGGATTAAAGGTGTGCACCGTCATGCCCACCCTATCGGTTTTGCTTTTAAGTAGCCTGTATTACAGAGTGAATTTCAGGTCTCTAGCACTGTTTCATGGTAGAATTCTCCAGAAAGAAAACAAATATAGTAAGCCACCAATTTCTTTTATGACCTCCCCAAATTTTATGTTATTAAAAGAGGTTTTGAGGCTGGTCATGGTGGTGTACACCTTTAATCCCTGCACTCAGGAGACGGAGGCAGTCTGAGACCAGCCTGGTCTACAGAGTGAGCTCCAGGGTGAGTCTGAGCGACACAGAGAAACCCTGTTTCAAAAAACAAACAAACAAAACAGATAAACAAAAACAAGCAAACATAAAAAGTCTTTTTCTTTGACAAGATCTCCTTAGTAAATTGGGAGCATGGGGACCTTGGGAGAGGGTTGAAAGGGAGTGGAGAGGCAGGGAGGGGAATAGAGAAAAATGTAGAGCTCAATAAAAGTTAATAAAATTAAAAAAAATAAAGAGAGGCCTGCACCACCACAAAGTCTTTTTCTGAGGACTCAGTCGGGCTCGTGGCAGAATAAGTGGATGGGGTCCTTGGCCCTTAGTTGAATCATCATTGAAGACATTATTTCCCCAATTTTTTCATCTCTAGTTCTTCAGTCACCTGATAAATTAGACTGGAGAAGTCTAGCCCGATTCAGTCATTTTGTAGACACTAAAGTCTGACTCTACAGAGCCAAAGTGGAACACTGACTCAGCAAAGGACAGCGGCCTCCACACAGGTCTTCCCTGGAGCTCTGGAAGTGTCCCCAGACACTGATCAAGTGCAGACTGTGCACTCTGTGCTCTTGGTGGCTCTGGGGGACATCACTTACAGTGGAAACTGTAGACTTGCACATGCTATGACAAGCAGAATTTGCTATTCAGGAGCAACATCTCATAAAGCAAAGTGACCTCAGGGAACCCAAGCTGTCAATCACTTCTCAGCCCCAGAGGTAATGTGACAGGAAAAACAAACAAAAAACCAAACAGTGTTTAAAAACAGCAACTCAAGCCTTCTATCAGAATGTCTGTGGAGAGAACAAAGTAAGACCCAGGCACAGAAATGAAGAGATTTATTCACATAGGAATCCAGGGCTCACGCTCTCAGCGGCTGCACTGCACCCCACCCCCTAACCACACACACTGCTACCGGCAATGCTCAGTTCTCCTGTCTACTAACCGTGGTCTCCAAACACTGAGCAATTACACAAGGACAGTTAAACATGCCCGGTATAAAGTTCAAGTATGTTGTCATAGTTTTCAACTAGGACTAAAACAGAAAAAGGGCTTCTCTGGCTAACCATCAATCGCTGTTCCCTGAGCACCGGCCACGCAAACTGCTATGTAGACATCAAGTGCAGAGTCTGCACCTCCTTCAGGAGAGACCACAGGGAAGGATCTGTCCCTTCTACATTAAAAGGAAGACATTATATGGGAGCCATGTCCACTTCGAGAAAAAAATGTAAACATCTGTGTTATAGTCACATGCCACAAAAAACAACACACTACATAGAAATTAAATTTTGGATCAATTAAAGACCAAAACTAGCATTGCTTTAGTGTAGGAGACAGATAGGAGGTGGCAACGAAGAAGGAGGAAGCCGGACTGTGGACCACAGGTTCCCCGTCGAGAAGGTCTCAGTCTCTGGCCCTGAATGAACCCTGCACGCACTAGACAGGATTTCCCACTCCAGGTCTGGGCTGGTCAGCACAATCATTCTGGTAGAGATCCAGTCAAATCTACCACTGATCTGTGACCACTCTTTGAAGAAAAGCTCACCAACCAGAAAGAACAACAGAAATGCTAAGTGTGAGGCAGAAGACTGGGTTTAAGAAATGAAGAAGGAGCCGGGCGATGGTGGCGCACGCCTTTAATCCCAGCACTCGGGAGGCAGAGGCAGGAGGATCTCTGTGAGTTCGAGACCAGCCTGGTCTACAGAGCGAGTTCCAGGACAGGCTCCAAAGCTACAGAGAAACCCTGTCTCGAAAAACCAAAAAAAAAAAAAGAAATGAAGAAGGTGTAATCTTTTGGCTGGGAGCCGGTGACTTCTTAACCTTCAGAATGCCACATTACGGACATTAGTGAGCGATGGATTTTACACCGCGACATTTACACTCGATGCACACGAAGATATACTCTTCTTGCAGGTTGACGGCTGTGCAGTGTGGGAGTGTGCAGTGTGCTTGGAGCACATTTAAAACCGGGTGTAGGCACTTCGAGGCTGTGGCTGTGGCTGTGGCTGCAAAGGCTGCTGGGCTTGCTGCTGCTGTAGACGGATCTGCTGGGAATAGGGGTCCTCCAGGGATTTGACAAACATGGTAGTTCTGGGGCCGGTCTTCCACACGATGCCATTGGCGTCTCTCACGGAGGACTCCACTGTAATGCTATGTGTTCCAAGGACAGCAAAGTTCAACAGGAACTGGGTGCTGAAGTAATCATTGTGTGGCTCAACCCTCTGCTCCATCTCATTGGTCATGCTGTCAATGGGGATCTACAACACAAGAATTGTTAAACATCAGCACGAGCTGCTTGCTCAGTGTTCTCTAGGACACTGAGCCCCGTCTAAGGACAAGCTACATAAATTCTCATTTCAGTTTCCAGGTTGAGATCACTCAACCATATGGTTATTCTAAACACAGCCCATACAGCCCTCCGGGCGTCATTTGCGAAGTACTTATGGGAGGTTAAGGGCTCGCGTTCTGTGTCATCAATCAAAAGAAAGATGGGGAGAGAATGGAGGCTGGGCCTTCTCAGAGTAGTCAGGGTGCAGGGTGAGAGGATATCACCTGTAACCATAACCAGGCTAGCTTTATATGAAACAGCAAATTTTAATGAAGGGATAGCTTCATTAAACACCAGGAATCCAGATGAGCAGGAAATACAAAAAAAAAAAAAAAAAAAAGAGCAGCGGAGCCAACATTAGCCCGAGGCGAACACGCCCTCTAAGGGGCTGGGCTATCCCTACAATCACCCAAGAAAATGAAGTGACTATGGTGACCACTCCAGTCCTTCCCGCAGCTTTTCAGCCTAAAATACTGATGATAAAGAAATGCTTGGGTGTTTGTGTGTATACATGTGCACACACGTGTATGTGTGAGCACATACGCATAGTGGAGGCCAGAGGTCAACGCTGGGGTTTTTCCTCAATCACACTCCACCTTTATTTTCTGAGACAGGGTCTCAGTGAACTTGGTTCTCATGGATTTGGCCAGGGGGGCTGGTCATTGAGTTCCAGGCATTCACTCAGGGTCAGCTTTTTACATGGGTTGTGGGAATCCAAATTCAGGTCCTCGTGACTGCAAGCAGGTACTTTACTCATGGAGCCATCTCCCCAGCCTTGAAATGCTCCTTTTAAGGAGATTTAAATATGCCAGAGTAACCTGGGCACATACTGTGGATGAAATGTCTAAGCAGAGACAGTGGTGCTGCATGTCACCATACGCAGTATCCTGGCTTTGGATGGCAGTATCAACTGCTGAGCGATGCTGATGGGGAACCCTATCAGGGCAGACGGTCACACAGCACACAGCCTGATTGATGCTGGTGAACACTTACCTACTTCCTGACACCTCAAGGAAGCGAAGTCCCAAGATTCCCTGTACGTTATGCCACAGCAGGCAGTGCTCCTCCTGAGGAGGTGGAGCCCCGAGATGGCTCGAGAGGAGGTGGGTCTTATGAACAAGGTTTCAGGAAAGGAAGTAGGCATGAGGGGGTGAGGTCTCTGAGTTGCATGGGACTAGGCAGGGTGGGAAACCCAATCAGAGGCACATGTTCACATAGTTCTTGCTGTGTGCTCTAAGAGTCACAGAACTCGTGTTCTGATCTCTGCTGGAATGCTTTGCCCACTATCTGGTTCAAGCAGAGAAAAGAGAAACACCAAGTAACATTCTGCCCAGGCCTCTGCTGTGCTGTTGTTATTATGACCCTGTCCAATGGAAATGAAGCTGCCTGAGCAGAGGAGAGCCCCACCTGGGGCCAGCATGCTGCACACAGTTCTTCCTCACACAGGTTACCTTGTAGTCTTGGCTGGATTTACTCTGCAGTGTGGAAGAAACACTCAGACACACGGACTGAATTCTGCGGAAGAGTCCTGGTTTGGAGCCATGCTGGACAACACCTTCCACTTTCAAGGCCAGCTGCTGGTTATTCTGGACAGCAATGGGCTCTGCTGGGTTCCGGGGAGACGGGGACAGAGCAAGCTGGGGAAACAGTAGCATAAGTGCTGACAGCCTGAACCAAGCTTCCTCCCACACCTGGCCGCACTGAGCCCATAAGCCACTCCAGGACCTCACTGGGGAGGTACCACCCTGCAGATGACTTCCCAGTCAAGATCCCCCAGGCTCCTTTTCAACAGCTCTGAGCTTTCACTCGGCCAGGCCGTGTGAGGGAAACAGGCAAAGGCGCTGTCTGCCAGGGCTCTGCTCAGGGAGGGGATGCAATGAACACTCCTCAGGTGAAAGGCTACGCATGATTTTCATGTCCACTGGAGACATCTTTATTCTAGGAAAAAAAATTCTGGGCAACTGTCTCAAGTAATTTAAATAGACTGGATTCAAATGCAAACAGACTTAAAATTCTAAGATAATTCACTGAACTAAGTATGTTATTTAAAAAAAGTTTCCACAATGAACCCTGTAGCACGATTAATAAAAATCCAGAGACAGAAATTGGGGTTCAACATGAAGGTCAGAAAAGCAAAGCAGCCAGTCACTGGCTCTTACCTCGACCTCAGTCCGAAAAGGTGATCCTGTCTCCAGGAATCTCAGAATGAGACTGTAAGTGAGGCGTGCACCACTATTGCCCAGTTTCTATGGCAAACTAGTGTGGCTACTGGGAAAAGGTGTGTGTCACCACTGTCTAGTCTGTAAGGCTGGCAAGGGTGACTGTTTTTCTCTCTGAACTTCACGCAAGCTTTATTTACTAAAATACAAATGAAATGCCACTACAGAACGCAAGCAATTTGGGTGTTGGGGACTGATCCCAAGGCCTCAAGGTTGCTGAGTAATATTTCTAACTTACAGCTTTTCTTTAAAAGCACAGTGTAAACCCCAGATGCGCCTCAACTGTAGAAAGCTCAAGTTTGGCTAAAGGTGAAGGGAATGAGTTTCCTGATGTTACTGAGCCGCTGACCTTGTCATCGACTGTGCAGACAGCTTGCCTTAGGCCTGCTCCCTTCCATAATCAGCTTTTCTGCTGATTAAGGTCTTTTTGAAATGCTAGTTCCAACCAAAAACATTAAATGGATGCAAAAGTTCACTGACAGGCAGAATTCAAGCTTTCTCTAGGGAACAGTCTCCATTTTTCCCAACCATTCAAAAATAGCTTTTCAATTCTGAGTGGCTGAAGTTTTTCAATACACTAACTCTCTTTGTGGGTTAGTTCTCCAAACTCATCCTCCAAAGGCAAGAGTGCCTGGAAGTTAGGTTGGTGATGCTGCACTGGCCTGCTTTGACCAAAGCTGGGTCTGCTCTCACATAGACTCAGTTCAAGACGTGGGCAGGCAACTACAACAGACTTCTAAGAACTCATTTCTGGAGGTAAGAGACAACGATGGACTCCCGTTACCCCAAGGCCTGTCTTACAGTAACTTTCAAGCCCCTATCCTTCCTCAAATCATCCAATAAAGGGAGTAAAAGCAGCCAACTAATGTCTTAAAACTAACATCTTCAGAAGCTAGCTAGCTGATGCTTACTACATGTGTGTGTGTGTGTGTGTGTGTGTGTGTGTGTGTGTGTGTGTGTGTGTTGGGGTGTGGGTGCCATGCACACACATGCAGGCCAGAGGACAACCTGTAGGAGTCATTCCCTTCCACCGTGCAGGCCCTGGGGACTGAGCTCGGATATCAGGTGCTGTTGTTACTCAATAAGCCATCTCTCCAGCCCTACTTAGCTAGTCTTTAAATATTACGTGTTCTTTCTGCCCTACCTTGATGCTGGTGGACTGCAGTTTCTGAAAGAAGTATCTCTGAAATGAAAGAGGAACTTTCAGCAAGGCGATGATGGCATTGCAGAGGCATGCTGTGTGCTGTGGAAGAGAGAAAGTCAGCTGAAAAGAAACCTGCAAACTTACAACTTAGCATGTTCAGGGCAGAGCTGGAAACACATGTGCTCATACAAATGCTTTCAAGAGCACACACCATTCAGCAAGAAGGTGCAACGTCCACAACCCACATGAACTCAATCATTCATGTCAAGAGATGCAATCAGTGGGCTGGAGAGATGGCTCCGTGGCTAAAAGCACTGGCTGCTTCTCCAGAGGACCTCGTTTCAATTCCCAGCACACATGGAAGCTCACAACCATCTGTAACTCCAGACCAGGGAATCTGACATCCTCCTCTGGCTTCCTTCAGGTACCAGGCACACATGAAGTACACAAATTAGTCAAAACACACACACACAATCACAGATTTCTACCTTACATTTTAATTTCTTATTTTTTTTTTCAAATTAGACTTACTAGTTTTATTTTCTGTGTGTTTTCACCACTGCAGCATGACAGAATCACATGGAAGCTTTTGAAGTATCCTCCCTTACCTTATGACAGGATCATGCTGATTAAACCTGCCAGAGGCAGGCCGGGTGTGGCACACACCTTCAAACCCAGCACCTAACTCTGGAATCACAATACGTGTGCCAGGCCTCCATTCCAGATTTAGAGTCAACGGTCATTGGGGGTGGTCTGAGGGATGAATTTTTAAAAGCTCCCAAAGTGATTCTACCTTGGTGACAGAGTTAAGAATTACCTCAACTTCAATATGGTTGTTTCGAAAGAGTAAATAAAACAAACAAGTTGGTCTGCACCTAGGCAAGGTCAGATTTGATCAAAGTTGTCTGCACCTGGCCACATGAGACTTGATATGTTAGTGTGGTCATCAAGTCAGGAGATGGGCTAAGTGCTGCCATGGATGGGACTATTTAATCCTTATCACTGAAATCTGTGCTGGCTGAATGCATAAAATACACTCAACAAGCAGCCCTGAGACTTCAGAACAGGGACTCTAAGTGCACAGAAGTCCAATGACAGGCACAGAGTGTGGGTGTAGCTAACCTCTTTGTGTGACATTTTCAATCTGCATGTTCTTTACAATTACCTTTTAATAAAACATTGTTAGAGATGATTTAACTAAATATCCACTTCCTTAATGATAAAAGCTTAGCAAAACAAATGCCACTTACCATGTAGGAAACAGGGGCATATTTCCGGTTGAGCGCCTCCACCTCTTCTAGGACGCGGCTGTAAACGGCCATCATTCTTCTCTCGTACTCACTGTCAGCGTGGGCAGCCCCAGCGGATCCATACTCCTGGAAGCTGAAGCAGAGACCAGCACAGTTAACCCTCCAATACCACACGCACCTGCTGAACATGGTCCACGTTCTCACTTCATCTTTGAAAAACTGAAGTTATTTCCAATCACAGATGAGGGAATGACACTTGGAAAGGCTAACCTGCCTCCATTTGTACAACTATTCACCGACAAGCTGGAATTTAAACCCAAATCTGACTACAAATGTAATTCTTAACTACCTACATGAAGGTCTTTGAATTTGTTAGCATATGAGAAAAAAGACACTGGAGGGGCAGCAAGTAACGTACTGAAAAGACATCATCTAAGAGACAGACAGGAACACAGACAGATCTGTAGGTCAGCATGCCACCAGACTCAGCCATGGCTGAGGGAACGGTGTCAGCACAGAGCCTGGAAGGGAAAGCACTGAATGAGCAGGGGATTCTGGGACAGCGTGCTAGGAAAGCTTAGACCTTCCTGTCCTTCCTCTGAAATATTTCTGATAGGTAAGGAGCAAAAGTCCTGAGTCCTATATAAACTTGAAGAGGGCTATCTGGAAGTGGGTGCAGTGCAGGTGATTACACCAGGCACACACTCGTTCCTGTTGGTCCTTTCAGAGCTGCTATGTGTACGGCACTCAGTGAGGCACACAGACAGCTGCTCATTCACTCTTCAGGGCCTGGGAAAGAGAGACTGTGCCTAAGTGAGAACAAATACCTTCTCAGAGTGAGTAGTGAAGAATGAGACATTTGTAGTGACATCTGCCCGACTCCAGGGCTCTGTTCTACACTTTAAATTTCATCAAGAAATAAACATATTACAATGGATGCAGTAAGTGGAAGAAAAATAGCTGCACCACTAAGACTGACATTCTAACAGAGATGGCACTGACCACCTGGTGAGCCAAGGCTGTGCGGACTCTCAGGGTGAAGTGCGGAGTGAAACAGAGGGCTCTCACAGTCTTTAATGAACACAACTATTATGAATAATTAGTTATTGGGGGAAGGAAAAGGAATTTTTAATAAAGCAAATAAGGGGCTGGAGAGATGGCTCAGAGGTTAAGAGCACTGGCTGCTCTTCCAAAGGTCCTGAGTTCAACTCCCAGCAACCACATGGTGGCTCACAAAGATCCAAAATGAGATCTAGTGCCCTCTTCCAGCCTACAGGCATATATAACACTGTATACATAATAAATATTTAAAAAAAATAAAGCAAATAAGGAGCATCTTCTGGTTTGGGGAAAGTTCGACTTTCAGGGGCTGGAGAGATGGCTCAACAGTTAAAAGCACTGGTTGCTCTTCCAGAGGACCCAGGTTCAATTCCCAGCATTCACATGGCTGATCACAGCTGTCTGTAACTCCAGTTCCAGGGGAACCAACACCATCATAGAGACACATATGTAGGCAATACATACATACACACACAAATGAAGTTCAACTCTGAGTTATTAACTCAATTCCCCCAGCACAGCATATTCTGCCAATTTTGTTTCTCAGTTTTCTTTCTAGGTCAAGGCTGTAAATGCAGAGGGAAGCGGTTCCTCTACATCTTTTTGTCCTAGCTCTGTGACCTTAGGCAACCAGGAAGAGTTCTCCGGCTCTCCTTTCTTTTCTTTCCAAAACACTACTGTGACTGATCATCAGGTAACAATGCATTTGCAATTTTATAAAGCAAGCATCATTCAACTCACCTTGCTGACTCTGGATCCAAAACCAAGGCTTCTATGGCATGAGATATCAGTAAGCAGCTCTGCTGCTGTCTAGAGCAGCGTTAAGTCACACAGGAGAACACAAAGACCTGCCTCACACTTTTTGCTATTAGAATATTAAATGAGTAAACATGAGCACTGTGCTTTTTTCCTTTACAGAGTACATGCTGTCTACACCAGCAATTTAAACCCTTTCCAGGCAGGGTGTTTCAGAGCTCAACGTGGGACCCCATCCCCCAGGGACTGACCCCCGGGCCTTGTACATGCTGCACACACGCTCCCACCACTGAGCTACCAATGTACCCCCACCTTTAAACTGCTTTCGTAAGGAGCCAGTCGTGCCACACAGCTTTAGCCCAGCACCCAGGAAAAAGAACCAGATGCAGCTGTGTGAGTTTGAGGCCTGCCTGATCTACACAGCGAGTTCTAGGAGAGCCAGGGTTACGGAGAGACCCTGACCCTGTCTTAAACATTTTTTTTTGTGGGGGGGGGGGACGGGAACACAACGACAAGGTCTCAATCCTCCTGCCTCAGCCTCCCAAGCAGCTAGGGCTACAGGCACGCCCTTTCATGGCCAATTACAGCCCTGCTGATTTTTACCTTAGATAAAGCAGCACTTCCTGGGAAGGAAAAAGGTTTCAGAGAGAAAGAAGGAAGCGAGGAGAGCCAACTGCCGAGTTTTTGTTTGGATGGCTCCTCCGCTGTGATCTGACTCTCCTGTATGCACTCCTATGGCAGAGGATCCTGAGCACTCATTAAGCTTCAATCAATCAATCAATCAATTAAAACTCCAACAACTGCGAACTCACAAGCCTAACAACTTCAGAACAGTTTCCCCCTCTTTCCAATAAGACTGGGAGTTGTAAATAAGAAAAGATGGATGGTTCCTGGAGGATCGAGGGAACGGAGGTGGTGCTGGCCATAACCAAGGGTTGTTAGCTACGAGCCATGTACTGTGATGTGGCTGCTCAAGAGAGCACAAGGCTCCTGGCTGATGGGACCCGGGCTTGACTGGCATTGTTTTGAGAAAGGCCTTCCAGAGTTGCTGGCTGGTTTCCACCTCCTGGGCCAACTAATTCTCAGTCTCCTTAGCACTGGGGACAACAGGCTTGTGTCACTACCCTGGGCACGACTCAGGGCTGTGGTAGATCTTCCAAAGGTGGACTGGACCACCAGGAAGCCAGCCCTTTTAAAAAGATTAAATTTAAGAGTGAAGCTATGTGCTCCTATTTAATTTCTAAGGAAGAAATTGCTAATTAATTGTAACAGACATAAGGATTAGCAAATCTGTATTTTTGACTGAGCAAATTTACTCTGTATTTGGGAGAACACGTCCCAAGAACAAGGTCTTCCAAATGACAGAGGATACAGTTCTACGTTCCTCAGAGTTGCTGAGTCGGCATCAAAGGACGCCTGATAGAGATCTCGGTACCGGGAAGCAAGGTTTCGGAACTCTTCCATGGATTGCTTCATCTAAAAAGGAAGAAAAACATAAAAATTAAAGCACAGAAAACTCATCCTCAGTAACAGTTCAAATAAAAATTGTGTTATCATTTTCATAACTTTATTACATAAAATCAACAAAGATGGCAAAGGAAGCTATACATGCTCACGGTGCGTAATAACTTACTAACAGTGTCTATACATGCTCACGGTGTGTAATAACTTACTAACAGTGTCTATACATGCTCACGGTGCGTAATAACTTACTAACAGTGTCTATACATGCTCACGGTGTGTAATAATTTACTAACAGTGTCTATACATGCTCACGGTGTGTAATAATTTACTAACAGTGTCTATACATGCTCACGGTGTGTAATAATTTACTAACAGTGTCTATACATGCTCACGGTGTGTAATAATTTACTAACAGTGTCTATACATGCTCACGGTGTGTAATAATTTACTAACAGTGTCTATACATGCTCACGGTGCGTAATAACTTACTAACAGTGTCTATACATGCTCACGGTGTGTAATAATTTACTAACAGTGTCTATACATGCTCACGGTGTGTAATAATTTACTAACAGTGTCTATACATGCTCACGGTGTGTAATAATTTACTAACAGTGTCTATACATGCTCACGGTGTGTAATAATTTACTAACAGTGTCTATACATGCTCACGGTGTGTAATAATTTACTAACAGTGTCTATACATGCTCACGGTGTGTAATAATTTACTAACAGTGTCTATACACGCTCACGGTGTGTAATAATTTACTAACAGTGTCTATACATGCTCACGGTGTGTAATAATTTACTAACAGTGTCTATACATGCTCACGGTGCGTAATAACTTACTAACAGTGTCTATACATGCTCACGGTGTGTAATAATTTACTAACAGTGTCTGTACATGCTCACGGTGTGTAATAATTTACTAACAGTGTCTATACATGCTCACGGTGTGTAATAATTTACTAACAGTGTCTATACATGCTCACGGTGTGTAATAATTTACTAACAGTGTCTATACATGCTCACGGTGTGTAATAATTTACTAACAGTGTCTATACATGCTCACGGTGTGTAATAATTTGCTAACGACGTCTATACATGCTCACAGTTGTGTAATAATTTACTACCTATTACGTCTATACATGCTCACGGTGTGTAATAATTTGCTAACGATGTCCATACATGCTCACAGTGTGTAATAATTTACTAACGACGTCTAGAAACAAGACACTGTGTTTCAGTCTCTTCAGGTGTCACTGAGATAACTAATGCTATGACTGACATTCCCAACTCCAGTGTCACTCCTTCCTTCTCTCAGGACCAAGGCTGTCTAAACAGGACATCATATCAATCTGCCATACAGACGAGTAAGTATTTGACACACACCACTGATTTTAACTGTACAACCTTTCATCTTCAAAAATTTCTGAAATCCAAATAATATCCACAATAGAGAGAAATCAAGACATGCCTGATTGGAGATCCGGCCGCACCTCTGCAGATCGTTCCCTAAGGTCATGGCAATTGTGGTGGCGATTGCAGGGGGAGGGCTTGTCTTCAGGCTGTTACAAGTACAAATGAGCTGCGAGAAGGCTTGGAGAAGATCGATCCTGAGTTTTACAAATTCACACTGAAAACTTAAGGGGTTCAGTGGTGTGCTGGCAGCCTGGAATAAAGGAAGAAGTTTAATACAAAGTAACCGGCCACTCTAGACTCAACCAAATCTAATTAAAAAATGCCCAGTAAGCCGGGCGGTGGTGGCGCACGCCTTTAATCCCAGCACTCGGGAGGCAGAGGCAGGCGGATCTCGGTGAGTTCGAGACCAGCCTGGTCTACAGAGCTAGTTCCAGGACAGGCTCCAAAAACCACAGAGAAACCCTGTCTCGAAAAACCAAAAAAAAAAAAAAAAAATGCCCAGTAAAAAATGCACTTGAATGGATATGAACGGACTGCTTCTTGCCTTTTCTCCTTAAAACACCCCAGGACAGCACAGCAGCACAACAGTTATTTAGACAGCACTTACGCTGCGCTAGGACTGTAAGAGACCTGGAGATGATGAAGGCACAGGAGGGGCGTGCACGGAGAACGTGTAAGAGCTGCACCTGTTTAATGGGGGACGCGAGCATCCAAGGACTTGGACACCTGTGGCTGTTTGAACGTCTCGGATCTGTCTTCCTGAAAGCCAAGGGAGGACTGCATTTGTCCCAGTTCATGCACAGGTCATAGTAACACTGATGGGGAAATACCTACACCACAATGAGAATGATCTAACAACATCAGGGAAACTCACCGTTGTGGCATCGCCTGAAAACCTTGTTGACATTCAGAGGTTCCTCGCTGCCTGCATTTAGCACGCAGCTTGCTAAATAAATTATCACTAAGACACCACCTCAGAAGGTTCAAAGACATCATCTCCCTAAATCTTAACACTCTCCTACCTTTCCAGTCTGTGGTTCCCATTACCAAAACCGTTACTAGCGTGCCAAAAAGTTGGACAGTGAGGAAAGGAAGATAAAGGGGGCAGAAACATGTTTCTAGACAGCCTCACTGCCTCAAAGCTGCCTTCTAGCCCACAGTAACTTAAAGAGTCTCTGAGCTGATGCTGTTGAGAGAACACCAGAGAGTGGCTTATCACACACAGACGTTCAGGAGGACAGAGCACAAGAGGGAACTGTGCAAGAGCACAAAGTAGCAGCCACAGACTGGGTAGGGGCTTTAAGTCCCAGGAGCACAGGCAGAGCTATCACAGCCTCCAACTGGTTAGCAACCGTCCTGGTGAAGAACACAGCAATGTGTTTTCAATAAAAGGCACATCCTAGAAACGTGCTAATTTAATAGTAAACAGAGGCACGGTGGGCACATCCTCTACAAGACGGCTGTTTCGAACACACTGATGTGCTGGGCACGGGAGCTGGGTTCCAGGAGCCCCTCATGGAATTTCCATCGGGCTGAGCTGCGCACAATGTCCTCAGTGGAGCTCTCTACTTACAAATGACAAATGGAGCTTGCACAGCTGCTCCTGCATCCTCTATGGAAGCACACATTTGCCTGCACCCTTCTCCAACTGCAAGGGCCCTTGAGGCACTGTATGCGACGGAAAAATATCTATCCTCAATGTTAGGCTGTGTTGACATTTTCAACCTTTCAATATTTTGTTTTAGTTACAAAATAGCTTGCATCAAGACACTACAGAGACTATTTCAATTGTGTTTAATGTCTTAGGTTTGATTTGCTCTGGTAGGAAGACTGAAGGAGATCCCCTATTTCTTCTGTCTCTTTACTACTACTTGCAAATTTAAAAAACTTACCAATGGGCTCATCTGAGAGATGGCTCAGGTCAGCAGCACTGGCTGCTCTTCCAGAGGACCCATTCACATGGCGGCTCATAACCACCTGTACCCCAGTTTCAGGTGGTCAGGACACCTTCTTTTAACTTCCTTAGGCATGCACAGGCATACATGCAGGCAAAACACATAAAATAAAAATAAACCTAATCAGAAATTAGTATTTTTAATTAGTGTGTGTATGCCCTATATGTGCGAGGTACCCAAGGAGGTTAGAAGGCTTCAGATCTCCTAGAGTTAGAATTACAGGCAGTTGTGAGTCACCTGTTGTGGGTGCTGGGAACCAAACTTGGGTCCCTTAGCAGGGCAGCAAGTGCTCTTAACTAAGTTATCTCTCTTACCCCTACCTACTATTATCAACTTACTAGATGTTACTTATTTTAGAAGAGACAGGAGCACAAGTAAGTATATATGACATGGATAAATAACTGAAAAACAAAAGGCCCTGACATTAGGGCTCTACATGCATTCTAAAACCAAAGGAGAAGCCAGATGCAGTGACGAGAGAACGCTGGCCATGCTGGGAAGATGGGCGCCTAGGAAGCCACTGTGAGGAGCTTGTATACTATGCGGAGCGAAAAGCAACGTTACTGCAGAACACACAGCCAAGAGCAGTGTTCTTCACAGCCACAGCGCCTGCAGGACAGATATCAGGGGGAGTCTGACTACCATCAAAGAGAGAAGGGGACGTCATTTACTCTTCTCAACTCTGGGGCTAAACCTTAGATGAGCTGGGTTTTAAGGTCAGCAGAAATAGCAAATACCGGGAATAGTCAAAACTGCCCCAAATGCTCCCCAAGAAAAGGAAAAACAAACTTCCTCTCATCCTGGGCCAAAGGAACCAGTTGGCAGGGTGGTCTCAGCTCACTTCAGTGTTTATTCCCGCCCTGCTATTTCCATCTCACTGTTATGTGAATCTATTTACCTAGCAGACTTTTTAAAATCATTTTTATTTTTATGTGAATGAGTATTTTGCCCACATGCATGTCTGTGCACTGTGTGCAATGACTGCAGAAGCCAGAAGAGGGCGTTAGATCCATTGGAACTAGAATGATAGAGGGCCAGGAGACACTGTGTGGGTGGGTGCTAGGAACCAAAGCTAGATTCTCTGAAAGAGCTGCCAGCACTGAGCATCAAGACACTGCCTAGCACTTTTTACCATTGAATAATGTCCCATTCTACATAAACTAGAAAAAAATGAAACAATTTTATTGAGCCAAACCAGTAATTTTACCTTTAAATTTTCTATGGTGTTCATTAACCTGATGAAAGCCTATCAACCTTTTCCTTCTCCAGAAGGTCAAGACAGAAGAGCTGCCCTTTGAAATGGAGAGGCAGCTCAGGGCTTAGCTGGGTCTGGGGATGAGAGGGAGGGAAGCACGAGTGGGGACGAGGGAGGAAGGAGTATGGGTCTTTAGATACGCTTGTTTTAAATACCTGCCAATCAATTTTAGTAGATCTCAAAGGTACCACATAGTCTGCATAGCTACAGTCTCTATGACATTGATTCTTAGTTTCATTTGGAACACTGCTTTTGGAATGGCTCAGGCTCAATAATAGTTAAAATATGTTATAAACATATGCAAATAGGTCCCAGCTCAATATACTCAACTTTTTAAGTGTGTCACAATGCTCTAAAAATGTTTAATGCTGAATAAATAACCTCCTCACTTTTAGGGAGAAATGCCCTTGACTAATACAGAAAGTACTACTTTAGGGAATACGTTTTTACTTAGGGATGCAGCTCATTTCAAGAAA
The DNA here is from genome assembly GCF_037038515.1 of Microtus pennsylvanicus. Lineage (NCBI taxonomy): Eukaryota > Metazoa > Chordata > Mammalia > Rodentia > Cricetidae > Microtus > Microtus pennsylvanicus. The sequence goes on along the minus strand of NC_134588.1, from coordinate 109,828,803 downwards.
CTGGTGAAATTTCAAAAAGTAAGAAAAATTAAGGATCTCCTTTCTGAGATCCTTTCGTGGAAGACAGAGTAAGCGTTGTAGGAGATTGTTAATTTCGAAACCACAGAGGATTAAAACAGTGTCACATTAGAATTTTCAACATTTTCTTTCTTAGTATATAACAGCAATTCTCAACCTGTGGGGTGATCACTAACCATTTTTTGGGGTTGAACAACCCTTCCACAGGGGTCACCTAAAACAACTGGAAAACACAAGTATTTACATTGTGATTCATAACAGCAGCAGAATTACCGTTATGAAGTCGCAATGAAAATACTTTCACCACAGCATGAGGAACAGCATTAAAGGGTTGTAGCATCAGGAGGGTTGAGAACCACTGTCAAGTGAGACTCCCAGGTCATTGCAATGACAAAGCATTCACCTAGCATGCACAAGGCTCCAGGTTCAAGCCTTAACATTACAAAATACCCTGCAAACCTCTACTAATGAGTGGCCAGACAGGATTGGAGAATGGGCCTGTGCCTGGTGGTGGCACTGGGCCAGCTAGTATCTTACCAATTGAAAATCTGGAGGAAGAGGCTATTTCTACCCCACTTAACTTTGTCTGCCTTAATTCGGCAATTGTCAGGATGTGTGATACCAGTGCTTTATAAAAACAAAACATTAGCTTCCACTAGCCTAAGAACACTAGCAAGAGTTTTATTTCTGTGCACATGTATTATTCTTAGATAACCACCAGGCCTCACAAGGTTGTCAAAAGAGAATAACCCAAAGCAGAAAGGATAGCACCCACACCAATCACGACAGGAAGGGGACTCACTGTCAAGGAGGCGATCCCTTTGTGGTAGAATTTCAAAGACTCAGCAATGCAAGAAAGTGCTGAACTGAAGCTCTCCTCCTGCAGCCCAGTGAGACACTGCTCGGCATGCGAGAACTCCTTCAAACTGTTCAGCCAGAAGTAGAAGTGTTCTGATGCGACCTGAGTCAGCAAACTCTGGTAAAGCTCTCGGGCCATGTCATGGTTGCCCTAAGGAAGGAAGGGACCAGAAGTGAGGCTAGGCATTCGCACCATTACTATAGTAGACAGCAAACCCAGAACAAGTCCAAATATCATGTCTCATGTTACATAATTCCCTGAGACAGTCTAAATACTTCTTCAGAAAAAATATATCCAGCTGCTTTTATAACGTAACGCCTCGAGTTCTTTACTAAAACAGCTCCAAAGAGAAAATAAACGGAGTGGACTGTAACAAGTCTAGACGCTGGTCTCAAACACAGAAACCCGGGTGCTTGTGTGTCATTCTGCAGGAGCCATTGAGGGGGCCGAGTCACCTGGTGGTCGGGGAATGCGCGTTCAGTGACCTGGAGGCAGAGATGTCTGACCCTGCCTGTGGTGCCAGCATGCCATACCATCACACAGAACACCCGGCCAACAGTGTCCCTCCCTGTGGGAGACGGCGGGAAGCGGAGCGCTGCTTCAACCACTGCCGAGGAGAGCCGTGCTCCTCACTCTTCAACCACTGCCGAGGAGAGCCGTGCTCCTCACTCTTCAACCACTGCCGAGGAGAGCCGTGCTCCTCACTCTTCAACCACTGCCGAGGAGAGCCGTGCTCCTCACTCTTCAACCACTGCCGAGGAGAGCCGTGCTCCTCACTCTTCTCTGCACTCTGCCTTAGGTTTCTGGTCCGACTACACTTCATATTTCTTTAAAAAATTCAATGATCAGGTTGGAGAAAGAATGGTGGGCCAGAAAGAGGAGGGGGAGTGGCCCTGGTTCCGACAACCTGCAGCAGTACAGTGGTTCTAAAACGCTCCAGACAGTGTGCACCGTCACTGATCGCACACTGACAAGCACCGACACGACAGACCACTGCTCACAAGGAAAGTTGCTTTCCTTTGGTATCCTATGAGCCCATGAGTAACAAGCTCTTCTTGAGAATGGCCCCACGGCTCACAGCCTAAACACCTGGTCCTTAGGGAGCAAAACTGTCTGAAGAGATTACAAGGGTTAGGGATGTGGCTTTGTTGGAGTAGATGCTGGGAGTGGGCTCTGAGGTTTCAGAAGTCATGGCTCAGTGTCTCTCTGCCTGCTGCCTGTGGATCAGGACGGAAAGCTCCCAGTTACTTCCTCAGCACCTTCCTGCCTGCAGACACCTGCATGAGGATAATGGACAAAGCCCCTGAAACTGCAACCAAACACCCAGTTAAATGCTCTTTTCTAAGAGCTGCCTAGGTCACGGTGTCTCTTCACAGCAGGACAGTGACTAGGAAAACTCCCATCTTGACGTGGACTCTAACTATGACAATGACCACGTCATTTAAGGAGTGTGCACTGACACCCAGCATTCCGGAGGGAAGGAAGCCCGTACCATTCTGGAAGCCTGTCTGGCGATCCGGTAGACGGTCCACCCACTGGACACGCTTTCAAGCTGCTGCTTGATCACTGCCTTTACTTCCGCAGACAATGCTTTCTGGCTGGCTACAAAAATCACAGTAGCCAAGCTTACCTAACAGACAACAAATAAGAAAGACATGTAAGTTTACTCAAAGACAAAGACAAAAATTAGAGATCACCAAAACAGAACAGAATTTAGGGCCAATGACATGGCCGAGCAGGTAAACATGTCTGTTGTCAAGCTTGATGAACTGAATTCAACACCTCAGACCTGCATGGTAGAAGGAGAGAACGGACTTCTGAGAGACGCCCTTGGACCGCCACACATGCATGCGCACACTTACACAAAGTAACTGAATAAGCGTGGCAAAAAGGGACAAAATGGGTTCTCTGTTGACATTATTTATCATTTTAAAGCCAGTAAGCGACCTTTTTAATTAACTCAGAGCACTATTTATAAAGCAAGAAATTAGAAAAAAATGCTCACAACTGAGAACAAATAAATTATGATACGTTCACACAGCAAGATATTTCAGTGAAATGCAGAGATCACTATAAATCACTAGCAAGATAGGCAAACCATGAAAGCTGAATTGTAGCATGATGTTCACATAGAGCTAAGATATTTAAAGCAATGCATATATCACTTTGGGGCATCTACTGAGGTTATCCACGTACAGCACACAAAGAGACGGAGGAGGAGCTAACATAGGGAGTGCTACAGCTAACCCTGATTGCCAACTTGTTTAGATCCCTTGTGTGTTGGATGGTTTATGTCAACTCGATGCACACTGAAGAGCAGGAGCTGAGAGAGGCCTCTATACAATGCAGGCAGGCCTATAGAGCATTACTGCAATTAGTGATTGAGAGGAAAGGCCAGCACATTGTGGGCGGTGCTATCCCTGGTCTAGTGGTCTTGGGTTATGTAAGAAAACAGGCTGAACAAGCTATGAGGAGCAAACCAGTAAGCAGCACCCCTCCATGGCCTCTGTGTCAGCTCCTGCCTCCATGTTCCTGCCCTGCTTGAGTTCCTGTCCTGACCTCCTTTATGACAAACAATGATAAGAAAATGTAAGCCAAATAAACCCTTTCCTCCCCAACGGGCTTTTTGGTCATGGTGTTTCATTTCAGCAACAGAAACCCTATCTAAGGCAGCACGGAATCACATCTCAGGATCCTGAGTGAATAGTGCTAGGTAAACACCCTCTTTGGCTCCGGCAGCCACGCCCTCCCCACCGTGATGGACTGGATGGCTTTTCACACGTGAGCCTCCTTCTTTAAGCTGTTTTTGCCAGATATTTTGTCATAGCAACAAGAAAAGTAACTAAGATAAGGTGAAGGTGGGGTAGATCTTAACTATATAATAATACTGTTTTCTTCTGAGACAGGGTCTCTATATAACCCTGTCTGTCCTAGAATTCACTGTGTAGACCAGGCTGCCCTTGCTCTGCATCCCTAGTGCTGGTATTAAAGGCATGCACCACCATGCCTGGCCTAGCACTGTTTTCTTCAGTGCATCTAAGTTATAGATGCAAATGTTTCACTGTATTCTTCCAGGTTAAAAACAACAATAACAACAACAAAAAAACCCTTACAAACAAACAAAAATACTCATTATGTTCTGCATTTTAAAGTTTCTTTTAGTAATGCTGATAAAAAAAAAGAGAGAGAGACGTTAAAACTCAAATGCCACTTCAGTACAAAACAGACTTGCCATGGCATTCTGCAGAGTGAGAAACCTTGGAACACTCAGCCCTACATGGGATGTCACTATCAAATCTTAGGGCTCAGGGTACCCTTGGAAGAGGAGGCAGAAGAGTACAGTCAGAGGGGACGGAGGGCTCCAAGGAGACAACCCTCTACATCAGAAGGCATAAAGCTCAGAGACCGAGGAAACATGCACAGGTCTCATGGGTTCACACCAGGTCCTCTACATATGGATTATGGTGTTGATTGCCTTGGCGGGTTACTCAGTCTAGGGGTTGTAACCTGCCTGGCAGTTCAGTTATTCCAGGGTCACGGAGAGGTACTATCTGGAAGATAATGGGATAAGAGAGAAGAAGGAGGCTAGGCAGATTTGTCGAAGCCTCCGTTTATTAGAGACAGGTTTACAGTTTATATAGGATAAGGAATTGGGGGGGAGGGCACAGGGGCCTGGACTCTTGTCGCGTGGTTCACGTTGGTCACGTGGTTCACATTGGTCATGTAGGCCAGGAGCTGGAAGTAATTTTAGAGGACGACGTCCCCTCTCCCAGTAAAGTTTGCCCTTGGGTTTAGGGACATCATTTAGGGGTTGATTATAATTAGTATACGATTGAGGGTTGGGGGAGGAATTTTATAAGCTCAGGGATCATTTTGAAAAAAAAAAAAAGAGGGATGATGGGATAATAGATTTGTAATTGTGAGTTACTGTTGTTAGACAAATATATTGATATAGATTCTTGTATATTGATACAAAGTTAAATTGTATTGACTATTGTATGCATTCATGTTTCTACCTCTGTTTAAAACATTTTTTATGTATTGACATATATATATTGTATATATTTACCATATTGCAGTGTACATTTCTACCTCTGATTAATATACTTATATAATGTTCGTGTATTGGTATATATTTACCCACTGCAATGTATATTTGTACATTGTTTATATTTGGAGGTCAATGCCAAATTGGCATTGTTTGTGACCTGACCTTTGGTCAGGTCACGTAGGCCAGGAAGTCACGAGTTGACACATCTAGTTCTCTAGATAGTTTGGAATGTGGGGCGGGTTCCGCTAACAGATAGCTCTCTATTAACAGCCAATTGAGTGTGGGGTAGGCTCTGTCAATAGAACGGTTTCTTAACACAATTAGGGGTGTGGGGTTCTCTGCAGACTCCCCAGGGCGATGGTTCCTGTAATAATTTTAGGAGGAAACGGCTCCTGACAGATCCCCCTTCCTTTTATAAAGACAGGCAGCTATTAAGTGGAGGGCACCACGGTGTCAGATCTAAAGGAGAAGGGACTGGGACAAGGAGAGACCCTCCTCTCAAATGGTGAAGCAATTTACCTCTCCTGGGAACAGAGGGGTGCCTTATGATTCTTAGGTCGAGTGGGGACCAGGTCTTTTTCCCCCTTACCCGTCCTCGGGTTCCCAGGACCCTGTCTTAGGTTGGGGGATGTCCTGCCACAAGTCGCCCGTCCTTGGAGCTCTTCAAATAAAAGGTATCTAGCAAGACCTAAAGTAAGCAGGTCTTTGACCACAGGTCACCCTGTCTTAGGCCATGTGGAGGGCACTCCTCGTGCCTGGCACCATGCCATGTTGAGCCGGTTTCTACAACCTCTGTATGGTGTGCTATTCAGGCGAGGGTCCACACTAACTCCCGTCATTGGGCCCCTGCGTCTATCATTAATGAAAAGACTGTGAGGAGCTCCTCAAACAAAAGATATGATACAATTTGGGCACCAATAATTCCATCTTCCAGACAAGAAGTAAAGGCGTTTTCCAAACCCAGTATTCACCTTTAGTCTGGCCCATGGTATATCCTCCTTCCTAAATGCCCACTCCACCCTAAGATTACGAGTGCTGCCTGCCAAACATTTTTTTCCAGGGATTCCAGGACCTAAAGGGTTTGGGATGTGTAGCAAGGGTGGAAAATTGGAGAGCGGCTGCAGGTTGCTCTGTCTCTGGAGTTCTGAGGTCCTCCATGGAGCCTCGAGTGTTCAGGCGATGGTAAAGAACAGCTATGGAATCCTTTGTTATTTCATCAATCTGGGTCTTAATAGAGCGGGTTAGTTTTTTAAAGGCCCAAGGGCCAAAGGATAATAGTAGTAATAGTCCCATAAGAGGGCCCAATAAACTAGGCAAAAGTGTGGACAGCCAGGGGGAAGTGGAGAACCAGTTTTGGTACCAGGACTCCTGCTTTTCTCTGTTTCTTTTTCTTTCTTCTAAACTATTTTTTACCTTCTGTATGCTATCCTGTACTAAGCCTGTTTTATCTGAATAAAAGCAACATTCTTCTTTAAGGGCAACACAAAGTCCCCCTTCTTTAAGAAAAACCAGGTCAAGGCCTTGTCTATTCTGCAGAACCACCTCTGACAGAGAGAGACTAATGAATCTTTTAGGTTTTCCAGACCCTTTTGTAATTCCTGGATGTCTCTGTCTACCGCCAGACTAAGTTGAGCATATTGCTGTTGGGAGGTGATAAGAGAGGCAATCCCTGTTCCTGCACCTGTGGCTCCTAATCCCAAAACAGCCAAGGTAATGGCTGAAATAGGTTCCCTCTTGTATCGGGGCATAATAGTGCCCTGTTCCCCAAAGTGGAGGAGATTCTCTGACTCATGTATCGTCAGACGAGGTACCAACTGCACTAGCACACAATAATCTTCATTGATCAAAAAGTTAATGGTAACTATATAAGTGGTGAGGCCCAAGGAACAGGCAAAATAGAATCCTTCAGGTGCAGATATAAGAAAAAGAAATATTGACAATAAGTGTCTGATTGCAGGTATGCTGCAATGGTTGAGGGAAGCGCAAGGCTGGTCCCCTAAGGCATAGCCCTAGGCCAGAGACCTGGCTTATCCTAAGACCTCGGCTCCTGACATTATGGCTATGGGATTCCTGAGTGAGTAGTGGGTTTCCGATTCTCGTGTCTTCTCTTGGGCTCTTTCGCTTCTATTTGTTTGTCCTGCCCAACTCCACTGTGTTGGTTTATTATATCCTAGTGCATCATCATCCCTTAGCAGCCTGTTTTCTAAATGAGACAGAAAGAGAGTGGACCCAGATGGGAGGGGAAATGGGGAAGGAAGAGGAAGAGTGTGTGTGTGTGTGTGGGGACATAAACAATATATTATGTGAGAAAAAAAATCTACTTTCAATAAAAGGAAAAACAAACAAACTTGGCCAAATGCTTCTTTGTATGTATCATTGATCCCTGTTGTGGTCACCGTATCATGTCCCTCCATGACCACTGCCACTGAGTTCTCAGGTAAACACTTGTGACAGCCCATGGTGAAGTGGGTGTCAACCCTCCACAGAGGCTAGAGAAAGTCATCTCATTCTGCTTCCCCACCGTACAGCTTCCATGTACTGTACAACAACCCTTTCTACATCTCCTCGTCCTGATATCAAGGTGTGAAAGCCTGAATTGAGTGACAAGCAGCTAGAGAGGTCCTGTAATGGAAAACTGATCTGGTTGAGTTTATGTTCACTATTGAATTTTAAACATTTTCTAAGTTCACAATAGTGTTTTGTGTTGTTTGTATGCAGCTGAGGTTACCCTTAAATTCCAGCACTACACCTCCCAAAATGCTAAGATTATGGGCATGTTCCAACCATGCCTACCTAAGAAAGCTGTTTTAAACCTAGACATGGCTTCTAAACCAAATCAAAGTACAGGCTCAGTGTTTCTATTGGAAGTGCTTGTGTTTCAGATCCAGGGAACTTTAGTACAGACTCTGCTCACCGATTTTCCTTACTCAGAAGTCCAAAGGTGTTCACAAAGTTTTGGCTTCTGAGCAGTTCAGATGCTAGACTCCTTTTGACTTATAGAACAAGTTCCTGGTAACTAGTTGGATGTAGAAACTCATAACTGTAATCCCAGCTGGCACTTGTGAGTCTGAGGCAAGAGAACTGTCATGAGTTCAAGGCCTGCCCGGGCTACAGTCAGACTCTGTCTCAAAAGAAACCAACAAACAAATGTACTGTCCTATTCTAAGTACTTCTGTGGTGCTGAGACGGAAGCCAGGGCCTTCCACATGTCGAACATGGCTGTACCTACATGCTGACTCTAACCTGCCATTTGCTTCCGCTGGCATTGTTAAGTGCCCAGCAGACCGGCTTCTAGTCATTTACAGCAGGTTTAAAAGCGGTTCTTTACCAGAAGTTCCTGTTGCTTGTCCGTGGCTGATCGTCCAATCACCTTGTAGAGTTCCACAAGGTCACCAAGCATTCCATCACCCAGTACTGGCAGCTGCATGGCAATGGCTGCCAGGCAGTGGCACATGAGGATCCGGGCAGTATCATGAGAGCTGTGCAGCTGAGTTAGTAGAGTGTCGACCACTGACCGGCTCAGATGAGGCCGGCCCTTGGCCAGCTTCACCATACAGTTGAGAGCAATCTGCACACCAAAGAGAAAACACACTGGTTATTGGCTGAGGCTATTAGTAGAGGGGCTGCCTAACATCATCACAGATATTTCATGTTTGATTTCAATGGTGGTCTTGATGGAGGAGGGTCATACTTTCATTGGTTAATAAAGAAACTGCTTGGCCTGATAGGTCAGAACATAGGTGGGTGGAGTAGACAGAACAGAATTCTGTGAGAAAGAAAAATGAGTCAAGCAGACGTCATGGAGCCAGCCACCAGGTCAGACATGCTGAATCTTTCCCGATAAGCCACCACCTTGTGGAGCTACACAGATTATTAGAAATGGGTTAATCAAGATGTGAGAATTAGCCGATAAGAGGCTAGAACTAATGGGCCAGGCAATGTTTAAAAGAATACAATTTGTGTGTTGTTATTTTGGGTATAAAGCTAGCCGTGCAGAGGCTGGGCGGGAAGAAAAGCAGGCCGGCCTGCTGCTCCCTTCTACATGGTCTCATTTCACATTTTATGAACCTTTTAAATAATAATAAATATAAAAATATAAATATATTTTTAATGGTTTCTATACTTAAGATGAAAATTTCCAGGCATGCTGGCACATACCTTAAATCCCAGCAAGCATAAGGCAGAAGCAAGCAGATCTCATTAGATCTGACACCAACCTGGTGTACTTAGTGAGTTCTAGAACAGTCATGGCTATATAGAAACCCTGTCTCAAAAAAAAAAAAAAAAAAAAAACGTGGAAAAAAAACCCTTTTAAAAGCCCGACTCTTACTATGTAATCTGGCTGGCTTAGAACTTACTCTGTAGATCAGGCCACCCGCACTGACTGTTGGTAGCACTGTAGACTGGTTCAGCCACTCCCTGGCAGATGCCCAAAGGACTCAGTACCCTACCCCGTGGACACCTCAGCCACAGTCACTGCTTCTCTGTTCACAGTGGCTGAGAAATGGAACAGAAGTGTGGTGTATACGCGCTACCAAATGCTACTCAGCTGTAAAGAAAACGACATCCTGAACTTCACAGGTAAAGGGATGGCACAGGATCATATCGAGTGAGAAACTGGGACCATACAGACCAACACAGGTGAGCACAGACCCCGGAGAAACTACAGAGAGGAGAATAACAGGATACAAGTGATCTGATCAAGAATAGGAAATTTCAGGAAATCCTGAAATAGAAAACAGGGGGTGTGGGGCTCTGGACAGAGAGAAACGAAAATAGGTAACGGTCTCCCTAGGGAAAACACACCGACTGATTACTGAGTACCAAAGACCAGTCCTGAGTGAGCAGACTGCATTTATATATTTAGGAATATACATATAAAATATATAATAATTTCTATATATAAATATATGCATATTCCTAATAAATTTATATATAATTCTTATATATTCCTAAATATATAAATATATATGTGCATGCACCAACAATTAATGAAAATAGGCCATGTCAATTATCCACCTAAATAAAACAGAATAACCTACAATACATGTAAGTCTGTGTATAAAAATACACACAAACTTCCAAAGTACAGAAGCAATCACTCAGCTGTGACACCTCTGAACCACAGCAACAACCAACAGGGTTCAATACACCTAGGGTGCAATAGTGGCATATCCACCTTTTCAGTTCCTGCGGGTTCTCTAACTAAACTTGAGACCCTTCAACAAGAGGGAAACCCAGCCGAATACCCAGCTAGTAAAGTCACGTACCTTGGACGAGAACCTATAACCACCACTTTACTAAACCAGCATAATCCCTAACTAGCTTTCGATATCTTTATACCCACAGATAAGAGTGGTTCTCATCATTCACCAAGAGAACGTCTTTTTATAACAGAAACAACAACAAAAACAACAATCAAAATGGAGAGTTATGGACCCAGTCTCAATGGATACATCTACAACTACCACACCTAGAGCTCAGAGAACACTGTGAAAGGGGCGGGATGAGAGGAAGTGCCAGTGGATCAGGGAGTTGCTATAAGAATGTATCCCCTAAGAAGGTCAGAAACTACACCCATGAAGTCTCACCAACATGCCTGCCTAAACATGACCTGAACAGGGACAACAACAGACATGCTAACACAAAATGGGGAAAGTCAGGAGGCCTAAGCCCTACACCTAAACCTATAGGCACTGAAGGAATGCTGAGAGCTGGAGAAATACTCTCCCCCAGGTAAGAGCACACCAATCGGCTATCTAATGCCAAATGATCAGCCTTGAAAAGACACACATAAGTAACATTATACATATATGCATGCAACAACAATTAGTGAAAAATAGAGGTCATAAATTTTAAAGAGAACAGGAGGGGTATATGGAAGGTTTGGAGGGGTAAAGGGAGAAATAGTGTAATTCTATTATAATCTCAAAAATAAAATTAGTAACAACAACACAAAAACAGAGCTTATTGACACAGCTACTTTGCTAGCCAGCTTGCTGATAGGGATCCAGTTTCCATCTTCTGAGCTGGAATCACAGGTGGGCCACTACATCAACCTGGCATTCACATGAGTTTTTGCTCGCACAGCAAATACTGTAACTGCTACACCATTTCCCCAGGCCCTAAAGGTGAAAATTCTTAAAGGGACTAAATCGTCTATGCTCTGGACACTAATAAATGCTTAGACATTAATGGCTAGTCATTTCACCCAGTTTTTATTTCATGGTCTTATCAGGGGTACCTTAGATTAAAACGTGTAAGAGATCTGGAGTTCTGCCTATTTATGCTGCCAGTGAGCACCACAAGAGTTCACAGCAATTTAATAAACCGCTCACAACAAGATGCAGCAAATCTCAGATTTCTATTTTGACTTCCTTTTGGGCTATTACCAATCAAACCAAGCTAGGCATGGTAGTACATGCTTCTAATTCCAGCGTTCTGGAGTGCAGGGATGGGAGAATGGTTTCAGATTCAAGGGAATTCTGGGCTACATACACAGTAAGTTCAGACCAGCCTGAGTACAAAGTGACTTTTTTTTTGTGGGTGGAGGTTGGAATTCAAAACAGGGTTTCTCTGTGTATCCCTGGCTGTTCTGGAACTCATAGATTCACCTGCTTCTGCCTCCCAAGTGCTAGGATTAAAGGCGTGTGCCACCGCCCAGCCATAGTGACTTGTTTTTCAAGACAGGGTTTTACCGTATACAAAATAAATAAATCTTTAAAAAAAAAAAAAGATAGGGTTTCTGCCGGCAACAGCTCTAGCTGTCTTGGAACTTGCGCTGCAGAGCAGGCTGGCCTTGAGATCCGCCTGCCTCTGCCTCCCAAGTGCTGGATCACAGAGGTGCCATCACCACCAGGCTAATAATGACAATTTTCAAAGTGAAGGCCAACGGCAAATGGTTTGTTTTTGTTTTTTTGATTTTCGAGACAGGGTTTCTCCGTAGCTTTTTGGTTCCTGTCCTGGAACTAGCTGGAGCTAGACTAGGCTGGTCTCGAACTCACAGAGATCCGCCTGCCTCTGCCTCCCAAGTGCTGGGATTAAAGGCGTGTGCCACCACCACCCCGCCCAACGGCAAATGTTTAAACCAGGGGATGACAATGACAAACTATGACCTGTGGGCTAAGTCTAGGTCCCTACTTGAGTCAGAGCAGTGGCATCATCCCCTCCAACCTTCATTTTGTTTATGCTGCTTCTGCCCTGTAACGTGTGACTGAGGAGCTATGACAGAGTCGGTGCTGTGTCTTAGAGATTATTCCTAGTGAAGCTATGGAAACAGGAAGCATACTAAGTGATGTCATCTTCACCTTCACAGTGGATTGAGCACCGGGGCTGTCGTCCTGACTACAAAGCACCAGAAGGGATTCCAAGCCGAAGACAGCGTCTTGCTCCAGTGACAAGAGATCTGGAAGAAAATACTGGATTTTAGGGTGATCAGAAGATTAGTGAGCACACACACACAGAGAGAAAGATACATCAAGTTTAAGATAGGAAACAAAGTAAATCTAACTTTCCTGGAGAGAGAAAGAATGATCAAAATACGAATATCCTGCATGAAAAATTTAAAAAATAACTTTGCAAAAGCACATTGTTTCTGAAATATAAAGATTACCTTCAGATACCTTCTTTAACTCCACTGCATTATTGACAATTATAAAATATTCACATTAAATCAACAGGTAAAGTCACGAAGCTATAAATCACAAGAACCTGAAATATTACTACCAGCTCAACTAAGGAAAACACTGGGAGCCAGAGACCCATGCTCCATCAGACATGTATTTTCAGTTAGTCTAACAGCCTTCAGCTTCTCGTGAAAGTCAGCCACTCTTACAAAGTCCTGACCCTAAGAAGCAAGCTCTGGGTGTGTCTTGCAGCTGCAGCACCGCACCACCAAACGCCTGAAGGTCCCTGGGCTGTAAACACCACAGGTGGTCCCTGAGAACATACTGCGGTTTCCTATGCATCGCATACAAGAAATATTTTTTACTAGACTCGGTTATTCAAATCAACCAAATGGTTGAGAATGTTTCTCAAGTTACTGTAGGACCTTGGCAAACTGTGAAGAATCACTGGGACTAAGAGTACACACTGCTGAGGCAGGAGGAGGAATGGTGAGCTTGTGGCCCCCCAAAAGGTCAGCATGAACACTGTTCAAAATGCACGTCCCATTTGTGAATGCAGGCATGAAGAATTTCTAGTCTTACAGTTAAAAAGGTGCCAGGAAGATAATACAATATACCCTCCTTATTTGTGCAAGTCAGCTCAATGTTGCATGTCCTTAGAGATGAGTTCTATGAAAATGCAATCATGTTCCTGAGAGCTCAACCACCACTAATTGAAAGCACTTGCCACCTGGATAATCTGAGTACTCTTCCAGTTGCTGTGTAAGTGAATCTTATGTGGGCTACCCCTGTCCCCAGCACCACACACCACAGTAAACAGAAGAAGGAAACGGGCAATGCCCAGGCAGACATTCCAACCCCACAGTGCAATCACAAGCGCTCACACGGGTCAGGCTGCCCTAGGACACTTGCATTAGAACACTGTGGATGGATGCAACTGCCCATCAGTGCACACAGGCTGAAAATAACGGAGGCAACCACATCCACGAGCTCTGCCAGACTGGGCGCACTTACCTTTCTCTTGACAAGACACGGTTATATTCGTCAGCACTCTCACTCCATGAGCTGCGATGCCCCTGTTGCTATGGTAACAGCACTCTTGGGCTAATTTGACTAAATCGGAAGATCTGGGAGAAGAACCTACATTTCCTAAATGAGCATAAAAAAGCAACATAGATTACAATTCATTCATATGGCTTAAGAAAGCAGTCATCTTGGAGGTTCAATTTTCTGTTTTATGAGAAAATTTCTAGTAAGCTAACAGTATTTTTTGCCTCAACTCTATTAACAATACAACACGACCATTTCCTCATGCTTGGTGGGGGAAAGTAGGGGTGTGCCATCCATTTTTCAATGATTGCATTTAAAATCAATATAGGACTTTCCCCATAAAAACATTAATGAAAATTGACTGAGAAACAGCACAGAAGCCAAGACAACTGCAGGCTGCATTACCGGAGCTGAATTCTCATCCAAATGGACGACCCCACTGCCATCGACCTTTCAGATACAGCAAGGTCAAAGAACACTGTGCTTGCTTTTTCTTGCCCTAAATTCTGATTTTACCTCAAAAGGTTCACATAAGAATCCATGCCATGATCACACATGCAGCTGTCAAGGATACAGGGATTCTATGAATCAACCCTATTTTTACACAAGAAACCAGTTCAAAGACTTCCAGTAGCCATTAGCAGGGTCATAAAACTAGCTAACCATGTGAAAACTCTTCCACACTATCTCTTAAAACTCAGATTCCCGAGTCTGTGTTTAAGTCCTACACAGTAGATTTTTTTTTTTTTTTTTTTTTTTTTGGTTTTTTGAGACAGGGTTTCTCTGTGGCTTTGGAGCCTGTCCTGGAACTAGCTCTGTAGACTAGGCTGGTCTCGAACTCACAGAGATCCGCCTGCCTCTGCCTCTCGAGTGCTGGGATTAAAGTCGTGCGCCACCATCGCCCGGCCACAGTAGATATTTTAATTTACAAGTTTGAAGCTCTTGGTTGTAAGTGGGTGAGCCTCAAGAAAAATCAGATCTCTGTCTTCCTCATTCCTCTTATGACCCCTGCCCACTTCAACTTGTCTCTCACACCAAGAGGACCTCATTTCTTGAGTATGAAGTTGACATTGTTGAAAATTACAAGAGGCATGAGCCAAGGCGGTTCCAGACAATGTAAGATATGGAACCACTTACTGACTGGATGTGACAATCCTAGTTAGCTAAAATCCTTGTGCTTTAAGATCGACAATATATTACAAATCGAAACTACAGATTCTTTTTCAGAATTGTGGAAAATGAACTCCTAGAATGATGAGCTATTCTTTCTTGCTCATGTGATGTTTTATAACTTGATTTTCCCCCTCTATTAAAATTTACTGTAAGAAAATTTGTGATGAGGGAGGCAGAAAAGCCCAGAGAAAATAGAAGCTTCTCCCATCTAAGCCAGCATAACTATTGCTGACTTTACAATACTCCCTGTAGAACTTTAGTACCCTTTATGCACATCTATGGAACCTGAGATTCTTCACATCACAAGGATATGCAGACATTGGCCATTATCATGCTTTTAAGGCATAAGATCTATTTTATCTACCTACTTACCTACCTACCTATTTATTTATTTTGAGACAGAGTCTTTTTATCCCTGGCTGTCCTGAACTCAGAGAGATTCCCCTGCCTCTCAGCCTCCCAAGTACTGGGGTTAAAGGTGTGTACCATCATGCTTGGTGATTTTTTTTTTAAATTTAATTATAATTCATTCAATTCTCCTAGGCAAAGTCACATGATTCCAGAGGGAAAGATGTTACCTGTCAGCTAAAAAACTAAGAGTAACTGATTTAAAAAGAATACTTTTCCAGGCAATTTTATTCCATGCTTTTATTCTAGTACTCAGGAGGCAGAAGCAGGCAGATCTCTGTGAGTCTAAGACCAACCTGGTCTACAGAGTGAGTTCCAGAATAGCCAGAGCCACACAGAGGAACCCTGTCTTAAAAACTCAAGGAAAGCCGGGCGGTGGTGGCGCACGCCTTTAATCCCAGCACTCGGGAGGCAGAGGCAGGTGGATCTCTGTGAGTTCGAGACTAGCCTGGTCTACAAGAGCTAGTTCCAGGACAGGCTCCAAAGCCACAGAGAAACCCTGTCTCGAAAAACCAAAAAAAAAAAAAAAAAAAAAAAAAACCTCAAGGAAAACAAAAGAATTATTTATTGGAAGCATACTGGGTACTGATGTGCCGTTCGTAGAGAAACCTACGACAATCTCTCCCACCCCATGTGATTTTCTTGTTTTATTTTTATCAAGGCTTACTTATTTTTTCACACCTAGCTGGGCTTGGCCATATGACCTGCTTTGGCTTATAAGTCAATGAATGAAACACAACACTAGCTGAGAGTTCAACCAAGGAGAAAGAACCCTCAGGCCCCTCAGCTAAAAGCCTTCACCTTCTAGAACCTTTAGGGGGTCCAATGACCTCTTTCTTTCACTGGGGTCACCTACCAGACATTCTGCATATCAGATATTTATATTATGATTCAGGACAGTAGCAAAATTACAGTAGCAAGAAAAATTATCTTATTGTTGGAGTCCCCACAACATGAGGAACATTAAAGGGTCGCCGTGTTAGGAAGGCTGAGAACCACTGCTCTCGACCATTAATGAGGTGGCCTTTGACTCTCCAGTCCCACCGAGTGTCCAGAGAACTGCGCCATGAGCAACTCTGAAGACACCAGAACTACTGGTGGAATCCAACTAAAATTGCTGTCTGACAGAAGAGGTGTGAAGACAGCATAATAGCTTTAAACCACAGATCAGTATAGACCCTGTTATACAGAACAGGTGACAGCAAGTAGCTCACAGGGCCACTAGAAAGACTGCAACCCTAAGGTTGGAATGTGGAAGGGGAGGCCAAAGAACAGCTGAGGTCAAAGCCCCCAGACCCATACATAATCCATCCAACACACTGTGGCCTCACTGTTGGTTCTAGGTCACGGTTTATACAGACACACAGGCTCTATGGAAGTTCCTTGCATAAATTGAATGTTTCATGTTCACCGTCGATGGCCATAATGGATTCTCTCACACTTCCATTTATTACTGGTCCCCAATTCAGTCTATTGTGTGGTGTAGGAGTTCCTTCTGTTTGTGTGTTGCTTTCATTGGTAAATGAATAAAGAAACTGCCTTGGCCTAGTTGACAGGGCGGAACTTAGGTAGGTGGAGAAAACAGAACTGAATTCTGGAAGAAAGCAGAGTTAGAGAACTGCCATGGAGCCGCCAGGTCACACATGCTGAATCTTTCCTGGTAAGTCAAGACCTCATGGTGATATACAGATTATTAGAAATGGGTTAAATAAAGATGTGAGAGTTAGCCAATAAGAAGCTAGAATTAATGGGCCAAGCAGTGATTTGATTAATACAGTTCCTGTGTGGTTATTTCAGGGGCTAAGCTAGCTGGGTGGCCGGGAAGAACGAAGGGACCCTTCTATAACAGTTGTGAGAAGCACTCGTCCAGACCACAGATGGATCAGCACAGCAAAGGAGATGCCAAACCCCCAGAGAGCAACAGAAACATCATGCTTTCCGTTTCTGTTGGGACGTGTGGCAGGAACTCCCTTTACAACAAACTACCCATGTAGTCATGACTGGAACAAGTAAGTGTACATTAGAGTCATCTAATTCAGTTCAAATCAACGGATTAGAAAAGGTAAGCAGTCCCTCCCTAGGTCTTAATAAGCGCAGGCCTGATCCAGGCACAGGTTTCTATTACTATTGGTGCTAGTTAAGATGCCATCCTCAATAAATCCCTAGCACGTGACAGCCGCAAAGGGAAGTCTTCACAGAGAGAGAAATCCTGCCATCGTCTCTGCCGTACCTGGAACCACACTGAAGTAATGTCTGATGGCGATCGTCCCTGACAGTGTGGAGAGGACAGACAGCATCCCCAGTTTCAAGCTGTCATACGGAGTCTGGAGCGCACATTCACAGAGCGCCTGAAAGCAAGGGAGAAGGGAACATAAAATCTAACACATCAACACATGCCTATTTCTATACTCTCAAACTTATCTAAGTTTGCTAGCTTAAAAAAAAAAGGCATTTTTTTTCATGATAAAAAACAAAATAGATCAAACTATAAAATCCCTTAGAGGACCCTCTGAAGACATGATAATCTACAACAGAAAAAAGACAAGAGTAAAAACCAGAGACACCCAGAGAACACAGTGTGGTAGCAAGGATAATGTCAGTATTAGTCCATCTATCTTTTCCTCTTTGTTCTTTTTTGCTGATTACAGTTTTCCAGCGCTGAGGTTAAACAAGTGTTCTACTGCTGAGTTCCCACTCCACTCCACACTGGCCCATTCCTAACAACTGTGTTGTGCTAATGTGAATTACCAATAAAGGGGCACTGGGTATGGGCGCTACCTTCTCAATAATTCAGTACATGAAAAACGGCAGTGAACCAGGGCTGTGTCACTGCCCTTCTGCCCAGTGGCCGTCAGAATTGGTATTGGAACCCATCAGAACCACAGAACTTCATACTGGATAAGGGGATAGTCAGTACAGAGGAAGCACATGTCACAAAATGGGAAGACGGTGTGGTTATAAACACGCGAGAGTCAGGAAAGGGAAGGGGCAGTGGCTGTGTTGATGCATTAAAAATCTAAAGTGACGAAGGTAGGAAAAGATGATTTAATATTATGAATACTGGTGGCCTTTTTAAATGTCTCAACAAGAGTAACAGGGAAAGAGATCTAAATGCAAATATATAGAAGAGAAGAGGAAGTAATTTACAAATACTGCTTTTGAAGTCCAAATCAAACACTTTTAAAAGTGACTACTGCTTAAAACTATAGTTTTAATTTACTTATTTATTCAAATCCTTAGAGCATTCCCACTCATTTACTCTGATATTGCCTGCACCGCCCTGCCCGGTACCCCGCTCATTAGCTGTAGGTTAGGGTGCCAGAAGATACAAACTATATCTTGCTTTAGTATGTATACCAATTATGCCTTAAAGTTCTGTCTGTGTATAGAAGACATTTAACCTTTTGTAACTATTAACATGACAAGTGACGTATTTTATGTATTTTTTAAAAAGAATTTTATCATTTGAAAAACTAAAGAGAAAACATGAGAAAATATATACTGTGATAAAATGACTTACAATATTATCGTCTTATCTATTATGGAGCACTTTATCAGATACTTACCATGGTCTCAGTAAGTACAAAATATCTTATAGCTTCATTGATCAAAATTGAAAAAAAAAAAACCAGCTCCACAGAGCAAATCATGAAGTGCCTTAGAGATATCACGTCAATTACATTTCAGTGATAAAATATGGTTCAATATCTAGTTCAAGGACATTCTTTATACTTCTCACCAGGATCATTTTTAATATCCACAGAGGGGTCAAACAATCGATTCTCTTTAAATGGAATCTCTCACTCACCCTATTCCCTTTCTCCTGATGATCTGGTCTGAATCCCCCTCTATTCTGGCTCAACTCCCTGCTCCAGCAGAGGCCCTGTGTGGAATTTGCTGTTCTTTGCATCAGTCTCTAAATGCAGGTCCCTTTCCTATCCTGAATGGGACTGGCCACCAGGGACGTGTTCCAGAAACATTTTATAAAAATGATCATAATCAGAGTTGGTGAGAAGGTTTAGGAAGAAAGGGCACGTGCCAGCAAGACTGAAGACCTGAGTTCAATCCCCACAACCCACAGTGGAAGGAGGTAACCCAATTCCTGGAAGCCATCCTGACCTCCACATTCATGCCATGGCATAAGAGCTTTCACCCAGATACGTATTTTAAAAGGCTACATTTCTCATAATCCACCTATATAGAATATATAAAAAAACTGTTTTAACTTTATTATTATGTGCGTACATACATGTGTAACATGAAGGATGGGACGTGTCACAGCACACGTCTGAAGGTGAGAGGTCAACTTGGTAGGGTCTGTTCTCACCTTCTACCTTTATTCAAGTTCTGGGGGCTGAACTCAGGTTGTCAGAGTTACAAGACAACTGCTTTATGCACTGGGACAGACATCAAACTGGATATTATCAGGGGTTGGAGAAAGACTGGCTGTAGAGACAGATCTGAGGAAGAAGTGGAGAGAAGAAAATGTTATGTATTTCAGTCTGTAGCAGTGGCAAAAGAAATGAATAAGTGTATAAAAAAGCAATCAAATTGTGGACCCAGAAAGCAATCTATAAATAAATTATACCACAGTAAGTTTTAAAAATGCATTCCAAATTAATGGCAACAATAATATTACACAACATAATTTTTAGGATGCAGTCAACATGTGAAACAGGAAATTGATAGCTTTAAGTGCTTTCATTATTAAGCAAGAAGAATGAAAATAAAACACTTGAAAAGCACAAGAAAGCCAAGTTCCTGGCAAGTGCAGCCATGTTGGACTGGGCAGAGCAAGCAGGCAGGGCCATATTTCCCCTAGCAATGCCGCCGCTTACATTTTTAAGAAGTGCTTAGCATTTTAAGAAGTCGTTCTGGTCAGAAAAGAGTTACAGATACTCAACAAAGACAGCTGCAGATGGAAAAGATGTTTAAATGTGTCACAGTGTTAATAAATAAACGTAGGCTTGGGAGAGAGAAGGAAAATAATATAGACAGTTATAAAAAGAAGTAAATGGTTTAAAAAAGGTAAAGTCTTTAAAGAGACAGAGTACAGACAGTCATAGATTAAAAGGAGTAAAGAAAAAATAAGCTGTCTAAAAAAAAGAAGATATACAGAGAGACTGGATTATGTATATTATTGTGTTTTCTTTGAATTTTTTGACTGCAGAGAGACATTTGATTCTGGGGACTGCTAAGCTAAACCAACATATATGTTTTAAAGGTTTCTTGACTTCAAAATTTAAGTGTAAGGATATGTTGCTTTGGAAAAGAGGTCTTTTGCTTCTACAGAGGATGAGAACCTGTGGAATCCTTCTAGGCTATTGTGGTTTGATGAAAAAAGACCTCCTGAAAGGTAGCCGTGCGCACCCCCAAAAATTACTTCACCAGGAAGCAGTTAGGAGAAAACTACATCCAAATCCCCAAATATTGTTCATAGATGTTTCTTTACATTTAAAGGGGGATATGTCATAGAGATTTGCATTGGTATGAATATTGCTCTATTGGTACAAGTTTTAGGTCAAGTTTGTTATATGTGTATTTTTGCTCTCGAATAAGAAGATTGTGATTGTACAGTTCATTTAAAAATGTAATGCATAATTAAGAAACATAAGTTAATAGATAATCATGTGTAATAGTCAAGCTTATAGTCATGTTAGTTAGATTTTTCTAGATGTACAGAGATGTATTTCAGATAGATAAGTGTTCTTCAGATCTTCAAGACAACAGAATATGACATTTAAAACATTTAAGAACTTAGGACTTTTCATGACAGTGAGACACATCTGCTCCTGGCAGCACCAATCTACTTCAAGAGGATGATGGGCATCAAAGAGGCTCCTTATGGTGTTGGTTAGCCATTTGGGCAAGAAGCTGCTCTTGCCTGGACTGCTTGATGGTATGCTATATGAACTGGACATGCAGGACCCACAGAGAAATGACTGCTGAACATTGCCTAAAGGTGAGATGATCCTTTGGGGTTCCTGCTTCAGGAAAGAGTCTGCTAGACATTCTGCAGGACACAGAAGAAAGTGACTGACAAACTGCCAATATAGGCAGACCTGTCTTTGAAATCTCCTGTTTCATGAAAAAGTCTGCTGGACACTAAGGGCCTGTAGGCTGAAGATGGATGCCCCAACAGTACAGAAGACCTTTGGGTGACTATCGAGATAGCGAGATGTCTCTGTCAATTCTAGAGTTTTGGAAGTTGCTTACAATGCACTTCCTGTTTACTTAGGTGGTATAATATCCTTCTGGAGTCTTTGATGGATTTGAAAAATATATATAGTTATTGTTTTTTCTTCATTATGATGAAAGATAAAGTAGATATAAATACTGTAACTCTATGTAACTTTACTATGTTAAAGTTAA
The DNA here is from genome assembly GCF_037038515.1 of Microtus pennsylvanicus. NCBI lineage: Eukaryota > Metazoa > Chordata > Mammalia > Rodentia > Cricetidae > Microtus > Microtus pennsylvanicus. The sequence continues at coordinate 109,807,247 of NC_134588.1, read as the reverse complement.
AACCTTCCTTCTCATTGTTTGGGGAAGGGTGGGGCTGCAGAGATGGCTCAGTAGTTAGGAATAACTTGCAGAGGACCTGGGTGTGGTTCCACACACTGGGTGGTTCACAACTCCTGGACATCCAGCTCCAGAAGGATCTGATGCCTTCTGGCCTCCCATGTCATCTGCACTCATGTGAACACTCAACTGTCTGATGGCAGAGGGAATAAAATACACACAGCAAGACCCAAGTTTACAGAGATTTTGCTCTGGCTTGGGTCTCTGGAGGTTATGCTTGTTGAAATTTAAACCACATTGTGAAGTCGTAGGGGTAGAAACTTCACCTGAGCATGGTGCCACCCTGGCTCAGGTAGTTTAGTATCTCTTTTTCTGAAGTGCTATGTACCTGAATATTCTCCTTACTCCAGGTATGTGGTGTCTTATTAGCAAGTAGCTTCAGATCCTGAACAGTGAGTCTCTTCACTGCTTTCCTGGGGTCACTCTTCAGATACTGCAACAGAAGCTGAATCTGCAAAGACAGCAAAGTCACTCTAAACAGTTTCACGCCCGAGACTGTCAGCAGAGAGAGTGCTGCGCAGATTTTACATTTTACAGAAAGGACTCCCCTCAGATCAGAGCGCTCCCCACCAGCTAAGGACCAAACTAAGGATCTCTTATTAATACATAAATGGCGCCATTTGGCTTGTAGGCTCTAGCAGAGGATCTGGCATCCTTTCTTTCCTACCAACAATACATTCTTCCCCATATTTCCCGATGCTTTGTCCTTCAGGGCTCACATGAATAGGACTATAAATATAAAAGAGAAACTCAATCGGCCCTTACCAAAGAGACCTTAACATTACTAAAACTTAGGGTTGCTTCTTATTGTTTATCATAAACTAAATGTGTACATTTATAAATAAGCAGGAAAACAGAATGGAAATTACCTGCTTGGGTGTGTCCACCAAAGAGGAGGCTGCAAGCAGAGTGAAAGTGTGCAAAGACACAATGACCATTTTGGTGGAGGGGTAGGATGTGACCAGCTGCTGTAAGAGCTGGCGGGCGCTGGAGGCCAGGATGGCATCATGGTGCATGTGCTGGAGGATGGGGATCAGCTTCAGCTTCAGGTCCACGGGCGTAGCTAAGCCTGAGTACAACAAATTGTTTCGGGGGTCTGATCATCACTTAATGACAGTTCACATGTTTGTTTTTTTTAAGTAAAAATAAGAAAGGTCTGATTTAATTAGCAAAGTTTCATTTAAAATCAATTAGTACAGCAAGGTGGTGGTGGCTCATGCCTTTAATCCCAGCACTTGGGAGGCAGAGGCAGGGGGAATTTCTGTAGACCAGGTCAACTGTCTCAAAAAAACAAACAGTACAATACATCATAATGGTTGTAACATTAAGGATGACTTCACCAGAACTAATGAGTAAGCTCCGTAGATTTTTCAGGAACTGTCTTTGGAGACAGAGTCTTCCATGCAGCCATGGCTGGCCTGAAACTTGCTATATAGACCAGCCTGGTCTTGAGTGCACAGAGATCTGCCCTGCTTCCTGGTGCTGGAATTAAAGCTGTGTGCACCATGCCTGGCACATTGCCTTTGGAAGGCACAGTAGGGACCAGCAAGATGGTTCTGATGCTTAGTTCCTGCCCCTGGGCCGTAGAGGGTAATAACAATTACTGGGACTTGGACAACATTAGCCACTAGCATAAGCTACCTAGACCTTAGTTTTATAAAACTCTCCTTGAATTGTCTTAACTCAGAAAGTATGCCCTGTCTTCATATGAGATCACAGGAACACAGCAGGCATTTCATATCCACCAGCTGAGGGGATGTAGAGTCGGCTCAGCGGGTAAGAGCACTGGCTGCTCTTCCAGAGGACCTGGGTTTGATTCCTACCACCCAAACGAGGCTCTTAGCCCTCTGTAGCTCTAGTTCCACAGGATCTGATGCCATCTTCTGGCCTTCATGGGCACCAGGGATGCAGGTGTGCACAGACATCCATGCAGGCCTAACACCCTTACATATATATATATAAAATACAAAAACCTGCTCAGTGAATGGCTAATTCTTTCTTGTGTCACAAAATTAGACTCACAGGAACACCATTTTGGTGAAGGAAGAAAAGACAAAGGAATAAAGGGACAGGCTAAAGTTCTATGTCTCTTGTTCTCTGAGTGCTTTTAAAAATTATTTAAGTGAACAAATTGTCCGCCTTTAAATTACATATAAAATAAAGCTTTCCTAGAGCATACTCTAGAGAGGCTAGACAGCACAAGGGTTAAAAGTAATAGACTTAAGACCAAAGGCTTGATCCTCCTGAGCTGTGTAACCTTGAACAGATTTCCTTTGTGTGGGAAGATCTAAGGCACCACCAAGCTGCAGGGCACAGCAATGCCCCTTTATCAGAGGGCAAAGAGAACAGTGTTCCTGAGACACACAATGCAATAGCCAGAGGTGCCTTAAGAATGCTGTAAAGATAAAATGGGATTAACACATGAGCTATCATTTAGGTGAAACCAGGTCATGATACAGAATTTGGGCCTGATTTTAGTTACAGTGACACCTGGAGGGTGTCACTGGACAGAACCCTAGGCTCTGGGTTCCACTGCACTGCTACCCCCTCTGCATGTCACATCCTTTCCTTCCTTCAGGTTTCCTTTCATTGGGCTCTGTGATCAGCTCAGGTAAAGCACAGGTTCTCCTGCCTTCCACCATGTCACCTATGCCTGGTACTCTCTCCCGTCCAGTTTTCTCTCAGCACTTGATACATTCGGTCTACTGTACCTGTCATGGCTCACACAGCTCCTAACCTCCTGACTAGAACTCAGGTTACCTGACAGAAAGGGCCTTGCTTTATTTCTGTACCCTACGCACCTCAGGCATTTTTGGCATATAGAAGATACTTAGTATTATTTTAAATAATGACTAGCACAGTAAATACCTAATAAACACAAACAACCATGATTAACAAGGTGCCTATTAAGTCTCTTCACATTACCAAATAAAATGTACATACCTTGAATCATTTCACTGATTTTGTTGCATATTCCTACAGCAAAATCCCTTTGGAAAGAGAACATTGAGACAATTGGCAACAACATTAAATCAAAAAATTAAATGTGATTAAGTTTTATAAGTGCAAAGAACACAATTATCACAGAAGCAATACTCCAAAATCACAGCTGAGACTGCAGGCCCTGGCAGCGTTCTTCTTGCTCTAGGGAGAGATGCAGACCTGTGGGTGGTGCCTCAGTCTGGGTCTCAGCAACCTCGTCTCAAAGAATGAAGGTCACTACTACCACACATCGGAGGATGCATCTTTAATAAAGAGCCAGTCCCTAGCACTGAAGTGGCTAAGATGCACTAGGAAACACAGATAGAATCTTCAGACACCAAACGACTTAAAAGAAACTATGTTCCAAGACATGGCTTCTTGCCTCTAACAGAAATATCACCCAAAAAACTTAATACCAAGAACACTTGGGATAAAATGTTATGTAATATGGGAAAGATATAATCAAACTTGGCTAAGTGATGTGCTGGACATGGAGTACAGTTTGCAGTCAATGCAAGACTAAGCAAAGTATTCCCTGATGCTAAGGTACAGACTGTCAAATTTACACCAACAGGAGTTCTCTACATACTAGACAATGTGAAGACTTTGTCTCTTGGCAGCTAATGCCACGTGTGCTTTTTGTTTTCTAGAATGTTCTTTGTTATTTTGTGGTGCTGGAAATGGAACCTAGGACTTCACACACACTGAGCAAGGCTTCTACCATTAAAGCTCCATTCTTGGTCCTAGAAATGTCTTGTGTGATGAGGCACACCTGTGTTATCTTAGATCACCTATCCTAACCTGCAGGGTAAGGTGGCAGGGCGCCCCAGCCATGCAAGCAAACACCATGAAGAAATCATGCACTGCCCGTCTCCAGCTGGGGGCTAGGATGCTTGTGGACTTCCAGAATCTGCACCACCTGACTTCAGAATATTTTCTTTCACAGGCATTCTTGACAACAAACACTTTTTGTGTTGAATTTTTCACAATCAGTAACAATTGTTTCAATCTCATGGTCTACCCAGGCACAACGCTGGCATCATCCATCCACCATGTCTGGTGAACGCCACTGAAAACAATCCTGATGCAAAGGCGGCACCTGTGCCCCAGTCACGGTTCTTCCCTGAACACTCACACTCAAGAGCACAGCCAGCTCTATGTAATGTTCCTAGCAAGACTGACACAGCTCATTGCATTAAATTTCAAAACACACAGTGGTATACTACAGGCACAGTACTGTAAACACCAACTGTATGGGTTATGATATTGTTTTCCTGGGACTTGCCTTTTTGGCCAAAGAATCCTCTGGGAAGATGAATTAAAGTTAGCTGGTAACTCTAGGCAAATAACACGAGAGTCTTTTATGTCAATTACAGTACTTTAGCTTTCAGCAAAAATTACAGCTACAGAAAAAGTACTTTTCACCACAAGCATGGAAGTTTAGAAACTGGTGGTGCTCTTCACAAATGCAGTGCTTATACGGGGGACATCTGCAAAATCTGAGTAACACAAGTGAACCATTTTTCCTAGCAGACCAACTCACAAGGTATTAAATCACACACAACCCTAGGAAGGCCTTCATAAATCTCTCCTCTTTCCACTACTATCTGGGAGACTGGATTTTCTTCACATACTTTAAATCAAAATAACGTATTTTGACAGATATTACTGCAGAAGTAGATGAATGAGAATTTAGCCAGGCCTTAAAGACATTTGTAAAAATGTTAAGGACACTTTTCTCACAAAATGTTTTTTTAATAAAGTTTCACAAAGATATTTTATATTAACCTATTGTGTATCTTCAGATGGGTAAACATTTTAAAAATCAGCTCCTTAAACTTCTAATAGAGTAAGATCTACAAACACATGTTTTTAAGAATGTAGCAGCAGGCCAGATGAAAGCAAGCACACTGAAGTTCTAGTAATTGGGAGCTGAGGCAGGATGTTCCTGAGTTTGAGGTCAGCCTGGACTACACAGTAAGACACTGTCTATCTCAGAGTATAAAGGAGCCCTTCTTTGCTCAGCTTTGGCCATTGGCCACCGCTTCAGACCTGCAGCAGTCCGTGGGGCCACTGTGGGGCCATGGCCACAGCACCAGTTAATTGTAACTGTACTACCAAAGTTTTGATTTTTTAAAAATCTGTTACTAGTGTTTAGAACGATAACTAAATATGGTGGGCTGTTGGAACATGGTTCAGGAATGGAGTTTCATGAGAATTCTGAGCACGTGTAAGAACACACCAAGAAAACAGGACAAGAGTCTTGAGATGTGTTTCTTGAAAACATGGAATTGTTTCTAGAATGTGGTTGCATGCTCCTCCCAGGTGTAGTAGATAGGAGTTGAGATTGCCAGCCATTGTTATTCAATTAGATGTTTAAACTATCCTTTATATGCCTCTATGGAGGAAGAGGCTTTAGCCAAGTACGACTTACTCTTGTGATTGTACACAGCTTGAACTCATGAGAACTTTATTCAGGTGACTTTTAACCCTCAGGGTATAAACTGTGTGGAGCTCGGAATAAAGTTGGCCATTGCAAGAGACTCAGTCCACCTAACTTATCGGCTCTATTCTCCCAGGTCCCACCCCTTCTTGAGCAGCGACAGTGGATATGAAGTAACTACACAAACATTTTATAACACTCCAAACTTTAAAAGTCTGGGCTCAGCCCTCTGAGCCCAAACACTGCAGAGTAGGAGACTGCTGATTTTCCTTTTTGGGTCTAATAATAAACGCTCAGTGTCAATACTAAAACTGCTGAGACTAAAGAAGTCACCTGATGTTCTGGCCTAGTTGTACACCCCACCATGTCCCCATCAAATCAGGTCTGACAACCAGGGCAGACACCCCTGCATCATACCAGTGGGCTGGTGGCCGTGGGACAGACAGCTGTCCCTTTCTGATAAAGCCAGGCTCGTTAGCTAGTGACTGGAAGACGTCAGTACTTTGACTATGTTCACCTCAACCCTAAAAGTACCTGGAGCTGGCCAGTTCCTCCTTTCCAAGCCAGGAAGAACTCTTCTACAGCACACAATCTTAACCCTTTGAGAGCAAGTGAGATGCAGCTGCAGCAGCACAGATTAAATAAGTTCTCCTCCTCTTCCTTTTTCGAGATAGAGTTTCACTATGTAGCTCCAGATGGTTGGAACTTGCCCTATAGACCAGGCTGATCTTGAACTCACATAGATCACTTGCCTCTTCATCCTATGATCTGGGATTAAAGACCATACACCCCCATGCCAGGTTAAATATAACATTACTCTGATTTCAGCAATACCTAAAACGGACAGAAATAGTACAAAGCCACCAATGCTGATGGAGATACATGAGAGAACCATAATCTCAATTTCTCCAAGAGACAAAAACTGATCTAAAAATTATGTATTTTCTTAATTTACACTCTCATACATAAGTGCTTCAGGATTTCCTATTATACACAAGTATATCTTAGCTGAGAATAGTGTTATATAGTGATTTCCTCTGAACTGAAACAGTCTGTCTTTAAGACTAAGAAAGTAAACAAAACTTACAAAGCTCAGGAGGCATACAACTGACAAGTATCAGGAAGTTCCTGAAACTCAGGAAATTCATAAGCACACGTCAAGTTTATATAAGCAGAACTCGCTGGATCTCCTACTGGCTCAGGCACAGGATGCTCCAGGGATGTAGCTTACCCGAACCATCACCCTAGTTTGGGCGGGCTTTCTGGGGGATGCTAGTCGAGTTACCTATGCTCTTGTATGTAATCCCTTCACTCATACAGGTAATCCCAATAAACTATTTTTTTGTCTGTGAAATATTTTTTTGTCTGTCACCAGGGTCCTATCTGGGATGAATAAATGTTTACCTGAAAACGACCCTCATACATAAATTTAATCACTAAGTTATCTACTTATCCCAACTCAGACTGAACTTAGAAGCTGCTTTGGAGCCACTGGATGAGCAATTGCCCTGGCAGTGTTAATCAATGTGAGTTCTTGCTCCATCACTCACTCACTCACTCACTCACTCACTCACTCACTCACTCACTCACTCACCATCAGTAACAAAAACAGATGGGGATGGGACGGGCAGTTCAGCGTTTGCTGTTCTTCCAAAGGAACTGTATACATGGATGAAGCTGTCAAAGAATAAACTTTTTAAAAAGTACAGACAGAGACAAACCTTTGGTATATATTCTGAGATGCCTAGCCATAAAAATAAACATTTACCATATAAATAACAGTACAATTAGCTCCCCTGAAGGTTATCAGTGCACCGTGTTCATTCTTAGCTAAGTTCTTAGAAATGAATGCATGTGTTCATGGCCTTTCATACATATCACCAGAAATGGTCTTCAGAAAACAAAGTTAGGGCTAGAGAGATGGCTCAATGGTTAAGAGCATTGCCTGCTCTTCTAAAGGTCCTGAGTTCAATTCCCAGCAACCACATGGTGGCTCACAACCATCTGTAGTGAGGTCTGGTGGCCTCTTGTGGCCTTCAAGCAAACACACAGACAGAATATTGTATACATAATAAATAAATAAATATTTAAAAAAAAAGAAAACAAAGTTAGTTTTGGTTATCAGTCAGGGGATTATCGACATATTTTTTTATTACAAATAAGTCCAACATGGTAATAATACCATAGTAAACATTCTATTTTTAAATTTATAGGGCTAGGCTGTGTTGGGGAATGCAGACCCTCAGACCCTGAATTTTCTGTGACCCCTTACCTGCCAGAGTAAACAACTTGATTTTTTTATGCTTGCAATTGCTCTGAGCACAAGACCCTTATGAGTTCCTGATGGCAGGAGAGTGGTTTCCCCTGATGGCAGGGGAGTGGTTTCTGGTGGACTTGCAGGTGAAAAATCCCAAGAGTTAGGGTGTGGCCATTAGTCAAGGAGAGCCCTATTATAAGCTGTCATGAAACATAATAAAAGGGGCGCTCTTGTTTCAAGGATGACCTGTGTCTCTGTCTGTGTGTGTGTGTCAATCTCCAGCCCCTTGCCTGACCCCAAACTGTCCTGTGGTAGACAGGTGAGACAGTACAAGGCTGGGCATAGAGACTGATACCTTTAATCCTTGCACTTGAGAGGCAGAGGCAGGAGGATCTCTGTGAGTTTAAGACCAGCCTGGTCTATATATTTGAGTTCCAGGACAGTCAGAGCTGCATAGTGAGACTCTGTCTCAGAAAACAACAAACAAAATTATGATGGCTCAATGGTTAAAAGAACTTATTGCTCTTACACAAGACTCTAGTTCAGTTCTTGGCACCCACATTATGAGGCTCACAACCACCCATGACTTTAGCTCCAGGAGATCTGATGCCCTCTTCCTGCCTCCATAGGTACTTGCATGCATATGGCATACAACACATAAATAATAATAAATAAATACTACTGAACTGGAGATGTAGCTCCGATGGTTACTGTCCTGCTTGAGGATCTGAGCTAAACCCCCTAAAGATACGCTAAAAAAAAGCCAGTCATGGTATGCCTACAATTCTAGTACAAGGTGTTAGGACACAGTCCAAGAATGGAGTCGTGTGAGAGGAATTCTGAGTACTTGTGTGAAAACTCCAAGAAAACAAGACAAGAGCCTTAAAACCCAGTTTCTTCAATACACAGAATTTGCTCTTGGAATGTTTTCACACTCCTCCCAGGTTTAGTGGGTAGCCGATGTGGGATGTCCTTCTGTATGCTGGAAATATGATTTTTTACCACTGGTTAATAAAGAAGCTGCTTTGGCCCATGGCAGGGCAGAATATAACTAGGCAGGCAACTGAATACAGGGAAAAAGGAAGGAAGAGTCTGGGAGACACTGGGAGACGCCAGAAGCCGCCATAGGAGCAAGATATGATGTAATACCATGTCTATGTGGCAATACATAGATTAATGGAAATGGGATACTTTAAGATGTAAAAATTAATAATAAGCCTGAGCCATCGTCTAAACAGTCTGTAATTAACAGTAAGCCTCAGAGTGTATAATAGGAACTAGTGGGCAGGTAGGAGTGAGCTCATTCAGCTGTTGTTATTTACAGGCCTCTATGGAAAAACATGTTTTGTCACGTGCAGCTTGTCCTTGTGATTGCACTTTATTCAGGTGACTCTTAAGTCTCAGAATATAAATTGTCTGATACTCTGAATAGAGTTGGTTATTGTATGAGTCTTTAGTCTGATCCTGCTTGCCCAGGTTCACTCTACCAGCTAAAACAGTAAATGTTGGGAAAGGCACACAGGAGGATCCTTGGAACTGTTGGCTGGCCCGCATGACCCTGTCTCAAAACAAAAGGGTAAACATCACTTAAGAACTATGACAACCCTGAGGTTGTCCTCTAGTGTCCATACACATGTACACACAGGCATTCATGCAACACACACACCCTGTTCTAAGACAGCAGTATAGCATATGATATCCTGAAAATGTCAGTTTATAGTTGAGCAATAGAAGACAATCAGAAAGTAGCCATTTTGGATCATGGATGTATTTGTGGAAGGCTCTTCAGTAGACATCAAAGCTATCAACTGCATCTTCCCCAAACCAGGCTATGAAGACCTTGTCTTTTTGGGACCAACATTTGTATTTTCTTCCCTAATATGTTTGAAGACTTCTTGGAAAACACACCTTATCATTTAGATCTGTCTTTATCCTTTAATGACTACAGATATTGATTATTCTTTCAAACACTCCCCTGGGAGACAAATTACTAAAAGGCCTGGACTTACTTTGATTGTGCAGAGAAGTTTGCGGCTGCAAAAACAGCCGCTTCGACTTCAACATTATCATGGGAATCCAAACTCTGCCGAATACTGTGATGGGCATTCTTCCTCTCAGGGATGATTGACGCCAGACTTCCCAGCATCCTACAGAAACAGAGAAACCCAAGATCAGAAATACAGTGAAGGAAAAGGAAGGCAAGCTAGATATCGACTCAGAAAGTTTAGGTCATTCTATAAACTTCAGGCTAAAATGATTGACTTTAGGAATCTAGCAACGACTCAAATCTAAGCACATCCAAAAGCTTAAGTACAACAGAAATATTAAAATAGCTCACCTCACATAAGCTAAACTTCCTTCCCCATCCCCCTTCCCCTCCTTCCTTCCTGGCCCTGTACTGGAATTCAGAGCTTCACCCGAGCTAGGCAAGTGCCCCACCACTGAGAAACATGCCCTCTTCCCCTGCCTCTGACACATTGAGCCACATTTCCAAAAAATCACCCTGAAGTACATCTCAGGTATCGGAGCCCAAAAAGAACCTTTTGAATTATTAAAGCATCCAAATGTCAATCTTCCAATGTTGCATAAAGAAATCCACTTTAACAAAATATTAGGAACACAAAGTATCTGCTATTAAGCAGAATCACAAAGTCAGCAGACTTGCCTGCTTCTTTATCCCACATCAATGAATATCAGCATGATGCTTTTGTAAACTACCACATCAAGATTTCTCCAGAGGTGGAGGATGCCCCCTGCAGTTCAAGCCAATATTTGCAATAGTGAGGAAAGTAAAGCCTAGAAAAAAACAGACAGCTCAGTGGGGACCTGTCACCATAGCTGGCAACATGAAGTCAGTCTCTAGGACCCACGTGGTAGAAGAAAAGAACTGAATCCTGAAATCTGTCTTCTATTAGCACAAAATAAAAAGTCCAAGTTAGGCAGTGGTAGTGTACACACCTTTAATCCCAGCACTGAGGAGGCTGAGGCAGGTGGATCTCTGAGTCTAAAGCCTGGTCTGCAGAGCAAGTTCCAGAACAGTCAGTGCAACACAGAGAAACCCTGCCTCAAAAAGTCAAAAAAAAAAAAAAAGGTCAAAAAAAAAAAACCCAAAAACAAAAACCCAAAACAACCACATGAAACAAAACCTTTTGCAAGGACATCCTCAGAGAGAACACATTCATTAACATCTGTCCTCTACAGAGTTTGGTTTCTTCCTTAACACAATCCTATTAATGCTACTGAATTGTTTTTCAATGAGAAAGTCATATGGAAGCAGGTGAGATGGCACATCTTCAGAACCCGTGTACGGTGGAACAAGAGCACCAGTTTTATAAGAGTTGTCCTCTGACCTCTATACATGCATCCTGGCATGTGTAAGTGCACACTCATATGCAGTACGTACTACACACACACACACACACACACACACACACACACACACACACACAATTTCTTGTCTCTCTTTTTTTTTTTTTTTAAAGAAAATAGTTGGCAGGGCATGGTAGCACACGCTTTTAATCTTAGCAATCTGGAGGCAGAAAGAGGTAGATTTCTAAGAGTTCAAGGTTAACCTGGTCTATGTGGCAAGTTCCAGGCCAACCAAGGCTACACAGTGAGACCCTGTCAAAAACTACACAGAAACAAAAACGAAAATGCGTGTGGTGCTATTTACATCAAGACAGAGTTGTGGCAGTTCATCAGTGTGTTAGGACCGCAACAGTCATTTATGTGAGAGAGTCATGCAAAAGGACTGGTATGCAAGATACAAAAGGAAACAAAACATCTGCAATCTAAAATAAAACAGCACCACAAAATCTAAACAATCTAACAAAGGAAAATGGCCAAAAGGCAGGAACAGACACTTCTTTGTTTGGGAATATTACTTTAAGGTGTGTTACATTTGTCTATGCTGTGCAACATTTGTTTAACAATGTAAAGATGTGTTGTTTTTGTTTATGCTGCATTTGTTTAACTCTGTGAAGCTGTGTTACTTTGCCTGTCTAAAACACCTGATGGTCTAATAAAGAGCTGAATGGTCAATAGTGAGGAGGGAGAAAGGATAGGCGGGGCTGGCAGGCAGAGAGAATATACTGAAGGAGAAATCTGGAGAGAAAGAAAAGGAGCAAGAGAGAACGTCAGAGGCCAGCCACCCAGCAAGACACAGAGCAAGACTGAAAGTAAGGTACACAGAAGTGAGACAAGGAAATAGCCCAGAGACAAAAGGTAGTCGGACTGAGATAGAAAAAGGCCAAGCAAAGGCCGGGAGTTTACAAGTAACACTGAGACTCTGTGTGTGACTGTTTGGGAGCTGAGTGGTGGGCTTCCCAAAAGAGAAAAGAGTAGAAAGAATAAAACATCCCCGCATACTTTATGATTGGCCAAAGGCACATGACCCAGTGCTTCAGATCATCACCACCAGAGCAATAGAAACTTAGTCCCCTATGCACCACAGGAATGTCTAAGAGACAGAAAGCAAACAAATACATAAGACCTAAAACCTGTGCTTTTACTCAGAAAGGTGTGCAAGGGACTAGGGACAGAGCTCAAGTGGCAGAGTGATTACCTAGAATACCCAAAGGCCTGGGTTTGACCCCACCCCACCCCCAGGCACTGCATAATCCAGCATAGTTGTGCACACTTATAGCCCAGCACCTGGGAAACAGAAACAGGAGGATCAGTAGTTAAAGCTTATCTTTGACTACAAAGCCACATTTGAGATGAAGACAGTTTGGGGTGCAGGAGGCAATGTCTATAAACAAAAAGGATGAATGCTGGTAGCAGCTTTATAGCTGTACTGGAAACAATGTAGGTGTTCTTCAAGAGAACAGACTACAAACTAGGCTATAGTTGTACAATGTTAAATACTCATCACCAAAAGAGGCATGACTCTGTAATGGTGCACACCTGCAGTTCCTGATCAGTAGTAGTCCAGGTCAGACTGGGCTACAAAGGGAGAACCAGTCTCAGCTTGCCAGCACCCCAAGAGGAAAATTACTGATATGCACAAATGGGTTAATGCTGAGTGGGAGAAGTCTTATACTAACGGACATCCATGCTGTAAGAGCACATAAGGCTCCCTAAGGGGAAAGTCACAACAGTGGCTCCTCTGGGGAACTCGATGTGACAAAAGATAACTCTCTGGAAATTTGTGGAAAAAAATTCAAGACTATTAATTATTCTCTAGAGAGAGACTTTGCCACTCTCATACTGTATTGCCACTAGCCATACATAGTTGGGGCTGTTAATAAATACATACACTTTCTTAGTATTTGATTTTTCACTTGACAAAACCTTCAGGACCCTTGATGCGTACAAGCTGCGCCTCTCTGGTCCCAATTGAGTGGCTGTCTCCAGATCAGGTACAGGGCCTTTGCTGCTCTTCAAACACCAAGGCTACTACAAAATTTCAGCTCAAATTTCTTTTCCTTAATATGTTTCAAGTAGCTGGGCAATGGTGGTGCACGCCTTTAATCCCAGCACTCGGGAGGCAGAGACAGGTGGATCTCTGTGAGTTCGAGGCCAGCCTGGTCTACAAGAGCTAGTTCCAGGACAGGCTCCAAAGCTGTAGCGGCGTAAACGAATGCAGACAGTTTGTAAAGATATATATAGTTTTAATGTAGAAATAGACTTACAGAACCACCGTTCCAGCGGAGACCAGGAGAGTAGAAGAGACAGCTCGGAGCACGCTCGCCAAATTTATAGGCAGACATTAGCCCGAGGCGAACACGCCCCCTAAGGGGCGGGACTTATCCCTACATCTCCCCTTTTTGTCTAAATAAGACAGAACTAAACCAAATACAACTACATACAATAACAACAAATAATAAATATAACAAACAATATTGAGAACAAAAGCTTTGCTAAACATTCTATCTCAAGGAGTCCAAATAATGTAAAGAGTAACTACAATTATATAATCTTCAACTCAGTCAAAGATCTGAGAAGGGAATAAACACTACTCAACAAACGAGATATATCCAAAATGTGCAACAATTGACAGAGACAACTGACTACCTGGGCAATCACCCAAAGTCTCGTTTGCAATGTTGAGTCAACCAATTTTGGCTAAGGCCTAACATAACTGACATACCATTATTAAAGGCAAGGAACTTTTCAAAACTATCTTACCCTGTCTTGGCAGGATATGACAGTCCTGTTTTATCCATTGATGCACGCTCTGTATCTGTGTCAGTGGTTGAGGTATAGGCATTTCTTTGCCCAAAGGCCAGTTCTGCCAAATAGAAAGGCTCCAGGTGGAGTGTCTTTGGTGCTCAACATTCTCTCGGGAATGGAGTGGTGTTGCCAGGAGCAATTGTGTCTCACTATCACGAAACTCTGAGTTAGATTAAAGGCCATTTTCTACAGCTCTTTGAAGAGGTTGAAGATTATCTATCTATACTGAGTATAATCTCTATATATCTAAAGAACCTGATTAGTCTGATTATAAATGACAAACTTAGATGACTATTTATCTATATAATTCTCAATATCTATCTAACTTAAAGACTAAGACAATAAACAACTGTGTAACAAATGAGGATAATGGCCTCCAAATGTAGACACTGTACAAATATATATTGCAATATGGTAAATATATATCAATGCACAAACATTATATAAGTATCTTAATCAGAGGTAGAAATGTACATTGCAATATGGTAAATGTATACAATATATATATATATATCAATACAATATATGTCAATACATAAAAATGTTTTAAACAGACATAGAAACATGCATGCATACAATAGTCAATATAATTTAACTTTGTTTCAATATACAAGAATTGATACCAATATATTTGTCTAAAAGCAGTAACTCACAATTATAAATCTATAATCCCATCATTCCCTCTTTTTTTTTTTTCAAAATGATCCCTGAGCTTATAAAATTCCTCCCCCAACCTCCCAAACCCTAAATGATGTCCCTAAACCCAGGGGTAAACTTTACTGGGAGAGGGGACGTCGTCCTCTAGAATTACTTCCAGCTGTCATGGGGGCGACGTTCTTTCTGGGGGATCCTGTGAAAGTAAAATGATGGTTAAATTTCAAGATCAATGTCTTTTAAAATTGCAAATAGTCTCTGAGTATTTTGTGGAGGTCTGGCCAGAATGTTGTACAAGATGTGCACCATTTCAGCTAACCAAGTTGGGATCGTCTTGTGCAGCTGGTATCCAAAACATGTCTTGTAGTAGTGCTATCAGTATCATGACGTCATCTCAACCAGGTACAGTTGTTGTTGTGGGGCCCCATCTTCTTCCTGGAAACTTCAAATGTCACATCAGTATGTTCGCCATCCTTATGAAAGAATTGTTATTTATCTTTTCCAAGTGGCTTCTCTTCTTCAAACCGAACCTTTATTAATTTTGATGGTATCCACAATTTTTCCTCACCTGTGGAGATAAGAGCAAAACCCCTTCCCCAACGTAGCACATATCCTGGCTTCCATTGTGAGGTCAGCACATCCTTGAAATAAACTGGTTGATTTAGTTCAGTAGACTTTTCCATTATCCAATGTCTTTCTGCAGCCGTTGTTCCCTTCTCATTAGCGTTGAGAAAATTCAAGGTTAACAAAGCATTATGTAGCCTATTTCTGGGGGTGTTTTCCACCCCTTTCTGTTTGTTCAACATATCTTTTATAGTTCGATTTGATCTTTCTATGACTGCTTGACCTGTAGGATTGTATGGTATACCTGTAACATGCTTGATATTGTAATAATCAAAAAACCGTTTCATTTTCCTAGAAACATAAGCAGGACCATTGTCCGTTTTTATTTGTGTAGGTATACCCATGATAGCCATGACTTCTAATAAATGAGTGATTACTGAATCAGCTTTTTCTGAACTTAAAGCAGTTGCCCACTGAAAGCCTGAATAAGTGTCAATGGTGTGATGAACATATTTTAATTTGCCAAATTCTGCAAAGTGGAACACATCCATCTGCCAGATTTCATTCCTTTGGGTGCCCTTTGGATTAGCCCCTGCAGGCAGTGGCGTTTGGTTATAGAAAGAGCAAGTAGGGCATTTCTTTACAATCTCCTTAGCTTGTTGCCATGTAATTGAAAACTCTTTCTTCAAACCTTTGCTATTAACATGATGTTTTTTATGAAATTCAGAGGCTTGTAGCACACTACCAATCAGTAATTGATCAATTTCTGCATTACCTTGTGCTAGAGGACCTGGGAGACCCGTATGGGATCGGATGTGTGTTATGTACATAGGGCAAAGCCTGTTCCTGATCAAATCTTGAACCTGGAGAAACAATGAGGTTAGTTCAGTATCATCAGGTATAAATTCAGCAGTTTCAATATGTAAAATAACTCTTTCTGCGTATTGTGAATCTGTAACTATATTAATAGGTTCTTTAAAATCCCTTAGCACCATAAGAATGGCATATAATTCTGCCTTCTGGACAGAATTATACGGACTTTGTTCCACCTTATCCAAGTCTTCTGATTTGTAACCTGCCTTCCCTGATTTATTGGCATCAGTATAGAATGTACGGGCTCCAGTTATTGGAGCATCACGGACGATTCGAGGAAGAATCCAAGAAGTTCTCTTTATGAAGTTAAGCCGCTTGCTTTTTGGATAGTTGTTATTAATGTCTCCCAAAAAATTAGCACAAGCTCTTTGCCATGGTTCATTATCTTCCCATAATTTCTTTAGTTCATCAGCAGTGAAGGGCACTATAATTTCTGCTGGGTCTATGCCTGCTAGTTGACGAAGTCTCAGCTTGCCTTTTATAATTAACTCAGAGACTTTTTCCACATAAGTTTTCAGTTTCTTACTTGGTTTATGTGGTAAAAAGATCCATTCCAAAATAATATCATCTCTCTGCATTAAAATTCCTGTAGGAGAAATTTTTGATGGTAGTATGACAAGAATACAATCGAGCTCTGGATTCACCCTGTCCACATGTGCCTGTTGTAATTTTTCCTCAATCATTGTCAGTTCCTTTTCTGCTTCAGCTGTTAATTCTCTGGGACTGTTTAAATCTTTATCACCATCCAAGGTTTTGTTCAAATGAATTATTAGATCAGGTGTTATTCCAATAACTGGTCGTAGACTGGAAATGTCTCCTAACAGTCTTTGAAAGTCATTAAGAGTCCGTAGGCGATCTCTCCTAATTTGTGCTTTTTGTGTCTTAATTTTTTGCAAACCTATTTTATAACCTAAATAATTAACAGAATCTCCCTTCTGAATCTTTTCAGGAGCGATTTGCAATCCCCATTTAGGTAAAAGTATCTTTATTTCTTCAAACAGTCTGTTCAAGGTATCCATGTTTGAATCGGATAACAAGATGTCGTCCATGTAATGGTATACTATAGATTTGGGAAATTTCTTGCGTATTATTTGCAATGGTTGGTTCACAAAATATTGGCACAGGGAGGGGCTATTTAACATACCCTGGGGGAGAACGGTCCAGTGGTACCTCCTCGAAGGTTGAGAATTGTTATAAGTAGGCACTGTGAAGGCAAATTTTTCTCTATCTTCTTTTTGCAAAGGTATAGTGAAAAAACAATCCTTTAAATCAATAACTATGAGAGGCCATCCTTTTGGTAATAAAGAGGGCAAAGGAATTCCAGATTGCAGAGGGCCCATAGGTTGAATAACCTTGTTGATGGCCCTGAGATCTGTCACCATTCTCCATTTACCTGATTTTTTCTTAACCACAAATACAGGAGAATTCCAAGGGCTGGTAGATTCTTCTATATGTCCAGCATCTAATTGTTCTTGTACCAGCTGTTCTAAAGCCTGTAACTTTTCCTCAGCTAAAGGCCACTGCTTTGTCCATATTGGTTTCTCAGTCAACCATTTTAGAGGCAAGGCTGTTGATATCTCTGAAGGGACATCAATTGCTTGTTCTTGTACAGCCCGAATGGCCGGTTTTCTCCATTTGTAATATCTTTTAATATTATTCTCAGAACTATAGGCTCTAGAAGTAGCAGGAATGTTAATTTCGGTATTCCATTGTTGTAATAGGTCACGACCCCATAAATTCATTGCGATATTGGCTACATATGGCTTTAATTTTCCTATTTGTCCCTCTGGCCCTATACATTCAACCCATCTCGTGCTCTGCCTTACTCGAGATAGGGTTCCAATTCCCAGGAGCTGAACATTTACATTCTGAAGAGGCCAATACGGATGCCAAGATTCCGGGGTAATGATACTTACATCAGCACCTGTGTCCAGCAGGCCAGTAATAAAAATGCCATTTACACACACTCTCAGTTTAGGTCTTTGATCATTTATAGAAGTTTGCCAAAACACACGTAACTTATCTTTCTGATCATTATTGCTTGTAACAGTAGGCATGGGGCTTCCTAATTGTCCTGATGAGGCACGTTCTCTGCAGAAACTGGATATGACTGAACCATGTTTGCCATGGGGGCCTGTGAGGCCCCCCCTCTCACGTTTCCCGACTGTATCAGGTTGCCTTGTCTATCTCTTGTAGACCTGCATTCATTCGTCCAATGTCTGCCTTTTCCACATCTTCTACATAAACCTGAAGGCTGAGTCCTCCTATTTCTGTTATTTCTAGAAGATGCATTATTATTATTATTTCTGAAAGATGCATTATTATTATTATTATTTCTGAAAATCCGTTGTCTACAATTCCTTTTCATATGACCCATTTTGCCACAATTAAAACATTTGGTATTCTGGTGTCTCCTTTTACCATTGGAAATTGCTTCTTCTACCCATGCTTCAGTGCCATAATCAAATGTATCAACATTGAGTGTATGCAAGACCCATTCTTCCAAAGGCGCTGATCTGAGCTTTAAAGGCCCCAAAATCCTTTTGCATTCCACATTTGCATTTTCATAAGCCAAAGACTCAATCATTATACGTCTTGCTTCTGGGTCAGATATCCCTATTTGTACAGCCTTAGTTAATCTTTGTAAAAAGTCACTAAAGGGTTCTCTCTGACCCTGTTTAACTCTGACAAATGATTCTATTCTCTGTCCTGGGTCTTGTACCCTGTCCCAAGCCCTTAAGGCTGCTGTAGTACACATGGAGAGTGTGTTTTCATCCAAATTAGCTTGTTCCTGAGGGTCGGAAAAGAGTCCTTCACCTATAATTTTATCTAGGGAAATGTCAATTCCCTTTGCTTTTTCCTGCTGTTCTAAGAGTTTAGCCTCTTGCCTGAATAAGCATTGCCATTTCAATTGTGGTCCACTCTCAAGTACTGCAGAGCTCAGCTGGAGCCAGTCCAAGGGGGTTGCTTTGTTTGTCGTGGCCCAAGATCTTAGCATCTCTTTAACAAAAGAGGCTTGCATCCCAAAAGTCATGACAGCCTGTTTAATTTCCTTGAGGTCATTCATACGGACAGGCTCCCATGTATCCTCCTTGATGACCCTAGGGTTTCTGGAACCAACCACCTTCTCTGTTGTTATTACTGGAAAGGCAGGTAGAGCTGTCGGTAGAGCTTTGTGGAAATTGTCCCGGAGAGATTTACCCACAGATGTAGTTAAAATTTGCCCTTCTACCCTTTGCTCTTCTTCATCAGAATTTAGAAATTCCTCAATCTTTTCAATTCTATTCACTATTGCCTTCTGCAATGTCTGAATCTCCTGTCCAGAATTATGTTCCAAAGCCTTCATTGAGGATTCTAAAGTATGAAGTTTGTCCGTTAGAGATAACATCTTATCTTTGGACATAATTTTTATGGCATAAACTGTGCCTTCTTGTATTGACACTCTTTCCATCAATTTGTCATAAGCTTTAGACAAAATCCGATTGTCACATTCAGCAGTTTTGATTCTCTCAGTTAATGTTTCATTTCCTACAGAAAGGGACTGAATCTTATTGTCCAAATCAGCTGTTCCCTCTTCCATAGTAATGAATTTCTCCTTAATATCAGCCACTAATGTTTCAGTTCCTACAGAGAGGGACTGAACCTTACGATCCAAATCAGCTGTTCCCTCTTCCATAGTAATGAATTTCTCCTTAACATCAGCCTGGAGAGCCTCAAACTGATTCTTGAGAAGATTGTTATCAGCCTGGAGAACTTCAAACCGATTCTCGAGAAGATTGTTATCAGTCTGGAGAACTCCAAACTGATTCTTGAGAAGATTGTTATCAGTCTGGAGAACTTCAAACTGATTCTTGAGAAGATTGTTATCAGTCTGGAGAACTTCAAACTGATTCTTGAGAAGATTGTTATCAGTCTGGAGAACTTCAAACTGATTCTTGAGAAGATTGTTATCAGTCTGGAGAACTTCAAACTGATTCTTGAGAAGATTGTTATCATTCTCAATTGTTTTTAAGCGTTCTATCTCTGCCTTAAGAATTCTGGATTCGTCTCGTAAAGACTTTATCATATTTCTATTATCAAACCATTTGGTGCCAATGAAAACTACGAATCCCAGAAGGATCCATAGAGGTGGCGTGACAGACACCTCTTGTAAAATCTCCCACATGGTACAATTAAAAAAACTGTTAAATTCTTGAACAGTAATGTGTTCAGACATTTTATTTATAAAAGAAAAAATTTTTTACCTGCAATGATCGGTTCCTGCCAGTTGTTGGTCTCTGTGTTTTTGGAGCCTGTCCTAGAACTAGCTCTTGTAGAGCAGGCTGGCCTCGAACTCACAGAGATCCGCCTGTCTCTGCCTTCCAAGTGCTGGGATTAAAGGCGTGCACTACCACGGCCTGGCAGGCCTCAAACTCACAGAGATCCGTCTGCCTCTGCTTCCCAAGTGCTGGGATTAAAGGCGTGTGCTACCACTGCCTGGCCGGCCTCAAACTCACAGAGATCCGCCTGCCTCTGCTTCCCAAGTGCTGGGATTAAAGGCGTGTGCTACCACTGCCTGGCCGGCCTCAAACTCACAGAGATCTGCCTGCCCTTGCCTCCCAAGTGCTGGTATCAAAAGCGTGCGCCACCACTGCCCTGCCAAGTCACTTTGTGTCAGACCAAATCTGCCGCTGTGGCAGCTTTTGTTGCAAAACTGCAGGTACTTGAGCTTCCGCTAATTCAGGCAGTGGGGTTCCGCTGTAAAACTTAACCAAGGCAGGCAGAATGGGCCTGTGTGGCCGAGTATGTCTCGGACTCGGCACTGGGGCCGGAGTCACGAACTGAAAAACAGCACCCAGGAGGGTGCTGTGTTAGCTAGCGGGCTGCCCGCTTGAGTCGGGGGCAAAATAGCCCGACATTGGACGCCAAAATGTAGCGGCGTAAACGAATGCAGACAGTTTGTAAAGATATATATAGTTTTAATGTAGAAATAGACTTACAGAACCACCGTTCCCACGGAGACCAGGAGAGTAGAAGAGACAGCTCGGAGCACGCTCGCCAAATTTATAGGCAGACATTAGCCCGAGGCGAACACGCCCCCTAAGGGGCGGGACTTATCCCTACACAAAGCCACAGAGAAACCCTGTCTCGAAAAACCAAAAAAAAAAAAAAAAAGTTTCAAGTGCAACATGTAGTCTTGAAGACTACAAGGCGATATTTTGTCTATGTTGTAGGCAGATGCGGGCCAGGCGAGTAATGAGGAGTGGGCTGCTTCCCGCTGCCCGACTGGCTTAAACCGGGGCTAGTGGGCTGCTGGTTGTCCCGGCCACCCGGCTGGCTTATGCCCAAAATAACTACATGGAAATCTGTATTAATTAAATTGCTGCCTGGCCCATTAGCTCTCGCCTCTTATTGGCTAACTCTCACATCTTAATTAACCCATTTCTATTAATCTGTGTTCACCACGAGGTTGTGGCTTACCAGCATGAGTCTAATGAACATCCATCTTGGGCAGGAGAAGCATGGGGCGTCTGCCACACTGCCTTCTTGCTCCCAGAATCCAGTTCTGTCTACTCCACCCACTTAACGGCTGCCCTATCAAAAGGCCAAGGCAGCTTCTTTATTCAACTAATGAAAACAACACATAGAAAGAAGACCCTCCTACACCATGTCTATAAAATGTATCTCTTTTAAGTTTACTAGAAATTGCCAATTTTATTGGCAGCAATAGTCCCTATGGGCCCAACTGCTGGAGCTCCGTGAAGGAAAGGCTGCACATGGAGTGGAACACTCAAGTACCGACTGTCTCAAAATATTTAAAGTCCACTTTAGAATTCTACTATTCTCCTTCATTGCTTCTGATAAAAACTAAAATCATACATACTCATGGGAACAATTCAACATCACGTCTCTCCAGTCCTTAACTCACTGACCCCTCCCAAATAATCACTGTGGACAGTGTTCCTTGAGGACTGTTCTGAAGTAACAGACGATGTACTCACTAACAGGAAGGACCTGAAGGAGATCCCATCACTTGCTCTTGAAAAGATTCTGAGTTCAAGTCCCATCAAACTGTAACAGCAGTCACAGGGGATTGGACATCCCCTTCTGGCCCAAAGGGTACCAGGCATGCATGTGGTACACAGACATACATACAGGCACTCACATACATATAAAAATCTCACAATCATTTTTAACAATACATTCATTTCTGTGTTAATATAGAAAAACTGTTCATTTACACAATATTCTATCAATTCTATTGAGATACAATCTTCCTAACCTTTTATTACACAAAAATAATGTGACAATCATTCATATACATCTAAACAGTAACTTTTTTCTCTTTGGATAGATGGGGTCTTTCTGGCCTGACACCTGCTATGTAGCCTAGGCTGGACTCAAACTCAGAGCTCCATCCTCCCAATATCTTCATTTTAAGTTTCCCACTGGCTACAGTCTCCAGCTCCCCAGCCCTTTTCTGTTTTGTGATGCTGGGAATGAACTTACTGCCTCAAGCATGCTACACTGGATAATTTGTTTTGGGTTTTTTGTTTGTTTGTTTTTGAGACAGTTACTCTGTGTAGCCCAGACTGCCCTAGAACTAGTTCTGTAGACCTTGAACTCAGAGGTCCACCTGCTTCTGCCTCCCAAGTGATGGGACTAAAGTCGTGTACCATCACCGTCCAGCAAGCTGGATAGTTTCTTAAAGGTAACAATCTTTTGAGGGGGAGGGGGGTCTCATATAGTTCAGGCTGCTCTTAAACTTACTGTTTAAGTGTAATGACCCTGAACCTCCTGCCTCAACTTCCCGAGTGCTGGGATGACCCTGTGCACACCACACCCAGTTTCAGGAAGGTCTGTGAAGCCAGGAATTGAACCCAGAGCTTCAGAAGGACAGGGAAGCACTTTTACCAAGACAGCTGCATCTCCAGCACCAAGAACTGACTTTAAAATAGCACATGATAAGCAACTTAATCAAAAGGCAGAAGAATGACAAAGCAACTAATTCTGAACAAGGAAGTAAAAATTTTTGACCCAGAAAAATAAACTCAGGGTGGTAGTGACATCCTGGTTACAAGGAGGACTGTATGGGCAGGGAAAGCTAGAAAGGAGACTGATAATTTAACTAACCAAGTTCCAAAAATTTCCCTCAAATTATACACGCGAGTATACAAATAGAACTGAAAGAAGACAGGCATGGTGGCACAGACACGGAATCCCAGCTATTGGGAGGCCAAGTTCAATGCCTGCCTGAGGAACTCCAGACGCTCAGAAGCGCCAAGGCTTTGCTGTACTGAAATCCACCTCGTTCTTACGTCAGAGCTCCTACATAGCGGGATGCTTGAAGCACGAGCAAGGCAATTTACAACCAAAACAGCATTACGGATGTGGACCTGGATTTACAGGCAGGGACGGTTACCACGCTTCTTTGATCACACAGAGACACAGTACCGGAGAGTGATGGCTCTTGCCACGGGGTCATTGCTATGAATCACTGAGAAGACCCTCTTCACAAACTCGTCCACGTTGAGAATCTTCTCCAGGTGCTTTTCACTCTGCTGGGTGACTTTGAGAACACACAGCCTCAGGAAGTTGTTTCTAGAAGACACAGGAGGAAATGAGCTCACTCTAGGAAAGGGGTAACAGGGTCAGCGCAGTACGAGCGGCACTGCTTTCCAGCCTGTCACTGCCTCACCACTAAGAGCGCTAAACTGTTCCCACGGATCCCAACCTAAAGCAGCTGCAATAGCGCAGCACCGCTGTAATGCCAGGCCAGGGCACGGCTGGCCTCCCTCCTCTCCCAGGTAACCCATCACTACCTTCCTCGCTCAGGTCTGACCTGACACATATAGGGCACATGAGTGCACAGACAACAGGAGAAGGAGTGGGAGAGGTAAGCGTGGGAACAGAAAACGAGGAAATGGGCCTTTATTCAGTGCTGCTTACATAGTTCAGAAACTGCACACACATGCATCTCATGCTGCAAACCACTAAATGAGATAGGAATTTCTTAAAACAATCTGTACAAAAAACCCCACAGATTCTTATAAAATATACATACAGTATTAGAATAAGGTTGTTCTGATTTATCTTGTTCCCTAAAAAACCAATAAATTACTTTCTGAACCTTAGTTTTTATTTTTGCTAAAAATGTCATTAAATCTCATACCAAAGTGCGGTGCAATGCAATCTGCATCTACCAAGAGTACCTCAGTGGCAGGAGGTCCTAATGGGCCAGAAGGAAAGAGAGCACAAAACATGTTCTTTAGGATGCCAGGCATTACAAAGACTTACCCAACTCTGAAAACATCAGCTAACTTTAGGAATGCTGAATTGATGAGAATAGGGAATGGGTACTTCTGGAAAAGCCTAGGAAAGCGGACAACTGCTTCACACTGTTCCCCGAGTTTGCCAGACCTCAGACCTAGTGAAAAAGCACAGGAGGAACTAATCACAAACCTGCGGCTCCAGGCAGAAACAGCAAACACTGACTTACACAAGAGAAGCACCTCTGTGACTCCCATTCAAACTGAAAATGGAAGGCTGGGCAAGACCGCATGTGTCTCCAACCAACGCTCAGGAGGCCGAGGCAGGAGGACTGCAACTCAGACAATTTAAAACAGTTAACAATAAAAATGGCTAACAATCATTTGGAGGTTGGGCAGAGTGGCACATACCTACAATCACGTCACGCGGGAGGAAGAGGCAAAAGAATCAGTTCAAGGTTTGAGGCCAGCCTGGGCTTACTGTCTCAAAAAAAAAAAAAAGGAAAACACAAACAAGTGCTTTAATAGAAAACTACCCCCCAAAGCAACACCAAATAGCCCTCCAACAACTAATAAATACTTCAGTAATTTCACAAACTTTCTCTTTACTTTTTTTTATTTCATGTGTCCACATAAGTGGGTGCAGAGGGCAGAAGATGTTGTTTACCTGGAGTCACAGGTGGTTTGGGTGCTAACAGCCTAACCTGCCGTCTGGAAGGATCGCATATGCTTTTAGCTACAGAACCATCTCTTAAATTGATTCTCTTAGACACATAGCAATGAAAAATAATTTTTAAAGTGTCTTAAGACTATTCGAGAGTATAAACATCAGTGAATTTAAAAGGACTGAAGTCAGACAGATTTGATGGTATAAGTCTGTATTTCTAGATGCTCAGGCTGAGGCAAGAGGATCACAGTTAAAAACTAACTTATGTGCAGGCCGGCTGAAGCCTCAAAAAGGGGGTGGGGGAACTGAGGCATAGTTCAATGGTAGAGCTCTTGCCACGCACTCCCAGAGCTCTATGTCTACTCCCTGGCACCAAAAAAAAAAAAAAAAAAAAAAAAAAGAAAAGAAAAGAAAAGAAAAAAGAGTACAAAAGAATACAACAAGCAAGCAAAACCACACATAATTTATGTTCTCTATCACAACGGAACTGAATTAACAATCAGACAGAGAACATGATCTTCCAAGTATTTGGTAATCAAACAATGCATTGCTAAAGAGGGGGAAAGAACAACTCAGAAGAAGAAAATTTATTAACAGAACGAAAATGACAATACAGTTTATATCAAATACTCATGTTAAGAAAGAAGAGATTCCAATAAGCTATAATGTAACATGCTGACATATAATAATGCAGTCCGTATGTGCGAAAATACTGGTTTAGAGCAAATAAGAGCTTTTGAGACTAAACAGATCACAGTCATATATAAAAGTGAGGCTGTGGTTTCAGTAAGTACTGAAAAGGGGCCTTGGATTTCGGATTACTTCATGTGATTTAGTCCAGTAAAGGGTCACCAACCAGACTGTACCGTGGAGAACTAGCTGCTGAACCCTGTCTTTGTCCCAGTTCTACTAACTTTAAAGGTTCACTTGTCAATGCCGGCAGAGTAAATTTAGTCTGGTGGTAAACAGTCTCAAGAAAAATAATCTGAATCCATATGGTTTGCATGTCTATCCCCTCCCCCTTCCTTTTGACATGGTTTCTCTGTGTCACAATGCTAGCTGTCTGGAACTCACTTTGTAGACCAGGCTGGCCTTGAACTCAGAGATCAGCATGCTTCTGCCTGCGTTGGGATCAAAGTCACACACCACCACACCTGTCTGTTTACCTGTTTACTTGTAAACTCAGCTACTATGCCGGGGAGTCAGTCACCTGGCACACACAGTGGCTGAAGCCCTTCTCTCAGGACTGTGGAGTCACACCCTTGCTAACACCAACAACATTCGTGCCGACACGGGCTACAAGACAACCGTTGTCTTTGTCACGGAGGATTAAGATGTGGGAAATCGGGTGGAGATATCCCAGGGGAAGTCCTCCTGACTCTCTGGCACCCCACCAGGACTTTCACACGGCACTGAATTCAGCAGCCTCACCAGTGCATCCTCTACAATCCCTCTCTCCCACTGCGTGTGCAGCAAGAAAGGCAATGAGTCACCACTTCTTCCCACTTTCACCTTTCCGGAGCCCAGCGACCATGAAGGCCACAGGTTGAGTAATGTCACTTAGTCTTTCTCTCTGTGTGAAGGAGACCTTGCTTGTTTTCATATGGACAACTTCCAATCAACTGAGGGAAAAAAATCCTTGGTCTGATAAGAATCTACATTAGGAAAAGCTATGCTTATTACAGTAATATGTGAGACTCTGCCTTTAGCAATGTCCCCGGGCCCAATGTGCTCGTGTCACATTGCCCTGGTCCTGGCTTGTACATTATCTCTCTGAGCTTGAGGCTCATCGGTAAAACATGCACCATTTACTGCTTACAAGTATGTATTTTATTCAACTCTTCTTATAAAAAGGCTGTATTAACTTTCCCTGTATAACTTCAGCCTTTTCTTTGAAAGACTCTTATTTTCATTATGTGTATGCTGGGGGTGGTGGGAGACACATGTGCATTTTCAGCTTCCTGGAGTTACAGGCAGGAACGGAACTCTGTCCCCTGGAAAAGCAGCGTGGCCTCTCAAAAAGTCACCCATCCCTCCAGCACCAGCAAGGTTTCTAAAAACGCGAAACTCATTCTTACTGTGCACACAGGCGTGTGTGACTGCAGGCACAGGCGTACAACAGGCGTCAGTTCTCTTCTTCCATGCGGGTTCCAGAGCTCAGTCAGGGGGCCAGGCTTGCCCAGCAAGCTGTTTTACCTGGTAATCCACCTCAATGACATGACGGCACACTTTTCGGAGGTAACACTAGATGTCTTTTTTTCCTATGCCCCATCCAGATCCCTGTTCTACGTTATCTACTCTTAGCATGGGACAAGACCAACTACAATAAAGTGATATAAAATACCTTTGAGAAGGAAATTATTATATAATATTTAAAGAATAAAGTTCCTATTATAACTTTATGTTTTAGAGACAAAAAGACCTATAGCTCGGTAAGAGTAAAGGCCAAAAAAACAGCAAAATATCAATTTTTGTTTCAAGAGTATGTACACCCAATTTGAAAGTGGTGACTTTTTTTTTGGTACATCAAAAGAAAGTAAAGGCTTTCTTTAAAAATCTAGGAATAATACCGGGTGTGGTGGCGTATGCCTTTATTCCCAGCATTCGGTGGCAGAGGCAAAGGCAGGCAGATCTCTATGAGTTCGAGGTCAGCCTGGTTCCAGGACAGCCAGGGCTGTTACACACTTAAAACCCTCCCTGATTCTGGGGAAAAATAGAATCCAAGAACAGACCAGGAATACGGCTCAATTAGTGAAGTGTTTGGCACTGAATAAACCAAGGGTAGTGGCGAACACCTGTAACTGTAGGACTCGGGAACTGAGGAATGAGGGATGTGAACACCTGTAACTGTAGGACTCGGGAACTGAGGAATGAGGGATGTGAACACCTGTAACCGTAGGACTCGGGAACTGAGGAATGAGGGATGTGAACACCTGTAACTGTAGGACTCGGGAACTGAGGAATGAGGGATGTGAACACCTGTAACTGTAGGACTCGGGAACTGAGGAATGAGGGATGTGAACACCTGTAACTGTAGGACTCGGGAACTGAGGAATGAGGGATGTGAACACCTGTAACTGTAGGACTCGGGAACTGAGGAATGAGGGATGTGAACACCTGTAACTGTAGGACTCGGGAACTGAGGAATGAGGGATGTGAACACCTGTAACTGTAGGACTCGGGAACTGAGGAATGAGGGATCAAAAGTTGAAAGCCATCCTTGACTATACAGAGTTCCAGGCCATCCTGCGCTTCATGAGACACTCTCACCTATAGCAGCCCCACACAGAATCCCTAAAGGTTCAACAGGCATATTCACGGAGCTGCAAAGGGAGAACGTGGACTTGAGGGCGGATCCTTACGGAGTATCTAGTCCAGTCCTCCACAGGTTAGACACTGGTTGTTTTTCAAGACAGGGTTTCTCTGTGTAGCACTGGCTGTCCTGGAACTCCCTCTGTAGACCAGGCTGGCCTCGAACTCAGAGAGATCCTCCTGCCTCTGCCTCGAGAGTGCTGTGATTAAAGGCGTGCGCCACCACCGCCCGGCAACACTTGAGTTCTTGATGGATAACTATCTGCCCTTGCCTTCGTCCATCTCCAGTGTTTAATAAATGCATCTTTCGCATACCACTGACATTTAATATTAGTGACACTGCTACCAGCTCAGACGTGCAGGTGATTCGAGGCTAAATGATAAAGTCGCTTTCCATAATCACATTAGCAGAACTGGAATTTAACTCCCAACCCCGAAGTTTCTTCTCTTAGCTACCTGCACAAGAGAAGCTAACTCGTGGAACTTTTCTGCAGAGAAAGAGACACCCAGTCATATTTGCCAGATGTTCCCAGCTATGTGGAACCTGTTTCAGAACTCGTAATTGGCAGTCACACAAAACAAATCGCTGTAAAACGCTCCACGAACTCTTAAGGCTCTCTCGATGAAGACCTCATCTCCAGTGGACGTTTTTTAAAAATCACCTCAAAAATCATCACTGGTAGAAATGATCTCATTGACTGTTTGGGAAATGGGCAGACTGTGCCCCCAAGTGGTCAAAAGCGTCCTCGCTGGCTCGGGCCCCTGGTACAGCTGTGCCAGGCCAATCCAGCAGCCCTGCAGGCGCCGCCGCGCTTCCCGCCCCGCACATCAGCGCACGCGCCCTTCGGGCGTCTCCGGCCGCCGCCGCGGGGTGGCGCCACATCCCCCCCGCCGACGCTCCGCCTGCTCCTGCCCCTACCTTTGTCCAGCTCCATGAGAGCAGAGTTAGCGTCCAGCTCCTGCTCGCCGTAGCCGGCGTCAGCCAGAAAAGACTTGGTTGAGTTTGACGCCATGACCGGAAGAGTTGCCCGACTCGCCTCGTCACCAAGATCGCAAACTCTGCCCAGGCACCGCCATCTTCCCCCGCCGCGGTCTCGCGGATTTTTTTTTTCCCTCCCCCTCCGCGCGCCGTCAGGCAGTGTACGCATGCGCCCCAGTCGCCCCGCGGTTCGCCAGAGCCTCGGTGGGGCCCCCCGCGCAGGCGCTCAGGGAGCTCCTGAACCCTGGGTTCCCGCGGCCGAACGAGGAGGGGGTGGGGCCTCGATGGGGGCGGGGGCTCCGAGGCGCCAGGACGCGGCGGCGAGAGCCAATCAGAGGGCGTGACGTCAGTTTGGCGCGGAGTTTGGCGGCCGGGGCTTCCAGTGGCGGGAGTTGGAGGCAAAAAAACGGGTCGCGGTGCGGAGGCTGCCAGCGGCAGCTCGTGTGGGACTCGGGGGCGATCTTCTCTGCGTTTCCCTCAGCGGAGCCTTCTCCTCAGGGCCAGATGCTCTTCAACTCGGTGCTGCGCCAGCCGCAGCTCGGCGTCCTGAGGAACGGTGAGTAACGGTCCCAACGGCCGCCGGCCGACCGCTCGGCGCGGCGGGAATCACCTCCCCCGGGCGCTCCCCCTTGGATCGCTGCCCACCTTGGGCCTCGAGGTCTCCCGCGGCGAGAGCGAGCCCGGGGACCGAGGGCCGCCGAAGAAGACGGTGCCCTGGTCCCCTGCGGACGCTCCTCACCGCGGGCGAGCTCGTTGAAATCGGCGCGGAGGCCGAAGTCAGGACGGTTTGCGTGATCGGGCCTCCCGGGCCCCCTGGCTGCTGACGTCAATTTCGCGCGCTTGCACGGGGCAGTCGGGGGCGGGGGGCGCCCTGGGCCAGAGCCGTGCAGCGGTCCCTGCAGAGCTTGAGTGCTCCCTGCAAGTCAGATCAGGCTCCAGCGCGCATGGCCCCCAATTGAGGAACTCAGTCTAGCGGAGGAGACGCAACGTCTGCTTTCCCAGACCCAAAGTCCCCCCTCTCCCGTCCCATCTCTGCGGGGTCCGGAAAGTTCTAAACTCCGGAATAAAAGATGCCCGTAGCCACACCCACGAGGTGACCCCGGGTAGCAGACTGAAGGGTATTGTTCCAGATGGGGTTTTTTTTTATGCACGCGGTAGATCCAGAAATGGGATTAAATTTGTTTTTTCACTCCACGGTGGAATTCGGCCATATTCTCGTGTTAGCGTATGGAAAGCTCATTTTCTACAGTTCTTAAGGCAGTTTGTACAGAACATCAGCAATCAGACGCGTTGTGTCCTTAAACTAAATCTTTGAAGTGGGCCTAAGAAAGCAATGTTGAGAAGATGAAAAGGTCCTTAACGTCCTGCTCCCATCAGAAACTTTGTATTCGTCCTTCTTCCCTGGACACCCCCGTAGTTAGGCTCTGCCTCTTTCTTCCTAGGACTTCGCGCAAGTGACTTTTCCCGGTGTTGGGAATGGCCGCCCTACACAGTGGCTGTGAGCTGTCTTTAGAGTTTTAATGCCGCCTTCTTTTTATGTGACCAAAGAAGGCTATTCAGACTTTCTTTGTGGTACATTTTCTCTGTCCACTTCTCTCCTCTTCACAAATACTCGTTCAGCAGTAGGCACTAGAATTCATGTGTTGTTACCTCCTGAAATCAGTGCCTCTCCTTCCCCTCCATGTCGCTGTGCCACCGCTGGTCCCTTCAGCCTTCTCCCGCACCTCGGGATTCTGCTGCAGCCCCCACTCTTACATTCCCTGTATTTTAGATTAACTTTGTAAAAACTGTGGGTTGATTTTTTCATACAAACATCTTAGTGCCCCAAACTGAGTTGGCTTTTCCCTAAAACCTGTTACCTACTTTGGGGAGTGATATTATTTTAAACTAATATCCCCAGCCAAAGCTTGGGAGTCACTCAAAGACTCCATTTTCCTTACTATTACATGTTCAAAGAGTTTCCCCTAAGCTTGCTTGAAACTCTCCTTTTCACCGTCCACCACATCCTGAGCCTGTCCCGTTTTCACCGTCCATTTTTCCAAATTGAACCCTGACACTTTGCTCTCTGTATTATAACAAGCCTCCAAAATGTGCTTTTATTTCCTTTCCTCACTTATGTTTGTAAAATGGAAATATGATTACTCTTGTGGATTTTAAATCACATCTAAAGGTTTTTAGTATAATCTTAAACACGAAAAAGGTGTGATTTCTAATCTTATTTTGAATGTTAGCATCTTGAGATTTAAAATGCTAGTAAACTTTAACTGCATCTGGTACTATAAACAGCATAGCAACTGGTAGTGTGTTCGCTAATAAATGAACAGACTAACTACATGGTTGTATTTTCTTCTGAATTTATTTCTTATTCTCCCCTCCCCCCAATTTATCCTATTGTAATGTGTCCTTGAAAAGTTTTTTTTTTTAATGTGTGTGTGTTTTGTTTGTTTTTGTTCTTCAAGACAGGGTATCTCTGAAACTTTGGAGCCTGTCCTGGAACTAGCTCTTTTAGACCAGGCTGGCCTTGAACTCACAGAGATCTGCCTGCCTCTGCCTCCCTAGTGTGTTCTACTACCTTGAAAAGTTCTTATCACCCTTTCATACCCCCATCAAAAAACCAGTATAGTGCTTTTTTTCTGTGGTTTTAATGCTAGTGAGTCCTGAAAGTTTCCATTGGTATGAATTATCACCATAGATACTAACAGTAGGCAATTGTTAGAAGCTAAATAACGTTTTACAATGTTTTAAACAAAGCAAAAATTTATTGAAAAATGCATCTTTTAAAGAAATGGATTTATGATATCATAAGAAATATGTCTTATCAATTGTCTCATGATTAAGATGTCACTAATTTTTATTTAAAAATATGTCATAGACACTTAGACAATGCAAGGTGTGTATGACGCAGATGTGAGACCACCTTCCTTTATAAGAATAGAAGGGGAAGAGGCAAAGGCGCCAGGAAAGGGAGTCCCCACCCTCCCAGCTTTTGAAAATGATGCTGTGTGGAAGCTATGGAATGTCAGGGTGGTGACCCTCTGGAAACAAGAGGCCTTATTTCTTGTATTTCTTGTATGGCCCTCATCAGCTTTCCATTGAGGAAGGAATGGGCTTTTCCAGCTGAGTGTGGGGGCAGGGCAACACTACAGGTTTCTGTTGGGGAGCTGCAGAGGGATGGCCGAAACTCAACAAGTCGCTTTAGCCGCTTGTTGCTTGACCAGTAGTGCAGGTAAAGAGGCAGATTTGATGGGTTGGCTTAATTGTGAAGTTCCAGAGCATATTGTAGCTGCAGTTTTACTTGGTTTCCTTTTGAATTTGTGTGTTGTAGCCATTAGACTCTAAAAATCCTACACCGCGTGCGTGTACATTTCTTTAGGAAAATTTCCAATTTACTCTTTTAGATAGGTGTTTGTGAACCTAACATTCTTTTTGTGGTCTTTCACAAATTATTTACAATGATATTTGTTGTTAAAATTATGGAGCAATGTCCCCATGAGCAATTATTAAATCTAGTTTAAGTTTCTTTTCTACTTTCTGCTCATTCCTTCTCAGACTAGATTTGGCTGAGGTCCTGCTGGGCTAAGCTGTCTTCTCTGTGAGAAGAGTTCCCTCTCTCGTCGCTTTATCAAGTCCTTCTGCTGTGCAAAGGAAGGCAGTCATACGTCCCCATCTTAGACCTTGCAGCATGTCTCAAGATCTACAAATTTCTGGGTGTCCATTACAGATTTTTAAATGAACAAAAATGTGAGAATTGGCAATGCCCTAAGATGGGAGTTTAGCGTTTGCAGTGGTCTCAACTTCTCTGCTCCTTAGTTACTAATTACTTGTTGAATAAATGTTTCTCCTACTGAGGCTGAACATGCGGTAGTGGTGCACACCTTTAATCTCTGCAGCACTCAGGAGGCACAGACAGGTGCATCTCTGAGTTTGAGGACAGCCATGAACTACACAAAGAAAACAAAATATCAAAGTTTTTGACTGCTAATACGTTCCAGGGCTTCAAGGAGCCCGAGCAGTAAAATCTATGCAAATCTGAAACATTCTTGTCCTCAAGTATTTTGGATAAGAACATTGAACAGAGCCAACCCTGAGGACATGAATGCAGAAGAACCGGCCCTGCCCCTCACTCATTGCTGTCAGGGTGAACTAGCCAGGGCGATGCTGGAGAACTAACTTGGTGATGAGGACGGAGAAGTAGTCTGCTGGAGCAGTCTGTAGACCCAAAGCTCAGGATCTCCGCAATACAGGGCAACAGCAGGGTATCCAAGGCGTCTCAATGAGTGCCCAGCATCAGAGGCCTCAAACTAGACCAGTGACTCTTTTCAGTGAACACTTACAAGTAAAGATATATGGACAAAAGGGTTTACTGTGTGACTCCCTGTGTCATACATACTGCGGCTTCCATGACAAGATTGTTAGGTTTTTTCCTCTTTTTCTTTTAAATTTTGTTTTAATTTTGGGGAGCATTGCAGAGGCAAAGGGCAGATGCGAAGGGACGGAGAAATGAATGGAATCAAGATGCATGATGTGAAAGACAGATTGAATAAATAAAAAGAAAGTAAAAAGATAAACTAGTAAGAGAACAAAAGGAATATTCAACCTTTGTATACTTAAAATGAACCAACTTACATATTAATATAAACTAAATTTTGGATAATGACTTACTATTTTAGGATCGTGATGTACATTAGAAACTTGCTTTCTTTCTGAATGAAATGAAAATTTAAGTCATTTTCCAAAGCCTCCCTGACCTTGCTTCTTTTAAGTCATTCTCACATGTATTAAGATGCTATGAGTGCGTTCCTGTTAGAATTATAGGATTCTAGAATTCACTCTTAGGGAAAAAGAAGTTTAAATTACTAGCGAATATGGTACTAACTACAGTAGGCAGGTTGATACAGTAACCCTGTGAATGTTGATTGTATATGATTTCTGTTTACTTGAGAGTTTCTCATTAGAGACTCAAAATGGACTTGTCGTGGAAGGAGTAACAGTTTAATTGTTAATGCTTACAATTTAATTGGTAATATTTTGGCTGTTTCTTTGCTACAAGTCAGGTCTCTTTAATGTACAAGGACACTGGTGATAATCATAACTAATTTTCTACTTTTAAGGTGGTAAAACCAAACTGGTGGCCACGCCTTTAATCCCAGCACTTGGGAGTCAGAGGCAGGTGGATCTCTGTGAGTTCAAGGCAAGCGTAGGTTACATTGTGAGTTCAAGGACAGCCAGAGCTCTGCATAGTGAGATTCTGACTCAAAACCTATACATACACACACTCTAACCTAATTGGCCTCCACAGAAGTTAGAGTTTGCTTTGATTATCCCCCCTTTTTTTCTTGGAGAGTCCTAGATAGTGAGTGGATCTAAGTTAAATATGTAAAGTTCTATATGAACGAATATTTAGCCAAGTATGGTAGCTCATACCAATTATCCCCATCATTTGAGAGGCAGAAATAGGATCATTGCAACTTCATGCCTCAAAAGACAGGCCACAGAACTAACAACACTTTTCTCCAGATTCGTGGGAAATGCTAAAACATGTTTACATTTTCATTCTTAAAGGAGTTGTCTTGTTTTAGGGTGGTCTTCACATTACCCTCTGCAATCCCTTCTAAGTGGTTATCAGTGCAACTGTAATGACGAGCACACATCGTACGGAGAAACAGGAGTTCCTGTTCCTCCTTTTGGATGTACTTTCTGTACAGGTAAGGGAATGACCGCGCTAAACCGGAGCAGAACTTTATTTCCTACTTAGAGGGAAAATACACTTGGAAAAAAAGTAACTTTGATAGACATTAAAATTATTCTAAGTGTTCAACTATGGTTTATATGGTAGAGGTTTTTAAAATGAGTTTTTCAGTCATCTTAAAAATGTGAGCAGAAATAGAAATTCTTATCTCCAGTCTTATAGTTTAATATGGTTTATAAAAGGGAAACACCACCAGCAGGCTTGATCAGCTGGTGGTCTGTGTCTTACTTTTCTTTGCCATTGTCCAGTACCACTCTTGATTTAGCTCTTTTCAAGTCAGAATATCTGGAGACAATTTTGATGGTTTTTGAGTTGTTTTTTATTTGTTTTTAATGTGTGTGTATGTCTGTGCGCCACAGAGGCCAGAAGAAGGCCTTGGATCCCTAGGAACTGGAGTTACACACAATTGTGACCTGCCATGTATATGTGGGAATCAAATCCCAGTTCACTGTAAGAGCAACAAATGCTCTTGACCTCTAAGCCATCTCTCCAACCCTGTTTTGAATCATTAAATACATTTGTGCTCATTTGGAAACTCGTCATGTGTTCTTTTTTTCTATTCAGCTCCCAGTATGGAGCATATATTAGCAGTTGCCAATGAAGAAGGCTTCGTCAGGTTATATAACACAGAGTCACAAACTAGCAAAAAGACATGCTTCAAAGGTAAGTCTCTTAAGTTTTGACATTTTTAATTCATAAAGCCTTTGGTAAATTACTATTAATGTAGATGTAGTGAACTTAGGACACAGTATTAAGATGGTGGTCCGGCTTGGGTGGAATACATGCACATGTAAGATCAGTGAGCCATAAGTTCCTCCACAGGAGGAGGGGTGAGAACATGCACACCTTGAATGTCAGACTAAAGTTGTTTCCTTGTTAGGACTTGAAGGTTTAGGCCTAGGGAGTATTTGAGAAGATTCAACTTTAGAGAATGCTTCTAGTACTCAGACAGTTATTTATATCAGGGAGGGCTTTGGGTAAATGCATGCCATGTTTACTTGCGTTGGAGGCCAGAGGTTGGAGTTACATGTTTGCCTGTAGTAGTCTGCCTTTCTTTTTGAGACAAGGTCTTTCATTGAACTGGAGGTCATTAGTTTTATTATACTGTGTGGGTGCTGGGATTTGAACTTGGGCTTTACTTCCTGAGCCCTCTCCCCAGCTTCAGTGGCTTTAGATGGCAGCTCTCACATGTATCGGGGAGATGTGTGATATCTATGACTCCATAATGCACTTTGGTCCATTGACAGTAGAGTACTAGCCACTGTCTTATCATTAACACTTGAAGGTGTTTAAACTTCTCTTGGTATCACTGTCATAGCACACAGTCTGGATATGTCACACTTATATTTTCTTTGTTTAGAATGGATGGCTCACTGGAATGCTGTCTTTGACTTGGCCTGGGTCCCTGGTGAATTTAAACTTGTAAGTGACTTTTATTAGGCCTGAGTAGATGCAGAGAAAAGATTTCTTTCTTAAATTTAACTATATCATTTTTTTGGAAGGTTACAGCAGCGGGTGATCAGACAGCCAAATTTTGGGATGTAAAAGCTGGTGAGTTGATGGGAACATGCAAAGGTCACCAGTGCAGCCTCAAGTCTGTAGCTTTTTCCAAGTTTCAAAAAGGTAGGTTGTTTATCATTTTATCTCCTTAAGGTGGGGAGACACAGTGCCTTAGTTCTTCCTGTCTTTGCCCTGTCAAAAGTTGTTTATTTAATCTAGCTAGGGGTTGGGGATTTTAGTATAACTAAAAATCTTAATGAAGTTGGTTAAGGCCCATTAAATTTTTTTCATTTATTTTTTAATGTGTATGGATGTTTTGCCTGCATGTATGTCTGTGTACTGCATGTGTGCTGTGCCTATGGAGACCGGAAGAGGGCTTGGATGCCCTGGAACTAGAGCTAAGAAGGTTATGAGTCACCATGAGGGTGCTGAGAATCAAACCCAAGTCCTCTGGAAAAGCAGCGCTCTTACTTCTGAGCTCTCTCCAGCCCCTTGTTTCCATTCTTAGGCGTTTTCTCCTGCTTGTCCTAGGAAGTTAAAAAGTCTTACAGCAATTTTGATTTTTTTTTCCTATGGCCAACTTTGAAGATGGATAAGATAGTATTATTGTTAAATATTTGAATTTTTTGAGATAGGGTCTTACTATGTAGCCATGAAGACCTTACTATGTAAACAGCCTGGCCTGTAATTCCCGGAGATTCCTCTGCTTCTGCCTCCTGCATACTGGTATTAAAGGCATATGCTATTGTGCTTGGCAAAATACCCTTTTTAAAAAAAGGAATATTTTCACTTATATTCAGGAATATTAAGCTGAGCTATTGAGTTGGGTTTTGGCAAAGTTAAATTTTTTCTATTATTTTCTTGAGACAGAGTCTCAGACTACCCAGAACCTTGTGATGCCCCCACCTCAGCCTGCCAAGTCAGTATTACAGGCGTGCACCTCTGCTCCCAGTTCACAAAGCTTCTTTATTCTGCTGTAGTTGCTATTAAGCTGAAATTCTGAAGACTCGGTGTATGTCATGTGTTTCAGTAGCCACATAACTTTTCATTAACATGTATGTTGTGTGAAGTTAAAAATGCCCGTCTTTAGCCAGGCAGTGGTGGCGCACGCCTTTAATCCCAGCACTCGGACACAGAGGCAGGTAAATCTCTGTGAGTTCAAGGGCAGCCTGGTCTACAGAGCGAGAAAGAGAAGCACTATATCTTTCAGTGCCTTTGCTTATTTTTTAAAAGTGTACACGGGCGATGGTGGCGCACGCCTTTAATCCCAGCACTCGGGAGGCAGAGGCAGGTGGATCTCTGTGAGTTCGAGACCAGCCTGGTCTACAAGAGCTAGTTCCAGGACAGGCTCCAAAACCACAGAGAAACCCTGTCTCGAAAAACCAAAAATAAAAATAAAAAAAAGTGTACATGTGGATAAGTGTATGCCAGTGTCATATAAAAGAAAAGACATTGGGTTGTACATGGAGCTAATGGGCTTCTCTCCTGACTTGCTAGTATATGAGTTAGCCTAGTTGGAAACTGCCCACAAGTTCTCATAGTTTGGTCAGTGGAACAGGTTAGGTGGTAGCCTGCACAGAATGACTTATAGCTAACATTTTTTTTTAGACTTTGCAATATCATTTTGATTGGGTCTTCATTTCTTAATTCAGTTTGGTTAGTATTTAATATCATTTAATTAATGAAAGTAATTGTGAGCATTAAAAGGTGAGGTGTGAACTCACTTTTTAAAACCTAGAGACTATAAATGCCCAGTAGAGATTTTGAATGGAATTTGTTTTGTTTTGTTTTTTAAGTTTTATAGTAGTGTAGTAGAAAAGTTCCTTGGCCCAGTCATTCAATCTTAAATGAACAGGATGCAGGTGATCCTAACTGGACATGATGATGGCTAATGAAATTTATCTCCCCTCGATGCTACCTTCTAAAGATTGGTAAATGAGACATATGTACACTTACTTTGTTTGGCCAGACAGAAGAAGATAGCGTTAGAATTTCTGGTAGATAATTAAAATTACCTAAACTTATTACTAAGTCTTCTAAAAGTTTGTATATATTTGAACCTTTCTCATTTCTTTAGTTTGAAGCCAGTTCCTCACCCTAAGTCGGTGGTTCTCAACCAGTGAACATTGGTTAGCTGAAGATTTTTTAAACATGCTAATTAATTAAAGGGTAATCTCTGGGAAGTGAGCCAGGTGATTTTTTTTTTTTAAGACCTCATCACGGATTTAGGACCTTGCACAGCTAAGGTTGAGGAATGTTTTTATAGCTTTTTAATTTAAACTTATTTTGAGAATTTCATCTGAGTACTACATTTATTGCATCATTTCTACCCCTTCCCCTCCAACTCCTCCCATATAACTCCACCTTCTCAAATTTATGATCTTTTAAATTATTTTTGCATACACATGTATGTATGTGTCAGGTGTCTGTAGCTGTGTGGTCACTGCTAATCTTACAGTCAATTTCTGCTTGATTATAGGCAACCCTCCCAACAATTTTGTTTCTTGATTTCCTCATTATTAATCACGAGTATGATAAAGCTTATAGCCATTTGGAGACAAGACCCAAAAGTGTAAAAAAAAAAAAGTTCTATGAGTTTTGAACTTTGGTTGACTAGGAAAGTGGGCCATATGTACAAACTGGCTATATGACCGCTTTGTGGTATGATTAAGGGGAAGGCTTTATTCTACATAGGAGAGAGAACAGCCAGAAAGACTTCTGGAAGAGTCTAGAACAGAGAAAGTAGTAGACTGAACATGGCCAGAGACACAAGAGCAGAGATAGAGGGAGAGGTGAAGTAAGAGGAGGGTGGACAGAGATAGTGTAGCTGAAATAGCAGGGATATATGGAGAATGAGGAGCTGGGGGTAGGAGGAAGCCCCTGCGCTGGGGAAGTTTAGGGTAGAGGAGGTAAGAAGAGCTAGAATGCTATCATGGACTGAAATGTATAAGAGGAGGCCAGCATGGGCTTTCGCATGCTAATAACACCACAGATAGCTATTTGTACTTCTTCCTGTTGGATTTGGGGGAAGAGGAGTTTCCTTTGGACCTGACAGTAGGTACAGTACAACCTACTGAGTCCTTTGAGAGTTGCTTGTGTATACATGTATTTAAGAATGACCACTGGGGATTAAAAACTTATCAGGGGCTGGTCCATAGAGAAAATTGATTTCCCTCTCTCTGCAACCATTGATTTCCTGTAGTCTTCATCTAAGGATGAAGTCTTGTGAAATTTCCTCTACCCATGCTTCGTGTTGGCTGGTACTGTCCTGTGGTCCTTGATTAGGCAGCCACATTATTGAGATTTCAAAGGTGCAGCAGCCATTATATCTTGAAGACGCTGTCTCAAAGCAGCTGTTGTGCTTGTCTGGCCCTTTGACACTCCAGCTCCTGTCGTGTTCACTAGACTTGTGTGCAGGGCTATGCTATAGGTGTGCCCGTTGAGGTGGGCACAGCATTTCGGATAGCTATGGTTTCTAAATAGTTTGTATCTGCTGCAAAAAGGAGCTGCTTTGATGAGGGCGGACACCACTTTTACCTGACTGAAAACTGCATACCTTAGAATTTGCTTATTTAAACAGTTTTTTAGTTTATTGAGAGCTGCACAGTAATTGATACAGGAAGGCAGTGACTCGTTTAGTTTGTTAACCTCAATCACGTCATCCAGAGACGCGACTGAGTCTGGAGACAGAAGTCTCCAGCCTCCTACTCCATCAGCTCTTCCTGTAACAGAGCCCTCACCACCTCCAAAGGAAGGCGGACTCATTTGCTGTGGTTTAGTCACTTGATTTAGTTAATTCCTACAAAATTGTGTATTTTTGTTCATTATCTACAAAGCTCTCATGCTATTTTGGTACTTTGTTCAATTTATAGCTATTATAGTTGAGTCAGTTGGTTAAATGCTCACTTTCCCATATAAGAAGCAGAATTTCTTTTTAATTTTTTTTTTATTTATACACACATTTTGCACTGAACCTAGGGTCTTGTGTATATTGGGTGAATACTATGTTACTGAAGCCATGCACCTAACTTTCACTTTTACTTAAAAAATAAAACCTTACAAATAGATGTCAGCTCTATGTTCTGTTCCATCCTTCCATGTCCAGAGCAGTCTTTTTGCAGATGGCATGATACTGCATATTCTCATGCTTGGACAGTACACTCGCCAAACTGGGGTATGGGCTTTATAGTCGTGTCGTGCTGCCAGGAATACTTCTAGGAGTCACCTTTCTCATCTGTAAAATAGGAAGAGTAATGCCCACCTACTAGATTGACAGAAAAAAATCAAGATAATGTGTGAAAAACATATAACATAGTTTATATTATGTAAGGTAGTAAGCTCTCCTCTGTGTTAACAATTGCTTGGTCATTTTACTAGACTCTGTAGTGCCAAATACAGGACTTTTGGAGAAATTTAAATGGAAATATGTCTTTGACTAGTTTTGCCAACATCTTGATGAACTCTTTCCCACAGCCGTATTCTGTACAGGTGGGAGAGATGGCAACATTATGATATGGGACACAAGGTGCAACAAAAAAGGTTAGTTTTCTATTGATTCTGATGAATGTGGTATCACCTATGCATAGTAACATAATATGCTCACAATAGAATGGCAATGTCAGTGTTCTCATCGGACACCAGCAGGGGGCACTGTGTTCACAGTCCTACTGTTCTGCTCATTGCTCAAATCTCAAGATAATTATTACAAAGCTATTAACTTACGTGTTTTTGTTTTGTTTGTTTGTTTTGCTGTTGTTATTTTATTTTTTTGAGACAGGGTTTCCCTGTGTAACAGTTATAGCTGTCCTGAAATTTGTGTTTTTAATCTTAATATTGTCTCTGAATTATAATTCAATTTGCCTAAATTATTGATAGAATTGAAACTACTAATGCATAGGTTCACTGGATAAAGGTTTGCTTCGGGTGTTTTGTTTGTTTTTAATTTTCATTTTGGGGCCGGCAAGA
The DNA here is from genome assembly GCF_037038515.1 of Microtus pennsylvanicus. NCBI lineage: Eukaryota > Metazoa > Chordata > Mammalia > Rodentia > Cricetidae > Microtus > Microtus pennsylvanicus. The sequence continues at coordinate 109,765,822 of NC_134588.1, read as the reverse complement.
CACCTCATCAAATAAAGGTGCTTGTCCTCAAAGCCTGACTACCTGAGTTGAGTTCTCATATGGTAGAAGGAGAGAACAAAGTCCCTCAGGTTGTCCTCTGACACCATGGGATATTCCCCTCCCTCACCCTTCACTAAAAAATACATTTTCCCTTTTACTTTTAAAGAAGTGGATGAAATTAAAGCGTGTATTGTGCTGTGCTGGTGTAAAGCATGTGGTCATTGATGTGCTTACTGCTAGTTTACATATTGATTTAAAAATATTAATAAGCTATTTTGTGGAGCAGTTTTTGCTTCATAGCAACATTGAAGTGCTCAACACCTGTACATACACAGCCTTCGCAGTATCAGCACCCTACATGCAGTTGGTTGTAGATTTTTCAACTGGTAAATGTTCTTTTTTTTTCAACTGGTAAATGTTTATTGACACTTGATCACCCCAAATCCATAATTTGCATTAGGGTTCATTCTTCATGTTATATATGATATGGATATTAACAAGTAGATGATATGTGTCTTCCATTATAATACATAGACTAGTTCATCGCCCTAAACTAAGTCTGTGCTCTGGTGTTCGTATCTGCTTCCTCACTAAGCCTTGCCTCCACTTTTGTTTTTTACCTGTCTCCGTGGTTTAATTAACTGTTTTATATTTTACTAGTTAGCCAAAATTTTAAGGTCCTGTGTAAAAATGTTCAAATGTTATGTTCTGTTTGAAATTAGAACATTAAAATCAATTTTCTTGGAACCTTTCAGATGGATTTTATAGACAAGTGAATCAGATCAGTGGAGCTCACAATACTGCAGACAAGCAAACCCCTTCAAAACCCAAGAAGAAACAGAATTCAAAAGGACTTGCTCCTTCTGTGGTAAGGTTTAGAGAAGGATATATATAACTAGGGTTTGTTGTTGTATATGTTTCAGCTGGCCTGGAATATGAGGTACATGGCTTCAGTAGCATAGCATTTCCCAGTACAGCTATGAAGTAGCAACGAAAATAATGTTATGCTCACATGAGGAACTGTATTAAAGGGTCACAGCATTAGGAAGGTTGGGAACCACTGCTCTAAAACAATGGTTAAAAAATAAAAACAAACTGAGTCATTGCTAACTACTTAAAATGAACATCTTAAGTAACTGCAAGATCTTCTCCCAATCTTGAGGATATAGGTTCAGTGCTTAATAAACCCAGAGGAAGTGAGTGAATTGTCACCCGGGAGTGGGGGCTGTACCCTGGCTCTCAGAACTAACAAGCAGGCTGACTAACATTGTTTCGGCTACCCAGAGCCAGTCCTTGGCATGCATGATGCCTTATTTCAGTCTTTGCTGGCACTCTTGCTCCCTGCAGAGTATGCAGGTCTCGTGTCTCCCAATGTTCTGAGAATGGCCTGCAGATCTCTTATTTACTCTGGGCTACCTGGGTCTTCCCAGTTCCCTGGATGTAGCCTAGGAAGAGTGACTCACAGTCACTCGGGAGTTGGTAGTATTGGGGTGGGGGAACTGCCCTGCTTTGGAAGGTGACTGGTTGCTTCTTACAGCATTGAGGGCAGCTACAGGCATGTGTGGGAAGTCAAGTTCAGCTTATAGGACCCCCCCCCAGCCCCCTGCAGCAGCCTGGCCTTTTTGTCTTAGATGGCTCATACATGCCTGCAAATATGACCATCTTATAGCCTGACACTGCTACAAGGTATGAAGTAGACAGAAGCTCAAGCCATGCCCGTGGTACATCTTTTTTCTAGAAAAGGACATGGCCGTTGATTTCATTAATGCAGTTTTCTGATGTTCCTGGTATGTAAGGTCTGAATAAATACTTATCGAAAAGTATAACTGCTATACTATTATGACTGAAGGCTGCATCCTTCATTGGGTTGACTGCAAGAGAACTTGTGGGGCAGTGGCCCTTGGGAGATAAGGCTCTCCTAACCTGCACCTTCCCTGCACATGTAACAAATGGCTTGCATGGAGAGATCAGATGAGCCAGTTCTCCTGTACCATGTGGATTCTGAGTATTAAACTCAGTTCTTCAGGCTTGGAAGCAGCTGCCTTTACCCATGAACCATTTTACCAACCTAGGGAACGTGTGGGTGTGGTTTGTTTGGTGAAGGTTGTTTTTGTGGTTTGTTTGTTTTTTGAGACAGGATCTCTACATTGCCCTGGCTGTCCTGTAACTGTAGATAGGTGGGCCTCAAGCTCAAAAGATATCTGCCTGCCTCTGTCTGTCTCCCAATGGGATTAAAGGCATGTTTCCTTTTTTTGTTTTTGTTTTAATTATGACATCCTTTTTCCACTTCCTTTTACTTCCCCTACTCCTCCCTGATCTCCCTCAAAATCATGGCTTCCTTGTCTTTGTTATTGCTGTATATATATATACACACACACACACACACACACACACACACACACACACACACACACACACACACATATATATATATATATATATATATACACTGTATATATATATATACACACATACATACATACATACCTAAATATATTTAAGTATAACCTATTGGGTTTGTTTAGCGTATGTGATTTCAGGGCTGTCTGCATGGTATTGAATAACTGTGAATAGGAGTCCTTCCTAGGAGAGACTTTCTCCTACGTTCAGCATTCCTTAATTGCCTGTAGTTCTTTGTCTATGTGTGGGGCCCTGTGAAATTTCCTCCTTCCATGTTAGCCTGTCTGGTTGTGTTGTGCTCGGGGTCTTCTTTAGGCAGTCATATTTATTGTAAAGGTATGCTTAACAGTGAGGCTTCCTGACATTTCTAGAAGACACAATCTCACAGCAGCTTCAGGAAAGCTAATTTTAAGTACCTTGTTCTCAAACTGGTGAAAGCTGTGATGACCAAAACAGAATTTCCTTCTTTTTCTCTCTTGTGCTATTAGGATTCCCAGCAGAGTGTTACTGTGGTCCTCTTCCAGGATGAGAACACATTAGTCTCAGCGGGAGCCGTGGATGGGTAAGAGACTATTTCTTCTTTTTCCCCAGTGCCTTTTGAGAGCTGCTGTAGTACCTAGTCTCATTAAACTGATTATATATGTGCCTTTCTCTCAACATTGTGGGTGCTATAGTTGGGAAAAAGTTTACAGGTCACAGTAGAAAATAAACGGCCAGAACTCCTCAAATAAGTGTGATAATTCATGGGCTATGCTTAGCACATAGGGACAGTGTTTGGTGTTGGGGGGTGGTGAAAGCTTGCTTGTCTTTTAATGGTACACTTAAGACCTATCTCTATATACTTATCTATGATTGATCTAAATTTTGATGGCCAAGTAAGTCTGTAGTGCTTATTCATTTCTCTTTCTACAAAGTCCTGTAGAAAACAGGTTATTTATGTGCAGGAACTCTTTAAAGTGTACCTCTTTGCCAATTATATTTCCAAATGCATTATTATATTCAAGGTTTGTTTTATTTGGTTTTGGGTTTCTCTGTAGCCTTGACTGACTGTCCTGGCACTCGTTTTGTAGACTAGGCTGACTTTGAACTAACAGAGATCTGCCTGCTTTGCCTCCTGAGTGCTGGGATTAAAGGTGTGCACCGCCACTTGGTTCTTTCAAGATTTTGATTTAAAATGTCTTACTAATTAATACTTCTATTATTTCCTGTGGGCATTAAAATCCTTACATGAACCAAGTTCTTAAGCAAGAATGGGGAGTTACCTAAAGTTACCTCTGTGTCTGTGAATTAATATGAAAGTTTGCTGTTTATTTCTAAAGATGCTGCCGTTTTATGACAAGTGTGTAATTTCTGATTACCCACAAAATAGGAATAAGGATGAAGACAGTTAGCCCAGTGGATGAAATGAAAAGCATTTTCCCCTTTCACAGGAAAAAGTGTTTAGTTAAGGAGTTATGTGCAGAAAGAGGGCATGGAGTATGCACCCTGCATTTCAGGGGAAAATGACTTGGGAAGGTTTTTTTTCTAGAGGAACAATGAAACAGCGACAATCGGCATCTAACTCCATTTTCCTTTTCCCGCTACCCTGGAGTAAGTGCCAGTGACTCATCACTGGGTCAGATCACATCTGTTTCCGTTTTGTACAAGCTGTAAGCTTGACATTGCAAACAATAGCATGAGACAGTTAAGTTGAATTACCAGTGAGATGTCCTCAGTGCAGCTGGGCAGTGTGCCCAAGAAGACAGATTAAAAGTCATTTCACACTCACATAAATAAAATTGTTGGAATAGGTTTATACCGGTGGTTCTTAACCTGTGGGTTGTGAGTCCTTTGGGGGTCAAATGACCTTTCACGGGGTCATCTAAGACCATCTGCATGTCAGATATTTACATCATGATTCATACCCTTAGCAAGATTACAGTCGTGAAGTAGCAGCGAAATCATTGTATGATTGGGGGCATCACATGAGGAACTGTTGCAGCATTAGGAAGATTGAGAATCACTGGTCTAGATAATCTATAAGATACTTATCTTGGTTTTTAGGATAATCAAGGTATGGGATTTACGCAAGAATTATACTAATCGGCAAGAACCCCTAGCGTCCAAGTCTTTCCTGTACCCAGGTACCAGCACTCGAAAACTAGGTGAGCCTTTGCTTTGTAGGTTTTGGGGGCTAAATGTGAATTTCAATTAAAAAAAAATGTTTTAATACCAGGCTAATTTTCAGCAAAGACTTAAGAAACAAAATACATGGTTGTGAGATAAAAATCTCAATATAGTTTTGATTTCTATATGCTTTAGAAATAATTATCCTATGGCATGAACTGTTTCTGTCCCCACAGTTTAGCCTCATTGACTTCCTATTAACTTTTTCCAGGGTATTCAAGTTTGGTTTTAGATTCTACTGGCTCTACTTTATTTGCCAACTGCACAGATGACAACATCTATATGTTCAACATGACTGGCCTAAAGACTTCTCCAGGTAAGATATTAGTCATTCAGATTCTCTTATCGGATAACTAATACTTGCTCTTTTGCTAATGATGTCAGTAATGGTTTTTGTTTTTGTCATGTTTTCCCAAAATAAACATTAGCCACAAAATGATGGACTCTGCCATCTTTAATTAGTTCCTGTGGTATTTTCAGGAGTGTATGTTCCTGTGACCGTTTCACAAGTAAACAGACTCCTACCATGTGTGGAGAGTAGTGAATCTCCTGAAGCCATGTCCTTTGGCCTATGTTTAGGGTTATCATTAGTCTCTTTTTAAGGTTTACTTACTTATTTTTGAAGATTTATTTGTTTATTATGTATTCAATATTCTGCCTGCATATATCCTTGCAGGTCAGATAAGGGCATCAGATGGGTGGTTGTGAGCCACCATGTGGCTGCTGGGACTTAAACTCAGGACCTCTGGAAGAGCAGTCAGTGCTTTTAACCGCTGAGCCATCTCTCCTGCCCCAGGTTTACGTATTTATATGTATGCATTTTTTGCTTGCATGTTTATATACCAGTACATACGTAGTGTCTGTGGATGTTAGAAGAGGGTATCAGATCCCCTAGAACTAAAGTTATAGATGGTTGTCAGCCACCAAATGGTTGCTGGGTCCTCTCTAAGAAGCATTGCTGTAAACCACTGAACCATCTCTCCAGCCCCTAAGATTATCTTTATTTTCTGTTTAATAAACTTGGAGAATAAAGAAAACTATTCTCAACTTTTTGTCCTGTTAAAATTAGAGGATTGGGTTTTATAGACTTCCTGATAGTTTTCACCCTCTCAATTCTGGGTGAAGACCGTTATCTCCTGGGGGGTTTCTTCCCTAGCCTACCTTTTTTAGTTCTTCTTTTCTCTCCCTCATGAATATAATATTAGGGGGCAAGTGTGGTGGTGGGGGTGAAGAGATGACTCAGCAGTTAAGATAAGAGCATTTGTTACTTTTGTAGAGGACGCAGGTTCACTTCCCAATACACACATGGCAGCTCACTTCTGTCCGGTTTCAAGAGATCAGAGATGCCCTCTCTGGCTTCTATGTAAGATACCAGGCATGCACAAGGTACACAAACTTGCAGACAAAACACTCATACACATAAAATAAAAATAAGTAAATATTTTTTAAAGGAATATAAGAATTGAATCTGAGACTAGTAAATATTTTTCATAAGAAACTCATGTTTCTAAAGCATACCATAAGGGGTTGTAGATTGCATTATTTTAAGATAATAGTTACCTAAGCAATCTACAAATGTATTAATGCCATGGTTCTTCCTCAACTTTAGTTTGGTTAAAAGTCTGAATTCCACACGACATTCCCAGAGGTACTTGGTTCCCAAATGGACTAATAAACAAGAAATTTTGAAATACTGTGGAACTTGGGTCGCTTTGGTTGTGCTTTTAGAGAAATTTCCAAATATTTTTCCTAACCATCTTCCAGGATTATTCCCTCTGGATCAGTGGACCTTTAAAATCAGTTAGGGAATCTAGGTCTCTGGTAGAGTGCTAGCCTAATGTGCACAAGATCCTGGGTTCAATTCCCAGTACCACACAGAAAGAAATGAAAGAAAAACTGCCATGGCCTAGAATGGCTACTCAGCTGGTAAAGTGCTTGCCGCACAAACATGAGGATCTGAGTTTGGATCTCTAGCACTCTCCTCTAATGTCTGCTGGGGAGGCAGAGGTAGGAGAGTCCTGGAATCGGTGAGCTCCGGGTTCAGTGAGAGGCTTGGCTAGGGTAGAGGTGGAGTAATGAGGAGAACCTCTGATGTCATTGCCCTTGCCTCGACACAGTGTATTACAGCACACAAGGTAAAATCTAATCCTGCTTCATTACCGGGCATATATTACTCTTTTATGTATATTTTCCTATAGTGTAGCACAGGAAAGGATCTTGACTGTAGTTTGCTATTTCTGCCATGAAATACTTGCTAATAGTTTGATAACCTTTTTCTGCCCCTTTATTTTATGGATAGAATTGTTTTTTAGAATGCTAGCCACATGTGGTGGCACAGGCTTTTTAAGCACTCAGGTGGTAGGTTAGGCAGATTTCTGTGAATTTGAGGACAGCCAGAGCTATGTAATAAAGAGGCCCTTTCTCAAAAAAAGTGTGTGTTAGAGAGAGAGAATATATTAAATGTGTGTTTAAAAAACATCTGGTAATTACTTCCCTTCTCAAGACTTTGGAAAGAACCAGAACTTCATGCTTGAGTGATTTTCTTTTTTTTATTTTTTAGTATTGTAGTGTATTAAGTAATAGTTATATCCCATGCCCAGTTCAGCATAGAGAAACTAAGTTAATGCCAGGCATAATAGCACATGCTTTTAATCGCAGCTTTGGGACACTGAGGCAGGAGGAGCAGGAATTCTGTCTCCACCTCAAAACAACAAGAAAACCAAAGTGACCGAATTTAAGCTATTGTAAGATTTTAGGAGAATTTATGCCATATTTGAAATATTTTCAATTTGTTTCATACCAGCTTTTCCTAGGCCAGCAGAGGGTAATAAAAACGTGGTTTGTGGGAAATTCAATTTATAATTTTCTGTTCATAATTTAGTATAGAAAATGACTAATTTCTGTTTTGGAACAGTATTCAGAATGAAGGAGCCTCTTTATTTAGGTCTTTATCATAGTGAGAGCTTCTTTTCTTAGTTTTGTGGTGGTTTTTTTGTGTGTGTGTTTTTGTTTTTGTTTTTTTTTTTCAGATAGGGTTCACAGTGTAACCCTTGCTGTCCTAGAACTCAATCTGTTGGCCAGGCTGGCCTCAACCTTAGAGATCTGCCTGCTGCTTCCTGAGTTCTGAGATTAAAGCATGTGCCACCACTACCTAGCTATTATAGTGTGTTTAGGATATATCTAAATTGATTGCTGTTGAACTTTATTTTATAGTAAAAATCTCTGATGCAGAGAATTTTTGATAATAGGGTTTCTATTTTTAAGTGTGTATAGGTATTATGTCTACACTACAGAGTTCTGCACAATTGTGAGCCTTGGTGTGGGTGCTGGGAATTGAACGCAGGTCCTCTGGAAGAGCAGCCAATAAATACTCTTAACTCTGAGCCATTTCTGCAAAACCATGTGTTGTTTTTGTTTTCTTTAAAAGGTATAAGTAAACAGTTTTTCTATTTAGAAATAGAATGGATATCTGTGAGCACTCAACCAAAAGCCACTGAAGTTCCTACGGCTGCCTCGTTCCCTCTGTTAAGCATTCAAATGTTATTTTTACTTCTGATAGATCTGTAAATTTTCTGGTAACTGAGCTTTCCCCTTTAAATTTTCTGTAATGTGTTGATACCAGCAGTCTTAAGAGCACATTATATAAGGTATGGCTACTTACTCTTTCTCTATGAGAAACCTAACCCAAATTGAGTGACTTACAGATGAACATACATTGTGCCCCTCTAGGTCTTCCTGTCATTCTGTCTGCTAAAAAGAGTTGAGGTAAAAAAAAAAAAAAATCTGCATCTCAGCCAGAATCAAATAATTCTTTTCACTGACTTTTACCTTTTTGTGCAGCAAATATTTGAAGTTTTATACTGTTTAAAGTAAGATCTAGCATGATGTGAGATGTATGTACCCTCAAGAAGTTTACAGTCAAGTGGAGAAATAAGATCAGTGTTTTCAATGGAGAAAATCCTCCTGTAGTATAAGGATATGGGCACAGTCTACATTTACTATAGGATTAGACATCAGCTTTCTTGCTCATGACATTGTCATCTGACATTTGTTCCTATTGAATTCACTAGACTGGGTCTAGCACAACCTTCTCGTTCTGTGTTTAGTACTTAGCTCCCTATTATATGGTAGCAGGTTGAAGCAATGTATGAAGCACTTGGTATGAGTTGTGTGTGCGTGTCATTTGCATTTATTGGAATACTGGAAATGATATAAACCAAGTGATTTGGTTTTCTCCTCCGGCAGTGGCTGTCTTCAATGGACACCAGAATTCTACCTTTTATGTAAAATCAAGTCTTAGTCCAGATGACCAGTTTTTAATCAGTGGTTCGAGTGATGAAGCTGCCTACATTTGGAAGGTAAGCTGTCAAATATCCACAGATAGATGCTTTTGTCCAGTATGAGGTGTACTTAGTACAAGCACACACTGCTGACTTTCTGCACCAACTGTTCGCAAGGTCATTTCTTGCTTTGTGCTTCCTTTTCTGAATATCATTTATTTCAAAAATGGCATTCTGTGTCCTGCTGTAGCACGATTAATAAAAACTCAGAGACAGATATTGGGGTTCAACCTGAAGGCCAGAAAAGCAAAGCAGCCAGTTATTGGCTCTTACCTCAACCTTAGTCTGAAATGGCGATCCTGCCTCCAGGAAACCTCAGAATGAGATGGAGACTGAGAGCTGTCTCCTCCTGTCTTGTATTCCTCTCTAGTTCTGGGATTAAGGATATGCACCCCTACCACCTGGTTTCTATGGCAAGCTAGTGTGGCTACTGGAATTAAAGGTGTGTGTTATTGCTGCCTGGTCTGTAAGGCTGACCAGTGTGGCTGTTTTACTTTTCTGATCTTCGGGTAAGCTTTATTTATTAAAATACAAATGAAAGATCACTAAATCCTGCTTCACAGAAAGCATTACGTACAACTGCCCGTTCTGCTCTATCTTATCAGACTTTCTTAAGTGTCACATCCCATGCTCCGACTTCCATAGAGCTGCCTGCAGAACAGTTGCTCAAAACTTTTGGTATAATAACTGCTTTTCTTACTCCTTTTTCTTATAGCAATATCTGGCCCTTGGGCCATTAAGCATGTTCAATGTTTGTTGACTGAGGTTTCTGTCCCACCTGGTCCTGCAGTCATTCAGTCCCAAAGAAACACACAGAGGCCTACATTAATCATAAACTGGTTGGCCTAGTAGCTCAGGCTTCTTATTAACTCTTATAACTTACATCAGCCCATAAGTCTTGTCTGTGTTAGCCACATGGCTTGGTGCCTTTCTCGGTGAGGCAGTCACATCTTGCTTGCTGTGTCTGGCTTCCTCTCTGGGCTATGACTGCAGACTGAGTCTTTACTCTCCCCAGAATTCTCATTGTTCTGCCTATACTTACTGCCTAGCTACTGGCCAATCAGTGTTTATTTAAAATACAAGTGACAGGGTACAGACCATTGTCCCACAGCAAATGTTTAGCAGATATTTTAAGGCAATTCATTTTCTGTTGTTTTTTTTTCTTTTAATTTATTTATTATGTATACAACATTCTGCCTCTGTGTATTCCCACATGCCAGAAGAGGGCACCAGATCTCATTACAGATGGTTGGGAGCCACCATGTGGTTACTGGGAATTGAACTCATGACATCTGGAAGAGCAGACAGTGCTCTTAACCACTGAGCTATCTCTCCAGTCCCCTCATTTTCTTATTTTATAGAGTGTCCATTACTGTTTAAGTCATTGTGTTCATCTTAAAAACCATATTTTATATATTCATATTCTAAAACAATCTTCCATAAGCCAAGAAGCTTAGATGATGTTAATAGAAAATTCCTGGGGAAAGTGCAAACTAACGACTCTTAGTCTGGAGCTGGAAAGTGACTGCTCCCCACTGACAGCGTTTAGTGACATCTTCCCAGTGCTCCCAAGGTGAGATGCCATTCTAGCCGAGACACCTGTGCTGGGCTCCTCTCTAATACGCATATTTCTTATTGGAGTTTTAAATGAGAATTTTCTTATGAGTAAATACTTGAGATATATATATATATATATAAGTACGTATCTTACAAAAATAGTTTTTACCTGTTTTCTTTACTCTTTTTAAATGTCTCTGTGTAGTACTAGTTACAATTGCTTCTCTCTTGTTTGTATTTAAAATTTTGAGTTTCAAAGTTTTAAGTCTTTGTGCTTTCTGTTTTTTCCTCACTGTTTTACTACTTTTATTTCTCTAACTCCCTACTTTGTTTCAGAATTTTACTCATTCCACAAGCCTGTCATTTTGGGTTTCTTTTTTGCAAGAAAACAACTGAAATTTTAGATGTATCAGATAACATAATAAAATGGCTAGTTCCATAAAGTACACATGATTATGTATGTAACTAAATATATACATTTAAATCTTTTGGCCAGTTCTTAAAATTTCTCTAGCACGGGGTCCTTTTAAAATGGGAATCTAGGGGCTGCACACTAGGTACTTGATTGAGTTTCTAACCTATTCTGACTAGAGATCCCATCTATGGCCACCACACATGGTTGACCCTAACTGAATTCCCAGGCTTGGTTCCGTGTCACCACTGAGTGACGTGGTTCAGACAGGATGTCCTCTTGCCTGTCTGCACATAGCTCAGTGTGCAGGCCCTGATATTTGAGATCTTGGCAAGCTTACTGCTGTTAAAATTGAATTTGCCCAGTGAGATGTCGTTTCTCTTTTCTCTTATTAAAGGAGGAGGAGTTTAAACAGGAGTCCATGCAGGCTGAGTGTCCAGACCGCTGAGGTGTCTTGTGACTCTGCTTCATGTCTAATGGGTTAACTTGGGCTTTCATATTGCATCTGTTCTGTGCTGAAGCCTGCCCATAAGGAAAGAATAAGGAAGGAGTTTGTATCTTCCAGCAAAAGAGGACGGCCTTTGTAGATGCCTCACGCCACATTATCATCTGTGGAAACACACAAACATTGAGCATTCTGCTTCTTAGTTTCTTCCTGTCCCTTGTCCCAACCTGTACCTCCACCCCCGCTTCCCCTGTCTGTCCCTGGTTCATCCACTGAATAGTACTGAAGTGGTTATAAATAAACTGATTTGGCACGGCCATTCTGCCGCTGACCAGTGGAACACTGAGCCTGACACTTTAGGAAGTGTAAATGATCTCATGGCAAAAATAAAGATTAGATTTGGTTTCCAATTGGGCAGAGTAAGGAGATTTTGTGAGGGAAAGTGCTGATGGATTTTTTGTATGCCTAAGTACTCAAAGTGCTCTATGAGTTCTTAAGGTTAGAGCCATTTGCTTCGAGAGGTGTCTCATAATTTTAACTTTGGGGTTCCTATGCCTTAAGCATTCTACAAAAGGTAGAATATGTAAAAGAGGACAGTTTTCTGTATTGACCACCCCAAAATGTTTAGGTTATTTTTTTAAATAAGTTTCCTTACTACTCAAAATGGAAGCTTTTTAAAAATTAAATGAAATAATTATAGTAATGGTTTTTAAAGTAAATTGAAGTTTAAAAGTTACTGGAGTTAAAGTGAATTCAAAGCCATCTGAATTTCACAAGGGAAAAATTCATCTTACTTAAAGTAGTCAAAGAGCAAGTATTGTACCTAAGATAGTCCTGAGCTATCGAAGCTCTTGTCATCCAAGTTCACAAAGTTTACCACTTCTGTCCCTTCTCCTTTTTATTAAAAGAGAATTTAGAGGTCGGGTATAGTTGTGCACACCTGTAATTGCAGCACCCAGGAATTAGACACAGGAGAATTTTGAGTTTGAGGAGAGCTTGGGCAGGGCAAGACTATTTACAAGAAAATACAAAGACGGATTTAAGAGTTGAAAGTATAGAACAGTGTTAGAATGCTTGCCTAGCATGAATGTGACACTGTGTTTGGTTCCCTAGCATCACCAAATAATATTAAAGTGTACACTTCAGTATACACACTGTTGGGCAACCTTTTGCACTAATTCCTGAATGTCACACAGGAAGAAACCACATTATCCTGTAAGTCTGTCTTCATAGTCACTCCTTAACAATTGCCACATTGTATATTCTTTATCTCTCCTCTCTAGATTTTTGTGTATTTGAAACATTTTATATAAACTGTGTCACATAATATATGGCATTTGGTGTTTGACCTTAATTTAGCATATTTTTCAGGTTCAGACATATTGCACAATACTTCATTTCTTTCAAGTGCTGAAGAATATTCTACTTTATAGGCAAGCCATATTTTATCTGCTTACCATTTGGTGGTCATTTTAGATGTTCAGAGTTTTTCACTCTGCTATTTAAACTCTGCTGTCACCATTTGTATGTTTTTACTTGCATGTATTTTCTATTCTCTGAGGAGGTGTATGTCAAAGAATAGAGTTAGTAAACCATATGATACTAAAAGTACATGTCTGATTTTTTTTTTAGGCCCTTCCATCTATTTTTTTATATGTAAAGTACCTGGTTTATGTATTCAATGAATAAATGCCAACTTTATTACTATTAATATTGCTTCTTTAGGAAGTTTTTACAAGGATTTTTTTTCTTTGAGGCCCTGTAGACAGAACTAGGTACATGCTGTTGGCAGGCACTTGGTTTTTCTTAACTTTAATATTTTGTATATACAGTTAGATTCTCCTCAGTGCTGTGATGGAGAAGCTAAGGAATAGGTGGGGTCATAGGATGGCAAGAAGAAGTAATATTCACCAGAGATGTCCACAGACGAGGATTTCCCTCCCTTTAATCTGTTTGAATCTTGAGTAAACAGAAACTTAGGGGACTAGGGTCTTCAGAAAGGAAGGAAAAATTCTGACTGCTGCGACAGTAAGAAACTATCTTTTACAGTCCTTTCTAAAGTATATTTTTCTTTGAGTGAATGAATTATAGTCTATGGTATTGTAGAACTTGGCAATAATATCCATGCAGGTTGAGGGAAAGCTGCCTTATCTGTTAATACATTAAACTTTAACTTAACGAGGCAGACTGAATTCTGTCCTTTGTTTTTGCCATTTTAACCATTGCACATTTGCCAGGTAGCAAAGATAAGGAGTAGTAATGATTGAGTTAGATAACCCCATGAATCAGTATCAAGTCTCTTAGCTGTAATTTGAGAAACCTGTTAAGCTGACTTAGTCACTGTCACAAATATTCTTTCTAAAGTTGCCTCCACTTCATGCAAATGATCTATGATTCAGAGCCTTGGGAAAATAGAGAATGCATTCTCTAAGGTCCTTGTTCTCCAAATACATGTACTAATAATAGCAATGTGAGCTTGTCCTCTAGTCCTGTGTGCTTTGAAAGGTATTGATAGCTCTGGAATGAGTCGGCTGTACAGTGCTATCAAGTGCCTATCACTGGAAGCATCCAGTGATAGGATTCTTGGTGATGTGTACAGTCTGACCTCTCAGTACATTAAAGACATTATTAAATTGTCCTTCAAACAAATTGACCGAAAAGTTTGAATGAAAAATTAAAAATTATGGCTTACATCTTCAAATTGAAGGTTGTCACATTCAAAATGAAGGATGAAATTTTGGATTTTGTCATAGTAAGTATGTCTTGCCTTGGGGACAAACTGGCCTCTTATTCTAAAAGAGCTGTTTGCCTGTTTCAGGTACCTTCAGGACTCAGTTGATTTAATATTCCTCCAAGTGGCTGACTATAGAAGATCTAAACATGTCTATGTGGTGTATAAACAGGACTGGGTTGAAGAGCAATACCTGGAACTGAATCTTGGCCCAGAAAGCCCAGTGGCTGAGGGACAGTGCCAGAATTGCATTTTAGTTGAAATAAGAGCTGTCCTGTGTTTGGACCCATAGTCTTGATTGAGTTTGACTGTTGAACTCGACAGCTCCCCTGTTATTGACAACCCTAAAGCCCTGAGACATAGTTAAAGAGGTCCTGACTGCTTTGGGGACTAACACTGTTGTGCTGACATGTTCTTTCTGGTTTGGCCAGGTTTCCATGCCCTGGCATCCTCCTACTGTACTCCTGGGTCATTCTCAAGAGGTCACGTCTGTGTGCTGGTGTCCGTCGGACTTCACCAAGGTCTGTGCGTGCTAGGTTTGTGTATTTTCCCTAGGTTTATTTGAAAATGATACAGACTTTTATGTGTAGTCATTTAAAAGAATCCAGGACATGTATCTCTTTCTCAACACACACACACACACACTTTTCCCCTGCTTTTTTCACCAGTACGAGGAATTATTATATACTAAAGAAGTAAAGTTGGACTTACAGTTCACTAAGTCATTCTTTTTCTTTATATAGAATGAAATTTTGAACTGAAGATTCATTTTAAAATCTGAAATGAAGGTCTAGGGAGGTGGCTCAGCTTAAAGAGAACCTGAGTTTGGTTCCTGGCATCCACATGAACATCAGGTGACTACTAGTAGTCCAGCTCCAGGGGGAACCAATGCGTCTGTCCTCCATGTGTGCCTGTTCTCACAAGCGCAGATACACACACAGCTTAAACTAGAATAACACCAGAAATAGAAGCCATGTCTGTATATGGAAAGTTTTGTTGCTTGTCTTGTTCTTGACTTTAGGTGTTTTCTAGTCTTCCAGAGACTTTATGTCTAGTGCACTGGCGTACTGTTGGCATTCAGAACTCCTGGGTTGCTCCTAGGACTTGCTTGTTTGTATCCCTACTGCATTTCTTTGGTTAGCTTCAGGAAAGCTCTTTTTTATAAGCATACACAAGAACAGATTTCACTGTGATGCTTTCATGTACTTAGAGCCTTGTTCTTGCTCATACAGACCTTTCTTAAACTTATTGCTTTAGGTGTCAATTAATATTCTGACATTCTCTTCAAAATCCCATGTAATTTCTAACGGAATGCCTGCTTTTTACATGGGTTATCAGATAAACCATTGTATTTTGTTTGTTTATGTTTGGGTTTTTTTTTCTTTCAGTTTTGTGGATTTTTGTTCAGAGAGAACATCTTGCTGCTATATAGCTCAGAGCTTTGAACGCTGTCTTCCTGCCCTGCCCCAGTCTCCCAGGTGCTAGGACTACAGATGTGCATCATTGTGCTCAGCTTTTAAGGGTTTCTAAATAAGATAAAGAATGTAAAGGAAGCCGGGCTGTGATGGCGCACGCCTTTAATCCCAACACTTAGAGGTTCAAAGCCAGCCTGGTCTACAAAGTGAGTTCTAGGACAGCAGGACTGTTAGACAGAAAAACCCTGTCTCAAAAAACAAAGACGATGTGAAGGCCCATATATATTAAAGATGCCTATAAATGCAATTATTGTCACTGTAGCACTTGTGGCATTCCATTATTTTTCGTTGAGAAGTGAAATGTGTGTGTGTCATCTTTTGGCCTCCCAGTAAGGGAAGGAAAATGTTGCCTGTCTCTTGGGGGCCACGACTTAAAAGAACATGTGTTCTTTTTTCCTCTGTGTTAGTGACTGAAATAGAGAAATGATATAAACAAATGCTGGGGAACAGCTCTGGCAGCAGTGGCCATTTGCCTCTAGCTCTTCAAGCTGGACTTTCTCTGCCATAAAAGGCTCGGGACCAAGATCAGGAATAGTTGGATATTTTTAAAGGGGCAAAGGTTATTTTTAACTTCTTTCAGCCTAGTGAACTTTTGTTTTCCTGCATTTCTCCTTTACCTATCTGAGAAAGCATCTCAGAGGTTTGGGTTTACTGTACTCTTCTTGCGGCCTGCTAGAGTCACAAGTTAAGTCTGATCTGGGAAATGTTCTCATTGCTTTAACAATAAGATAAGCACGCAGAATTTAGAAGAAAATTGTAGAAATTAAATAGTGATGATATGTACTAATTGATCATTTCACAGAAAGAATAAAAGGAAATCTTAATTACATATGGTTATATAAAGAATGTTAAAGACATGAATTGCCTGGCTTCTTGAGAGACCAAAAGGAAAATGAGCCTACTGACAGTGTACTTGAGAGCCTGTAGAGGACACAGGCTCAGCACCCAGCACACAGCCATCTTCATTTCCATAGGATAGGATGCTGTTTTCTGGGCTCTGCTGACACATGTGTACAGGCAGAGCACACATAAAAAGACAAATCTTTTTAAAAATGAATTACTGCTAATAAGTTTCTCAGTGGAAAAATATATTTTAAAAAGAAACTGAAATTTGCATCGTTGTGAAGCTGGTGTGATTCTCTGAAACAAGGGGTGTTGTCTGTGCTGTGTCGCAGCAGACGAAATAAGTGGTCGTTTATGATCCCTTCCTTAGGGCACAACTGCTTTAGATTTTGTTCTTGATCTTTGAAACGTCATCATTCTTCTATTGGCTCTTAGATTGCTACCTGCTCTGATGATAATACACTGAAAATCTGGCGCTTGAATAGAGGTCTGGAAGAGAAACCCGGAGGCGATAAACATTCCATGGTGGGCTGGACCTCTCAGAAGAAAAGAGAGACGAAAGCTGGCCTAGGTAAGGGTAGCATGCATTTTCCAAGGTTTCTTGGTTTTCTTAGTTGAGTTATACTGAGTGCTATGGGAGGCTAGATTTGCCCTTGTTTTGTGGTATTTTTAAAGGAAAGTACCACCCTGGCATTTCTTAGAGAGAATTGCCCTGTTTTGTTCATCATCTGTGGAAGGTCTCGTGTATAGTAACGGGTTTAGTCAGCAGATAGTCATGGGCTGTGCACTCTTCCTAGTTTTGTTAGCAATGAGGCACAAACATCTTACTCGTGGGTGGCGATAAGTAAAGGAGAAGAATGGAAATGTGCTGTCAGTGTCTCTGTGATCGCGTGGCCTCACTTAGGGGGCAGGAGTGCACCTGGCATGTTCTCGGACTCTAGAGGGGTAATGCTGGCACAGAAGCGTGAGGGACAGCGGGAAAGTTCCTGCCTGATGCTGAAGTCATCAAACTTGCACATGCCTTACTCCCAACACTCAGGAAAAGTGTGGGTTTGAGGCTGGTGTGACCTTGTCTCAAGAACAAAAGGCAAAGCATAGAAGAATCTATTTAACAATATTTATAAGAACCCACAGAATATGCCAAAGGATAACATGTACAGTTTAAGGGGGAATTTTTAAGGATGGTTTTGAGGGCTTTTACTTCAGGCTACTGTCCTAATCTAGATAAGATTTAGGAAGGAAGATTCAGATTCCTTCCTAAATTGCTACAGATTTAGGAAGGAAGCTAGAGTTTGATTTTAATGTACCATGACATTGTTTTACATCCAAAGGGTGTCAAGGAGACAGTTTTAATTCTGCAATTTAGGATGGGGGTGGTAAATTTGGGGTAACTTGTGATAACAGCTGTAGCTAGAAAAGCAAATAGAGCAAGGAAGGACCTGAGCTATTAGACACCAGCGTTTCTTTAGAGGAGGTGGTGCTACAGACTATTGGACAGACATTGCCCGAGCAGGAGACCCAGCAGAGTGTTATGCTAGAAACAGGGTAAACTAAGGAAATGATGGGCGTGGCTTTGACCAGATGATTCCAACATTAAAAAAAAAAAAAGACCTATGAGCTTACCTTTGCTTTTGCAGTTTGGAGCTTATGGAACAAACAACCTTGCTGGAGGGATGATGGCCTATGATGGCCTACCTGGTCTATCAGGACAGTGGGGAAAGATCTTGAGACTGATTGCCACCCTTTAATTGAGGGGTTTATTACAAAGGAAAGGAGAGCAGCTCAGGAGAAGATGATGTTTGATTGGGTGGAATCAAATGAGAGTTGCTGACGGTTCCACCCTGTAAAGTGCTCAAGTGCTCTCCTTCCAGTCGTCGAGCAGTGTAGACATGGACTGCTCTGCTGTGCTGCCTCCTTTAGGACGCCACATAGCAAGTGCAGTTCAGTTGAACCAGCCTTCAGTCCTTGGGTGATGGTGACATTAGTCCAAAGAGGATTGCCGAGTAACAACCTGATCTAAGTGCCAATGGCTGGTACGCTTGCCATTTGGCCCTTACGCCTGCTTCCAGAATAGACTGGCTGCTGTTGATCACACTACCATTTTTGAGAATGCTGTCTTTTTTAATGCTATCTGCAAAGGCATAAACTTCTTCCCTCTGACCTACTTTGTCTATTGCTTACTGTTGTGTAACTGTACTCTAGTTGGAGATCTCACAGCACTGTTGAGGTTCTCAGTCTTGGGTAAGCATCAGAACCACTTGTGGAGCTTTTGAAAAATGTATACATTGTGAGTCATGGATTTTGTGAGTTTTGTGTAGAGGTCAAGTGTTTGTGTTTTCGTAAAGCTCTGGGTAAGTCTGTTATACAGCCAAAATTGAGACACTGGTCTAGGCATTGAGTGACAGGATGATTATCCTAATTGCCAAGGTAACTTTCACTTGTTCAAGCTCAGGTGTTGTCGTTTGGTTAGACAGCAGGATAGTCACTGTCAGTTTCCTAGTGCTTCTCTCACTGCCTTATTGTTGACAGCCATGAAGTTCCACGTTGTCTAATAATTCCTTACTAAACACTAAATCCTCACACACACCCCCTGGGCTCACTAGCTAGCTTAGGAAGCAGGTGCAAAACAATATAGTGACTACTGTAACCATTTCTCCTGGCCATACTAGTGAAGGGCTCTGAGAACCCTTGTCTTCTGTGACAGGATAGCTGGGTTAGGAAGAGTCTGTGAATATGGGGCTACTGGATCCTTCAAACATGGGGATTTTTGCCTAACACGAAAGAGGCCAAAAGAACACATGAACTGAGACAGGGGTGGAGTAGTGCACAGCCTGTTGAGAAAAGCGGTGCATCCTCCCTATTGCAGAGCCTAAAGTAGTATGTGTAGGAATGACTCTGACCTCTTACTGGCTGACTCTTACATCTCAGTTTAACCCATTTCTATTAATCTGTGTATCGCCACGTGACAGTGGCTTACCGGGAAGGGTTCGGCATGTCTGTCTCTGGCAGCTCCATGGTGTTTCTCTCCGCCTTCCTTCTCCCAGCATTCAGTTTTGTCTTCCCCACCTACCTAAGTTCTGCTCTATCAACAGGCCAGGGCAGTTTCTTTATTCATTAACCAATAAAAGCAGCACATGGACAGAAGGACCTCCCACACCACTTGCAAACACTGAAACTGTTCGGAGTGGTCTGCTGGTGCTTTAATGATTTTATCTTTCCTGGGTTTTGCAAGTGTGTGTTTTACTTCAGGGTGTTTGGGGAGCAGTCAGTTAGAAAAGGCGTAGGAAAAATGCTGGGAGGGTGTGGTGGAGATGGGATGATTTTTAGGGACATGATTTCCCTGGGTGAGCATCCAAGGCCTGTGCATCATTTTCTTTCTGATTTTCATGCTTCTCTTCATTTTCAGTAATGGTATTGAATAGCCAGAGTACTCCTGCCAAAGCCCCCAGAGCCAAGAGCAGTCCGTCCATTTCCTCTCCATCAGCAGCAGCTTGTACTCCAAGCTGTACTGGAGACCTCCCTCTTCCTTCAAATACCCCCACATTCCCAGTCAAAACTACCCCTGCCAAGACCCGGTCTCCAGTTGGCAGAAGAGGCTCCACCTCTTCTGTGTCTCCCAAGCCCCTCTCATCTTTCAAGATGTCTCTTAGAAACTGGGTGACCCGAACACCTTCCTCGTCACCTCCCGTCACTCCACCTGCTTCTGAGACAAAGATCTCATCTCCAAGAAAAGCCCTCATTCCTGTGAGCCAGAAGTCGTCCCAAGCAGATGCTTGCTGTGAATCTAGAAATAGAGTGAAGAGGCGTCTAGACTCGAGCGGTCTGGAGAGCGTGAAGCAGAAGTGTGTGAAGAGCTGCAGCTGTGTCACCGAGCTCGACGGCCAGGTGGAGAGCCTCCATCTGGATCTGTGCTGCTGCCTCTCCAGCAACCAGGACGCCCTCGGCAAGGACTCCACAGGCCCTGCCAAATCAAGCAAGATTGAAGGCACTGCTGCTGCAAGCATCTCGGAGCCTCCTTCGCCTGTCAGTCCTTATGCTTCAGAAGGCTGTGG
The DNA here is from genome assembly GCF_037038515.1 of Microtus pennsylvanicus. Classification (NCBI taxonomy): domain Eukaryota; kingdom Metazoa; phylum Chordata; class Mammalia; order Rodentia; family Cricetidae; genus Microtus; species Microtus pennsylvanicus. The sequence goes on along the minus strand of NC_134588.1, from coordinate 109,745,401 downwards.
AACACTGCCTCTTCCTCTGAGACCTTGTGGAGAAGGGTCTGAGATGGTGGGCAAGGAGAATAGCTCCCCAGAGAATAAGAACTGGTTGTTAGCCATGGCAGCCAAACGGAAGGCTGAGAATTCATCTCCACGAAGTCCATCATCCCTGACACCCAGTTCCAGGAGACAGAGTGGAAAGACATCACCAGGCCCGGTAAGCCTTCAGGGTGGGAGGATATATGTCCTATTTGAAGGGGGCCAAAGGCAGTTCTCAAGATGAACTTTGTGCTGAATTATTTGGCAGCCCTTTTACTCCATTAAACCCTTCATCTGCTCATACTCCTCGGTCTTTACTGCTTGATTCACTGAAGCCTTCTCACCATCCGGGGTGTCAGTTCAGAAATATCTCTCCTGGGATACAGCATGGCATCTCTTTTTTAAGTAAAGTTGTTTTTCTCAGGAAACTTGCCAATACCCATAAGTAGATTGTTCAGCTTGTAATGAATTTTATGATCAAAATGGAACTTAGGTATTTCAAAGCAATTAAATTACAGATTCCTTGATTTTTATGGCTTTTCCCCAAGTTTGTGATTGTCTTGCATACACTAATATCCTGAATACTTGTGTCTGCTCTCTTAACATTCAGCAATTCAGTATAATGTTACTGATCTTTTTAAGTCTCACTGACTGACATGACATTTAAATGGATGGTGTAGCAGAAATAAGTGAACCTTGCAAAGCATATGACTTAGAGTGGTGAAGAGGGAAGTGAGCATTGGGTGAGCCATGGACAGCAACAGAGGGACAGAGTGCTGTGTATCAGTGTGCAGTTACAGGAGGGGCGTTGACTAGCAAAGGAAGATGATGGGAACACAGCCCATAATTAAGGGCAGAACTTAGGTTTCCTTAGGCCAGTACTAGTAAGGTGAGTGTCCTGCCCCATTTGATGTCCTTAGCCTAGCCTGTGCTTCTAGGAAAGGCTACTTACTATGCAACCTGAAACAGTATTTTGCTGCAGAAAATGGGAGGTCAAACAAAGTTTCCTTCCCTCAAAAGTAGGAGTGCTCTGCACCTAGCCAAAAATTTGTCATCAGTGTCTCTCCCATGGTTTTCCCTGACCCTCATGACCAAGGGTGAGGTGAAAATTATTTTCACTAATAATATAAATCTCAAAGCTTTAAGAATGGTGTGCTAATCTTAATCTTTTTAAGTTTTGGGATTTGTTTTTACATTTTATTGACTTGCAGGTTGTCACTGTATAGTCTAGAGTAGATTTTAATTTGGGACTTTCCTGCCTTAGCCTCTCAGGTGCTGTGATTATGGGAGTGTGCTACCATATACAACTAATGTTTCTTTATCAGAACAATGCTGCTTTATTGGGAACCAATGGAGAAGCTATCTATCTGGCTTATCAGTGGAGGGGGCTGATTTTCTCAAGAGAATGGCAGCTATAACTGAGACACTTACTGAGATAATTTTGAACTTGGGAAGTCTCTAACTCTCCATTTTCTTCTAGGTCACCATTACTCCCAGCTCCATGAGGAAGATCTGTACGTACTTTCGTAGAAAGTCTCAAGATGACTTCTGTAGTCCTGAACACTCTACTGAATTATAGATTCTAATCTGAAAGTTCACTAAACTTGGGTCTACAACGATGGCGGTGAAAGCGACTTTATAATTCTGCTCTTTAAGAAAGTGGTCATCTTTTCATTTTGGAAATTTTAGCAGACTTAGGTCACACCCACCGTCTAGTGTACACAGCTTCCTGGGTGAGTGCTGTTTCCATTTCACGGGATGATTTGTCATCTGTAGCCTTTTCCGGCTGTCTGTGATGTTGACATCCAGCTTATGGAAGCAGAAAGCAAGGCTCGCCTCTAGTTATCCTGAAACTTCTGTTTAGTGGAGAGTGTTAGTCCAGCTCAGGGCCCACCTGTGAAGGCCAATCTGGAGACATCCTCTGCACAAGATGCCTTAAGTGAGCATGGTCCTATCTGAAATATATAATCTGTTCACTCTACTTTTGTGTGTTTTTCAAACTGTATAAAATGTGATATTCACGTAACTGCATTCATATTGCTTCCATGTTAATATACAGTATCTTGAGTTGAAGTCATGATGATTTTAAATACAGTGATAAATGTCAGCTAAGGGGAAAGTAGGAGAAAACAGAAAGCTGGACTGTTTCTGTGAAAGCTGTGGGGGTCCCGTGGTTTTTATTTTGTTTTAAACCAGATTTCTGTCATAGACCAGCATTGCTCTTGGGGTGGGGGTAGGGAGTTGTAAAGCGCTTCCTTGAGAGAGATGCTTTATAAAATCGGTCGTTATTCACTGAAACCAGGGCTGGCAGTTAGGGATGTAGAGGAGAGTTCTCAGTTCTCTGAGGTTTGTGACTTTTTAATGTCATCAGAATTTTAAGATAATTTCTTACTGGAATTTTTATAAAAGATGTTAGCTCTGAACTGAAAATCCAGAACCTGGAAAAATAAGTCTTGTGTTTTTGTTTTTTTTGGTTTTTTTTTGTTTTTTTTTTTGTTTGTTTGTTTTTTTCTCATTTTTACAGAAGGCTCTAGCTCTCTAGCAAAATGTCATAGCACTTTATCTAAACAGTTAGTGCAGAAGTTGTGTCAGATGACTCTAAATACTATGTGAGGTGCTTTAGCCCTTTTCCCTTAAAGGCTCCACATCGGCCCTCATGAATGAGCATCATTTATGTCCCCCTGTGAAGCCTTTTAGAAAGAAACTTTATGTTCACGGAAGGTGTCCCCTGGTTAGGAAAGAGGACTGGTTAAACTTCTATTTTTGTGATTTTTAAATCTTTTATTAAAACTTTAATTTGCCAGGCAGTGTTGGCGCACGCCTTTAATCCCAACACTTGGGAGGCAGAGGCAGGCAGATCTCTGAGTTCGAGGCCAGCCTGGTGTACAAAGCTAGTTCCAGGACAGCCAGGGCTATTTACACAGAGAACCCCTGTCTTGAAAAAATAAAAAATTAAAGGAAGTCAGATTACAGTCCAAAGCACACGTGTTGTAGCTTTAGCTGAGTGTTGAGGAATCTGCAGTGATGTTTGCTTGTTAACTGTTAAGCAATAGGGAGGTAGTTTTAATGATGCATCCCTGCTAATAATGTTGGATATCTCTTGCTTTGAAAGCCAGTAGTACACCGGGCGGTGGTGGCGCACGCCTTTAATCCCAGCACTCGGGAGGCAGAGGCAGGTGGATCTCTGTGAGTTCGAGACCAGCCTGGTCTACAAGAGCTAGTTCCAGGACAGGCTCCAAAACCACAGAGAAACCCTGCTCGAAAAACCAAAAAAAAAAAAAAAAAAAAAAAAAGACAGTAGTAGTCAGGAAAGCAGGTGGTTTGTTTCCGTGTCCGGCAGCGCCACAGAGTGAAGCTGGAGTCAGTGGCTGTCAGAAACTGCAGGCTCTGCTTGGGAAACTAGTACCACAAATGGGTGCCAAAAGTCACACGGAACAAATTAGTAATTATCCCTGCCTTTTTTTAGTATCGGACTTTGAGCTGACTAAATAATAAGCCTTGTATCTTGTCTGATGTCCTTTCCCAAGCCTTTTACATTGGCCAAGACACAATCTACACAAAAAGGAGTAATAATCTAGAGTCCCTTTGCTTGCTTGTGAAATAAAATCTGTTTGTTTGCTAAGATACAGTCTAATTCAAACTGAAAGGTTCTAATAAATGTTTTCCTCAGACTTGGACTTCTAAGATGGCTTGGGTTACTTAGTACACTGTTTTGAATAAGAATGGCCCCCATTAGTCTCCTGTGTGAATGCTTAGACATCAGGGAATGGGACTGTTTGAAAGGATTAGGAGGTGAGGCCTTGCTGGAGGAAGTATGTTACTGTGGGTGGGCTTTGAGGTTCCAAAAGCCTGTGTGAGGCCCAGTCTGGCTCTCCTCCCTTCTCCCCCTACCTTGGCCTGTATATCAGTAGCTCTCAGATCTCAGCTACTGTTCCAGCTCTTCTGCTTCCTGCCATGATAATGGACCAAGCCTCTGAAACTGTAAGCCCAGTTTATAAGAGTTGCCTTGGTCATGGTGTCTCTTGGCAGCAACAGAACAGTGTCCACAGCACTTGGTAAAAGAACATGGGTAAAGTAGTTCTTTGTCTGAATAAGTACTTTTGTCCCAAACTTGCCCATTTGGGTACATTCCAAGCAGTCTGGCTATGTTGATATTAATTTCTTTTGGCTTTTTTGTTTTGTTTTTCAAGACAGGGTTTCTCTGTGTAGCCTTGACTGACTGTACTGGAACTTGCTCTGTAGACCAGACTGACCTGGAACTCAGAGATCCACCTGCCTCTGCCTCCTGCGTGCTGGAATAAATAAAAGTATGTGCTACCACCTTCTGGTTTCTTTTGACTATTTCAAGACTTTTTGTGGCCATTGAATAATTAGTCTCTTGCAATATCTCTTAATGTGGGCTGCACATACTATTGATGAAAAAACTGTAACTGCCTTTGTGTTGAAAAAAAGGGGTCAGCCTACAACCTCTCTCCTATCCCTTAGCAAAACTGCACTAAGACTTTCAAATACATTGTGGAGAGGAGGTGTGTGTGTGTGTGTGTGTGTGTGTGTGTGTGTGTGTGTGTGTGTGTGTAAGAGTGTGTGTAAGAGAGAGAGAGAGAGAGAGCTAGTTTCAAGGACTGGTCTCTTCTCTATAAGAATTTAGAATTCAATTCCTTGCTGCTTATGGTACCTATAGTCCGAGTACCTGAAATGTTCCCGTTGACCTTGATGGTCAAGGCTGAGCTGTTAGCAGTGGAGCTGTAGTCCTGTTGAGGTGGGACTGGCGCTTAAACGGCAGGCCTAGCCGGGCACAGTGCCGCACACCTTTAATTCCCGCACTGGGGAGGCAGAAGCAAGCAGATCTGAGTCTGAGGCCAGCCTGGTCTTCAGAGTGAGTTCCAGGACAGCTAGGGCTGTTACACAGAGAAACCCTGTCTTGGAAAAACAAAAGAGATAAAGGGCAGGCCTAGTGTAAAGAAGTTTGGGAAGGGAGCATGCCCTTGAAGGAGACACTCAGATCCCAGGCCTTTCCTGTCTTCTGCTTCTTGGCTACCAGTGGCCCAGAAGAAGGCCAGGCGACCATGGCTGAAACCTCTGAAACTGAGTCAAACCTTTTCTCCTGTGGAAGTTGAAATGCCCTAAGTATTTTGTCACAGCAACAAAAGCTAATGTGGTTTTTTTTCTGCATGTTTTTATTATGTTCTTTATAACATGATCACTTCCTAGCTTGGAATCCAAACCCTGACTGTTGGCTCTGGGCTGTGTCCTGTCTCTATGGTGGGTTATATGGCTCTTAAGCATAAAGCTTTTAAGATGGTGCCTAGTGCACAATAGCAAACATTTACTGAACAGTTACTATCGCCATTATTCTCAAAAGGCAACAAGGGCAACTATTACTGCCCACATTTGATGGACAGTCCTGTCCTGTTAAGGCAGAATCAGCTGGGAAGCTGGTCTCAGTCCCAGATTCCCACACCCCCTCCAGTCAAAGAAGTGCACTCCACCCACCAGGTGCTTGAGGTCTTGGCTTTGTTGCACCACATTCACTTTGGGATTCCAGAGATTGCTGTGATTTTAAAAGGCAGCGTGAAGGCAGGGTGGTGGTGACTCACCTTTAATCCCAGCACTCGGGAGGCAGAAGCAGGCAGTTATTTGTGAGTTCTAGGCCAGCATGGTCTACAAGAGCTAGTTCCAGGACAGGCTCCAATACAGAGAAACTGTTTCAAAAAATCAACCAAACAAAAAGCGGTGTGAGAGAAAAAAAAGGCCATGCAACAGCTCACGTGTAGGGTTTTATTAGGGGCAAGGGGTGGGGGAGACTGGCCTCTGGGAACAGGAGCAGCAGAAGAGAAAAGAAAGACTAGACTACAGATCTATCAGGGAACAGCTCACTGTCTCTTTCCTGACTCAGCCTTCAGCTCTGCTCCCTGTTGCAGATGTGCCCACTGTAATGGATTAATAGAAGATGCTGTGGATCCTCAAGTGGCTGCAGTGGCAGAAACACGGCAGGTCTCCGAAGGCAGCTGGTCCCAGGCAGGGAGCCACACAGCGGGTGAGAGACAGAGACAGGGATAGGAAAGCCATGCAGAGTGAGGTTGAATGTTTATTTAGTGGGTTATGGAAGGGAAGGTGAGAAGGGGAAAGATTTTAAGACTATAGAAGGCAGCATGAGAGAAATTTGATAACTTGTATTTGTCCTCACACATTTATAACTTGCAGGTCTTGTATTTGTATTTATATTTTACTGAAATTGATTTGGTGAGGCTGTCCTTTTAAACTGACAAAACCTCTCAGCTGTCAAGCTCCATCAGAGATCTTTGAGAAGGATGAAATTTTACTTGAGTTACTGATTTAAAAACGACAGATAGCTTGGTTGGCACCTCCAGCTACTCCTCAAGGTCCTCTATGGTCACTGAAGGTTGTGTTTGCCTTTTGCTGTTTAGCGCAGGGCCTGCCAGGCTCCATAAGATCCTGTGGGCTAAGAAATCTGTAGGAAGACAAACCTAACTTGACCTGAGCAGTTAGACTGTCGATTCCAGTGATTCTGTGCACCGTCTGGTGATCTTCAGTTTATATGAAAGGCAGTTTTGTCCAGTGGTCAGTGATTCACAGTTGAAACAAATTGGGGATGGACATTGTTCTGTGCCCATTTGTCTTCTGTCTTCTTTGGAAGAAGTAGAGTGCTGCTGCTAGGAGCCAATCTGTCTCTTGTTGTTATGAAAAGTTTTTTAATAATTAAATATTTAAATGCCATATTCCCCAGATCTCTGAGCAGTGAAGGGCTGTTTGTCAGGTGTAATTACAGTATAGAATCTGCTTGGAGAGCTGGGTCTGAGCTTGACTGTGCTGGCTCTCAACAGGTAAGATTTACACTTATAAAGACAGAAGAAAAAACTGCTTGCAATAGGTTAATGGCAGAACTGACAATAGTAGAGAACAGCTTAATATATTTTTAAATCAGGGTTGGGTTAAAGTGCTGTATTGTTGTAAGAGATTTAAAAGTACATACCAATTTAAAACATGAAACTTGCTGCTTTGTAGTCTGGAATGATATACAATGAACAGACAATTCAACATTTAACAGTAAACGTAGGTGCTTTTAAGTTACATGTATGAACACACAGCGAGAACAGGAATTAGGTGAAGTGGATATTCTCTGTGGGCCCTACCAAAGGCATGCCACTGCACAAAACACATGCAACAGAGTCAACAAGAGGAATTTAGAGACAAAAATATAAGTAAACAAGGGGACCAGGCAGGGTATACCTCAGTTAAGATGACAGTGAAGTCACCTGACCTCAGTTAAAATGGCCCTAAAGTCACCCATGTAACTGAGTTAACACTGGGGAACCAGGCAGGGAATATCTCAGCCAACATGGCAGCAAAATCAACTCACCTCAGTTAAAATGGCTGTAAGGTCATCTGACTGCAGTCAAAATGGTGGTAAGGTCACCTATGTAACAGAGTTAACACTGGGGAACCAGGCAGGGAATACCTCAGTAAAGATGGTGGAACTTGGTCACCCGACCTCAGTTAAGATGTTGGCAAGGTTGCCTGACCTCTGTCAAAATGGCAGTGGTCACATGTATGGAAAAGCCACAATTTTTGAGCTGCAGGGATTTTAAGTTTAATAATAAGAGACCTAAAGGTGTGATCCACCCTGTCGATAAGCTGCCATGCCGCAAGCTGCAGCAGGGAGCAAAATGCCGGAACTGAAAAACAGCTGCCTTGGGGATTCCGACCAATCTTGTTGGCAGCAGTAGTGGTGACAGGGACAGTTTGAGGAAACTTCCATTTGCCTGTGCGCTGACAGTAGTTAGAAAGCTCCTGTAAAAGTGGAGCCAGCGGGACACTGGCAGAGTGAGGGTAGGAACTGAAGAAGGAGGGCATTAAGGCCTGGGGTTTTAGGGCTTCTAAAAGGCACCCCAGGAGGAGGATGGATTGACAGACAAGGATGGCTTACTACCCGTAGCTGAAACCATGTAAACCCCAAAGTGGTAACACCACAAGGCCTACAACAGGACGTCTTCTATAGGAAGGGTGTAAATCGGTAGCAAACAGCGCAGGACGTGTAGCAGAGCATCCCCTGCCTATAGGTGGGGTGCTGTAGCCTTACTGGTTCTGGTCGGGGCTACTCTGAAGCCGAGAGGCCAGAGGCTGCTCCAAGTGGCCTTTCAAGGTGGGGGAAGGAAAGAAGAGAAAAATCTGAGGGATTGGGGGCCCCCAGTTGTGGGAGGACTGACCCCAGGTTGTCCAAATGTGATTTTAGGTAAGGGAAGCAATCCAGAGATGAATGTCAGCAAAGGGCTCAACCGTAATGTAAAAACCGTGGTTGGGGGCTGTCCCCCGTTCTAAGAACACCAGGTTTCTGGGAGCTCAATGGTCATTTCCTCGGATTCAGAGAAACAAGCTGAACAGAATGGGGGAAACTCACCAATTGAAGCTGGTGGTGTGTATAGAAATCGCACTCGGGAATATGGAACATGTTGTTGAGGGAAAATTATCCCGTTCTGAGTCCCAACCCCAGGACAGGGGTGGGAGAGCCTCCCGAGTCTCACAGCACTGACGTAATGGATTAAATAAAAATGCTGCAGATCCCCAGGTGGCTTCAGCAGCAGAAATGCAGGTCTCTGAGCCGTGGCAGTGGGCAGCGGGCCAAGAGACCACACCTGTGGTGTAGGGCAGCAGGTCCCGAGCATGGCTTGTCTCTGAAAGGGACAGAGCAGACCATTACACCCACCTTGGCAAGGAAGCCGCTGCAGAGCTGGTTCCTACCTCAAGTTTTGTTGTGAGCTTTGGCAATGAGCAGAATAAAGGAGGGGAAATGCAGGGCACCGCCCTTGCTGCCTGAGCTCCTATTTCACTCCATACAGAAAACTGACATGCTGTCTGCAAAGCATCAGGCTTTGCTCCCACAATGACATCCTTCCCGGGGCTGCTTCTAGAGCCAGTGAGAGTTACTACCATTGTCACATGGGTGACAAAATTTCCATGATATATCAAGCCCAAGCCACCAGTGTACTCAAGGTGCTAGTTCCCACAGGCACATAGAGAATGTGGCACCCTCTTGTCTTCCAGCAGTCTTGCTGCCTGAACCCCTTTGAGGATTTGTGCCAAAAACATGGATTAAAATTACAACTTTACGGGGCTGGAGAGATGGCTCAGAGGTTAAGAGCATTACCTGCTCTTCCAAAGGTCCTGAGTTCAATTCCCAGCAACCACATGATGGCTCACAACCATCTGTAATGGGGTCTGGTGCCCTCTTCTGGCTTGCAGGCATACACACAGACAATACTGTATACATAATAAATAAATATTTTTTTTAAAATAACAATTTTACAAGCTAAGTTCTCCCCCCACTCCCCGTCAGAAGTGTTGCTTCCTTCTAGTTTAACAGTAGTTCTGCAGAGCAGCCATTTCCTCCAGCAGTGCACACCAGGTAATCTCGGTGGAAACATTCTCATGACCCTGCCCCTTGCCATTGGCATGGAGTTAGCGAATGTACCCTGTCACTGGTGGACAGTCTGCACCATGCTCAATTTTCCTTCTCCCATTCCGCCTCCTCCCGAATGCACACACAGTTTCCCAAGGATTGCTCAGCGTTCTCTGTGTTACTTGGGGTTGAAGGATTCAGGGCCTTGCACATGCCACTGAGCTACACTTCCAGCACTTCCAGGAACTACAGGCAGCAGTGTAATAGGATTTAGAGCTGACCAGCAGTTCAGGTACTGAAAACCCTTGTGGGCCTTGGTGTGCGATTTGTCCAGTGTGAAACAGTGCTGACACTCACGTATGACTAATTTGTCACCCTGGTTGGCCTCTTTGGATTAAAAAAAAAACAAACTAGGAGCTTGCCAGGTGACAGTGGTGCAGGCCTTTAATCCCAGCACTCAGGAGGCAGAGGCAGGCAGATAGGAGCACTGGCTACCCTTCCAGATGACCCAAGTTCAATTCCCAGCACCCACATTGCAGCTCACAACTGTTTGTAACTCCTGTTCCAGGGATCCAACACCGTCACTGCAGGCAGGACACCAATGCACCAAAAAAGCTGAGGAGAAATGGATGTCTTTATCATTCTCTTGAGTTTCACAGAAGCCAAGGGCCAAAGCCAAGAGAAACCTGTTTCAGAATAGTGTTGTCTCTGGAGTATCTGGAGATGAAATCCAGGGAGGCTTTGTCCTCTCTTGGCCTTAACAGTGACCTTGCTCCTTGCTAGGTGTTCCAGTCTGTCCTCCTGGGTACTTCTAAGCAGTAGGAATGCCCACCTGGACATTCGGCAGGCTTCTCAAATTTAACATGCTTAAAACCAAACCCTTAGAAAGCTGATCTGGTCTTGCTTACGGCAATGCCACCCTCTGAATTTCAGGCCAAACAGTCATTCTTCAGTGCCCAAATCCAATTCCTCATCGAATTCTTCTGGTCTACCTTCAGAATTCCAGCTGCTTCTATTGATAACGGACTAATGGGTACAGGACTCACTCTCACAGACAGCTGGGAAAGTGAGTCAAGGAAACCAATGAAGGATTTCTAATGTTGGACGAGAGGCACGACAGGTCTGTGGTCCAGGGAAGGGAGCCAGATGAAGTGAGCATAGCTGAGGAGGTGATTGTTATCTTGATAGTGCTGGAATGGAGAACCCAAACAGATCGAAGGTTCTGCTGAATTTGAGAAACAGGAGACTAAAGTTTAGAGCAATCAGGTCATCTGGAATCTACTAGATAAGATGCCAAAGGGGAGCTACGTGTAAAACACTGCACACGGCTGAGTGCCAGTCTGTGTTCACACAGGGTGAAACTCCACACACAGCCAAAAAGCAACCTCAGAACAAACAGTGCTGAGGAGCAGCCTGGAAATGGCCGGAAGGATTAACGTCCTGACTAACCAGAGCAGAGAGACCTGTGGCAGCATCTCCAATGTCACGTGTTCTTCCACATTGAAGACAGAGTTGGATTCCATTCTCCCCTCTCACCATGGCTTATCATGGCTTCTGCCCACTGAGTGCCTAGTAATGCAGTGTCAGCCTTGAGGCTAGACTGGAAAAGGTTGTGAAGCTTCCAGACACACAGCCGCACTGTAGCGCACTACGCCTGTTCTGTGCGCTCTACACCCTACAGTACGGGCAAGGGGCTGGAGATTGAAACACACAGACACAGGTCATCCTTGAAACAAGAATGCCAACTTGAATCAAGAACGCCCCCTTTATTGTGTTCCGGGGCAGCTTCTATAGGGTCTCCTTGACTAATGACCTCACCCTAACTCTCAGCTGCAAGCCCACCAGAAACCATTCCCCTGTCTCGTGCTCAGAGCAGCTGCAAGCACACTCACTCCTGCAGGCAAGGGGGTCACAGGGAGGTCCGCAGTCCCCAACACTGCACCACCTCTCTCTCCCTCAGTTACACCTGTGGCAACATGGATGATCTCTGAGGATCTTGGGAGAGCTGGAGGAGGAAACAGCCTCACATGGAATTGAGGTTCAAGTGGACTGATGCAGATCATAGCCATTTCAGGGTGACCCTGGAAGACAGGACGTCATGCACTGAGAAGATCTGTCATGGCTCCATGTTCAGTTCCCCGCACCCACACGATTCACAATTGCCTGTAACTTTAGTTCCTGGGAATCCAGCGCCCTCTTCTGGTCTCTGAAGGTCCCTGCATCTATATGAAATAATTTCTTAAAGGAAACATTCACAGATAGTGGTGAAGGGCTTGACTCAAGAACTTGGCAGATGGAAGATGAGCAAGGCAGGCACAAGGATGTCTACAGGAGGGTGTAAATGCACAGTCACGAGGTGAGGGCATCTCTGGGCAGACAGGAGGACTCAGCAGTTGGTGTCCGCTCTCCTGTCCCACTGGCTCCCACCCAAGCAGACACTTGGCCAGCAGTTCCCAGGATAATGCTGGGCCTCCAAAAAACAAGTCCACCTCTTGGTGATGGGTTGGTGACACTAGGCTTTGTTGTTGTTGTTTTGTTTTGTGTGGGAGGTAGGAGGATGATTTTTGAAGCAGGTTTTCCCTGTACACCCCAGGGTGCCCTTGAACTCTTTGTGCTCTGGGTGCCAGGCTGACCTTGAACTCAGAGATCCACCCGCCTCAGCCTCAGAAGTGCTCAAATTTCTAAAGGTGTGAGCCACCTGGCCCTACTGACACTAGAATTCTTTACCCTGAAAAAATAAGTTTATCTGTTCTGAAATTAAAACATCTTTCATGCACTTGATTTAGATCATGGACTTTCAGGTAAAGTGTAAAGTTACAAAAAATTAGGGAAAAAAAGCTGGGTGTGGCAGCAACGTGCCTGTAACCCCAGCCCTCAGGAAGCAGAGGTGAGTGGGTCTCTGAGTTCAAGGCCAGCCTGGTCTACAGAGTTCCAAGACAGCATGGGCGCTTTCACAGAGAACCACCGTCTCTAAATAAATAAGAAAAAATAGAAAAGAAAACTCTGGGCTCTGGGGCTAGGGGGAGAGTCAACTCCTAAATGTGAAATTGGATGAATTTAACCTGTTAAACGACACCTGGTTTGTGTGAAGGGTGAAAAGACAATCTGCAGGGCTGGGGAGGGGGCTGGGGGAAGAGGGCTAGGGAGGAGGAGGGAGGGTGCCCTGCTTGCTGCACAAGCTTAAGGACATGAATTCAGATCCCAGCACCCTCATAAGAAGCCAGGTGTGGTAGCATCCCCCTCTACTTCCAGTAGGGGGGGGGTGGAGACAGGAGGATCCCAGTGTTTACTGGTCAGCCAGTCTAGTTAGTCTGTGAACTCTAGGTTCAGTGAGAAACCCTGTCTCCAAATGAGGAAAGGAATAGAAAGACATCTGGGATCAATCTATGGCTTCCACGTTCATGTGCGCTAATACCAAACATTACACACACACACACGCGCACACACACACACACACACACACACACACACACACACACACACACAGCTACAACCCGGCAAGGCACAACAAAGAAATAGAACCTGCTGAAATATTCAAAGAATTCTAGAAACCCAACACTTTAAAACCTGTCCAGCTAGAAAATGGCAGAAGTTGTGAACAGACACCGTGCTGAAGAGGACAGAAAGCATTAAGCATCCGCAGTAGGGTACTGCGTCAGAACAGCGTCAGCATCCGCAGTAGGGGACTGCGTCAGAACAGCGTCAGCATCCGCAGTAGGGAACTGCGTCAGAACAGCGTCAGCACGTGCAGGTGAAGACTCGAGAATGCACGGGGGAGCGCTGGGGTGGCGTGGCCATTCTGAAGAGCAGGTTGACACTTTTTAATAAATCAATGTCCAAGTCCCAGCAAATGTGCTCTTGGGCATTTGTCCCAGAGAAAAGTTCACACACACACAAAAACCTGTAGGGGGCTGGAGAGATGGCTCAGCAGTTAAGAGCATTGCCTGCTCTCCAAAGGTCCTGAGTTCAATTCCCAGCAACCACATGGGGGCTCACAACCATCTGTAATGAGGTCCAGTGTCCTCTTCTGGCCTGCAAGCATACACACAGAATATTGTATACATAATAAATAATAAATAAATATTTTTAAAAAAACCTGTATGCAGATCTTCAGAGGAGCTTTGTTTAGAATAGCCCCAAACCGGGAAAGAGCCCAGGTGTCAGTCGGCGGCGGATGTGAGACAAACTGTGTGTTTGTGCCGACCGATGAGCAGTTGATGAACGTAATTGTTTGAATTTTCAGAAAAATCATCCGACCTGAAAAGGCAGTTCCAAAAAGGACATGCGCTGTATGATTCTATTTAAAAGCAGCTCTCTGCTTTTCTTTTTGTTGAGACAGACAGACCGAGGGGTCTTGCGTGCTCTGCAAGCGCTGAGCTGTGCCGCCAGCCCCCACCAAATGTTTGGGAAATGCGTTCTATGAGACACCTGTAAGGAAGGGCAAGGTAAGCGTGGCTATGAAGCCAACAGGGGGGCCATGTGGAGATGGAGATACTGTGTGCGTCGACTGTGGGGTGGATATATAGCCTTACACCCATGATAAAATGGAACCACCTGAGTAGGCTTGGCTCCTGCACTAAGTACATCGGAATCCTGGCGGCAGTTTAGTCTTGAAGGTGGGTAGAGCGCGCGCGCGCACGCACACACGCGCACACACACACACACACACACACGCACGCACGCACACACACACACACACCCACACACACACACACACACGAGCTCTGCCCAGGGGCATGTGCGGCGTGTCTAACTGACGGTGGGCTGCTGTTGGGATATTCTTTTCGGGTGTGTTACTTGTGTTTACGGTGCGTTTGCATAAATGATTGTCTAAAACACCTGATGGTCCTCACGAAGCGATGGGTGATGAGTGGCAATCGCGAGGCAGGAGCAAAGGATGGGCGGGGCTGGCAGGCAGAGAGGACCAAAGGAGAACCAAGAAAGCAGAGGAGGACATCAGGACCCGCCACCGAGCTACCCAGCCACCCATGGAGAGTGAAAGTAAGATACCCAGAAGTAATGGGGGGCTAGAGAGAGGGCTCAGTGGTTCTTCCAGAGGTCCTGAGTTCAAATCCCAGCAACCACATGGGTGGCTCACAACCATCTGTTCTGATGGCCCCCTCTTCTGGTCTGTAGGCATGCACATGCAGACAGAACACCATATATGTAATAAATAAATCTTTAAAAATATATACAGAAGTAAGAAAGATCTCAGAGGACCCGGGTTCAATTCCCTGCACCCACATGGCAGCTCATGGCTGTAACTTCAAGTTCTGACACCCTCACATAGACACATGCAGGCAAAACAAAATGCACACAAAATAAAAATCAATTCCTTAAAGAAAAAAGAGCAAGGTAACCAAAATGATGGGATTATATAGGGAAGGGTAGAGAAGTTTAGGATAAGGGGTACACCAGCCAGGAGGACCCTGAGCAGGCAGGGACTGAGGGATGCTGTGGCAGCCAGGTCCACTCTCATATGTTAAGTAGGCACCTCGGCTGTTTGTCCTGGGTTTGAAACCTAACACACAGGAAGCTCAGGTTTATTATATACAGGTGAACAGGGAGGTAGGGTTTGCTTACAGCTGGAGACATTACAGGCAGGGTTCATGGTACACAAGGAAGCAGGCTTAGCCAGTCTTGGTAGGAGCAGTCCCGGTAGGGGAAAGTCTTCAGGCCAGAGAAGCTCTGGTGGACACCTGTTCACACTGTCAACAACACGTGTGTACTCAAGACTTCTCGCAGCGTTTCTTCTAACCCCTATATGATGTGTGTAGTAGAGGCATGGCCTTGAACACGTGAGGTCTGACGTTCAACATTCAGCATTGCTAATAAATAAGGAAATGTTTAACTTAAAAATAAAAGATTCTTAGTTGACAATCCAGATTGGGATTTGCTTTTCTTACCAGTAGTACCTTGGCCAGCACCAGTCTTGAAGGGTACGTGCGCGCGCGCACACACACACACACACACACACACACACACACACACACACACACACAAATGGCCTTTTCCCTACTAACAAGATCAAACACAACTCTGCCTTCAAATGGACGCTCCCTTTTCAGCAAAGGAGCTGTGGCTGGCTGAGCATGGGTCCTGTATGCACCCCAAAGACTATGGCCTCAGAGAAATAAAGGAGGTACCTTCAGCTGCTGCTTGAGGAACCATCTTGGCCTAAACTTGCAAGAGTTGAGATATTACTCAACAACCATTCTGAGGTAGGTCAGACTGTAGCCCAGGGCAGGTCCACTCACCACCCTTCCCAGTGGCCTGCTATGGAATTTGGGTCCTGGGCTGTCGGAGCCTTGGTTCCGGAAAGGACGAGCCTTCCTTCAGGAGCAGTGTAGCTATACCAGTCCACCTTACACTAGTCAGCTCCTTGCGCCAAGAGGCCTGGATTTAAGGAAAGAGGTCGCCACTCAGATGAGGTAATGGTGGTCATCAGGTGGCGATAGGCTGGGTGACACGTGGGGGCAACAGCAAATATCTTCCCTCTCCTCAAGGAATTCACTTGACACTCAAGGCACCCGCCAAGGTGCCTCAAACACACACCCCCTCTCCTATTGGAAAGCACAGCAGCAGCCCTGATCTGAGGAAGTCGTGGTCTCATAGCTTAGGGACAAACGTCTGGGTCATGCCATCACATAGGACCACTTGAAACAGCAGAGATGCTGGTGAGGGTCGCGTGGACTCTGCCTGGGTCTGGAGTGGGGAGACAAAGACTGATGTGATCTCAAAACTAGATGTAGTCATGGAGACAGAAGGGAGATTAACTAGTTCATCCCACCAGCTTCCTGAGTTTCTCAAAGGACAAAGCCAGTCCCAGAAACAGCTGGGTGTGAATGGTGCCCGGGACAGTTGTGGGCTGTAGCAGGACACTGTGAGCTGGGTGTGGACGGCACCTGGGACAGCTGTGGGCTGTAGCCGGACACTGTGAGCTGGGTGTGAATGGTGCCCGGGACAGTTGTGGGCTGTAGCGGGGCACTGTGAGCTGGGTGTGGACGGCGCCTGGGACAGTTGTGGGCTGTAGCGGGACACTGTGAGCTGGGTGTGGACGGCGCCGGGGACAGTTGTGGGCTGTAGCAGGGCACTGTGAGCTGGGTGTGAAGGGCGCCCGGGACAGTTGTGGGCTGTAGCAGGACACTGTGAGCTGGGTGTGGACGGCGCCCGGGACAGTTGTGGGCTGTAGCGGGACACTGTGAGCTGGGTGTGGACGGCGCCCGGGACAGTTGTGGGCTGTAGCCGGACACTGTGAGCTGGGTGTGGACGGCGCCCGGGACAGTTGTGGGCTGTAGCAGGGCACTGTGAGCTGGGTGTGGACGGCGCCCGGGACAGTTGTGGGCTGTAGCCGGACACTGTGAGCTGGGTGTGGACGGGGCCTGGGACAGTTGTGGGCTGTAGCAGGGCACTGTGAGCTGGGTGTGGACGGCGCCCGGGACAGTTGTGGGCTGTAGCGGGACACTGTGAGCTGGGTGTGGACGGCGCCTGGGACAGCTGTGGGCTGTAGCAGGGCACTGTGAGCTGGGTGTGAATGGTGCCCGGGACAATTGTGGGCTGTAGCGGGACACTGTGAGCCGGGTGTGAAGGGCGCCCAGGATGGTTGTAGGTTGTAGTGAAAAACTGAAAACCATCCAGGCCCACACCCAGAAACTCCTTGGGTGTCAAAGGCTTCCTGGTGTGTGAATTCATCATCTCAGTCCATCTGACTTGCAACAAGACTCAACAATGGAAGAGGAAGGAGAACTGAGCCTGGGGTGGCCGTGGCCTGATACCAGATCCCAGGCTGCTATGAGGTACAGAGGAGTGGAACTCATAGCTGTTTTAGGGGCCACTTTAGGGGCCTATTGATGTGGGATTCCCCTCTGTAGGCTGTGAATATGTTTTATTACCATTGGTTAATAAAGAAGCTGCTTCAGCCTATGGCAGGGCAGAATATAGCCAGGCTGGAAAAGATATAGAGAGTGTAGGCAGAGTCCAAGAGACGCCATGTAGCTAGGGAAGGAGCAAGACACTGGAACACCGGAATCCTACTGGTAGGCCAGAGCCTCATGGCGATATACAGGATAATAGAAATGGGTTAAGATATAAGAGTTAGCCAGGAATATGCCTAAGCTATTGGCCAAGCAGTGTTGTAATTAATATTGTTTCTGTGTGATTATTTGGGTCTGAGTGACCGAAAAAGCAAGCACAGTCACCGACTACAGCCTACGGAAATACTTTAATTTCTTTTAGAATCCGAAGGAAATAGGGGCAGTGATAATGACTACATGACTAACCCAGCCATAGGTTCTGCTCATCTCTTTGGCCACACAGCCATGAACTATCCCTTTAGGGATGTTTTATGGAGAAAGTCATGTCTGAAAAACCATAACCTGGCCCCACCTGACACAGCTCTCGAGGGTGCCAGCTACGGTCCAGAGCCAGAGAAACCGGAAATGGAGTGGGGGGAATACCTGTTTGTCCTCTCACTTGTCAACGCCACACAGTCTTCTGATTTCATGTTGTAAAAGGGCGGACAGCAGGACAGCCAGGGCCGTTACACAGAGAAGCCCTGTCTCAAAAAACCAATAAATAATAATAAAAAATGACAGAGGCTCTGAGTTCTTCGGAGATTTTGTCAAGACTTCTGAGTTCTGTGCACAGATGATGGCTGCCTAGTAGGTCCTCAGAGTCACAGGCTGGGTTATGCAGGGACAGCTTCCCCAGACCTGCTCCGGCCTGCCACAGGCAGCCCCACCCAGAGCCACCCATCTCCAATCTGTCCTTTGTAAGCCCTGTTAAGTCTATCCTGTTCCCAGTGCCAAACCCCTGGCTCCTCCCTTAATCTCAGAACTGGGGGAACAGGGTTGAGCAGTGCTACTCCACCCCAGCAGCAGGGTAGGCCACCCTCTCCTGCCTGAGAGTCCTTCCGGACCGGACCGCAGTCAGCCAAGATCAGTCTGGGAAGGGCTCGGCCTTATCATTCCCACCACAGGCTGAGTGCCAATGCCAAGTCCTCTCTCTCTCTGTGTGCCGATGAAAAGGTCTGCTAAGACTAGGGTCAAATCCTTTCCTAAGGGCTAAGCAGAACCTGTCTGATTCTCTAAAATGTCTTCTTTCATGCCCCGCCCCCACTTGGTGGCCAGGCAGTATGCAGTGTCCAAGAGCAGAACTCTGAACACCTCGTGCGGACTTGGGAAGGACTTATCTACATTCCAGCTTTGTAGTTAAAGAGCTCCACCACTGGCCAACAGCGCAGCTCGGTTGATGAAGTGCTAACCAAGCACAGTGAAGCATCGGGTCTGCTTGATGCCTTGTGTGCCCTCTCTCAATGGCTTGTCCAGTGTATTCTGGCTTTCTCGTAGGTTCCGCTCCCATTGTACAGTGGCTGAACATGATATACTGGCCCCACGCAAGCATTAGAGACAAAAGCTGCCTGAGAGGACATAGCACTCATTGGCAGCTACAGAGAAGTGAGCAGTCTTCTCTAGTTCCCTACAGTGCTTGTCCAGCTAGGTCACTTGTGGTCACCGTGGGAAACCAGTTGGCTGCTGGAGAAGCAGTTAGTGGTGATGAGTGAGTTCATGTGAAACCAACGTTGGTTAAGAAACGACCTGGAGGGGCTGGCAAGATGGTTCAGCAGGTCAGGGTGATTGTTGCATAGGCCTGGAGACATGAGTTTGATCCCCGAAGTGTAAACGTGAAATGAGAGGACTCACTCCACAGAGTTGCCGTCTGGCCTCCACACACATGCTGTGGCATGAGCACATCCATACATACACATGTATATGCCACACAAAACAATTTTTAGTTGAGCTTGGATACGTGAAACAAGACCCCAAGACCTCGTGTGTGCTATTTGACACAGCTGAAGGGATTAATCAATATCCTCCAACATTCTTCCTGAGAAAGACAACCCAAAAGGGACCTCGTGGATTTAGCCTAGAGATGTCTACAATGATAGCAGACTCCTTGTTTTATGGGTATGTGTGTGTGATGTGTGTGTAATGTATGTGTATGTGTGAAGTGTGCGTAATATGTGCATATACGTGTGTGTGGTGTGTGTGGTGTGATGTGTTGAATGTATATGTTTATGGTGTGTATATGTGTGCGTGTGTGTGTGGTGTGTTGAATGTATATGTTTATGGTGTGTATATGTGTGTGTGTGCTGGGACGGAATCGTCCTCTGCAGTCTGGGTTGGCCTGGAATTTCCCATCATCCTTGTATTTCACCTTCTTAAGTGGTAGGATGCTGAGTATGAGCCTCCACACCTAGAGAGGAGAGACAATTTTGTCAGGCCGTCTTGTGAGCAAAGGTGCCATCCATGTGTGTTTTCTGAGAGAAAAGAGGGACATCTTACCCATACCCAGAAATGCCTCCTTATGCCACCGTGTGTAATGTCCATCACTGGGTTAGTCCTCGGGGCTCTTTTAGCTCTGAGTCTCCATCTAAAGGCAGCTCGTCAGCCAGTAAGATGGCTCAGTAGGTAAAGGCACTTGCTACCAATCCTAAAAACCTCAGTCAATCCCTGGGGCCCACACGGTAGGAGAGAATACCCAACCTCTTCTCTTACCCCACCCCATAAATAAATAAAATGCAATAACTTGTTTTAAAGAAAGCAGAAATGAAGGGAGAACATTACTGTTAGGAGGCCTAATACCGTCTCACACAAGGCACAGCGAAGTGTCCTGGGAGAAACAGACAGAGTATAAGGAAGTGAAAGACGGGCTAGCTCAGTGGTTTTCAACCTATGGGTCATGACCCCTTTGGAGGTCACATGTTAGCCATCCCGCATATCGAGTACTTACATTATGATTTATAACAGTAGCAAAATTACAGTTATGAAGTAGCAATGTTGTCCATGTCACCACAACTGTATTAAAGGGTTGCAGCCTTCGGAAGGTTGAGAACCACTGGGTTAGTTGAATCCGGGTGTGGCAAACTATCACCACAGGTCAAATCTATGATCAGTCTCTCTACCTGCTTTGTTTCGTTACTGTTTTGTACACATGTTGTCCATGGCTGCTTTCCTGCTACAACAGTGCAGGGGTAACCACAGCTGGGATGTGCTAGTCAGCGCTTCATTGCTGCAGTTCAGTGCCCGAGGCAGGCTGTTTAATAAAGAAAGAAAGGTTTGTTTGTGCTCACAGTCCTGGAGACGTGTCTACATGGCGTAAGGAAGGCCTAGATAAAGACCCTTCTGGGCTTCACCACACCATGGTAGGAATGCACACAGATCTTGCTGGTCAGATTCTTTCTTATAAAGCCAACAAGATTCATATGCCCCGCCCACAGCAGCCCAATCACAGCCCTGAAGCTACCACTCTCTTAATACCATTAACAAAAACCTTGAGATTAGAACCGGCTCAAGTTTGGAGGAAGACTTTATTCAGACAATAGCTAAGGACCACAGAGATGCAAAGTCTAAAAAGATATATGGCAAACAATAGTGGCTCACGCCTTTAATCCCAGCACTCAGGAGGCAGAGGCAGGTGGGTCTCTGAGTTTGAGGTCAACCTGGTCTACAGAGCAAGTTCTAGGACAGCCAGGGATACACAGAGAAATCCTGTCTCAAAAAATAAAAAAAAAAAATAGAAAAAAATTAAAAAGAAGAAGAAAAGAAACAAAAGGATGCATGACTGTCCACCAGTATATGGCATGGCAGTACCAGCAACAGCATCCTCCACATGTGAGACACAGCGTCTGCAGACAACCTGCACGTGTCCTCCCCCACATGTGAGACACAGTGTCTGCAGACAACCTGCACGTGTGGCATCCTCCACATGTGAGACACAGTGTCTGCAGACAACCTGCACGTGTTGCATCCTCCCACGTGAGACACAGCGTCTGCAGACAACCTGCACGTGTTGCATCCTCCCACGTGAGACACAGTGTCTGCAGACAACCTGCACGTGTTGCATCCTCCCACGTGAGACACAGTGTCTGCAGACAACCTGCACGTGTCCTCCCACATGTGAGACACAGTGTCTGCAGACAACCTGCACGTGTTGAATCCTCCCACGTGAGACACAGCGTCTGCAGACAACCTGCACGTGTTGAATCCTCCCACGTGAGACACAGTGTCTGCAGACAACCTGCACGTGTTGCATCCTCCCATGTGTGAGACACAGTGTCTGCAGACAACCTGCACGTGTTGAATCCTCCCACGTGAGACACAGTGTCTGCAGACAACCTGCACGTGTTGCATCCTCCCACATGTGAGACACAGTGTCTGCAGACAACCTGCACGTGTTGCATCCTCCCACGTGAGACACAGTGTCTGCAGACAACCTGCACGTGTCCTCCCACATGTGAGACACAGTGTCTGCAGACAACCTGCACGTGTTGAATCCTCCCACGTGAGACACAGCGTCTGCAGACAACCTGCACGTGTTGAATCCTCCCACGTGAGACACAGTGTCTGCAGACAACCTGCACGTGTTGCATCCTCCCATGTGTGAGACACAGTGTCTGCAGACAACCTGCACGTGTTGAATCCTCCCACGTGAGACACAGTGTCTGCAGACAACCTGCACGTGTTGCATCCTCCCACATGTGAGACACAGTGTCTGCAGACAACCTGCACGTGTTGCATCCTCCCACGTGAGACACAGCGTCTGCAGACAACCTGCACGTGTTGCATCCTCTCACGTGTGAGACACAGTGTCTGCAGACAACCTGCACGTGTTGCATCCTCTCACATGAGACACAGCGTCTGCAGACAACCTGCACGTGTTGCATCCTCCCACATGTGAGACACAGCGTCTGCAGACAACCTGCACGTGTTGCATCCTCCCATATGTGAGACACAGCGTCTGCAGACAACCTGCACGTGTTGCATCCTCCCACACGTGAGACACAGTGTCTGCAGACAACCTGCACGTGTTGCATCCTCCACATGTGAGACACAGCGTCTGCAGACAACCTGCACGTGTCCTCCCACATGTGAGACACAGTGTCTGCAGACAACCTGCACGTGTTGCATCCTCCACATGTGAGACACAGCGTCTGCAGACAACCTGCACGTGTCCTCCCACATGTGAGACACAGTGTCTGCAGACAACCTGCACGTGTTGCATCCTCCACATGTGAGACACAGCGTCTGCAGACAACCTGCACGTGTGGCATCCTCCACATGTGAGACACAGCGTCTGCAGACAACATGCACGTGTCCTCCCACATTTGAGACACAGCGTCTGCAGACAACCTGCACGTGTTGCATCCTCCCACATGAGACACAGCATCTGCAGACAACCTGCACGTGTTGCATCCTCCCACATGAGACACAGCGTCTGCAGACAACCTGCACGTGTCGCATCCTCCCGTATGTAGGACACAGTGTCTGCAGACAACCTGCACGTGATGCATCCTCCCACATGTGAGACACAGCGTCTGCAGACACCCTGCACGTGTTGCATCCTCCCATGTGTGAGACACAGCGTCTGCAGACAACCTGCACGTGTCCTCCCACATGTGAGACACAGCGTCTGCAGACAACCTGCACGTGTCGCATCCTCCCACATGTGAGACACAGCGTCTGCAGACAACATGCACGTGTCGCATCCTCCCACATGTGAGACACAGCGTCTGCAGACAACCTGCACGTGTCGCATCCTCCCATATGTGAGACACAGCGTCTGCATACAACCTGCACGTGTCGCATCCTCCCACGTGAGACACAGCGTCTGCAGACAACCTGCACGTGTTGCATCCTCCCACGTGTGAGACACAGCGTCTGCAGACAACCTGCACGTGTTGCATCCTCCCACGTGTGAGACACAGCATCTGCAGACAACCTGCACGTGTTGCATCCTCCCATGTGAGACACAGTGTCTGCAGACAACCTGCACGTGTCCTCCCACATGTGAGACACAGCGTCTGCAGACAACCTGCACGTGTTGCATCCTCCCACATGTGAGACACAGCGTCTGCAGACAACCTGCACGTGTTGCATCCTCCCACGTGAGACACAGTGTCTGCAGACAACCTGCACGTGTTGCATCCTCCCACATGAGACACAGCGTCTGCAGACAACCTGCACGTGTTGCATCCTCCCACACGTGAGACACAGCGTCTCCAGACAACCTGCACGTGTCCTCCCACATGTGAGACAGTGTCTGCAGACAACCTGCACGTGTTGCATCCTCCATATGTGAGACACAGCGTCTGCAGACAACCTGCACGTGTTGCTTCCTCCCACGTGTGAGACACAGTGTCTGCAGACAACCTGCACGTGTTACATCCTCCCATATGTGAGACACAGTGTCTGCAGACAACCTGCACGTGTTGCATCCTCCCACATGTGAGACACAGTGTCTGCAGACAACCTGCACGTGTCCTCCCACATGTGAGACACAGTGTCTGCAGACAACCTGCACGTGTTGCATCCTCCACATGTGAGACACAGCGTCTGCAGACAACCTGCACGTGTTGCATCCTCCCACGTGTGAGACACAGCGTCTGCAGACAACCTGCACATGTTGCATCCTCCCACATGTGAGACACAGCGTCTGCAGACAACCTGCACGTGTTGCATCCTCCCACATGTGAGACACAGTGTCTGCAGACAACCTGCACGTGTTGCATCCTCCATGTGTGAGACACAGCGTCTGCAGACAACCTGCACGTGTTGCATCCTCCCATGTGAGACACAGCGTCTGCAGACAACCTGCGCGTGTCCTCCCCCACACTTTAAGTCACCTCGAGACGAGTTATGGGCAGTGCAGCACAGATGCTGTGTCAATAGCTGTTGGGTTCTGTTGGGACCATTTGGAGTCCTGGCCTCCAGCTGCTCCTCCCTGCTAGAGATCTTTGCTTTCCTTCTGATTTGAGTTACTAAAGCTGTGTCAAAGTTGTTTACCAGCTCTGCTTCACGAGCACGTGTTGCCTTGCCCTTGAGGATCAGAGAATGAGGTTTTCACCTGTTGGCCCACCTGACTGTTGGGTATATGAGCCTCCGTGGTGCTGTTGAATAAGGGGCTTCTTACCAGTGACTAGAGGTTCGTGTCTCTGTCTGTGTGAGTCTTTGTATGTTTCAACCTCCAGCCCCTTGCCTGAAGCTCGCGAACTGTATGGTAGTGCATAGAGCAAAGACAGGCGTTGTGTGCTGCAGGTTCTCTTCAAGAATAACCATGAGGCACGTCTGCATTAGCCCAGCATGGACACACTTTTGTCTAATATTTTCTATCGAAGGCTGGTTGAGTCTATGAGTCTAGACCCAGGTCTTCTAAAATGACTGGGGATGCTCCCCAGACATGGTGCAACCGGGAAAACTTCCCCAGTGGGGCTGGAGATGGCTCCAGGGTTAAAAGCAGGAACTGCAGAGAACCCAGGTTCAGTCCTCAGCACCCGTGTTGGGCAGCTCACAACCTCCTGGAACTCAAGTAACAGGGGATTTGACACCCTCTTCTGGCCTCTGCTGGTACCTGTAGTCACATGACATACCACAGTCTACATGCACATGTCTACACATGCATGTCCCCCCCACATCTACACGCATGTCTGCACACACATGTCTACACACGTGTCTACACATACCTAATACAGACACGTATACACATACATGTCTATGCACACATATCTAAACACACACTCTCTTTTAAAAAGTTTCCTACCTTAGAAGAAGGCATGTGAGGACAAACTTAGATGGAGGATGAAATGTTTGTTCCCTGAACTGTCAATAGTTGTGGTCCCCAGAGAACAAAAATTGCCTCCAGACCCTCAGCATGTGAGAATTAGCTTTGGTGTGCACTCGGGCCAGAGTCCCTGCTTAGATGCTGGCCCAAGAATTCTTCCCAGCTTTCCCCATTGGCCACGCTGCTGCATCTGCTTATCTGTCTGTCTGTCTGTCTGTCTATCTATCTATCTATCTATCTATCTATCTATCTATCTATCTATCCTTCCTACACAGGATAAGGTGTCCTGGTGCTGAAGCTGGAGGACAGGAGAGCAAGCTCATCATCTTAACTCTTTCTCCTGTATCTCTGAGTCTCCAAAAGTTATCTCAACCACTCCCTTGAGTGTAGACTGACCCTAACGGCATCCCTTTGAGATCTAAACCCACTCACGCCCCCAATACCTCATAGCCACACACTTAAAAACAGTGTGGCCCCTCTTTTTCATACATAGTACGGTCCATGGCAGTGTAGAGGCAAAAAAAAAAAGTTAATTTTAACTTCTATTCAAGGCAAGAAAAAAATGTATTAATATTTGAATATGTAATAGTGGAGTCAGCATGAATCATACTAACCTTCATGCCAATTATATAAGTCTATCTTTGTTTATGTATATGTGAAGTTATGGATCAAATCCTTGCCTTTCACACTAACCAGGTACTCTACTGACATCCCGCCCTGTTGGTTTTTTTTTTAATTTTTAGTTTTATTTGAGACAGAGGCCCTCCCTATTCTACCTAGGCTAGCCTCACTCTCCTGGGCTCAAATTTCTCAAGATGCTAGGGCTATGAGCACACTACGAGGCCCATCTTGTAACATGTTTGTGTGTGCGCATGCGCACATACATGTGTGTGGTTTGTGTGTGCGCATGTGCTTGCACAGATGCCCAAGGAAGATGCTGGGAGTCTTCCTTTGCTGCTCTACACAGTTCAGTCTCTCCCTGAACCTGACCCTGGAGTTCAAGTTTCCCAGCTGGGGCAGTGGCCAGTCACAGCCAGCCTCCTGTTTCTGCCTGACAGTATTTGGTTATCGGAGAGAATGCCCGGCTTGTTATGTGGGTATGGGATCTGAACACAGTTCTTCAGGGTCACACAAGCGCTCTTACCTAGTCTCTTGTTTGTTGGCTGGTTGGTTGTTGTTTTTGTTTTGTTTTTTTTTTTTGAGACCGGGTCCCTCTATGCAGCCCTGGCCATCCAGGAACTCATTATGTAGACCAGCTGACCCAGACTTAGAGCCTCCTGCCTCTGCCTCCGGAGTCCTGAGATTGAAAGCCTGTGCCGCCATGCTCGGCTTAACTTTTTTTTTTCTTTTTTTTTCTTTTTTTTTTGGTTTTTCGAGACAGGGTTTCTCTGTGGCTTTGGAGCCTGTCCTGGCACTAGCTCTTGTAGACCAGGCCGGCCTCTGCCTCCCGAGTGTTGGGATTAAAGGCATGCGCCACCACCGCCCGGCTTAACTTTTTTTTTTTAAAGCAAAGAAAGAACCATAAAAGCCTAGTGCCAAGGACTGACAGAAGCCATGATACCTTCCTGCTTTCCTCACAGAACAGGTCCCAGGGTCCCAGGCCTTCCGCAGTGTGGGTTTTTTCCAAGCTCTGAGAAGAATGCTTGATGTATGGCCTTCTGCTCCAGTCCTCTGGAAAACTGATCGCAGCTGTATTTAACTTTTGAGTCGGGATGCAAGCTGGAAGATTCCACTGTGAGGAAAGCGGAGGCCTGTGTGGGAAGACTTCGCATAGGAGTCCTGTCAGTCTGGGCCCATCCAGCGTGTGCAGGCAGAGGGCAGAGTGGAGCTCAGCTCCCATCTGATCAGTGTGGCTTCAGGCCTACACAGGTCAGTGTAGGAGTCCGTGACTCTTTGGGAAGCTGCACACTCCAGAGCAAGCTCTCCAGCAGCAAGTCTTGCCTGCAGCTGCCTCTCATGTTGGTCTGCGCTGGAGTTCAAAGGGCCCATCTCAAGAGCCAAGGGTTTCATGTATTCATTAACCAGTTGCTTTTTTCCCTCCAACATGCTGACCCCGCATGCTGCCCCGACATGCTCCTCCCCGCATCTGCCCCCCCACCCCCGCATGCTGCTCCCTGCATGCTGCCCCCGCATGCTGCCCCCGCAGTTTGCCTTGCTCCTACCTCAGCGTTTTTTCCTGGAAGGCAAGAAAACCATGCTTTTCCTAAAGTCAGAACAAGTGAGCGTCTTCCCAGATAGGATGAGTTCTGAGTGTGCCCCCCCCCCCCAAGCTTCGCTGCACACCTAACCAGCTCCACCTCCTCAGAACTCGACTTTTTTGGAAACATAGCCAGAGCACATAACAGGGAATTAAGGCCACATGGGGAATAGAGTGACACCCCCGCCCCCACCGCAGGAGGAATGCTGTCTTGATGAAGGAAGCAGGTACGCAGGAGGGGAGGGCCACAGAGCCACAGGCAGCTGCAGGGGGAGACTTCAGAGCGAACGGCCCCAAGAGTCACAGTTTCGGTCTCTGTCTTCACACAGTGACCGCATTTCTGATGTCCTGTGTCACCTGATTTACGAGACTGAGCTGGGGGGAGGCAGGAAATGAATCCTGTCTTCAAACTAATACTCTCTGCACACGCCAGAGCCCTCCCAGTCAACGGGCTTCTAGGACCACACCAACCCATGGAGTCTCTGTTTCCTCCATAGTCTGAGCTTCATGGTTCCTCTGTCACAGGGGAGATCTCACTATCCTTCACTGCACAGATATAAAATATGAAGTCAAGAGCAGAAATCAGTTACCTTTTGTGTCTCCTTGGCTTAGAAGAAGAAACTTAGGAACTGATATTTTAACAAATCTTTAGCATGAGATTAGAGAATGAAAGATAAGACCCAAGGTTGGGCTGCTCAGAGAAGAGGAGACCAAGTGTGGACACCGTCGAGGGAGACCCGCCTCAGCTTGCCCTCTTCCTCTGTTTTCTCTTCCTCCTTCTCTTCTCCTCCTCCTTCTATACTGATAAGTATCAGGGTTGGTAGTTGTTGTTCTAAAATTTCTCTGGTTTATCTCATTACATCTTGACTTTTTTTTTTTAATCTGTTTTTTGAGACAGGGTTTCTCTATGTAACAGTCATGGATGCCCTGGAACTCGTTTTGTAAACCAGGCTGGCCTCGAACTCACAGAGATTTGCCTGCCTCTGCTACCTGAATGCTGGGACTAAAGTCATCACCTGGCTGACTTTACTTTTTTAAGTATAAATTATTTATTAGTATGTGTGTTGTTATGTGTGTGTGTAGTTATATGTATGTGGTTCTGTGTGTGCACACGTGTATTGCAGTTGTGTGTTCCTAGAGGCCAGAAGAAGGTGACTGATATCCACTATGACTCTCTGCCTCTTCTTTTGAGGGGAGCTCTCTCCCTGAACTTAGGGCTCTTACTTTCTCTGCAAGGCTAGAATCCAGCAAGCCCCAGCAATCCTCTTGTTTCCCGCCCTTCAAGGAACTAGGGTTACAGGTCAATATGCCTGGCTTATCATATGGGGACTGGGATCCCACAATTGCCCAAGCATCTTTACCTGCTGCACCAGCCAGCCAGTCCCCTCTAGGAGCATCTCACAGACCAGATACCTTTCACAGGAACCACACGGTGAGTGTGGGTTGTGCCGGAGACCACACACGGTATACCCTGCTGTGCTCTGAAAAGCTATAAAAGTTGTTTTGGTGACAACAGTTAGGGGCAGAGAAGGCTGACCTCCCCACAGGAAGCGACTCTTCTGTGCTTGTAGCAAAACAGTTTGGGATTTGATATGCAAACTGAAGCCTGTTTTCACCCCACATCTACTATCCTGGGGTTGGTTCAGGCTGGCTCAGCTTTGGTCCAGCAGGTGGCAGGTGTCCCCTCCTCCAGTCTCTGGTGTGTCACAGTTTGTGAGAGCAGCTCAGAGAATCCAGTTCCTCCACCTGGGCTGCCACTGGACTTGAATGTAACCATCTGTTATAGCAATGACGATAGCAATAATCTTGTGTACATTATTGTTTTTAAAGTCATTTTGGATACCCAACCCCCCTTTTAGAATGATATCAATGTGCAGAGGTGTTTTCATGAAAGATGGGACTAGCAGCTAATTTTCCATGAGAAGGCTGGCAGGATGAGGGTGGGGTGTGGAGTGGGGGAGTCATGTGGAGGATGGAAGGAGCAGGGTGTTCAGGTTCTGCCTGAGGGACGGGATGGGCCAGTTCATGGGGTCCGGCAAGCTCTGGAGGCAGACAGCTTGGTCAAATGGTAACCAGAAGCCAAAACTCAAGCTAGCTGTCACAAGAGCCAGTGAGTAGGGGCTGGGCTGCTGTACCTACTGGTGGGCTGAGAAGCTGGAGGTGGAGCCCCTAAAGCACGCCTTTCCCAGCACTGGGAGGCAGAGGCATGCGGATCTCTGTGAATTCCAGGCTAGCCTGGCATACACAGAGAGTTCCAGAACAGCTAGGGCTATGTAGAGACCTTGCCACACACACAAAACAACTGCCTCTGTTGTCTGTCATCTCTAACCATTCTGCTGGCTCAGGTGCTCGCCTCGAGTCTGACACTTTCCTGTGCCCGCCCCTTGTGCTCTGGATGTCTGAGTGGGGCTTTCTTGATGTAGTCTGACATCTGGAAGTTACTCAGAACAGACCACCAGCAGAGTGTGTGTGTGTGTGTGTGTGTGTAATAACACACGTGTCTATTCTTTTTTATATTTTAGACTGCAAGTGTGTCTTTGTAGTAGGGGACATGAAAGGGCCCCTATGAGTCCTGCCCCCCCACAGTCCTGTATCTAAACCCCAGGGGGGACATGAAAGGGCCCCTATGAGTCCTGCCCCCCCCCCACGGTCCTGTATCTAAACCCCAGGGGAAGTCAGGCCTGACAGCACATGCCTAGAATCCCAGCATTCATAAGCAGAGGCAGGTGGCTACCCTGAGATCCAGGCCAGCCTAGTCTACACAGCAAATTCCATGGCTACACAGTGAAACTTTGTCTCAAAAACAAAAACAAAACACACAAACGGTGGTCACTTTGCTGTTGTTGAGTCTCCGCTCTTGCCTCCCTGTGAGAGAAGCTGCCTGAAGCAGGGAAAGCAGGGACAGAGCTGAGTCTGATGGCATTCTTCCTACTAAGTAACTCATGGAAGAGGTCCAGCTGCCTCCACCCTCTCTGTCCCATGACCCTCCATCTCTACCCCCTCCTTTTCCTTGCAAGAGAGTTTCAGGATTAAAAAAATAAATAAATCCATGGTTATCAACAGGTCTTTAGAAGTATCTGACCTCTCCCACAAAGCTTGACGGAGCCCCACAGGAGACCTTCCCCTGGTCTCATGCAAGCCCATCAGGAGGATGAAGGAAGTAGCCTTTTCTCAGGAAGTGGGTGGACAAATAACCTGAAATTCAACCTTTCCCTCTTGGAAGAAACTTATCAAAAAGGAGAAAGCTTTAAAAATTTTTTTTTCAATGCAGAAGGGAAAAAAAAGAGTGAATTCACCATCCAAGTGAGGTTTATTTTATAGAGGAAAAATATCTCTAAAAATTGACACCAGTTTCTTGCAATCTGAGTGGAAAGTTTTTAGCTTAAAAAAGATTTATTTTGCTGGGCGGTGGTGGCGCACACCTTTAATCCCAGCACTTGGGAGGCAGAGGTAGGCGGATCTCTTTGAGTTCGAGGCCAGCCTGGTCTACAAGAGCGAGTTCCAGGACAGGCCCCAAAGCTACAGAAAAACCCTGTCTCAAAAAACCAAAAAAAAAAAAAAAAGATTTATTTTATATTTATGTGTATGTGTTCGTTTGTGTCTGTGTTTCTGTATGTGTCTATGGAAGCCAGAAGAGGGTATCAGATCCCCTCAAACTAGAGTTACAGGTAGCTGTGAGTCGCTTGGCATGATGCTGGGAGCTGAACTTGGGTGTTTCCTGTCTTAGTTTCTTTCCTACTGATGTGACTAAACCCCTGAGCAAGGCAACGTACAAAAGAAAGCAACTAACAGGGGGCTTGTTGCAGTTCCAGAGGGTTGATGGCGGAGCAAAGCAACAGCCAATAGCTCACATCTTGGTTTGTAGGCAGGAGCCAGGCAATCCACTGGGGAAGGCTCCAGCCTTTGGAAACCCCAAAGCTGGACTCCTGTGACACACACCTCCTCCAACAGGGCCACATCATCTAGTCCTTCCCAGACAGTTTTACCAACTGGGGACCAGGCATTCGAACATGTGAACCTATGCAGGACATTCTCATTTAGGCCTCACAGTTCCTCTGGGAGAACAGAAAGGCACTCTTCACCACTGAGCTGTCCATAACTAACTCAGCAGTTAAAAGCACATACAGCTCGACCATCAGAGTTGGTTCCCAGCTCCCATATCAAGCGGTTCACATTTACCTGTGACTCCAGCTACTTCTTCTGGCTTCTGTGGGCACTTACACATAAGTAGACCATAAAAAATTAAGTATACTCAACTTTTCAAGATATTAAGTTTTCACTTTTGGCTAGGCAGTGGTGGCGCACACCTTAAATCCCAGCACTTGGTAGAGGCAGAAGCAAGTAGATCTCTGAGCTCCAGGCCAGCCTGGTCTACAGAGCGAATTCCAGGACACCCAGGGCTACACAGAGAAACTTTGTCTTGAAAAACAAACAAATGAACAAAGTAATCTCACTTTTCTCTGCTTTATTTTTTCCTCTTGTGCTGGGGGTTAAACTCAGGACCCTGAACACGCCAGACATGCCAGACCCCTTCCCTGAGTTACCCCTCAAGCTTCAAATTCTCATGTTTGTTATGATAGTGATGTATAGACCCAGTCAGAGTTGTGTTTGGTGATGATTCATTTTTCATGTAGACCTGCTTACATCCATCCCACCGTGTGACTGTATTTGGATATACAACCTTCAGGAAGTCTTCAAGGTTAAATGAAATTATGAGAGTGTTTGCTGAAATCTGATTGAAGAAGGGATCCATAAGAAGAGGAGGTGGGGAGAGGGAGACAGAGAGAGAATAGAGTTTCGTTTTTCTCTTTCTTGGAAGGAAACATAGTCATCTATCTATAAGACAGGGCCAACAGTCCTGATACCCCAATCTGGGATATTCAGCCAGAACCGGGAAAAAATAGATTTCTGCTGTTTGAGCCACCCAGTCTATAGTGTGTTGCTGTGGCAGCTTTTTCTGAGGGAATGCACAGCTTTATTAGAAAAGTAACTTAATGACTCTGGGTGTTCTTGGTGGTTAGAGTGCTTGTTGAGTGTGCCCAAGACCTTGGATCCAGTCCCAGAACTATCACACTAAATAAAACTCAGTTCCCAGTGAAGTGTCTAAAATGAACATAAATACGGCATTTTCTTCCCAGATACCTTTACACTGTCTCAGACAGCAGCTTCCATTCTTAATAAAAAGCATTTGTGCACATGTAACTATGTAGCATTTGTGCACATGTAACTATGTAACATTTGTGCACATGTAACTATGTAACATTGTGCACACGTAACTATGTAACATTGTACACGTAACTATGTAACATTGTGCACATGTAACTATGTAACATTTGTGCACATGTAACTACTCAACATCTAGGCATATGTAACTATGAGAACTCGTTCTTCTAAAAGGGAAAAAAAGCCTACTGGAGAAATCACCTTCTACATAGATAGACATTATGCGTTTTCACCTAAAAACTGTGGCAAGATGGCTCAGTGGGTGTGGTGGCTGGAATGAGAATGGCCCCCACAGGCTCACAGGTTTGAATGCTTGGTCCCCAATTATTGGAGATGTTTGGAAAGGATTGGAGTGTGTGGCCTTGCTGGAGAAAGTGTGCCACTGGGGTGGGTTTTGAGGTTTCAGACGCCCACACCTCACCCAGTCTTTCCCTTGGCCCGCAGGTCAGGATGTGCAGCTCTCAGCTACTTCTCGGCTCCATGCCTGTCTGCTTCCCATTACAATGATCGTGGACTCATCATCACATTGATCAGAGATCGATGATCTCTGAAACTGTAAGCAAGCCCCCAGTTATATGGTTTCTCTTATAATAGTTGCCTTGGTCATGATGTCTCTTCACAGCAATAGGACAGTGGGTGAAGGCACTCGTCACATAACCCTGATGACATGAGTTAGCTCCCGGGAACCCACATAAAGGCAGAGTGAGAGAACTGACGTCATGAGGTCACCCACTGACCTCACACAGCACCACGTGCCTCACAACGAAAACACAAAGTCTCAAAAGCCATCCATCTATTTATCTATCTGTTTATTTATTTATTTTGGTTTTTTGAGACAGGGTTTCCCTGTGTAGGTTTTGGAGCCTGTTTTGGCACTCACTCTGTAGATCAGGCTGGCTTCAAACTCACAGAGCTCCCCCTATCTCTGCCTCCCAAGTACAGGATTAAAGGCATGCACTACTACCACCCAGCTAATCCCTCTTTTTATAGAGCTTTCTTTTAAAAATTGCATTTGTTTGTTTGAGCGTGTATGCCCACACACGGGCACATGCAGGCTGCACACGTGGAGGTCAGACACGTTCTCTCTTCCACAGTGTGGAACTCAGGGACTGAACACAGCCATCAGGCTTGGTGGCAGGTTTTATGGCCTCTCCCCAGCTGCCTCTTCTAACTTTGAATTAGTAGAAACACTTCCTCGGGGCACCTCCCTGTACATTCATCTTGGACTCCTGGGAGAGCATGTGTGGATCATAAATTCCCAGGACAGAAAATTACTGTCTCGAAGGTCCTGTTAAAGGGTATTTGATTTGCCTTTTAACTGAGGTATAATATTCCATGGATGAATATTTCTTAACTTATGCCTGTTGAGATTTTAAAATCTCTGGTCAAATCCCTTCCCAAGTAGAGAACTTGGGGCAAGAAGCCAACCTGGGGAACTCTTTGCACGCATCCCTGAGTCCAGTCCAGGTCTTCTCAGCCCTCTTCACCGGGTGATAGGTAAAGTGAGGCTCAGCTTAGTACACACGCACCAGGCTGTTGTCAGCTCAGACCAGCCCACTTCTGCCTCTGCAGTGTTGGGACTACAGGCATGTGCCCCCATCCCCAACAGCGCCGTTTCTGTGAAGACAGTGATACTGTCTTGTAGAGGGGTCATGCCCTGCAGCGCATCGTCTGCACCCTCAGAACACAGTGCATGCAAGCTGAGTGAGTCGGGGGAACAGAACACAGACAGGCCTGTTGGGGCAGAGGATAGCAGGTGTCTGCCATGTGAGAGATGGAGATTAGAAGTCACTTCTGAGACAGATAATGCATCAGGCCACAAAACAGATGTAGTCAGTAAAGTCAGGAAGTCAGAGGCAAGCAGACACGCCAGCACTGACCTGGATGGCAAGAAGGGAGGCTTGGGCCAGGAGAGTTCAAGAACCTGGGCATGGGTGGGAGTGGAAACTGAAGGAAACTTAGGAGCCTGTAGGAGCGGAAGAACGGGCTTGACCAGGGCAGCATCCTGCCCCACTTCCAGGCACCGAGAACTAGATCAGCCTAGTGGAGGTTCCTGGACACGGAATGTACTGGGACGAGGGACAGCAGCTCTGAGCCACCTAATTTACAGATTCTGAAACCCAGTGTGAGCTGGGGACAAGCAGACGAAAACAGCATGCGACAGTCACCACTCTGGGAAGGAAGTTCACAGTGCAGCGCAGCAGCCAGACACTGTAACTCACAGGGACACGCAATGGTACACAGAGCAATGCTGCCAAGCGGAAACGCTTCAAAAGATGGAGCTGGGGCTGGAGAGATGGCTTGCAAGGCTAGTGACCTCAATTCAATCCCTGGAGCCCTTGAAAAAGTGGAGAGAACCGAAGCCACAAACTTGTCTTCTGACCACCATGGTGTGTGCTTCCCTATAAAAATATAGTACGCGTGACATTTAAAATATAGAACTGCCATTCTCAATGGTCCTGTGTGTTAGACATTTTCTCCATTTTAATTTTTTTGGAATTAGTATTATGTGTGTACATGAATGTGTGTGCACAGAGATCTGAGAACAACCCCATGGAATTTTTCCCACCATATCCACCCCCCATCCCCGCTTAGCCATCTTGCTGGCCTCTGTTTCTGGATGAGGAACGTGGGGCTCAGAGAGGGTCAGCAGCTTGCTCAGGCACCGAGTAGACTGGAGGAGGTCCGCGTCTGATCTGTTTTCTCCTTCTCTGAAGTTCACTCTCTGAGCGCTGTTCTATAAAAACAAACTGCTTTTCTCTGCCCGAGCTCAGCCGCAGGCGCTGAGGAAGCATTCAGCAAACGCTTGGTGAATGGGTGACTCATTGGAAGTAAATTTAATTCTTACGCTCCTGCGTGTGCACGCTGCGGTTACAGCTTGACTTCACTGCGCAAGCCCATGGTGCTCCATTTCCTTTCCAAACAGAACTTGAAGTACGACAATTTTGTTTTCCCAAACTGTGAATTCCTGAGACAGGGACTTTACCCGCTGTCTTAGTCAGGGTTTCTATTGCTGTGAAAGGACACCATGACCACAGCAACTCTTGTAAAGGAAAACATTTAATTTGGTGACTCACTTGCAGTTCAGAGGTTTGGTCCATCATCGTCACAGTGGGCAACATGGTGGCTGGGATTATGGCAGACACTCAGAGTTCTTACCTCCTGACTCACAGGCAACAGAAAGTGGTCTGAGACACTGGATGTGGCTTTATCCTGCCTCCCCAGTGAGAAGGCCTACCATTCTAACAAAGCCACACCTCCTAAGAATGCCATGCCCTTTGGGGGCCATTTTCTTTCAAACTGCCACACCCTCCAACACCTTAGCCTAATAAACATTAAGCAGTCAAAAGCTGAGAGATGCGTAAGGGTTAACCTCCTTTGTGTGATGGAAGTCCTGACTATAGGCAACTTAAAGGAAGAAGGGCTTCTATTGGCTCACGGTTCTGAGGCGCACAGCCCATCCTGGTGGGAAAGGCGTGGACCCAGAGATCAAGGTAACTGGTCCCCGAAGATGACTGCTGGTGCTCGGTTAGCTTTCTCTTTTTCCTTCAGGTGGGGACCCAGCTGGAGGAATGGCGCTGCCCACATTCAAGCGGTGTCTTCTTTGTTCAGTTGACGCTTCCTAGGAGCACAAAATGCGCTTCCGTGGCAATTCTGAATCCCGCCAAGTTGCCCGTGAAGGTGACCATGTTAGTAAAAATAAGAAGAAAAGGGCAGCTCCACCGGCACAAGAAATCTAATTAGGTCAAATCAAACCAAATCAAAATGCCCATTGTTTTATTAAGAATGACACTCTCGGGTGGCCGAGCACATGGCAGGGAGACAGGACAGCAGGGAGCCCATGCACACCCAAAACCACGAGTTTCTCCTCTGGGAGCACACTGAAATACCCTGTGGGAGTGGTCCGGACCTGGCATGCTGGGATTTGGAGTCCAGAGCAAAGCAACTCCCAGGTCAGGCTGGCTGGGACAGATGCCTAGGTGTGGGGGCAGGGAACGACTATGCTCCCAACTTAACAGACCACTTTGTTGTTTGTGCTGCACCGGAGGGATGGTGTGAAGCAGACAGTGTGAAGAGGTGGCGAAAGTGATCTGGGCTGGGCCGGGCATGGCTGCTTACTTCTCTCCGCCTTTAGTTCTGTGATTGGAGCATTTGATGCTCTCACAGCAGATGGGGAAGTAGATAGGTTGGTATAGTGCTTCTTTAGAATGAGGTTTTATACTCAGTCCCCAGCACCACGTCAACCAGCCATGGTGGTACATACCTGAAGTTCCAGGACTTGGTCTATAGAGGCAGGATCAGAAATTCAAGGCCAGCCTGAGACATCTGAGACCCTGTCTCGAATTTTTTTTTTCCTGAATAATGAAATGAATGAGTAGATTTTGCTAGGTTTTTTAAAAATATTTATTTATGTAGGCAGGGGTATGTGTACCACGGCACTCACATGGCAGAGGGCAACTTTGTTTCTACCATATGGATTCTGGGAATTGGACTCAGAACATCAGGATTGCAGCAAGCCCTTTTACCTCCTGAGCTATGTCGATGGCCCTTGTTCTAGTTTTACTAATAAAGACCTATCCATTCTGGGTAGTTCTAGTGCCCGGAGAGAGATTACTACTTTCTGGGGACCTCCACATCTGAGGAATGTCATTATGTCTACTCAGTACTTGTGTCTCTGGAGAATACCCATTTCAGTTCCAAGAAGTCACACCATATAAACACAGGCGTAAACCCAGCCACAAAGGAACGGAAGCAAATGAAACCACTCTTGGGAATGCCCGAGTCCTCTCTCAGCAGTCAAACCATTTCCAAACAAACACAAAGGGAATCGCACCTGCTCCAGAGCCTGTCAAAAGAATAAAAAGCAAATTCACAAAAGTTATACTGGTGCCCACAGTACCGAGTAGGGCCAGGCAGGAAGCTTGCTGGGGAAGGAGAGAGGCAAGATTAGCAGGTAGAAGGATTACCCGATTGCATGTCCCATGCAATACACATGATCCCATAGGATCACCACCATAGGGCTTTTATTGAGCAATTACTAAGCACACAGTACATCAGCTCATCCACTACCTTGGCAGCCCTGGGGATCTGCTAAGATTGGACAGGCAAGAAAAAGACTTGTCGATATAGTCCCTAAACCAAGGACAGGGTTTTCAGATGTCAGTAGCCAAGTGTTTGCCCCATGTCCCTTCTCTTAAAAACCCAAGTGCTCAGCTGTCAACTAGGAAAATTTCAAGTTTTCTGAGTCATCTCAGACTTACTTTATGTTGATTTTTGAAATCTGCATTAAAAATAGTAGCTTTTAAAAATGCGCTTTGAGTTCACACTCCTGATGGATCACCATTAGAAACACAAACGCCAAAATCGTCGAGGCCCTCGTGGTGCCATAGTCCCCAAATTGCTTTCATGTAATCCCTGCTCTCCGTAGTCCCACAGCAAAATTCTGGAACCCAGAACTCTGTGGGTCTGTGGAATCAGTGTTCCTCTGAACTGTCTTGAACCTTTGAATCTGGGACAGTCCCCAAATGTTGTGTTGTGCTATAGCGCGTAGTGTGCCTTCCCACCCAAGGAATGCAGCCAAAAGGAGCCTGCCCTCTGCTTTCAGGGCTCAGAAAACCAGCAGCCAGAGCCTCGCACAGTGAAATGACGGTACAGCTAGACCCACACAAAGGCTCGCCGTCTACTCCCGTTAGCAGAAGGATGAATGCTCCACAGTCCTTGGCCCAGGCAGAAGAGGATTCAGGGCTATGAAGGATAAGGGGTCTACTTGAAGGTGGCCCCGAGACCATCCAGGTGCCTCCCAGATTTTGAATCCTAATCCTAAGTCTTTCTTCTCTGGCATCAAGATCCGGCGCCACCAGCCCTGATCTCTGAACTCTGTTGTTGACCACAGGAGAACGCCTCTGCTTGTCCTTGGCAACCCGCCACGGCCACAGGACGAAAATAGCACAGCACGCACCTCTCCAAGCACTTTGCTTTCACTGATGAGAAACAAACGCCCATTTGGTTGGCTTTCTCTTCCAACATCCTGGAAACTTCTTGACAGAGAGATTGGGAAGGTTTAGTGAAACACAAGAGTTTAAGTTCTGAAACCTAAACCATTTGACAGGTCCCGTGAAGTGGTGAAGGCCAAGAACTTTGTAGTCAAGTCAAAACTTGAACTTTGTATCTCATTCACTAAAAGTAGCTCAGCATTTATTCAGGTACCTTAGATGCAACCAACCAACCAAAAAAAAAAAAAAAAACCAGCAACAGCAAGGTAGGTGTGATGGTTCGAATGTAATTAACACCCCCCATAAGCTCACAGGGAGTGGCACTATTAGGAGGCGTGGCTCTGTTGGAGGAAGTGTGTCACTGTGGAGGCAGGTTTTAAGGGCTCATTTATGCTTGAACCATTTCCAGTGTCTCAGTTTACTTACTGTTGCCTTTGGATTAAGATGTGGAATTCTCTGCTCCTTCTCAAACACTGTGTCTGCCTGCATGCTGCCATATCCCATTATGATGAATATGGACTAAATCTCTGAAACTGTAAATACCCAATTAAATGATTTTCTTTGTAGAAGTTGCTGTGGTCATGGTGTCTCTGCATAGCAATAGAACCCAATAAGACAGAAGTTGGTACCAGTGTCTGGGGTATTCTTGTGATAGGCCCGCCCATACTTTTGTCTGTAGGAATATGGACCTTGGGACTGTGGATTAGGAAAACAATTAAATGCTCTCAGTGCTGCATATGAAGAGAAGCTTGGAAGACAGTGGTGTTGAGTGTGATTAAATGAACTCTGGGGCCAGGCTCAAGAGGTTTCAGAGGAGAAAAACATTAATATGTGGCCTAGAGATTCTTCTTGTGAGGATTTTGGTGAAGAACGTGGCTGCTTTTTGCCCGTGTCTGAAGAGTCTGCCTGAGGCTAAAATGAAAAGTTTGGGATTAATTCCATCAGCAGAGGAAATCTCAGAGCAGCCTAGTATAGACCCTGTCATGTGGTTATTAGTGGCAATGCTAATAAAGATTTATAATGAAAAGGAGTAAACTGAGCAAGGAAAAATACAAAATGTACAATTTGAGGAGAAAAGGAGCACC
This sequence comes from Microtus pennsylvanicus, assembly GCF_037038515.1. NCBI lineage: Eukaryota > Metazoa > Chordata > Mammalia > Rodentia > Cricetidae > Microtus > Microtus pennsylvanicus. Next base: position 109,705,852 of record NC_134588.1, on the reverse strand, counting down.
AGGAAGTGGAATGGAGCTAAATCCTGTGTTCAAGGAGATAAACAGATTAAAATGTGGAATGAAGGAAGTGCTACCTTAGGGCAAGAACCCACCCAGCTAAATTTCCAATTGTGAAAAGGATTAAAGAAAACCTGAGAGCCAGGTGTGGTGGTGCACACCTTTAATCCCAGCCCTGTAGGTATAGGTCAGTAGATTTCTGAGTTGAAGTCAGCCTAGTTACAGAGAAAATTCCAGAAAAACTGATATAGGTATGAATAATTTGCATTGGTATGGACTTTAAGGTCAATTTTTGTTATATGTATATGTATTTCTGATATTGATTAAGGTATTGTGATTGTGTAGTTCATTTTTAAAATGTAATGTATAATTAGGAAATATAGGTTGTTAATGGATAATCAGCAATAATAGTAAAGCTTGTAGTCATGTTAGATTTTCTTAGATATATAGATATATATTTCAATTGGATAGGTATTCTTCATATCTTTCAAAGACTGCAGAATATGGCATTTAAAATATTTTAATAACTTAGGGTTTTTTATGACAATGAGACACGTCTGCTCCTGGCAGCACCAATCTACTTCAAGAGGAAGATGGGCATCGAAGAGGCTCGTTATGGAGTTTGAAAGCCATTTGGGCAAGAAACTGCTCTTGCCTGGACTGATGCATAAACTGGACACAAAGAACCCGCAGAGAGAGGACTGCTGAACTTGCCTAAAGGTGATATGATCTTTTGGGGTTCTTGATTCATGAAAGAGTATGCAAGACATTCTGCAGGACACAGCAGAAAATGACTGAACTGTCTTTAAAATTTCCTGCTTCATGGAAATGTCTCTGGATACCATGGGCCTGTAGGCCAAAGATGGATGCCCCAACGGTACAGAGGAACTTTGGGTGACTGTCCAGGCAGCGAGATGTCTCTGTCATTTCTAGAGTTTTCTTATTTCTTGTTTACTTAGGTAGTATTATATCCTTCTGGAGTCTTTGATGGAGTTGAAGAATGAAGAGATAGTTATAGTTTTCCTTAGTTATGATAAAAGATAAAATAGATATAAATATTGTAACTGTAATTCTTGCTTGATAACTGTTTTGCTATATGTAATTTTACTATGTTAAAATGAAAGCCTTCTTTTTTGTTTAAACAGAAAAAGGGGAAATGATGTGGGAGTGATTTCTTTCTAATTTGTTGCTTTCATTGGTTAATTAATAAAGAAACTGCCTAGGCCCATTTGATAGGCCAACCCTTAGGTGGGTGGAGTAAACAGAACAGAATGTTGGGAGAAAGGAAGCTGAGTCAGTGAGTCGCCATGATTCTCGCACTCCAGACAGACGCAGGTTAACTTCCCTGGTAAGCCCCCTCGTGGGCTACACAGATTATTAGAAATGGGTTAGATCAATATGTAAGAGCTAGCCAATAAGAGGCTGGAACTAATGGGCCAGGCAGTGTTTAAAAGAATACAGTTTCTGTGTAATTATTTCAGGGCATAAGCCATGCGGGCGGCCGGGTGCTGGGGATGCAGCCCCGCCGCTCCCTCAACAAAAAGCCATGCCTAGGCAGTGAAGGTAACCATTGAAACAGAGAGCAGGTGAAGACATAATTGAAAGATCTCTGAGTTCGAGGTCAGCCTGGTCTACAGATCCAGTTTCAGGACAACCAAGCTTAGACAACAAAGGAGACCATCAAAACCAGAAAGCTGATAAGGTATAATTGAACGAGGGGGCCATGTTCCAGCCCTAGCAAGCAGAAGAACTTTGGCAGCTTTTGGCTTTAAGAATTAAAGAAGGGGGTTATGGAATACTCTTCCATGACTAAGGAAAGCCACCAGGTATCTCTGAATGGAGGCCTAGAGAGGTGGTTGTGTGAAGCTGTGAAGGTGATGACTAACTTGCCTTGGAGAACCCAAGATCTTGGGGATGCCAGAGCTGTGGGATGGATACCTGCTGAGAAGAGCTGTGAACAGGGAGAGGAACTAGGAACTAGCCCACAAAGATAAGTGTGTTGCAGTTAATAAAGCTAAAAGGAGTTGGAGATTTAAAGAGCATTTTGACATCAGACATAGAGATGTAGAGTTTGAAGTTTGCCCATCTGGTTTTTGGTCTTGCTTTGATCCAATATTTTCTTGCTATGCTCCCCTCCCCACATTTTGAAATGGTAATGTGTATCCTGTGCCATTATGCTGAAAGTATGTGATCTGCTTTTTTATTTTTATTTTATAGTGCATTATAGTTAAGAGATTGCAGGAATCTTAGAAGAGACTTTGAAATTTGGACTTTTAAACATTGTTCAGACTGTGATAGACTGTGGGACTTTTGAAGTTGAACTAAATGCATTTCTGTATTATGATATTGTTATAAGCTTATAGTTTGAATGTAATTTCCCCCATAAACTCATAGAAAGCAGCACTGTTAGAAGCGTGGCTCTGTTGGAGTAAATATGACCTTGTTAGAGGAAGTGTGTCATTGTAGAGGCGGGCTCTGAGGTCTCATATATGTTCAAGCCATGCCCAGTGTCTCAGTTTACTTCCTGTTGCCTTCGAATCAAGATGTACAATTCTCGGCTCCTTCTACAGCACCACATCCTGCCATGATGATAATGGACTAAACTTCTGAATTGTAAGTCACTCAAATTAAATGTTTTCTTTTATAAGCATTGCCATGGTCATGGTGTCTTCTCACAGAAGCAGAAACCCTAACGAAGGCAGTGGTCTGTGCTTCATGCAAGACAGAACCTTCTTTCTCTCTTTCTCTCTCTCTCTCTCTCTCTCTCTCTCTCTCTCTCTCTCTCTCTCTCTCTCCTCTTTCTCTCTTTCGAGGCAGGCTTTCTTTGTGTATTCCTGGCTGTCCTGGAACTAGGTCTGTAGATCCAGGCTGGCCTCGAACTCACAGAGATCCTCCTGCCTCTGCCTCTTGAGTGCTGGGATTAAAGGTATGCTCTGTCACTGAACTGCCAAGACAGAACTTTCTAATCGAGCTGCCCATCCAGGAAGGAGTGCTCTAGGAGGTGGGAGAGACTTTCCTTTGGGTGTAACTGAAGAACTATCAGCCATATTTTTGGTGTGAGCTTGTAATGGGCTGACCTCTGATGTCATCAAGCCTTGACTCTGTGGTCTGTGATCATTATCTCCATGCTTGCTGAAGTCCTCACAGGCCTATTGTGGTAATGAGTGCAGACTCAGTAAAAGCAGTTTCAAGGTCCCAGCTGGTCATGTTGGGAGGGATATTCCTGTGGTCCTGTGGCCATGGTAACTATCCAATGTAAATCCTAGAAATATTTCTGGATGTTTCCATCGTGGAAAATCCACCATGCCTTCATGTTGGAAATGCTGAAGCTCGCTTTGGGTCTAGCACATGCTCCCAAAGCCCCCCAAGGAGAACTCTCCTGGATGGTTCCAATGAGCTGGACGGTTCAAAGATGTTTATCCCCACTGACACTTGAATGTCTCTTGGACTCTGCAGCTGGTGGCATCTGAGATGGCATTCTGCCAACAAGTCCGTCCCTTCCACACCCGTCAGTGACAGTGCTAGTCCTTGGGCCAAGCCTTAGAGTCACACGTGACTTTTCCCATCCCCGTTTATAGCCAAACTGCCAGAGATCTTGTTGGCCCTACTTTCTATATACACTCAAAATGTTTCCACCCTCACGTTTTCTAACCCATCTGGCCGTCATTTCCATCATCAAGGCTCTTGTCAAAGCCTCCCCACCCATCTCTCAGCCTCCATCTTCCAGTTTTTCAGAATGTAGAATCAGAGTAGGTCGTGGAAATATTCTAAAAAATGATAGTGTTCTGATGCATCTACACGTTTGCCAAAAGCTCACAAAGAGTACACTTAAATTGGCAAAAATCATATTTAAATTATATTGCCACAACTAATTAAAATTAATATTTGCTTAATAATAAGAAAAATAGTTTCCCATTTATTCAGAGTAAAACCCAAAAATCTTACAGTGACCTTTAAGGTTCTATGTAACCAGTCATACACACACACCACACTCATATACACTCACTCACTGTCACACGCTCACATACACTCATTCACACACATACACTCACATACACACACACACACACACACACACACACACACACACACACACACACACCTGTCCAGGCCCAGCCCAGCACCACACCGCTGTCTTAGCCTCCTCTCTTGGCTATTTCTAACCCTGACGGTAAGAGAATTGCTTTTATTACCCTTAACATAGTTATAGATCTGCTCCACCCTCTTGTCAGGAGCCTGTCCACCCCGGGCCATCCCTGTTCTTCTGGTCACCACCAGCAACACCAGGACTGAGTCTGTGGCTCCCTGACCCCACAGGCTCTGCTGGAGCCAGCGATGAAGGCCTGCAGGGGCTTCTGTGTCCTTGGAAGGAGGACCCAGGTGGGCCAGGAAGAAGGGGGAGCATGGTTATGGAGGATGTCCAAGGATGTGCCCCGACTATCAGGCAGGATGCGGAACTAAAGCAGGACAGGAGGCCTGATAGGAGCAAGTGGAGATCTTGATTAAAAAAATCAAAGAATTGTTACCCCAGTGATTAAGTTATCTGGAGGGCCCAGTCATTTCCAAATAGCTGGCCAAATCTCTGATTATATCTGCACATGAAGCAGGCTTCAGTGAGACCCGATCTCACTGAGCCTTCCATTGTCAAGTGTGTCATATCCGGGAGAATTGCCATCAAGTAGACGTTTTTCCAAACGGGGATTACAGGTGCTTCCCCTCCGGTAAATTAAAGCTCAGAGCTGCAGCGGAGGAAGCGCGTGTGCACTGTGCAGACAAGGATAATGCTGGCCCCCAGTCAGAAGTCGGCAGGAAGTCGGGCTCCAAGGCAAGCCCTGTGTCCCAAAATGACTCTGTCAGGATCAGAGAGCACAGTCGAGACGGAGCCTTCTCAAGTTCCTGAGCAGGTACCACAAAGTTCTGAGAAACCCGCTGGAAATTAGGTGACATCTAAGTGAGTGGACAAAGAAGCTAAGGGCAGCCCTGCCGATCCTGCGAGGGTTCTATACTTGAGAGAAGAAAAGCAGAATTTACCAGGAAGCAAATCAGTGACCCCACCAGTGTGCCAGAACCACAAGACAGAACCAGGCCCGCATCTGCTGCAGTGAGACACCACCAGCATGCCAGAACCACAGGACAGAACCATGCCTGCATCTGCTGCAGTGAGGCCACCAGCATGCAGAACCACAAGACAGAACCATGCCTGCATCTGCTGCACTGAGACACCACCAGCGTGCCAGAACCACAGGACAGAACCAGGCCTGCATCTGCTTCACTGAGACACCACCAGCATGCAGAACCACAGGACAGAACCAGGCCTGTATCTGCTGCACTGAGACACCACCAGCATGCAGAACCACAGGACAGAACCAGGCCTGCATCTGCTGCACTGAGACACCACGAGCATGCAGAACCACAGGACAGAACCAGGCCTGCATCTGCTGCACTGAGACACCACCAGCATGCAGAACCACAGGACAGAACCAGGTCTGCATCTGCTGCAGTGACGCCACCAGCATGCTAGAACCACAGGACAGAACCATGCCTGCATCTGCTGCACTGAGATGCCACCAGCATGCAGAACCACAAGACAGAACCAGGTCTGCATCTGCTGCAGTGACGCCACCAGCATGCTAGAACCACAGGACAGAACCATGCCTGCATCTGCTGCACTGTGGCACCGCCAGCATACCAGAACCACAGGACAGAACCATGCCTGTATCTGCTGCACTGAGATGCCACCAGCATGCAGAACCACAGGACAGAACCAGGCCTGTATCTGCTGCACTGAGATGCCACCAGCATGCAGAACCACAGGACAGAACCATGCCTGTATCTGCTGCACTGAGATGCCACCAGCATGCAGAACCACAGGACAGAACCAGGCCTGCATCTGCTGCACTGAGACACCACCAGCATGCAGAACCACAGGACAGAACCATGCCTGCATCTGCTGCACTGTGGCACCGCCAGCATGCAGAACCACACACAGGACAGAACCATGCCTGTATCTGCTGCACTGAGATGCCACCAGCATGCAGAACCACAGGACAGAACCATGCCTGTATCTGCTGCACTGAGATGCCACCAGCATGCAGAACCACAGGACAGAACCAGGCCTGTATCTGCTGCACTGAGATGCCACCAGCATGCAGAACCACAGGACAGAACCATGCCTGCATCTGCTGCACTGAGACACCACCAGCATGCAGAACCACAGGACAGAACCATGCCTGTATCTGCTGCACTGAGACACCACCAGCATGCAGAACCACAGGACAGAACCAGGCCTGCATCTGCTGCACTGAGACACTACCAGCATGCTAGAACCACAGGACAGAACCAGGCCTGCATCTGCTGCACTGAGACACCACCAGCATGCTAGAACCACAGGACAGAACCAGGCCTGTATCTGCTGCACTGTGACACCACCAGTGTGCCAGAACCACAGGACAGAACCAGGCCTGCATCTGCTGCACTGAGACGCCACCAGTGTGCCAGAACCACAGGATAGAACCAGGCCTGCATCTGCTGCACTGAGACGCCACCAGTGTGCCAGAACCACAGGATAGAACCAGGCCTGCATCTGCTGCACTGAGACACCACGAGCATGCAGAACCACAGGACAGAACCAGGCCTGCATCTGCTGCACTGAGATGCCACCAGCATGCCAGAACCACAGGATAGAACCAGGCCTGCATCTGCTGCAGTGAGGCCACCAGCATGCAGAACCACAGGACAGAACCAGGCCTGCATCTGCTGCACTGAGATGCCACCAGCATGCTAGAACCACAGGACAGAACCATGCATGTATCTGCTGCAGTGAGGTCACCAGCATGCAGAACCACAGGACAGAACCATGCCTGCATCTGCTGCACTGGAGGTGGCATCTGATGGACCATGGTGCTGGAGGCCACCCGGCAGTGCAGCTGTGTGCTCATTTCCTCCTTTGTGCCATATGATGGCTGTGCGCCACCCTGTGCACAGTGTCTGTGAGAAAATCAACGGTCAGTCATGTTCTTCCTCGACCATGTCTGCACCTACAAAAGGAGCGTTTGTACCACGGCTTCCATCTGGCCCAGTCAACAAAGCTGTTCTCTCCAAGCCAAATTCCCGAAAGCATTGGTGTTTCTTCCCCTCTTCCACATGCATACATACATACATACATACATACATACATACATACATACTTACATGCACACACATATGTTAGTCCAGCTTGTCACCCTCAGTCCCTTTCAGGTTCTTTCCTAAACACATAAACAAGAAAAACAGCACTAACCTTTATCTGTTGCCTGGTGCTCCTGCTTGGCTGTGTCTCCAGGTAATAAACAAATCTTTAAGTATTTAGAAATGATTACAGAATCTCGACAGCAGGTGTTCTCAACCTGTGGGTTATGGCCACCTTGGGGTTGAACGACCCTTCCACAGGGTCACCTAAAACCACCAGAAAGCACGGATATTTACACGATGATTCATAACAGTAACAAATTACAGTTATGAAATAGCAACAAAAACAGTTTTATGGATGGAGGTCACCACATGAGGCACTGCACTAAAGGGTCACAGAATTAGGAGGGTGGGAACCACTATCCTACAGTCTTCTGTAAGTAATGAGGAAAAAGAGGTGGGGCTTTAAGTGAAGCTTTTGTCTAATTATTTTGTATCAATAAAAGCTCGGAGTCAAATATTAGGGTAAGAACCTGAATGATCAGAGAAGCAGCAGAGAAGCCACCAGTGATCTCTTCTCTCTCTCCTTCCTCAACCCCAAAAGTCTGAGAATTTTGCAAAGCCCCTCCCTACTACTGTCTGTGTCTTTCTAATGTGCTCAGTCCTCTGAAACCTTTATGGCTAGTAGCTAGTTCCACCCTCTGATTCAAAGCAAACTTGGGAGTGTCAAGTGCAATCAGAATATCTGACATTTCCCCCTTTTGTCTAAATAAAAAGGGAAGGTTTTAGCTCTAACACCATAAAACTATATACAGTAAGAACAATGATCAGGTAAGAATTACATTCACAACATCAAGGATATTTGCATTTGGCAAATTCAAAGAAAATACTCTTGCCTATCCTATCTTGGTGAGTCCAAAGTTTTGTACCTAATTCACTTTCTATTATAACTTGTATTACCAAATGGAAACTATCTCTTTAGACCTCAAAACATTTTCTTAAATAAATAATTTAAGTGTTTTTTTTTTCTCGAGACAGGATTTCTCTGTGTAACTGATAGCTCTGGCTGTCCTGGAACTCCCTCTGTATACCAGGCTGGCCTCAAACTCACAGAGATCTGCCTGCCTCTGCCTTCCAAGTACTGGAATTAAAGGCATGTACCACCACTGTCCAGCCAATTTCTTATATACTTTATGCCTCTTTTATGAGTTTGTTCTCTGAATTTTGTAACAAGGAAAACTGTAACTATGACTATCTCATCTTCAACTCCATCAGACATCAAAGGGATATAATATTACCCGAGTAAACAAGAACTGTAGAGCAAACAAACTCCAAAACTATAAAAACAACAGAGACATCTGTCTGCCTGGACAGTCACCCAAAGCTCCTCTGCAATGGTGGGGCATCCATCTCCAGCCTACAGGCCTAGAATATCTGACAGACTTCCCTGTGAAGCAGGAATTTTGAAGGACTGCCTTGCTTTGTCTTGACAAAGTTCAACAATAGCTTTCTTTTGTATCCTGCTTGTCCAATTTGGACAGCACACTGTCAGCAGTCGAGGCAAGGGCAGTTACTTGCTCAGTGGCTAACTTTGCCACAATAAAAGCAAATTTCTTTTTCTTTTCTTTTCTTTTCTTTTTTTTTTTTTTTTTTTTTTTTTTTAGTTTTTTGAGACAGGGTTTCTCTGTAGCTTTGGAGCCTGTCCTGGAACTAGCTCTTGTAGACCAGGCTGGCCTCGAACTCACAGAGATCCGCCTGCCTCTGCCTCCCGAGTGCTGGGATTAAAGGCGTGCGCCACCACCGCCCGGCTAAAAGCAAATTTCATATGGAGGTTCTTCAATGCCAATCATCCATTTTTGAAGCAGATTGGTGCTGCTAGGTGCAGATGTGTTTCACTGTCGTGAAAAGCCTTGTGTTATTAAAACATCTTAAGTGACATATTCTGTAGGTCTCTAAAGTGTTGAAGACCATCTATCTATTTAAAATATATCTCCATTTGACCTAGAAAACATATCTAACATTACTACAGGTTTGATTATTATAGATGACTAACTACTAACCCATATTTCTTAATTACTCATTACATTTTAAATGAGATACATAAGTATAATACCTTAATGAAGAGTAGAAACATAAAAATAGCATAACAAAAATAACCTTCAATTTGTATGGATATGCAAAAATGCAAAGCAATGTAAAATATTTGAGATTAATAGCTGCCTTTTAGTTTAAAGTAGATTCAATAATCTGCCCTTTTAACCTATTATTCCTATATCTCCCCTTTTTTCTTTTCAGAAAGATATTATTGAATCTACTTTCCCTTGCTTAGTTTCATCCCTTAAATGGCCAGCAACAATTTGCAATCAAACCCCTAAATAATGACAAACTCCATAACTCACTGAATGACCACAAATACCCACCCCATCTCTTAGGAATGTGGGCATCATGTTCTTAAAATTACTTCCTGTTGTCTGGAGGTGACAGCATCCTTAGGAAACACTGAGAAAATTGAGGTAATGGTCAAGTACTGGGTGAGACAGCTGTTGTCCAGTCTCAGTATGAGGGAAAGTGCAGGGTTTATCTGAAGTCCTGGCTGGACCATTTTAGCTGACTGCTTTGAAACTGTCCTGAGAAGTTTGTTCTCAAACTTTGTTCTCAAAGCTGATCTTTGGGTGGTGTTTGTTGCCTTAGTGGGGTTACCACAGTCTAGGTGGAATGAATCATTGTTGTGGGGCCCCATCATCCCTCTGGAGACTTCAAGGTCACTGTTAGGAATGGCCATGGTTCACTGCAGAAAACATACACATTTTAAATGTCATATGCAGCAGATCTTGGAGAGGTTAAAGAACCACAATTTATTAAATACATCTGAGGTGAGGTACACAAGCTTAATTCCCAGTTACCTGATTGAGACTCAAACCTGAAATCATGTACAGGAAAATGAAACCTATTTCTAGAATTAGTTAGTACTCTATGTGACCATTAATACCATGACAGAAAGTATATATATAAATTTCAGATAAAATGTATACCTTAAGAGAAGTTTAAAAGAATCAAAATAAAGCCAAAGGATTATGAGATTAGTGACAATAAAATAGCCCCTTAATTTGGGTTTTTCTTCTGTCCCATACCAGGTGGCTTTTCTGATGTGAGACAGAAATTTTGGATTTTCCTTTAACAAGCATGCTTGGGCTTAGAGAGAGAGTCGCACTCCAACTCAGAACCAAGCTTTAATTTTTAATTGACTACAAAAATACCATTTGCCTTATATGTCTGTAAAGAACAGTAGAGACAAACATTTGGGAAGATTTATAGAATTTTATTCTGTTCAAAATGTGATATACTATTATGTCAATTTACTCTTTTGCTTGGGACATTATCTCTGGATGATTTATCCTGTTTCTTCAAATATCTGATTTGTCCATTGTCTTCAGATTCCTTATTTAGATGCTTTTATTCTGCTGAAAAGATAAAATACCCTGTTCAAAACCTAATTTTAGGGAGTTTCCCTTTTGTCAAGTTATACCTAATCAAATAAAGGCAATCATTAGTCTTATAAGTTAGATTAGATTTAATGGCTATGATGTTTGATAAACTACCACCTTTACTAATCAAGAATTTTCTCATGTTGGAAATCTAATCTTTATCAATTTTCATGGTATCCATAGTTTTTCCCCCTAGGCAAAAACAAAAACAAAACCTCTTCCCCAATGTTACACATATTCTGGTTTCCATTTTGAGGTCAACACATCTTTGAAGTATACAGGCTGATTTAATTCAGGAGATTTTTCATTATTTAATGTCTTTTTACAGCTATTGTTCCTTTCTCATTAGCATTAAAGATTTTTAAAGTCAATAGAGCTTTGTGTAAGCTATTTCTAGGGGGTCTTTATTACCCCTTTTTGTTTGTTAAGCATATCTTTTAAAGTGTGATTAGCTCTTTCTATAGCTGCCTGTACTGTAGGATTATGTGGCAAACCTTTAATATGCTTTATATTATAATATTTAAAAAGCTTTTTCATATGCTGGAGCATTATCAGTCTTAATTTGTACAAGTATCCCCATGATGGCCATAAATTCTAATAAATATATAGTTACAGAGTCAGTCTTTTCAGAACTCAAAGCAGTTGTTCATTGAAATCCTGAATAGGGCCGGGCAGTGGTGGCACATGCCTTTCATCCCAGCCCTCATTCAAGGCCAGCCTGGTCTATAAGAGCTAGTTCCTGGACAGGCTCCAAAGCTACAGAGAAACTCTGTCTTAAAAAAACCAAAAAAAAAAAAAAAGAAAGAAAAGAAAAAGAAAGAAAGAAACCCTGAATAGCTATCAATGGTGTGGTGTACATACTTTAATTTTCCAAACTCTGTAAAATGAAATACATCCATTTGCCAGAGTTCATCTCTTTGAGTATCCTTTGGGTTACTTCCTGTATGTTGTGGAGTTTGGTTATACAAAGAACAAGTAGGACATTTCCTATAATTTCCTTGGCTTGTTGCCAAGTAATAGAAAAATCTTTCTTCAAATCTTTGCTATTAATGTTGTGTTTCTTATGAAGTTTGGAGACTTCTAACATATTTCCTAACAACAGCTGACCAATTCCATCACCACTTTGTGCTAAAGAGCTTGGTAGACCTGTATGGGCTCTGATATGTGTTATACGCGAAGGATCATTTCTAGTTCTGATTATTTCTTGTGATTGAATAAACAGAGTTAATCCTGAATCATCTGGAGTAAGTGGGTTTTTATATGTAAAACAACTCTTTTTGCATATTGAGAGTCAGTAATTATATTAAGATATTTGGGGAAATCTAGTAATACCATGTGAATAGCATATAATTCTGACTTTTAAACAGTCTCATAAGAACTTTGAGCCACTTTTACTTAAATTTCCTGATTTATAACCTGCCTTCCCTGACTTATTTGCAGCAGTGAAACACAATTAGTAAAAACTCAGAGACAGAAATTGGGGTTCATCGTGAAGGTCAGAAGAGCAAAGCAGCCAGCCACTGGCCCTTACCTCTACCTCAGTCTGAACTGGTGATCCTGCCTCCAGGAACCTCAGAAGGAGACTGAGTCTGAGATCTGTCTCCTCCTGTTTTATAGTCATCTGTAGGGCTGGGATTAAAGGTGTGTGTCACCACTGCCTGGTCTTCAGGCAGGCTTTAGTTATTAAAATACAAATGAAGGGGGCTGGAGAGATGGCTCAGAGGTTAAGAGCATTGCCTGCTCTTCCAAAGGTCCTGAGTTCAATTCCCGGCAACCACATGGTGGCTCACAACCATCTATAATGGGGTCTGGTGCCCTCTGCTGGCCTGCAGGCATACACACAGACAGAATATTGTGTACATAATAAATAAATAAATATTTTAAAAAATACAAATGAAATGCCACACATATTAGTGTAGAATGTAGGGGCTCCAGAAATTGGTGTTTCTCATGTAATGTGAATAAGAATTCAATTAGTTCTTTTCATAAATTAAATCTCTTACTTTTAGAATATTTGTGGCTAATCTCTCCCAGGAAATTGGTGCAAGCTTTCTGCCGATGTTCATTTCTGCTAATGATGAGGCAGTTTCAACATTAGTTTTAAACCACAGCTTCTACTGGGTCCATTCCTGCTAGTTGATGAAGTCTTAATTTTCCTTTCAGAATCAATTCATAAGCCAGGCGGTGGTGATGCACACCTTTAATCCAGCACTCGGGAAGCAGAGGCAGGAGGATCTCTGTGAGTTTGAGGCTAACCTGGTCTACAAGAGCTAGTTCCAGGACAGGAACCAAAAGCTAAGGAGAAACCCTGTCTCGAAAATAAAAAAATAAAAAAAGATAAAAAAAAGAATCAATTCATAAACCTTTTCTCACAGATCTTAATTTTTTACTCTGCTTATGTGGTTAAAAAATATCCATTCTAAGATATTATCTTCTCTCTGAATAAGAATTCCCGTGGGAAAGTGCATAGAAGGTAAGATAACCAGAAAGCAATCAAGCACTGGATTCGAGCAATCCACGTATGCATCCTGTAGTTATTTTTCTACCAGAGCGAATTCTCTCTCAGGCTCAGCTGATGATTTTCTTGGACTATTTAAGTCCTTATCACCTTCTAAGGTTTGAAATAAATCATTTAGTTCTTGAGTTGTCAATCCAGTTGTGAGCCATAGCCAGTTAATATCTCCCAGCAATTTTTGAAACTCAAGAGTTCCCAATTGATCTCTCCTGATTTGTACTTCCTGTGGCTAAATTTTCCATGAACCTATCTTATATACTAGGTAATTAATAGACTCTCCTTTTTGTATTTTTTTCAGGAGCAATTTGTAATCCCCAACAAGGCAACTTTTTCTTTACCTCTTCAAACTTTTTTCCCCTAAGGTATCTGAGTCTAAATAAGCTAGTAAGAAATCATCCACATATTGGTAATTTATATATCGAGGGAATTGTTATGAATTATTTCCAATGACTGTGGTACAAAATATTGACACCAGGTGGGGCTGTTTAACACCCTTTGTGGAAGAACTTTTCACTGATACCTTTTAACAGGCTGGGAGTTATTATAAGTAAGCACCATGTAGGCAAATTTTTCTCTATCCTGTTCTTGCAATGGTATAGTAAAAAAGCTATCTTTTAAATCAATCATTATAATAGACTATCCTTTAGGTAATAGAGAAGGCAAAGGAATTCCAGGCTGTAAAAGCCCTTTGGCTATATTACTTTATCAATAGCTCTGAGAGCTGTTACCTTTCTCCATTTTCCAGATTTTTTAAATGACAAATACAGGAGAGTTCCAAGGACTAGTCGATTCTTCAATATGTTGAGCATTTAACTGCTCCAGTACCAGTTGTTCTAAAGCCTGCAGTTTTTGTGATGTTAAAGGCCATCGTTCTACCCAGACAGGTTTGTCAGTCAACCATTTTAAAGTTAGGACTGATGGTACCTTTGAAAGACCAACAGGTGTTGTGCCTTGTTTATGTACAACCCAAATGGTCAGTGACTGTTCTTGATAAAACCTTTTAATATTTTTCTCAGAAACATACATTAGTTTAAAGTTTGTTTCTGAGATTGGAGGAATGTTAATCTGGGTATTCCATTGCAAAAACAAATCATGTCCCCATAAATTCACTGCTATGTAGCCACATATGCCTTTAATTTTCCTCTCAGCCCTCTGGCTCTATACACTTGACCTATCTTGCCCTTCAAGATCAAGTTCCAGTCCCTAGAAGCTGAACATTTACCTCTTGCAGAGGCCAATCTGGATGCCAAGGTTTTGAAGATATTGCATGTTCTCTGCCCAATGCTACCTTTTTCTGAGTTCCAGGAGCTGAGTCCCTGCTGGAGAATGACTGGCCATTCCATCATTGCCAAGATGCCCTTACCTTTCCCTCACATTCGAATGTTTAGTAGAACAATAGCCTTTAACATCAGAAAAACTGCAGGCGTTAGAACAACTGGTACTGGAGCAGTTAAATGCTCAACATATTGAGGAGGTCATTTCCTCCAGACATGTTAAATACAGAATATGCAAAGCCTGCCGTACCAGCCACCAAGGCTAAAAAGAAAGGAATTTCCAACGTGGAGAGCTGCTTAGATTCTGTTGGGAACCGTGGCTGGGGAGGCAGGGCAGCACAGCCATGTAGAAATGGAACACTGTCAGTCCTCATTGCCAACACAGGGAAGATTAGCGTGGAGTGCCCCTACACACACACACACACACACACACACACACACACACACACACACGTGCGCGCACTTGTGCACACACACATAGACACACACATACACAGAGACAGCACAAATGTACTTGCACACACAGATTCACTTACACACACACACTTGTATATAAAGCTCATCATACGTGTGCAGGTGCACATATCAGCGGATCTGTAGGCAGTTCTTTTTTTTGCTTTATCATTTTTCTTGCTTTTGGATGTTTCTGTGATAAATATATATTGTTGTATGGTAGGGATTTAAAGGGTTGCGGAGATGGCTTCTATCCAGGCAGCATTTGGTCAACTGTTGGAGGCACGGGTGAGTCTTAAGTAGACTGCTCCCTGGTTCCCGACCTCACCTGTTAATCTTGTTTGGGTCTTTGTCTCCCATGTGAGACAATCAGCTCCGGATTGTTGTGGATTCCCAGTGGCTAGTGTGTGGTACACGCTCAGTAATTCTCTGTGGGGTGAGTGAGCCAGGGCCTCCCTGGCCCTGAGTTTGTATGAACGGAGTTGGAATCAGGCAGAGCTGAGGGGTTATAGTTCCGTTAAGAAGGTAAAGTTTGACCTCTCACCGATGCTGGAGTAGCGACATAGGGCAGCATGTTTGCCCCTTGTCTCCCAGCGTTCTGCCAACCAGTGCACAGGAAGCAGAGCGGAAGCCACCCTGGAAAAGGAAGCAGGAGTCACACCGCAGAAGAAGGTAAGGGGAGGGGACCAGGGATCCTCCGTCCAGATAGAGGGAGCGTCAGAGACCATAGCGTGTCTCTCACGTCTCTGCCCGCTGACTTGGGACCCAGAGGAAAAGTTCAGTGTAGCACAAACTCCTGCTCTAAGCACTATGTGCTATGGTTCGCGAGCCGAACAAGGGACTGGAGATTGAAACACACACGGGGGGGAGGGTCACTCTTGAAACAAGAATGCCAAGAATACCCCCCTTGAATCAAGAACGTCCCCTTTATTGTATTCCAGGGCAGCTTATACAGGGTCTCCTTGACCAATGGCCACGCCCTAATACTCAGCTGCAAGCCCCCAGAAACCACGCCCCCGTCTCGTGCTCAGAGCAGCTGCAAGCACAGGAAAGACAAGCTGTTTACAGGAAATTCAGGATCTGCAGGTCCACAGTCTCTGTTAGTTCAGTGCGGTGATGCCTACGGGATTTAACACGTGAATACAAACAGACTCATAGGACCCGTCCTGCTGCCATGGAGCAATGGTGGCTTGGCAAAGACGTGCCCTTTTCAAGCTCCCTGGAGGCATGAGTATTGTGTAGTATGGGCTTCCTGTCTCTTCAATACGGTCTCCTCAAAGCAGCATGAGATGATGCTGGACACTTTGAATGACCTGTGTCAGAGACAGGGAATCACGTGGCACTGGCCATTGGGGTGGAGAGGGTTTGGGTTTTCAGTCTTTTTAAAAATGTGTGTGTGCCTACGTATATGTGTGTGAATGTGTGTGTCAGTGCCTTTGGGGACCAGAAGATGGTGTCAGATCCCCTGGAGCTGGAATCACAAGTGGTTGTCAGAAAGCAGATGGGGTGGTGAACATACTTAATCCCAGCACTCGGGGAGGCAGAGGCAGGTGGATCTCTGTGAGTTCAAGGCCAGCTGGGTCTACAAGAGCTAGTTCCAGGACAGCCAGGACTACACAGAGAAACCCTGTCTCAAACAAACAAACAAACAAGATAGTTTTCATCCCCTGATGCCGGTGCTGGGGGCTGAGTTAGAAGAGCAGCAAGTGCTCTTAACTACTAAGCCAGCACTCCAACCGCTGGGCTATAATTCCTTAATGAAAGAAAATTGACAGGACAGGATGTGTTATGGTCAAAGCAAGATGAGCAAGTGGCAGTCAGCCATCCGTCACTCAGGCCAATTGGTAACGAACCCACTCTGTTTTCACACCGTGTGGCTGTGGCTGCAGGCTTTGATGTGGGTGCCCGCCTGTACCTGCACACACGTGCAAGAGCAAAGAGAGAACCTGGGGGCGAGAATGCAGTTTCTCTTCTGTTGTACCGAAGTGTTTTATGTCCAGTCTGTGGCTGGGTGACTTGGAGGCCAGTGGCCAGCATCTTATTCCCCGGGTCCCCTGATCTTCCTTTCTTTCTTTGGCACATTGGGAAAGGCAGGAAGAGTAGAGGCATGCTTTTCTGGGGCCATGTGTGTGCTGAAAGGCTCTGCTGCAAGCAGAGGCAGATTCCTCAACCAAGTTGTTCCAAAAAGCTCTTGCTAGCCAGTCAGGAACTTTGTGCTCCAGGCGCAGTGAGGTCAAAGTACCTGAGGCCCTTTGACCTTGTAAACCGGTGAGGCGGTGAGGCGCTGAAGGGACCGAATGGTCTCAGGTGAAGCAGTGTTCAGAGGCCACGGAGATGCTGACTAGATGGCCTTGGAGGAGAGCCCATTTGATATCTGCTTAAATAGATGATCAGTGAACAGCTGACGTGCAAAAATAGCTTTTATACACCCCCTCCCCCATGCATCACGGGCTTTTACATTCACGAGTCTGTTTGATCCTATCCATAGAACTTTGGGAGGGACATTAGCCTTCCATTGTAGAGGTGAGCTCACCGTGGCTCAGCAAGATTAAAGGTTCTGCCCAAGGTCCCAGGAAGAGCTGGAGGAGGAGCCTGTCTTCCCGCCTGGTTTTCCTTTATCTCTAGGCACGCGTGCACTCCAGTAGACATTTTCTCGTCCAAGAATATTCACGAGGAATTCTGAAAAGTGAGAAAGAAAATGACAATCTGTCGGTGCTAGAAACTTCAGTTAGGACATCTTAAGTAGTACTTCTCCTTCCGGAATTATTTTACTCGTGTAATCTCATATCAGGAATGCTAGGAAAGCCCCATCAAGTCCTGAGGGTTAAGGCATAGATAGTCTCTTGGCCTTGACCTTTTCAGTCCAGCTCTGTGGAACCCTGGGTTGTGGCATCTGAGGGACCAGTGACTTACCTCAGAAGTCGTGGTCAGTAGTGGCACAGGCAAGACCTCAGGTCTTTGTGGTAAAAGAACTCAAGTAGTGGGCCCTTGGTAACCCCCCATCCCCCCAGCTTGCTCTGGTGTACCAAGGAAGGCCTGACAAAGGTGTCTCCCTGTGAGCTGTACCACGCGCATGTCACAATCGCCTCTGTGGGCCAAACACATAGCATCTATTTTTCTCTAGAAAATCTTCCTGCTCTTGACTGAATTTGTTTAGTTTAAAAAATGTTTAATTTCACAATGCATGCTTGTGTATGAGTGTGCCAGGGCCGGTGTGTGGAAGTCAGAGGACGCCTTGAAGGAGCTGCTTCTCTCCTACTATGTGGGTTCTAGGGTTGCAAGGCTGGTGGCCTCCACAGCATCTCGCCAGCCTTTGACTGGTTTTAGTACGCTACCTCTCTTCCTCAGCTTATCCTACAAATGATTTCCCTAAGGACATTTTCTGAGAGATCACAGACATATTCTCAGTCCACCCACATGGCCCTTGTCTGGGTGTCACAGGGCACACACCTCTGGGAACTTTGGCCCACCGGACAGGTCATAGGGTTTGCTGTTCACCACATATGGTGTGGGAATCAGTCCTGGACCGTCTGTGCTCACCCCTTACCCATACTAGCCTTTGTAATATTCATCTTTTCGGACACAAAGATAGGAGATAGAGGAAGAGGGAGATGGGGAAAGGGAGCCAGGGAAAGGGGGCAGGGGAATTTGTCCCGGAGGGAAGGACAAAGGACTGCCTCTGGATAGAGGAGACAGACATGGCACATTAAAAAAAAGGAGGTTTTAAAGATAAAAGGGGAAACCCTGTGCTAGGATGAGGTGTTTAATTTTAATTGGGAATGTTAATTAGGTAAACCAAAGGGAGTTTTTGATTGCTGGACTTCAGTACTTTGATAGGTGGAATCTCGGTAGTCAGCCTCAAGAGGAGAAAGTGGCCAAATAAGGGAACAGACCTTAGGAACCAGTTGTAGGAGTGTAATCTAATGGTTTTTAGCAAGGCAGAGGGGATGGGGGAGAGGGGCAAGGCATGTCAGAGCCATATTTGTTACACTAGAGCTAGCCAGGGTCCCTTCAGGGTTACTTTATTTCTTAATGTTGAGCATCTCTACATATTTTCTCCATGTTTCCCTGCCCCCCTCTGTCTGTCTGTCTGTCTGTCTGTCTGTCTGTCTGTCTGTCTCTCTCTCTCTCTCTCTCTCATACACACACACAGACACACACACACACTGAACCCCGAGTTTGAGCTGGCTAGGCAATCACTATAGCACTGATCTGTATCTTGACCTTTGGTTTCTTCAGACTGGCTCTCACTAGCAGCTCAAGCTGGCTTTAAACTGAGCATCCTCCTGTCTATGCGTTCTGAGTGTCAGGGTCACATAATTTGAGGCATATGTATCCAGTCCCCTCCACTGAACCCGAATGGTGGAATATTAGGAATTCAAGCCACTTGTGAGCCCCTCCACAGTGTCTGGAGTGCCTTCCCAGGTCTTTGTCCTCAACTAGAATGTCCCCTGTGTTACAGCAGCCGTGAGGAGACGGCTCTTCTTATGCCTTGTGTCTCTGCGTGGTTGTCTGCAGAGAGAAGTTGAATGCCGTGATGAGGGCTGTTCACGGCAGGACTTGGAAGGCTAAGGCAGGCAGATCTCAAGTTCAAGGCAAAGCCCTACCTCAACACAGCGGGGCCAAGACAGAGCTCTCCAGATTCAGTGTTCTGTGTCAATGACCAGAAAAACAGAATGTTCTTGTTCCTGTCACTCTCAAAGGACATGTTGGTTTTGCTACCAGGCCTGCAGGTGTGGGCCTGAGCTTCACCTGTCTGTAGTGCCAAGGAATATCAAGCGTGACTCTGCTGAGGCCGAGGCAAGCTGCCCACCCTGACTTTGGTCCCCGCACCCTGTGCCACCACCCCAGTCCAGTGTCCGTCCCTCCTTGGACTAAGTGAAGAGGACACAGAACCCAGGGGCTCCTCTTCCGTATCTGTGCAGGACTCACCCCACGTCCCCAGCATGGGAACTTCTACAGGCAGCTGTGCTGCCTGTAGCTTGGGCTGGAGACAGTGATGAGGATTGACGAACTTCCCGGGCTTGTTGGGTGACTCTGCCTTGGGAAACCATCCCGTGCAGAGCTGGATCTAGCCCCATACCACAGCATGCTTGGTGATGAGTCAGAACTGGCAAACAGAGGTTCCCACCACCGAGGCTAGGATCACAGCTTCCCCGAAGCCATCACTGATGACCGTACAGCGTGGCACCTGCTGGCTCCTTTGCAGGTTGGCTTAAGCTTCTGGCAAGACTCTTTTTGAGTCAGAGCTCATTTGTTCCTGGGAAGGGACACAGAGGTAGCATGGATGATACACAGGGAAAGGTTATAAAAATCACTTTAACTTGTGTTAGGCAGTTTGTTCTAGGCAGATCATTTACCTGATGATGCTTAGTCTGTGGTCCTGCTGGAGAAGTTGGCCAAGCAGTGTCAAAGATGGGAGAGGAAGAGGGAAACCTGCAGGCAGGTTGGAGAGCGATGTGTGCCATGTCCACGGTTATCAGATACCCCCGCCCACACCCTACATGCCTGGTGACTGATTGTGTGGCCTGGGGACAGGTCAACATATTCAGCCAACTTTCTGTGCCACACAGAGGGAGGCCTGAGATCACCAGAGGAGTAAGGCTGCCTGTAGGAGAAGGGAGCTGCTTCTTGGTTCCTGCTGCCCAGTTCCTGGCTGCCCAGCTAGCTTAGCCCCAAAATAATCACACAGAAACTGTATTGATTAAAGTACTGCTTGGCCCATTAGCTCTAGCTTCTTATTTGCTAACTCTTACATCTTAATTTATCCCATCTCTATTAATCTGTGCATCACCACGAGGTCGTGGTCCACCAGCAAAGTTTCAGCGTGTCTGTCACCAGCAGCTCCATAGCTTCTCTATGACTCCGCCCTCTTCCTCCCAGCATTCAGCTTATCTTTCCCTGCCTACCTAAGTTCTGCCCTGCTATAGGTCCAAAGCAGTTTCTTTATTCATTAATAGTAATCACAGCACACAGAGGGGACTCCCACATTAGTTGGCTGAAAAAGAAGTGTTGCTTCTGTCCAGGAAGTAGGAAGCTGTGCCCTAAGTGTTTAAAGGTGGGGTTAGTCCTCTCTCCCCACAGGTGGGTGAAGGGTTCCCCCGACAGGGAACCAGGCTTGGGGAGCCCACTGATGGCCAGTTGCCCTCCGTGTGTAGCACATGCTTTTATAAAAGAGTCCAAGAGACCTTGTTTGTTCCTTTTCCCAGGTGAAGACAGCCACACATGGAATCAACCTAGTGTCTTGATCTAAATTCTCCCAGTCCCCAGAGATAGACAAGTCCTGATGTTTCTAAGCAATCAAGCCTCTGAATGTATCGACACAGTGGAAGAGAAGAAGCAGTCGTCAGGAAATTCTGAAACCCATCACATCCTCTGCATCCATTAGTTATCTCTGTCCCCACGATAACTCAGCATGACACAGCATGTGCGTGGGACTCACTCTCTGTGCGGTAGGACTGTGTTCTCAGCACACAAGGGTGTTATATCCAGGTGTGCACATAATTATTGCTATTGTGCACCTGACTTAGATGAAGACAGGACAGGAATCCAGGTCCTGGTTTCCCCAGCGTGCGGTAGAATGTGTTCACAGGTCAAGATTTCAGCCTCTGCATGTGGGTGTGCATGTCCACTGCTCAGCTTCATCTTTCTCATTTTGTCATCTCTTCCCAGAGAAGATGGGGTTGGTCATGATCAGACTGAGCAACCCTAAATCCCCTTCCTTGGTCTATGCCCGTTCTATCATCTCTTTGTTTTCCTCTCCTTGTTACTGAGGGAAGAGAACAGGTTCATCCAGGTGATCTCAAACAGCCTGCTCGGGCTTAACCCCAGCCTTGCCATTCCTACGTGACCACAGGCATGTGCTGTTGACCCATCCAGCCCCAGTGAAGGTTCATCCCACGCAGACAGCAGTCTGTCTGAGTTGCCATAACGAAACACCGCACACTGTATAGTTGATAAGCGACAAAATTTTCTCGCAGCTCTGGAGACAGAGAAATCCAAGACTAAGGCTGCGACAGACTCTGCGTCTGGTGAGAACCCCTGTCCTGGTCCACATGACAGACAGAGAAGCCCTCTCCTGAAAATGTAACGCATCTTCTGAAGTGGGATTCCCCTCTGTATGCTGTGAATACCATCGGTTAATAAAGAAACTAGCTTGGCCTGATAGGGTAGAATAGAGGTAGGCAGGGAATGCTGGGAGAAAGGAGGCAGAGTCAGGATGAAGTCATGTAGTCCCCATCAGACACAGACACACAGACACCTGAACTTTACCCAGTAAGCCACAGCCACGTGGCAATATACAGATTACTAAAAATTGGTTAAATTAAGATATAAGAGTTAGCCAATATGAAGCTAGAGCTAATGGGCCAAGTAGTGTTTTAATACAGTTTCTGTGTGATTATTTCAGGGTTGAGCAGCCAGGAACCAACAAGTGTCCTACACATAACAATCACCCTGAGTACCTAATCACTCCCCCTCAAGAAGCCCCTACTTCCTAATCCCAGCACAATGTTGATTAGCGTTCAACTTACAAATGAGGTCAAGGTTTGCACAAACATTCAGTCTATAGAAAACCACAATTAGTCCTTTACCTCTGGGTTCTTGTTTTTTGTTTTTTCGACAGGGTTTCTCTGTGTAGCTTTGGAGCCTGTCCTGGCACTCATTCTGTAGACCAGGAACTCAGAGATCCACCTGCCTCTGCCTCATGTTGCAAGTACTGGGATTAAAAGCGTGTGCCACCACCGCCTAGCTGCTTTACCTTTGAATCAAGTCTTCCTTCAACCACCCCTGCCTCCTCCCACACCTTCCAGAATATTCTTGGTGATAACTGTGTAAATTTCTAATTGTCCTCAGTGTTCACCTCTTACTTCCTTTCTCCCTTCCTTTTGTTTTTTTTTTTTGTTTGTTTGTTTTTGAGTCAGGGTCTCACTGTGTAACTCTGGCTGTCCTAGAAATCACTATGTAGCCCAGGCTTCCTCTGCCTCCCAAGTGCTGGAACTAATGGCATGTGCCACTATGTTGAGCTGACATCTGTTTCTTAAAAACTGAGGGTTGGGGCCAACAAAATGACTCAAGAGGATACAGGTGCTTGCCACACAAGCCTGACAACCTAAGTTCAATCTCCAGAAGGTGGAAGGAGAGAGGTGACTACATAGAGTTGTCCTCTGCTCTCCACGCATGGACCATCACACACCTTCAATAACAATAATAATCGATATTCCACACACACACCATGGCACACTCCAATAATAATAATCCACACGCACACCATGGCATACCCCAGTAATAATAATCCACATGCACATCATGGCACACTCAATAATAATAATAACAACAATAATAATAATAGTAATAATAGTCTACAAGCACACCATGACACACCCTCCAACAACAACAATATTAATAATAATATAATAAATAGTCCACATGCGCACCATGGCACATCCCCAATAATAATAATAATTAATAGTCCACACATGCACCACAGCACACCCCCAATAATAATAATAGTAATCAATAGTCCACACGTACCACGGCACACCCCTGATAATAGTAATAATTAATAGTCTTTAATAGGAGGATTTAGCAAATTGGGAATCTCCAAAAGGTTCATATCCTGTTTTAGGTGAGGTTGCTTAGAAGCAGGAACTGACAGCTCTAGGAGGATTTTAGGGTGTTTTAGAGGAACTCTGAAACAGAGGGAAGAGAAAGACAGAACTGACCAGAACTGCAGCTTCAGAAGGAAGCTCAACCTGCCCCCTGGGAGTGTCAGCCTCCCAAAGGCACTGTGGAGTGTGTCTGCATGTCAAGAGGCAGGTGTGTTGAGAACTCACACAGCCACTGCCTCTAGGCATGGAGAAGCACCATTAACCGCACATGGAGAAGGGTTCCAGGTACCCCTCGTATGAGTTAGCAGCACCCACAATAGCCAGGAAAGGGAAGGGGCACTCTTGGATGGAAGAGGGCCATGGCCACCATCAGCTCCTGACTTTATAATTCCCATTCTGAAATTCCATTATAAGGGCAGCTCAATAGTTCAGTCAGGAAATCTCTTCCATGTAACAAGAGGATCTAAGTTTGATCCCAGAACCCATGGTTTTTTTTTGTTTTTGTTTTTGTTTTTAAAGGTCGCAGTGGTACACGGTTGTAATCTCAGCACTGGGAAGGTAGACAGTGGGATTTCTGGGGCTTGCTGGATGAACAGTCTTTGCCTAGGTGACAAGTCTCAGGTCCCAGTGAGAGACCCTGCCAACAGACAAACAAAAACCAAGTTAGCTGCCTCCGAGGAACAGCAGTGTTTTACCAGGGCATCTCAGTCAGAGAAGGGCGACATTTTAGACATCTGACTCTATTAAGAATAAGACCTGACTGGATGGTGGGGGCACACACCTTTGACCCCAGAATTCAGGAGGCAGAGGCAGGTGATTCTCTGTGAGTTCAGGCCAAGGTCTAGAGAGCTAGTTCCAGGACAGCTAGGGCTGTTACAGAGAAAACCTGTCTCAGAGATAAAAAAGAAAAAGAAAAAGAGTCAACTTAGAATTCTGGACTCTACGAACATGTCTTTGAGAAAAAAGAACAAAGTGAACGATGGTTTTAGGGGGGCCAAGGTGACCTGTGCCTCACCACCCAGGGGGCCAAGGCAGGAAGCCATACTGGGCCACCATACAAACAAACAAACAAAGAAAAACTGAAGGAATTTGCTACTGGAAGATACACAAATGGAGAGAAGTGCTTTAGGTAGAAGGGAAATAATAACCAGGTAAAAACTCGGAACCACACAAGGGTTAAAGTTTACCAGAAACAGGAAATGATAAGTGATAGGTGAATACAAGAGAAAGCTTTCTCTTTAAATCTCTTAATATTTTTGTGTGAGTTTTATGCTTGCATGTATGTATGTATGTGATCATACGCACGCCTGGCCTCACAGAGGCCAGAAGGGGTCATGGATCCCCTGGAACTGAAGTTACAGAGGTTGCAAGTTGCCATGTGAGTGCTGGGAGCCAAGCCTCGTTCTCTATAGAGCAACAAGTGCTCTTAACTGCTCAGCCCTCTCTCCTCCCTAAGCTTTGAAATCAAGGAGTGTGGGTGACTGCGGCAGTAGTTGTGATGCATCACAGTTAACAGAAAACGCAGAAGTGAGATGCTGAGAGCAGTGGCTCCGAAGACAGGCGGCTCATAAAAGCCAGCGCTGTCTGCACTTCTGGAAGACCCGTGCCCCAGCCCACAACCGTCTCTAAGTCGGTTCCAGGGATCCAGTGCCTTCTTCTGTCCTTCTTGGGCTCCAGCATACAAGAGGTGTATAGGCATTAGGTACAAGCAAAACACTCATATGCAGAAAATAAAAAGTAATATAATTGTTGAATCCAAAAGAAAACAGAAAAAGAAAGAGAGAGAAGACCAGATACCCAGGAAACAAGCTGCAGACACTGTCAGGCCCAGGTGGATAGCTCATCTGTTTCCCGGCCTCATTTGAGGAAGGCCACCAGGTTCTCCAGGGTCACAAAGGGAATTGCGTGGTGAATCTTGGCTACACCAGACAACCTTCCTGACTGTTATCCTAGAGGGTACAGCCCTTGGGCTTTCTTTGGAAATCCTCCAGGTCAGTGTGTCAAGAACAACCGTGAAGAGGAACACTCAGCATCCAGAGAGGAGCCATCTTGCCAGGACACAGAGAGAGGCCCTGTGACAGCCACGTGGAAGAATTGCCCGTTTCTCAGCTTCTTCTCATGGAAACCAAAAGGGATGGGGTCTGCTTAATTCAGCATGAAAATGCATGTTGGATGGGAGGAGGGCCTGTTCTGTAGCACATCAGTACAACGTGGTGTGGTTTTCTCTGGGGAGTCAGATGGCAGGCCAAAGGACGACGTCAACCACGCCCACCTTGGTGAACCAGTAAGTTTAACGTGTTCTCTTACGGGAGCATGTATTGTGTCACCAGAAGCCCACCTCATCACGAGCGGAGTCCCCACTCTGACAATCTTCCACCTTCAACACACTTCAGCATTCCCAAGGCCAAGGCAGTTCTGTATGAGGGGGATGCGGGGAGCAGAAAGCTGGCGTCTCAGGGGAGAGTCTGATGATTCTCCCACATTCTCTTAGGAGGGGCTGTGAGTAGGACCTGATCTTGGGAAGGCTCCATTGGGTAAGGGCAGCTGTTCAGATTTCAAGACAAGAAGGCTCTTTCATGGCCCAGGACAGTGTTCCCTGACATACACATGAACTGGATAGAATAACCAGCTACGTCTGAGAAACACGGAACCTGGAAGGAGGAAGAGCTGTACAGCAAGATTCCTGCGTGGTCCAGGTGAAGAGTTCACAGGTAGTGGTATACTAGTCCTTTGTCTTTTTCAATTGCAAACTCTCAAACTTAGACTGGCTGGTAGAATTTGGAATATTAGGAAAAATATATAATAATCAAAATGGCACAAAATTAGCAATATTGTTATCCTCCACTCCTGTTAGTGAGAACTGCAGGTTTTGTGGTTGGGGGTGGGGCATGCTGGCTCTATGTTATACAGTTTTCTTCTTAGAAAATGTTTGAACTCCCCCCTCTATCCCCATGGCATGACCGGATTGATGCTGCATCCTTCCCCAATCCTCAGCTGAACAAAGAAAAACAAAAAGACATTTGCTCATTAACCTGGCTTTGCCGGTGCCCTGTGGAAGGTTTCCCAGGGACAGAGAATAAATAGGAAATGGGGTTCCAGCCCCAGGAAATTCCACTCAAAATTAAAGCTAACTGAATTCCCTCTATGGTGCCGCACCAGGCCTTGAGCCTGCCTGGGTCCTAGCAAAAGCCTCTCAGGGAGCCAGGCCAGACCAGTTGAGAAGAGGAAACCACGTGCCGCCCGTGTGTGTCCTCTTTCCCTATCGGGAGGTGTTTGTGGGAGTTTCTTGGCCAGGAAGGAGATCATTTCCTGCCAGATGACGAGGGAGCCAAGCTGGAGGACACTCGGGTTGTTCCCGAATCGTGGCTATTGTGAACAGCTTGCAGTGGTCTCAGACACGCCCATCCACTTCCTGTGCATATAATACACCCTGAAAGGGACTGTATGTCTTTTGTTGCTCTGTTGTTTACATGACCCCCGTGATGATCATGTCATGGATGCTTGCGGTAGTGTGCGTGTTCTCTACACTCTTGGTAGCCTTTGCTGTCTCTTGGCTTTTTGGTGTCTGCTGACAGATGTGAGGTGGCCCCTCACGGTGGCTTTGGCTTGCATTTTTCTGCTGATGGTGTCCAGTGCCTATTCTTCCTTTCATCATTTTTTGAAAATATCTATTCAGACTTTTGTCCAGGTAATGTGTTTATTTGATGTTTGTCTTGCTTTTGCTGATTCTTCCCATTCAATTTTGCTGTGAATCCGTAACACTCTAAAAAATAAAATCTATTGAAGACCTGTCCCCCAAAGGTTGTAAACAAGTAAATGGGGGAGACCAGGCAATGCTCGCATGCAGAGGAATCACAAATAACTTGTGTAGGTAGGTACTGAACTCTTAAGGAGTATAAACCCCTTTCAAGCATGGGCTGCAGAGATAGTGAAGAGGTTAAAAGGCATTGACTGCTCTTGAAGAAGATCCAGGTTCAAACCCAGGACCCAGGATCAGGTCTAGGGGATCAGGTAGGTGCCCTCTTCTGGCTTTTTGGGACACTGGGCACTTACATGGTGCCCAGACATACATCCCGGCAAATGCTCATCTTCATAAAATAAAATAAACCTTTTTAAAGTATAGCATAGAAAATAGCAAGGTAGAGACTTTGAGATGAGGCGTGCGGCAGACGGCCTCCGTCTGTGATCAAGGGTGTATTAGCAATGATGGATCGCCTGACGCTGACGCCCTCGGGGATGTTGACAATGGGTCTTCACCTCTGGGGCTTCCTCTCTAAAACTATAGTCCCCAAGTAATCAGGAGAAAAACGTCAGGGCATCCTCACTAGAGAGACGTCCTGCAAAACACTTAGTCTATGCTCAAAACTGCCAGGTTAGGGGGAATCGGGAAGAGTGTGAATGGTCAAGGTGTAAAGGGGCATAGGGTGTAGGTTGGCATGACAACCCAATCGGGCTCCTGGATGGAAAAGGGTATTGGGTATGAGTGGAAAAGCCAAGCGAGTATGAGGTAGCACTGGTCCATCGGCTGGGTCGTCTCGTACCACAGCCATGCAATGACACGCTGTCGGCAAGGCGTGGGTGCTCAAGAACTTGCTCTGCGCCCTTGCGGTGCTCCGGCAACAATAGTTCAGTTGGTAGCGTTTCCATAGACTGCACAAGGCCCAGGGTTTGGTCCCTATGCTGTATAAACTGAGCATGGCTGAACACAGCCATAATCCGAGCACTCAGGAGGTGGAGGCAGAAGGTCTTCCTCTGTGTGTGGTGGGTTCAAGGCCAACCCGAGCTAAGAGCCTGTCTCAAAAATTTATTTTTGAGCGTGCCTACTTGGCTTTGCTGCAGTATCCCAGCCTTTAGAGGCTGTTGTCTACAGGAGCGTAGGATATGGAGCAATACAGACCGTATGGAGTGGACCTTCAAGGGAGGACAGTTCTCACCAGTGGGTGACTCTCTAGACACGTGTTCTGTGTTTTTAGCATATTATGCTGGTCAGAGTTCACTGGGCAGAGGGTGTGTAGGCTGTAGTTCATGGTCTGTGTGTGCACAGAAAAATCCCGTAAACTGGGAAGCCTAAATAGTAGAAATTGGCTTCTTTGGGGTCCTGGGGGCTGGTGGTCAAAGTTGCCATGGGGACTGCAGCCTAGTGGTTGTCCACACTCCCCCATCAGTGAGGCTAAGCCCATTTTCTGCCCGAGTGTGTGTGCTCTTGTTTCCTTGTTTGGCTTTGAACACAGATTGTACTCTTTTAAGATTTTTTTTCGCTGAGGGAAAATACACATCGTAAAACTTCCTAGCCATTTTTAAGTGTGCAGTTCAATTGAGACTGTTATTTTTAAAGCTTGCTTTGTGGACTGACCTGAATTTAACTGGTGGCCTATATACGCACGGTGCAAGGGTATCTATTGAAAAACGAAATAAAAAGTCCCTCAGATGCCTGGGAACCACCAAATCCAGAGAGAGGCTGAGCAAAGTTTCCTTTATTTATTTTTTTTAATCATTCTGCTGTGCCCATAGCCAAAAGTTTCTTTTTCAAAGAAACCCCAGTGACCTGGACAATGGCGGGTGCTGGCAGAGACCCTTGCTAGGTAGTTCACACTGCTTTCTGCCTCCGATTGGTATCCTTGTACAAAAGACAGACATTCCTTGGGTTTGCTCAGACCTCTGGAGAGAAAGAAAAAAACATGGGTTAATACTGTTCCTGTCTGGCCAGGGAGAGAGTGGGGGTGGCAGTCAATGAGTACAGAGTCCTAGAGCATTCTGGGAAGGGGAATCGTGCTCAAAGGCTGTGTGCTCAGCTTGGAGCGGCTGTGACTCTTACAGCTCCAACTGTGAAGCTCAGACAGCTGGTCGGGAAGGAAAACCACACAAACACACACATGTCAAAAAGCAGTTCAAGCCAGGTGGTGCTGGTGCCCACCATTGATCCCAGCACTCGGGAGGCAGAGACGGGAGAATCTCTGTGAGTTCGAGGCCAGCCTGGTCTATAGAATGAGTTCAGGACACACAGGACTGTTACACAGAGAAACCCAGTTCAAGGGAGCTGATGAGTTGTGCTTGGTGCACCCAGAAGACACTAAGTTAGACACACCAACACACATGTTTAATCCAGTGCCTGGGCAAGACATGGGGATGGTAGGACCCTGGAGCTCAGTGACCAACCAACTGAACTTAGGGAGAGACCATGTCTCAAAAAAAAAAAAAGACTGAAGCGATTGAGGAAGGTGCCTAGAAACAACTCTGACTTCCCTGCGTCTGGGCAAGCACACCTGCACATACAAATAAATGGAAAAAATTCGAAGAGTTCAAGGCCTCCTTGAGTATATCAGCAAATGAAAAGTACACAAAAAGCAGAATGCCTGTGAGCTGCAGAGTTTAAAAAAAAAAAGCCTTCATTGAGAAGTAGGACTTTTTATTTTGAGACAGGGTCTTACTATATAGACCAGGTTGACCTCAAACAGAGATCTGTCTGCCTCTACCTCCAAAGCACTGGGATTAAAGGTGTGCACCATCATGCCTGGCAGAACTAGGAGGCTTCTTCTTCTTCTTCTTCTTCTTCTTCTTCTTCTTCTTCTTCTTCTTCTTCTTCTTCTTCTTCTTCTTCTTCTTCTTCCTCTTCCTCTTCCTCTTCCTCTTCCTCTTCTTTTTCTTCTTCTTCCTCCTCCCCTCCTCCCCTTTCTCCTCCCCTCCTCCTCTTTCCTCCTTCTCCTCCTCCTCTTCTTCTTCTCCTCCTCCTCCTCTTCCTCCTCCTCCTTTTCTTCCTCCTCCTCTTTCTTCTCCGTTCTTTTTATTAATTCTTTGATAAGTTCCTTCAGTGTGTTTTGATCACAGTCCACCCTCCACCATTCTTTCCTGATTCCCCCTGCTTCTCTGCTTCCCTACTCACCCAACTTAAGGTTGTTTTTTGTTTGTTTCTTTGTTTGTTTTAACCCATAAAAACCAGCTCATGCTTTTCAAATATTCACGCATGTGTGGTCTTCCAGCTGGAGCAGGTTGGTTCACCAGGGGCCACACTTCCAGTGGAAACTGTCTTTCCTTTTCTCAGCAGCTAGCAATTGCCAACAGCTCCTCAGCAGGGTACAGGGTTTCACACTGGCATTTGGTCTGACTCGAGCTTGCCTGTGCCTTGTGCATGTTGTCACAACTGCTGTGAATTCTCGTGTGCAGCTGCCCTGCGGTGTCCTCTGGCTCTTCCACTTTTTCTGCCATCTCTTCTGCAGTGCTCCCTGAGCCTTGGGAAGAGGGGGTGAGGTGCTTGTGTTCCATTTAGGACCAAGCCTCCTGCAGTCTCTTCTCTGCACCTTGGCCAGTCGTGGGTCCCTGTACTAATCTCAATCTACTGTAAACAGGCCTCTCTGATGAGAGCTGGGGGATACATGAATCTGTGGGTATGAAGATGTGTCCCGGGGCTGGAAAGCCGACTCTTCCTACTTCATGGGAGGACCTGAGTTCAGTTCCCAGCAGCACATCAGGCAGCTGACAACCACCTGTAACTCCAGATCCAGGGAGAGCTGACTCCTCTGGCCTCTTTGGGGCTCTGTACTCAAGTCCACATACCCACGCACAGTCTCACAGATGAACGCAGACAATTTGAAATAATAAGACTAACAATTAAAAAAGATATGTCATTACAAGTTAGCGTAACAATATGTCCACTTAGCAATGGCAGCAGTAGGTGTCTCAACGGGCCTTGAAAGATGAGTGGATCTCTGGGAAAGTCAAGAGAGAATGTGGGTGTGGCTGCCAGAGAGAGTGACGGGGCAGAGACAGAAACATGGCGTGTGGGGAGCCCGTCTCTCAAGCCTCCTCAGCTGTCCGTTTGTCATCTCCTGATACGGGGTCTTATTATTTCCAAATTGGTTTTTGTCACTTTTCCACATGTCCAATACCAAAGGCAGCCAATAACACTAGGCTTTCTATCTTTCTGGGGATAACCAACTGACGTGCCTTTTCTCCTTTGGGACATGACTTCTGAGGAGGAGTGGTCATGATCATGACAAGCCACACATCCGGGGGGGAAAGAACGACATTAGTCTTGGCACCTGTGGTCAGACGTGTTTTCTGGCAAGAGATGCCAGGAGTAGTGTGCAGCTGTGCTGGTGTCTTTGGATGCCTCAGGTACCAGTGTCCACTGGCTGTCTCTCCCTCATCCCTGCCCTTGAGTCCTCCAGAGATGGCTCAGAGGTGAAGAGCTTGTACTGCTCTCTCAGAAAAGCACCCGCAATGGGCAGCTCATAGCCACCTGTAGCTCTAGCTCCCAGGAAATCCAATGTCCCTTCTTGCCTCTGTGGACACACACACACACGTACACACACACACGTGCATATGGACACACGTGCACACATGCATATACACATGTGCATATGGACACATGCACGCATGCACACGCATGCAGATGCATGTGCCCATGCACACACGAACACATGTGTACATACACATGTATGCACATATGTGAGTATGGACATGTGCGTGCGTACACACACACACACAAATAATTTTTTTAAGACCAGGTGTGGTGGTGCATGCCTTAATTCCAGCACTGAAGAGACAGAGGCAGATGGATTTCTGTAAGTATAGTATGATGTGGGATTTCCCTCTGTACACTGTGATTACCATTAATGAATAAAGAAACTGCTTTGTACCCATAGCAGGGCAGAACTTAGGTAGGCAGGGAAAACTAAGCTGAATGCTGGGAGAAAGAAGGGCAGAGTAAGAGAGAAGCCTTGGAACCACTGGAAACAGATGTGCTGAAACTTTGCTGGTAGGCCACAACCTCGTGGTGATACACAGATTAATAGAAATGGTTAAATTAATGTGTAAGAGTTAGCCAATAAGAAGCTAGAGCTAATGGGTCAAGCAGTGATTTAATTAATACAGTTTCTGTGTAATTATTTTGGTTCTGGGCAGCGGGAAACAACAAGCAGTTCTTTCCTTGCAACAATAGTATGAATTCCAGGACAACCAGGGCTACATAAAGAAATCTTGTCTCAAAAAAAAATATCTTTTTGAAAAGATCAATCGGAATTGCTGTGCCTGGATTATGCAACAGCAGCACTGAGCAGCCTGGTCTCAGAGTCAGGCTGCTGGGGGCCCATTTTGGTTTCTCCCAAGCTTCTGTGGCCTCCATCATTCATCTCTCTACCCAATGGGTCCCGGCCTTGCTGAAAGAGCACTTTTGCGCAGAATGCCTCTGGGAAGACTGTCCCCCAGGAAACGGCACACCCCTTTGTTTATGGGTCTTTCCCTCCACCCCATCAGATCAGATTTTGTTTTCTCTACTGAGGTAGAAGAGACAAAGCCTTGTGTTTAGTATGCAGAGCGGTCACTGGAGTCCAAATCCCTGTTCTCTATGCAGAAACATTCCCCTCGGCACTCCGAAACCCTTGCTGCTACTCTCTGGCAAGGCTACACCTACCTGCTTGGATTGCTGCATCTTATAGAACAATGCAAGAGAAAGTTTGTGTGTGTCACAAGGAAGAGGAAGACACTTGCCCCTACTGCTGTCCTCCCCGACAAGTTATCTCACTGAGTTTTGTTCTGTTTTGAGACTAGCTTCAGACTCACGACATAGCTGAGGATGGTCCTGAATTTCTAATCCTCTTTCTCCACCTCCCTATTGCTAGGATCATAGGTGTGCACCACCACACCCAGATCATTGAGGTTTTCATTAGATACAAATAAAGAATAGCTACTTATTGGGCCAGCAAGATGACTCGGCAGGTAAAGGAGCTGGCTGCCAGGGCTGAGGGCCCGAGTTTGATCCTTGAGACCCACAAGGAAGGAGAAACAACTCAAGCCAATGGTTCTCTCACCTCCACATGCTGCTGTGGAACACGTGCAGCCTCCCCCCCTCCCAGAATAAATGAAAAGCAAACTAAAAAAAGTGTCAGAAGTGTTAGGATATTGTCACTATTAAATCGTGGACCCTCTAGAGCAGCGACATCTGCTGGGTGTGGTGGTGCACACCTTTAATTGCAGCCCTCGGGAGGCTGAGGCAGGAGGATCTCTGTGAGTTCAGTCTAGCCTCGTCTATAAAGTGAGTTCTAGGACAGCTAAAGCCATACAGAGAAACCCTGTCTCTGGGGGGAAAAATTGTTTGGAACCAATAAAACAATCACATTGGCATTTAAATACGTAATGAATATTAAGTAAGTTAACGAGATGTTTAGCCCTCATGGAAACCTTTGTCTGGTGATTGTGTATTCTCTGCACATCTAGTGAGCAGATACATTTTACATGAGCCGTCACATGCAGCTGCTAGCTTCCGTGTGGGATGGGATGGTTCTAGAAGGTTTCTTACTCTTCATTCTCGCCCAACCAGGAAGGAAGTCCCCAGAGGCTTGTCTTTTCCAAAGCCTCCTATCGCAGGCTAATTAAATCCCTAAGCAAGGCTGAGTCACTCTCCACTGCGGGAGACAGTTTAAGAAATCAGCTCCCCACATACAAGTAGGGAGGTGAGCTCTCTGGATGAAAGGCCTTGGAGGAGGAAGAGTGCAGGGATCAGGTGCTTCTGTGTGGGAGGGGAGAGGTAAGCCATCGCTGAGGGCCGGGGGAGAGCAGGGGAGGGAAAGGGTCCCAGCCGAGTCAAGTCTTCCCCTCTTTACAGCCCCTCCCTGAGGCAGGCGCTGGGCCACGCTCATTTCACAGAGACGGAATCCGAGATTAACAACACTCAGATCTGGCTTATTATCTAATCATAACCCCTGAGCTCCAGCCGAGCACGCTCACAGTGTGCATGAGTTTGGTGCACAGCATGTCCAAGTGTGCAGTGTTTACATAGACTGTGTTATCTGCACGATGCATCATCTATTTGCAGACGGATCTCAGGATCTAAAAGCGGTCTCCACGCTTCCCGGGAAAGGGCCTGTTTCTTACTCCTCCTCTGCCTTTCCTTTTCATCCACCCACTACTTGTGGTAGACTCCTGTGGGAAAGGCAGCGTGAGGATCGGAGGGAGGGGTAAGAGCCTGAGGTAAGAAAGATGGAGGAGTCGGATACAGAGAGAGAGAGAGAGAGAGAGAGAGTTGGCAGAGCTGGAGCCCCACAGAAGCCAGCAGGTCTGTGGCATCTGATTAGTGGCAGGAGAGGAGGGATTGCCAGAAGTTTATTTGTCTCAGAATATCCTATTGACCCCACCAAGTAATCCAGAGAGAGGGCATTTTCTCCCAAAGACCCCATTAACACAAAGCAAGGCTAACTGGAAGGAACAGCGGGTGAGTGTGCCCTCTCTGGCGCCATGTTGCTTCCTGGACACACTGGTTGGCCACTTCTAGCTGTGCCTTCCTGGACAATTGACTGAAGGGCCTGTGCTTCAGGCTCTTTAAAACAAGAGTCTCTGGTTTTTGTTTGAAGCATATGTGCTTTGCTTGCCCACATGGATATGTTCTATGCACAGTCAGTGCCCAAGGAGTTCAGAAGAGGGCATCAGAGCCTCTGGAACTGGAGCTGGGAGCTGCTGCATTGATGCTGGGAACTGGATTCTGGTCTCCAAGAACAGATGGTTTTCTTAGGCACTGAGAGTCTCTCTGGTACCTCTGTTTCAGACTCTTCATTTAAAAGCTGAATAATAAGTTAATTTTACCAGATAGGGTTTTCTGGGGGCTGAGCTAAGACAAGGCTTTACAGAGCTGAGGGGAGGGGGCTTTGGTGCTTGAGAACCTGTTTATGCAGGTAGCGTGCAGATGCTCTGTGGTCCCTTGCTGGGATCTCACCTCAGAGAGAGCGGGGGGAGATTTGTTAAGTTTGAGTGTCCAGATTGGGCAGAAAACCCTTCTGGAGGAGCAGACTCGCTCTTCTGGCTCACAACACGTCTCGTTTGTCCTTCATTCCACGGCACTGGAGCACCAGAATACTAAGCCCTCATCTGAATGGTGCCAAAAATAACCAGAGGCCAAGTGATGTGGTGGGAAAGACATGGGCTGTGGAAGCGGACAGGTCTCTAGGGGACCTCTGTCCCTGTCCCTCACAGGCTGTGTCTGAGCCTGCTCTCTTAGCGTCTGCAGTGGGGGTTTAACAGTTTTCTGTAAGCTTGGGGTAAGGATTACTTAGACCTGGCATCATATGGTTTGTAAATAGAGTCAGGATGAGGGAGCATTCATTTTATTAACACAAGGCTCCAGAGGGTGTCCTTGGCAACAGTGGAGCTGTCCAGCCCTGTGCCTGGCATGGCAAAGCGCTGAATTTTCTGAAGGAAGAACTAGTGGCTGGGCATTGGTAGGCAGATCACTGAGGACCAGTGGTGCAGGCAGTGGAGAAGCTGGGTGGGCAGAGCAGGGGTGGAGAAGCTGGGTGGGCAGAGCAGGCGGTGGAGAAGCTGGGTGGGCAGAGCAGGCGGTGGAGAAGCTGGGTGGGCAGAGCAGGGGTGGAGAATTTGGGTGGGCAGAGCAGGCGGTGGAGAAGCTGGGTGAGGAGAGCAGGCGGTGGAGAAGCTGGGTGGGCAGAACAGGCGGTGGAGAAGCTGGGTGGGCAGAGCAGGCGGTGGAGAAGCTGGGTGAGGAGAGCAGGCGGTGGAGAAGCTGGGTGAGCAGAGCAGGCAGTGGAGAAGCTGGGTGGGCAGAGCAGGCGGTGGAGAAGGCCCTCTAGAGGACTCTACCTCCTCCTCAGCTTTCTCCCCTCCTTCTCCTCTTCCCGTCCCCCCTTCTCTTCTCTGTACCATTATTGCTTTACACCCCTGGCTCCCCTTTCACTTTATATTCAGAGACAGGGTCATACTGAATTGCCCAGGCTGAACATGGGCTTCAGATCTTCCTGCCTTAGACTCCCAAGCCTCTGGGATTACAGGCCTGGATCCCTGGCTTGTGTTTTTACTGAAAACTGTTCTTTTTAGTGGCCCTTGAAATGACTCGTGGGCAAAGGCGCTTGCTGCCAAGCCTGGCAACTTGAGTTCAGTCCCCAGGCCCCATGTGTTGGAGGAAGAAAACCAGCTTCCCCTAACTAAAAAAAAGTTCTGATCTGCAACAGTCATATGGTGGCACACTTAAGTAAAATGGTTTAAAAAAAAATCTAATTTCTCTTTTTGGATATTTAGGAGTCCTTGTATTGGCCTAACATATTTCATTCCCAACTAGGCTGGATATTTTTGGAGGTGGGGGAAGCCCGTGATGGCTTGTTGTATCAGCAGTATTCTCTAGCAGCTGGCCAAGGGAGGCGTGTCTTTGATATCACCATTCACTTTGTGGTTTGCGGCATGTGATATCCAGTCCAGCATTCAATATTAACTTCACAAATTACACATAGGATTCAGAGCCAGACTGGAAGGAATTCTGAAGCCTCACCAAGAGAGAAAACAGGTGTGGCAAGTGTCTCCCCATGTCCCATATTCCGCCCTCAGATACTCAGCAATAGTCCAGTCTCTGTCTCTCCCCATGT
The DNA here is from genome assembly GCF_037038515.1 of Microtus pennsylvanicus. Lineage (NCBI taxonomy): Eukaryota > Metazoa > Chordata > Mammalia > Rodentia > Cricetidae > Microtus > Microtus pennsylvanicus. The sequence goes on along the minus strand of NC_134588.1, from coordinate 109,668,991 downwards.
ATGTGTGTCTCTTTGTCCATCTCTGTCTCTCTCCAACAAGGTCTCAGATGTCCCAGAGTGGCCTTGAACTTGCTATGTAGCGGGGTTAATTTTGAACTTCTATTTCTCCCACCTCTACCTCCCAAATGCTGGGATTACAGATGTGAGCCTTGGAGGTGCAGGATCAATCCCAGAGCCTTCTGTATGCTGTGCAAATGGAGCCCCAGTTCCATAGCATCCTCTGTCCCACAGATGAGGACCCATGCTGGGCAACTAACCCTTTTTCTACCCCTTTGGGCCCCTGCCACTCAGATCCCGGAGGCAGAATCCTGACTTGAACCTAGGTGGTCTTGCTCCACAGAAGGCTGGGCCTGATGCCAACTTGGGAGCAGGTTTCAGGCCATCCACAGGTTCTGCCCAGGGGAGAGGGAAGGCTCCCTCCGATTGATAACAGGCATTTGATAGTAGTGTCTTGTTCTCCATCTTGTCCTCCCAGATCAACATCAAGGTAAAAAGAAAGAGACTTTCAGCCTATTTCATTTCGTGTCTTGTTAAAGGATAATCTTTTGGGAGAAAGGAAAATCACGACTCTCCTGCAGACATAAAATGAAAATGTGCTAAGGAGTCCTAAGTTGTGTTAACAGAATGGCTACATGTGTGTTATTTAAGGGAAAAACTTTAGGGCCTGGAATGTATCTCAGTTAGTAGGTTGCTTTCTGTCACACTGAAGCTCTGGGCTTGCTTCCAGCACTGCATGGAAGGGGAGGCCAAGGCAGGAGGATCAGAATTCCAGGGGAAGGAGAGGAGAAATGGAGGAAGAGAGTGGGAGGGAGAAAGAGGCAGAACAGGAGGAAGAGGAGGAGAGGAAAGAAAAGAAAAAAAAACTTTAAACAAATTCCACTTAACGGTGTTTATCTGAGAAAAAAAGAGACTAACCAGGCAGTTCTCCGAGCTAGAACAGGTTAAGGGAACACCTGTTCAGATGTTTTGTGGTCAGAGTCAGGAAGTGGGGTGCACAGGCAATTTGACTGGTTATGGTTCAGTGTTCCTCTTATTTGAGTATGACCTATGCCGTTGGCCACCTGCGGTTGGCTGAAGCTCAGCTACCGTTGAATGTGTACGTGTGTGTGTGTGTGTGTGTGTGCTTGTGTGTGTCTTGTTTGTACACAGGTGTGGAGGGTGTGTGTGCACGTGTGTGCTCGAGTGTGTGTCTTGTTTGTACACAGGTGTGGAGGCCAGAGGTCTCCTTGAGAACCATCTGCTTTTGAGGCAGGGTCTCTACTACCTAGACTGTCTGGGATTACAAACTGTGCTGCTACAATCTTACATGGTTCTAGGGATGGAACTGTCATCTTCATGTTTGCTGGGCACTTTACTAGCTGAGCCAAGTCCCCAACTCCAAGGCTTTGAGTTCAAACCCAGTACCAGCAAATGCTTTTAAAATGTACTTCTCAGCCGGGCGGTGGTGGCTCACGCCTTTAGTCCCAGCACTCGGGAGGCAGTAACCAGAGAAGGCCACCTCATCCTGGGTCTCTTTTCCAGAACTCTCACCAACCCTTAAGGCTTTCCCATGTTCTGCTGTTTAGAACTGTGTGATCTACTCTCTTTTAAGCCAATGCTTGGCCCTCGGGGTGGGAATATCATGACTGACTTGGTCAATACCTGTGGAGCTGTGGGCCATCATCCCTTCTCAAGCCTCCAAGGGAAGGAACACATCAACAGAAGTGGAATTCTGTTGGCAAAGAAGAAAGGAGAGACAGAGGCTGAGTGGACCATCGACTGTTCACACAGCCTGCCAGTGTCCCCTTCAAGAGGCCTAGCGGGTCTGTCCCTGGCTGTCTCTACCATTCTTGAGCCTGCACACATTGATAGAAGGACAGCGTCCTAATATAGCTCCTCCCCTGGAGATTAAGTCCCTGATAAGTACTGTTGGCTACTGACAGACGCCTTTTGTTTTCTTTCTCTAACTTTGAGATTTATATAATATGTAATCTCCTCTGTCCAAACCCTCCCATATACCCCTTCCATGCTCTATTGAACTCATGGCCTCCTTCTATTAGTTGTTGTTAGATGCATATATGTGTACATGTATGCATTCCTAAATATGTAAGCACAACCTGCCCTTGTCCATATCGTGTTACTTGTATGTACGTTTTCAAGGCTGACCCTTTGGTATGGTATTGGGTATCTAACTGGTATGCTCTTCCCTGGGGAACTCTTTTTGCGTCTCTCAGCAACCCTCAATTACCTATAGTGATCTGTGTGGGACTGAGGCCTGTGGAGTCTCCCATCTGTTTTATCATTACTATTGTTCTTCTTGTTCAGCTCACGTTTGGGCAGCCATGTTGGTGACAGTTCATGAATGTAACTTCTGACGTTACTAGCTGACACACTCACAGCAAATTTACCCCGATTCTCTGGCTCTCAGACTCTCTCCCCCCTCTTCCACAATGATCTCTGAGCCTTGTGTGTGTAAGTTTTTTGTAGCCATTGTAACTGGACTCCACAACTCTGTGCTTTGATTGTTTGTGTTTTTATGTAATGGGCTCCATCTGTTACAAAGAAGTTCCCTTGATGAAGGGTGAGGACTGCCCTCATCTCTGGGTATAAGGATGGATGTTCAGAGTGTAGTTACAGATATGCTGGTTTGGAAAAGTGGCGGTTGTAGGTTCTCTTCCAAGATCCATGACATCACCAGCCCTGGGTGGCCGCCTTCCTAGCACCAGGCATGACTGTTGAGTGTGCCTCAGGCCCAGTTGGAGAACTGTTGGGTACCGCCGAGGTGTGTGTGCCATTACTGCGTCCTTACAGTTGTTGTGCCATGCTGGTCCTCGGTGAGATTCAGAGGTGTCACAGCCGATAGGACAGTTGGTGGCTTTCCTCTTGTAGAAGCTCGCGTGGAGCCTTCTTCTCCTCAGAAAGGAGGCTTTGGGGTCCGTTCCTGCTCAGGAACCTCTGGGTGCTGCATCTGAAGTGCATGGTACCTTCAGCAACAGGGCTTACCTTCCTCCTCTGGGGTGAGGGTGGTAGCCAAGGTCAGTAGCAATGACCTGTAATGTTTTGGGAGTCTCTTGGACAACCCCGACAATAACTCAGAAGAGGGCTTTGATACCTGGCGTTGCAGTTTTTGTTAGATGGTCTTTGGCTCTTGGAGGGAGCATTATCAGCCCAGAGGAGAAAGTTTCATTTAAATCACATAGGCATATTTATACACAGAGCTATGTGTATTGTAGGGTTTTTTAAAGACAGGTAGTTAATAGCAAGATTCCTTATGACTTTTCAGACATCTTACTGTTATTTTACCCTCTTCATCCTTCTGGGTTTGGTCTCCCTTTCTCTCCCCTTTCCCAGCGGTAGGGATTGGGGAATGATAAAACCTTTCTGAAAGGCTTCTAGTTGACAGTGTCCAGAAGACATGACATAGCATATTGCCAAGTGGCTGTTGGGTGACTGGCTAGTTGTGCCCTCTTAATTAAAGCCCCATGTTTCTCTCAATGTTGTGGGTTGGGCTTTTGAGAGCTGCACAGCCTTTGTTCCACAGCACCCCTGAGACAGAGCCTCCTTTGAGGGGGATACTCCTACCCCTTTCCTTTCCAGTGAAATGTAATAAATGCAGAAGTAAAACAGAAGGCAGATAGACACAAAGCGGACTCGGGAATTAGGGAAACATGCTTTGACGAAAGCACAGGAGAATAGATGGGAGAAAGGGCAGACATGCGCTGTCCATTGGCATTCTGAGGATTTATCCACACCCAGCTATTCTCTAAGGTCCCTTCAGACCTAAAAAACAAAGGTCCTACTCTCTCTTGAGAGGAAAATCAAGTCCTCTCTTCTAGACCCATACAGTAGTTCAGCACACATTGTATAGATAGGAAGTAGGAGGGGGAAATTCTCTCCCTAAGCCCATTTCTACTGTGTGTAACTCTTTTGGGGGACATCTCAACAGAGAACAGCACAGGGGACAATATAACCAATACCTACCACTCCTTATCAGAGAATTGCAGTTTTACACACTTGTCTCGGGGGTATTCCTAAAGCAAAGAAGTAAAACCTGGCAGACAAAGTTCAAGTTCTCTTGGTTTACGTCCCCAACCCTACTTTCCCCCTTTCCTCTGGATTAAATCTATCACGAGCAAATGGTGCTCCCAAACCTGTCAGAAAATGCTATGTTGTCCTTGGCCCCTTTACGTTACTCCCCATGTTTCATGACCACTGTCAGGAAGCCTTTCTGCATCACAACACTGTCTTAGATGACAAGGTATTCTGCAGGAGGGATGAAGCCAATAAATTTTGCTATGGGAAGGTCATGCTGGGTGGACTGGGTTTGTTAGGTAGAGGGTCCTAATTGGGGTCAGAGTCCAAGGAGACATGGTGATGATGATGCAGGAGGTGGTGACAATGAAGCAGAGCCTGGTACGATCTCGCTGTCTCCATCCGTCTTCTGTTGCTATAACTGGGTAATCTATGAAGAGCAGGAATCTATTTTTACAGTTCTGGGGGTTGGGAAATCCAAAGCCCGGGGGTGAGCATCTGGCAAGGGGTTTCTTGCTGTGTCATCGCCACAGTGGAGAAGGTCACATGAGAGAAAGAGCATGTTGAGAACATGGCTGAGGGAGAGGGTGCTCTCACAGAATTTAACCCACTCCCAAGCTACTGCATCAACCTATTCGCAAGGGCAGAGCTCTCCTGCCTCAGTTACCTCTCTGGAGCTGGGGTTAAGTTCCTAGGACAAAGCTTCCAGGAGGCAGTCAAACCATAGCTTGGCCAAAAGCCAAGAAGTAAAGGTTGCATCTTGAATGTGGGAAAGGACAGGGTCCTCCACCAAGAAAGACCCTAGAAAGACCCCAGCCCTGCCAATCCATTCTCAGACTTCTGCCCTTAAGAATTCAAGATACCATGCTGTTTCTAGATACCATATGAGTGCTGATTTGTTATGGCAGAGAGAGGAAACCAACAGCAGTTGGGTGAGTTTCTACTGGCCAATTGCAATGTGGTGGTGATGGTTGTTTTTATTTTTGTTTTGTTTTTGAGTTATGTAGCCTGGGCTACCCTTGAACTCCTCTTTCTTCAGATTCCTATAAAGCAGGGATTATAGTATATGTTTTCATATTTGGATTTGAGAGTCATAGAGACAATGACTTATTGGTTGGTTGGTTGGTTTGAGACAAGAACTTACTATGTAGCTCTGACTGGCCTGGAACTCTGCATAAACCAGGGTAGCTCCAAAATCACAGATATTTTCCTGCCTCTGCCTGCTGGGTGCTGGGATTAAATATATCTACCACCATACTTGACCCAAGAGACTACGATTTTGTTCTATGTGTTTTCTGTACTCTCTTGATGATTTTGAAATCTCGTTCATGAATTTACCTAGCTTAGCACGTGATGGGATTCTGTTGTGAGACCATCCCACAGTTTATGTCAGGCTCTAAATCAAGTGTCAGATGCTTCTAATTTTCCACAGCAATGACCATCCTGGTTACATTAGTCAGACAAGCGCCTACGAGAAATCTTGGAGGTGGATGTCTCCGTTGGGCTTTGCTTTGAGGAGTTTCAGTTCATGGCTCAGCGGCTCCATTGTTGCAGGGCTCTGATGAGGAAGAGCGTAGGCAGGGTGCGTGCTGGCACGGGGCTGCTCACCTGCTGCTGGACAGAAGCGGGAGAGTGACAGGAAGGGGCCAAGGACAAGACACCCTCCAAAGGCACACCCCCTTGTGACCTACTTTTTCCAGGTTCTCTCTGCCTCCTAGAGTTTCCACTGACTCCCAAAATAGCCGTGTCAGCTGAGAGCCAAGCCTTCAACACACATGCCTACCAGGCACGTTTCCTAGTTAAACTTTAACACTTGTGTGTGTTTCTGTGTGCACAGATTTACACACAGCACGCAAACACACAAAGTCCACGGGAGTATCTAGAGTTTTCAGATGAGATTTGCTCCATCCTCCAAATTATAGAACAAGTTTCAAAATCCTCTGCATGTACGCACACGTGACTGGGCTAACCAGGAGAGGAACAGGATACAGGTGACACTGGGGAACAAAGCTTTCTCGCGGACCTTCTTCCCTGATGTTTGCGTTTTCTACAGGAACGCCTTACCGCACTTAAAAATCCTATCCTGGCATTTTTGCCCATAAAAATAAAGATTGAAAGAGGTCTTCAAGCTAATACAAAGATGGTTTTATTTGGCTTACACAGTGTTTTAAAAATATGGAAATACTCAGTGATGTTAGATAATTACGATCTACAATCCAGAATTCCGACTTCTCTTAAAAACTAGAGAAGTTGAACCTGTTTCACCTGCATTTTCAAGCACTGAGCGAAGTCGTGGCCTGGTTTTTGTTTTGTTTTACATTTTATATGTGAGAATGTTTTGCCTGCATGCGTGTCTGTGCACCCTATGCATGCCCTGCGTCCATAGAGGCCAGAAGAGAGTATTGGATCCTCTGGACCGGAGCTGCAGATGGGTGTGAGCCACCCTGTGGGTATGGGGAACTGAAGCCTGGTCCTCTGGAAGAGCAGCCAGTATTCTTAGCTGCTGAGCCATCTCTCTAGCCCAGCAGCCATTATCTTTAAGTAGAACAAGTGTTTGGGAGTTCTGTCATAGTCTTATCGGTTACTTTTCTTAATGCTATGACCTAAAAAACAAAACAGAGTGGTCGTGATGGCATGTGCCTGTAATTCTCACATTCAGGAGGGTACAGCATGGCCATCAAGGTCATAGTGTTGTCTATATGATAGATACCCTGTCCCAAAACAAACAACAAACAAACACAAAGGGACCAAGAGAGGAAGGAGTCACCTGGGCTCATGGTTTGAGGGACAACAGTCTTTCGTGGTGAGCAAGGCAGGGACGCTTACCGCTGTGGTAGAGGGAGCATGAGGCAGCTAGTGGTATTGGGTTGATGGTCAATAAGCAAAGAGCAGAGGATTCAGGGTTGGTAGATGACCCTCAAGGGCTGTCCTCCTGGAACCCACTTCCTCCAGTGAGGCCCCACTTCTAAAGGTTCTACAACCTGCCAAAACAGCACCACCATCTGGAGACCAAGCGTTCAAACACATGAGACTGTGGAGGGACATTCCACACCCAGACCTAATGGTCCCCCCTTCTTTATTGGTTTACACTTAGTCTATCTCCCAGTCCCCTGTAGCATTTGAGTTTTTCACTCTAGCAAGAGCTGCCAAATAAACAATAATACTTACACCTAAATTTTAATTTCAGGTTAGCAAAAATTCTAGGTATGACCATGTCCCAAATGTTGCTGATTAGTCTATATTTTCATCTAATGCTAAAGCTGGCAGTTCTACATGTGAAGGGTTTTCCTGCATATATGCATTTGTACCACATACATGCCTATGCCCGTTGATGCCAGAAGAGGCATTGGAATCTCCAGAGCTGGGGTTACAGTGGTTGGGAGCCATCGTGGAGGTGCTGGGAATCAATACCAGCAAGCGCTGTTAACCACGGAGCCATCTCTCCAGTCTCTAAATCTGCCAACTCTAACTCCAGAACTTCAGCTTTTACAGCCTGGTCTCCCCGAAACAAACTTTACCCCCCATGGCTCTCTTCTTCAGGCCCTGTGTGCTGGTCCAGCCAGAGTGCTGGCCAGATTCCTGCAGACTGTGTTTACATCCTTCCTGGCTGTGAGTTCTGCCTCTGCTCCTTCCTCTTCAGCGACTCGACATTTGTGCTTCCCTTCCAGGCCCCAAGGAAAAGTTCTCTGCTTGGACCCCTTTACATGCGCCCGCTCCCACCGCTCTGTTGGGGACACTCACTCACACGCACCCACTCCACCGCTCTGTTGGGGACACTCACTCACACGCACCCACTCCACCGCTCTGTTGGGGACATTCACTTCACCTTTAGTACTTTGTTTCTTTTTGAAAAAATTTTAAAGATTTCATTTTCAGATTTGTTTTAAATTACTTTATCTGTAGGTGTTTTCATTTGCATCTATATCTGTGCACCACTTGTACACACTGCCTCTAGGAGGCCAGAAGAAGATACTGGACCCCTAGAACTGGAGTTACAGACAGTTGTGACCACATTGAGTGAGGTGACAATGGAACCTGGGTTCTCTGGAAGAGCAGCCCCTGAGCCATCTCCAGCCCTTATTATTTTAAATTATGTGTGTGTGTCTGTGTGTCTGTGTATGTCTGTGTGTGTCTGTGTATGTCTGTGTGTGTCTGTGTATGTCTGTGTGTGTCTGTGTGTGTCTGTGTATGTCCGAGCACATGAACGCAGATGCACACAGAGGCCACGGGTATTGAATCTGCCAAAGTTACAGGCGGTTGTGAGCCATCTGATGTGAGTAGTGGGATTTGAACTCAGGTCCTCCTTAACTGAGCCACTCTCAATCCCAGATTCTTCATTTCAAAGGGCAGCGCTGTCATCTTCTAGCTCCCCCAGCTGGCTTATTGCTGAGGCCGACACACCGGGCCCATTCCCACCTCTTCTGCGGGTCAAAGAGTTTGGAGATCGACAAACATAGTTGTACATCCCAACTCAGGAGGCGATTGCTTGGTTCTTTTGAAATTTAGATAGCTCATTCTGACAGGTTTTCAGGATATGCAAATGTACTTCTGCTCCGTCTTTAGTAACTATGAGGTCACCTGGGGAAGAGCAGTCTTCAAAATACGTGACCTAGAGCAGCTTCGCTACCTAGACGACAGAATGCTAATGATTTGATGTCTCAGAGGGATAGAGCAATTGATTGTGTGAGTTATCCTTTGTATCATGTGAATAAAGTCTTTCGTTTACTCCCCCACTTTACACTGGGTATAAAATCTGTGGAAAAATAAACATGGGTGATTTCAATAATCACTGCGATACATTCCCAGTATTACTCTGTTTTCTGTCTTGTTATTATATGTGTCTTTATATCCTTTACTTATATTTCTCCAATTCCCACGCCTTGACCCTGACAAGAGGTGATTTTGTCGAGGCCGGTCCTCATCAGCTTATAATCATGACCTCATGCTCACTGTTCGCATGTGGGAAGAAGTCCACAAGAGTCCCTGGTGCCAGGGTGGTGTCTCCATCCACTTTTCATCCCCAAACTTGGAGATTCAAATAGCTAGCCAAGGCCGGAGAGGCAGATCCCCCACCAGGGGCACTCGCTGCTATTCCATACATTTCTGTTCCCTGCACTGGTGTCAGGAGAGTCATGGCAATTCCAGACCCAGCACGTCCAGCCCTCTCTCCTGGCCCTGCACACACGTGCATACATACACACAGAAGGACATACATACACAAAAATCAGAAACAAAATAAGTCACCTACAGACAAGCATACTTACAAATGAATCACAAACAAATCATGCACAGACAAACAGACACATAAGTCAGAAACAAAAATATGAAGATTATAAATAAAATAGCTAATTAACTGAGCTCAGATTACTCCAACCAAACGTCATTATCTGGGTGTTTCTAGAAGCTGAGTGGTCCATGCCATCAGCTTCAGTGTCTGATGTGGGCTCTCTGTTTTATAGATGTTGTGTCCTCACCTGACGCACGGGAAGAATCAACTTGCTTAGGCCTGTTTTATAAGGATGCCCTCCCAGGAGAGTCTATTCCCATAACTTCATCCAATTAAGTCCCAAAGATCTCACCTCTTAGTTCCACCACGGGAGGAGAAGGGAGAGGGAGGACACAGTCATTCAGTGGGCACAGGCAGCAATTTACGAAAGTTCACGATTCGGTGGGTTAGGCGGATGGTTCTGGTCTGGACTGGTTTGGCTGGGTGGGACCAGATGGTATCCACCCAAAGGCTTCTAGGGTCTCATCTAGGTGCAGTCCCTAGTCCTCAAGGAGGCATGCTTGTTCCCACAGTGCCAACAGGGCCCCCAGATGCAGCTCTGCCTCTGTTCCACGTGTCATCTTCCCTTGGTCAGATGTCCATGTTCAGTGGACAGTCAAGTAGATTCTACTGCTTGCTGAGTAGAGGGAGATTGCTTTGCAAAGAAGCGTATATATTCAGGAAGGCTGTAACCAAAACCATCTAATACAGGCCAAGTGAGCATCCTGCTTCTCATGGGTTTACGGTGTTCAAAATCCATCTCCAGTCAAGAGGCATGCCTATGTTCAACCCTCATCTCCACACGTCATTATATCTAGAACTCCCATTGGTAAGCAAGTTCCCCCAACACACACACCACCACCTGGTGCTGGCTTGTGCCTGGAAAGCCCCTCCCATCTGTTAAAGGCTTGTTACTGCGTTTCTGTTAAGCCTCTCCCTAAAGTGGTTTCCTGAGGGGACCACACTGACATTCCCAGTCAGGTGTGAGCTCTACACTGCAGCTCCTGTGACTGCCTTCCCAGCCCTTCCCACTGCTGCCAAGAGCACCTTGTCTAACTGTCTGTTTCATGTCACCTCTCCCTCTATCATGGAAGAGCAGAGACTCCTCTGTCTTGGAGCAGAGACTAGGTCTATCTTGTTTCCAGCATCCAGCAGAACACAGCACACAACAGGTGCTTGGTGCTTGGGCGGGGAGGGGGGAGGAGAGGGCATATGAATGAGAGGGTATACATGGATGAGCGTGAGTATAAGAGACAAGCCACGCCCACTCCCCCCAAGGCAAGGCAATTTTCTGCCTCTCTCTCAAAGAGGCAGCTTCTATTTTTCCCTTCTCTCCACTTCTCCCCTTCTCCTCTTCCCTTCCATAACCTACTAAATAAATATCCAACCTCACTCTGCATGGCATGCCTATCTATCTGTCTCTCCTCATGGGACTGGCTGCCCCATCGAGGTCTCTCACCCACCATGCAGCTCTCTGCCTGGGACTCGCTGCCCCTCGTGGGCACTTGGGGACCTGCAGCATTTTTACTTAAATGATAACAACGCATCTCTAAAATAGATAAAGGCTGTTTCTTATGTAGCACAGTATCCTTTCCACACCCAAGAAAAGTAAAACGCAATCTTTTCAATGTCCTTTACCACCTAACATATATTCAACTGTTTCTATTATTTAAATTTTTTTTCATTTTCATTTATTTGAACAAAGAGCTGAACAAGTGCCTGCTACCCGTCCTTTAGTGATGGCTCCTGCTCTTGGACATGGAATCCCATTAACCTAGACTGGCCTTAAACTTAGAGTAATCCTCTTGTCCCAGCCTCACAAGAGCTGAGGTTACAGACGTGAGCCTCCACCCTGAGTCTTGTTTAATGTAAATTGCAGATGCTCTTTTAAAATCATTTTTTAAAGATTATTTTATGTGTGTGTGGGTATTTTGCCTGCATGTATATATATGTACTAAGTGTGCCTGGTGCCTGGGGAGGTCACAGGAGGGTGTTGGGTCCTTGGAACTAAAATTATGGATGCTTGTGAGCCACCACGTGGGAGCTGAACCTGGGTCCTCTGCAAGACCAGTAGGTGCTCTTAACCTCTGAGCCATCTCTCCAGTTCCCCTCTGCTAACAATCTGCCTTCACTCTCACAGCCTTTATCTCATCCTTAAAATTCCGGGGAGCTGTAGACAGCGCGCGAAATCAGCATGGAGGTGGGTGTGAGTCTCCGAGCCCTCAGGACTTATGAAGAGAGATTCCAAAGCAGCTCTACTAGGAGCAATAGATTAGAGCGAGAGACTTAAGAGCTGGAGTTGACCCACACACTCTCTTAACTCCTAAGAATGTCAAGAATTTGCCAAGATTATAAAAGGTGGATTCCTGTGGGCAGGAAAGGGAGAGCTAGGAGAGGAAACTGAGATAAATCTAAAAGACAACACAGAAATTCAGGCCAGAGCCATTACCTTAAACTAAGCCCAAAGTCCTTGCTCAGAAATAACTAGAAATCTCAAGATGACAACCAGAAAGCATAGGGTCCAGTGCAACACACACACACACACACACACACATACACACACACACACACACATCACACACGCTCACACACACACACACCACACACACATCACACACATACACACACGCACACGCACACATCACACACACACACACATCACACACACGCCCCACAGCTGGCACTGTACACAGGTGGCCAAGCCAGGGGGCCCCAGGCAAATGTCCTACAAGGCAATCCTTCTGCCAACACCTGTCTCATTTGCATTTTAGGGATGTACAAAGGAAAGAATCCTTCCCATACCTGCGGGTTGGGGGCTGTGGCTGCCCTCTGCTTGCCAGGATACTCAGCTCTCTGAAAGGCTTTAGGAGACACATGCCAGAGACTGAGGCCATCACATCACCGTGCTGGTCTTCCCAGTCCTTTCACCGTGAGTGTTCACGAGGTCTTCCGAGAAAGGTCTCCACACCTTTGTGAGATCCCACATGATCCAAACACCAACCAATGGCCCTGCCTTCCCACAGTGCAACACTGAGGGATTAGGGACCAGCATACAGACTTCCTGGGGAACGCACTCCCCAATTCCAGGTTCCCAGTGTGCTGTGTGACATTCTGCTTGGAGCAAGCCCAAGCCTAGAAGAACTCTGTATTTCTCCTCCAAAATCAGACATTCCATCTCCTGTCCCTAGACCAGACAGCACCAGCCTGATCGCCAGTGCTTGCTGCTGAAACCCCACAATGCTGGTAGCTATTTGAGTATCCTGAGATGGGTGTGGGTGCCCTTAACAGCGACTTTATCACACTGGCCTCCCCGGGTTGCCCACTCATCCCTCTCTCTGGTAACTTGGCCCTGCCTGGCTTTTTTGTCCTCAGCATTTGCCCTTTCCTTGACTCTATAACAATGCGTGGATTTAGATTCCCAGCTAAGGGACACTCAGCAAGGATGAAAGGAAGTATGACTGGGAAGCCTTTGAGAGCCTTCAAGTCAGAATGACGGTGAATCAGGCCTCTTTCCTAGGGGAACAAAACTCTTGGCCCCCTTCCAAGGTCTTTAAGGGTGGTTTGTGACAGGATGGTCTGGGGACTAGGGTGAAGAGAGAGTTGTTGGGGAAGACTGCTTTGCTGGTGGCTCCAACCCCAGGGCCATTTTGAATGTTCCATTCTACCTGGGAGCTGGGGAACTTGCCCCGGCAAACCGGCTTCCTAAGTAATGGCCTCCAGGCAGATAGATGCTTCAGATAGTCAAGGACATGGTAGCAGAAAGCCAAGGAAGAGTGTTTTATGTGTCTTTCTCCTCTCCTAGGTCTACAAACCTGAAACCCTGATGGAGTGGGGGTGAGGGGTGCTTCTCCAGTGCCATAGTGAAAGATTCAATGTAGGTAATGCTTCCCTTTGAGGCCACCAGGTCACAGCAGGTTAGAGAGAGCCTTAGGCTTCAGTGATGAGCGTCAGTATGTCTTGGTTTCTTTTCCTTTCTTAACTAACCCACCATCCTCCCCCAACAACCCACGATCTGCTCTTAACTAACCAATCATCCCCTAACTAACCCATCATCCTCCCTCAACTAACACAACATTCTTCCCTAACTAATCCATCATTCTCCAATTAACCTATTACCCTCCCCCAACTAACCCACCACCCTCCCCAACTAAGCCATCACCTCCTCTAACTAACCTGCCACCTCCCCTAACTAACCTAGCACCTCCCCTAACTAACCCATCACCTCCCCTCTGGTCCCCTTCCTCTGGCTTCTCTGAGCAGTGAGATCCCTTCTCCCGTTGATCAATCTCTGGAAGACCAGCATCCTTCCGCTCCCCTATTGCCTACACTATTCTGGCTATCTCTCAGCAGGATGAGAGGAAATGCACCCTGAACACGACCCACAGGGCCCAGCTGATCCTGAGTCCTTCCCACTTGGCCCAGACTTCTCTGCTGCCATTCCCATGTGCATACTTTGTCCGTGTCCCCAGATGTCCCTGAATTCTCACCCATCTGTCCTTGGCCTTTGTGGGCAGTTCCTTCAGTTTAGGACTCTGTGGTTGCTAATCTTTGTCAGCTTGACTGGATTTAGAATCTCCTTGAGAACGCACCTCTGGGTGTGTCTATGAAGGGCGATTTTCATTCTCAGAGAGGTGTAACTGAGGAAGGAATTCCTACTCTGAGTGTGAGAGGCACTGTCCATGAGCTGGGGGTCTGGCCTGAAAGAAAGGGAAAACCAAGAGGAGCTTCCTGACTGGGGAGGAGGATGGCCTTCCCTTCGAGGTCCCGACTTGCCCTCCAGACCTCCAATATGGACCTCACCCTCGAATAATAATAAGCCAAGCCAAACCCTCCTTAAGCCACTCTTGTTAGCAGCAATTCACATCTTGCTTGTAGTGACAAGCAAGATTGAAGGAAGGAGTGTCATTTGGGGCTAGGAAGACCTTTAAGAAAACTGTCCCTTGAAGCCATTTATTTTAACAAACGCTTTCCCATTGCTCTACCCTCGACCCCAGAAGCACTTCCCATTTATGTATGTATGTATTTATGTATTTGTTTATTTATTTATTGGCCATGAGCACAGCCCCCTCTGCTGCTTGCCACTGCCTGTAACAGCCTGTGAACACACACTCACTAGACATTGCTGGCTTTGGCAGTGACTTTTTTCCCCCTTTAATCTCAGAAGAATCTAGTAATAACAAGGTAATAGGTAGTTACACTAGCTGTACATACAGAGAATAATTTGGAAAACCACCACCAGACATTCCTCAAGACCACAATACTGTGAATGCTCTGTTGCTCCTCTACTTCTGAAATCAGCTCTAAAGTTTCAGATTGTTGCTTTCCCATGACACAGTTGGAGAGCAAATCCACAGCCCACGGCTCTGCAGTGAGGAACACCCTAACTCTCCTGGACACGCTGTCGATGACCTGGGATGCCCACTGGTTCCACTGCTGGGAGAAGGGCTTCTACTCTCGGCTGAGTTCCAGGACACAGGCTCCTCCTTGAGCACTTTCCATATTAGGGCCAATAAAATGGCTGACGTTTCCGTAACTCTCTGAGGCTGAGGGAAGTGTCCTTTCATCTCTGTCAGGATGAAGTCCACACAGACGGCATCGCCAGTTGACTTTGAGTTTTGTCTGGTTTTGTTTCGGTTTTGAGACAGGTGTATCTATGTAGCCCTTAGGTGGTCTCGCCCGGTTTCTGCCTCTGTCTCCCCAGTACTGGGGTCACAAACATCTGGCGCCACAGACTTTGTCAAAACAAGGCAGGACGGTGCTGCAGGGTTCACGCCTCACAGAAGAAACTGCCAGACATGCTGCAGGATGCAGAAGACAGTGACCGGCACACTGGTGATATAGGCGAACAGTCTTTCAAACGTCCTGCTTCATTGAAGTCTGCTGGATGCTACGTGCCCGTGGGCTGAAGACGTATAGAAAGTATAGAAGAACTCTGGGTGACTGTCCAGGCAGTGAGATGTCTCTGTCATTTCTAGAGTTTTGAAAGTTGCTTACAATGCACTTCTTGGTTACTCAGGTAATATTATATCCTTCTGGAGTCTTTGATGAAGTCGAAGAATAGATAGTTACGATTATAGTTTTCCTTAGTTACGATATAAGATAAATTAGATATGAAACTTTGAACTCACAAAGATAGGAGAGATGACAGAGTACTTTCTTTAATTTTGCCAAATACAAATAGACTAAATATTATAACTAATTCTTGGCTTGATAACCATTTTGTTATATGTAATTTTCCTGTGTTAAAGTTAAAACCTTCCTTTTTAATTAGACAGAAAGGGGGAGATGATGTGAGACACCCTTCTGTATGCTGTGAATATGCTTTGTTATTATTGTTTGATAAAGAAGATGCTGTGGCCTATGGCAGGGCAGAATAGAGCTAAGTGGGAAATACAAACAGATATAGGGAGATAGAAGGCAGAGTGAGAAAGACACCAGCAGCCCCCAGAGACGCAAGAAGTGAGGTAACAAGCCACAAGCCTCGTGGTAAAATTAAGAATAATAGAAAGGGGTTAGTTTAAGTTGTGAGATCTAGGTAATAATAAGTCTGAGCTAACAGGCCAAACAATTGTAATTAATATTAAGCCTCTGGATGATTATTTCATAAGCAGCTGCGGGGATGGACGGGTGGGAAGGAAACCTCCAGTTACAAACCCAAATTTTTGTCCTCTGAGATCAGCTTCCAAGGAACCTCCCAGGGTGCAGCAATGGGGGAGGTGTGTAACTGAAGCAATCCAGTGAGTTTTCTGGAAATACTTGAGATCTGGTGCCCTGAGTGGTTGCTCAAAGGAGCAGGCATGGGGGATGGCGTTCCATGGTTGGCTACGCAAACGCCCAGAAACCTCACTTTCTACATCAGCCCACTTCCCAAAGGGTCTATGAGAGACGGCATCCTCAGAGGAGAAACTGGACTGTCAGAGAAGGCCACAGAGGGCTGACTTCTGCTCTACTGTCTAGTCCCCAGGAGACATGCCAGGAGCGTTCACATCTTTCTGACTTCTTACACAATTTCTCCAGTTCTTACATGCAGAGCAAAGCACAGCTTGGCCCTGGGTGACTACCCTGTGCACAGCTTGGTTAGCCAAGAGGTCAGAGCAGAGGTCAACTAAGGTCACAGTCTTGGATGAAATTCCTATAAAGCAACCGGTGAGGCATGCCCTGCCCCCTGCTCTCCCTGCTCAGGTAGCCAAGGGACCAGGAGAGAAGGTAGGGATGGACAGCTCATCATAGCCCAGCCCACTTTCGTAAACTGCTCTTGTGTGTCCAGAATGGTGGGTCAGTAAAGAGACCTCAGACCCAAAGAGGCCTTGATTAAGCAACATTTTGAATGAGGCAACACAGCAGAAAAAAAAGAAAAAGAAATTCTGGGGACTTGGAAGAGCAGGAAGGGGAAGAGGGGTAATGGGGGTGAAGATGATCAACAATACTACATACATGCATGTGAATGTCACGATGAAACCGTTAGCATGTATAATTAATATATGCTAATAAAACACTTAACCAGGGAGCAGGAGAGATGGTTCAGCAGTTAAGAGCACTTGCTGCTCTTGCAGAAGACCCGGGTTCAGTTCCCAGCACCCACATGATGGTTCACAAATATCTGTAACTCCAGTTCCAGAGGACCCAATGCCTGCTTCTAGTCCTTTCAGGCACCAGGCATGTATGTGATACACATAACATACATGTAGGCCAACACTCCTACATATAAAATAAAAATAAACAAATCTTTTAAAGGTTAATAAGACACTAAAAGTAATCCCAGCACTGTGGAGGCAGAGGCAGGAGGATTTCTGTGAGTTCAGGGCCAGCCTGATCCACTTAGTAGACTCCAGGTCAGGAGGGGGACAAAGAGTGAGACTCTATCTTAAAAACAAACAAAAGAAAATTGTGGAGACATGGGAAAGGGAAGGATTCCCTCATCCAGAGACTGGTTGACTCCTCATCAGCTGAGAAGCCAGAATTCCCACACAGTTTTCAAGATTTGCTACGAAGGTTGTCATCATAGCAACGGTGTCCTTCCACAGATAGTTTTTGTGAAGATAATGAATCTCAGGATGAGGCAAGGTCCTACTGCTTTCCCTGATGTGTTCTGGAAATCACAGGATTAATGACTTCATTTACAGTGGAGATAGCCTACCTTCCTGTGACCCATCTTAATCAATGCCCTCAGGGTCTGCCCTATGGTCTCATTAAGGCTCCTTAGCATGCCCCCCACTTTTACTTTCTTTTTAATTATTCCTTGAGTCATGGTCTCAGTCCCCTTCATTGCCTGTCCCTGTGCATCCGCCCTCTGTCATCTTAGCAACCCTTTGAAGGGAACAGCTGTAAAAGGCCACCAAGAACAGAAGACATCGCTGTGGTGAAGACAGTGGGGTGTGACTCCTCAGAGCGCTAGGGTGCACACTAGTCTCTCCTCAGAGAGTGTGACTCCCCAGAGCTCTCGGGTGCACACTAGTCTCTCCTCAGACGCTTTCTTCCTCTTAAGGCTTGGTTTACAGTCTGAACTCTTTAACAAACCCACACCTCTGCATCACGCTGGCCCATCCTAAAATTCTTTCCTGCATTGAAACCAAGGATTCAGTTTTACCTGAGACTTGTTTCCTAAAGATTAGGAGAACTACTCGGACCACTGCTGCTGACAACGTGGAACTGTTTCTCTGTGCCTGCCACCTCTGACTGGAAGAAACACCAGGACAGCGTTCAGCTGTGCTGCTGTGGCACGGATTAGCCCCTGCAGATACAACCCTCCTGCTAACACACAAGCATTCTGTCTCCTGCTGCACTCAGAAATATCGGCTGCACGGCCTCAATTTGCCTCTGAGCAGTCGTAGGTCCACAGGGCCAAGCCCCTTCCCCTCCTCACGTCCCTTATCCCAGAACTCTTTCCCTTGCTCACCCAAGGCCATTTCTTTCCTGGCAGCCACTAGGGATTTCGTCTTCCTGACTCAGCAGAATGAGTTTTGCGATGGTTGTTTATACTCTTGTGTGGACAGATTGCCTTTTGCCACAGTGGACTCTGTCACAAGGATTTAAGTGGACATTAACTTTCAAGGTTTTTCTGAGCCACAGAGGGTGGCAGTTAACAGCAGGTGTCCAGGGCCTGACTGGGCCTGGCCAGCTATCTCCCAGTATGTGGTTTGGGATAAACTGCTTCACCCTACCAGGCTTCAGTTTCTGTGCTGTAAAGGAAAGCCCATACGTGTGGCAGTGTTGCCATGGGGACCAAAGAGAAAATACATATTCGCACTCAGCGTCACCAGGCCTATGACAAGTGTTATCTGCTATCATTTATCTGCCAATCAACACACAGAAGGCTTCATTTGTGAAAGGCCTTTGTATAACAGCCTGCAAGTAGAGAGAAAGGCTCAATTCGGTTTTGTCTAGTTTTTTCTTGTTATTGTTGTTTTGTTGGTTGGGGCAGAGTCTTCCTAGGTAGAGATCCTCCACTCCTCAACCTCCCAAATTCTGGGATTGCAGTTATGGGCTCCCACGCCCAGAAACCTTTCTCATTATGAGAACTTTCAGACGTGCAGTGGAAAGAACTTTATAAATGGCACTCTTACACCTTGTCTGGATGTTGTGACTGCTTACGTTTTATCATAAACATCCATTTTTCTGAACTATTTCCATGTAGGATGTAAAAATCAATTAAAACATGTAAATATAGCCAGGTGATGGTGGCACACTTAATCCTGGCACTTGGGGGGACAGAGGCAGGTGGATCTCTGTGAGTTTGAGGCCACTCTGGTCTACAGAATGAGTTCCAGGACAGCCAGGGATACACAGAGAAACCCTGTCTTGAAAAACAAAACAATAAAATAAAAGACACATGAATGCATATCTCTTGAAAATGAAGATGTTCTCCTACATGGTTCCTTTAATAGGCTTTAAAGAATTGACAATAGCTACCTGAGTTCACCTGTTCTCCGGCCCTATGACATTCCTGTAACCTTCATCTATGTCCTTGAAAAGTTTTATTTTTCCAAATAAGAGCCAGTTGAAGCCAAACATGGTATCTGTATGATGAGTCCTTGGAGACTGAAATAGGAGGAGCTTGAGTTTGAAGCTAGCCTCGGCTACCAAATGAGTTCAAGGCTAGCTAATAGCCAGAGCCTGTTTCAAACACACACAAAGAGGAGACAATCAGCACTGTACACTGGCTCTAGCCGTTACATATCTGTTCCCCGTTATTGCAGAGCATGGCGGTGGAGATGCTCCAAGGCCCATGTCATTGCAGATTTAGCTGCATGAGCTGTGGGCTGCAGTCTCCTCCACGGTGGCCCCGTGACAAGGCTACACAAGCTGGGCTATCAGCTGCCCACCACCTGATGTCTTCTTTGTCTGCTCTGCACACAGAACCTGCTGCGAAGGTAGCCAATAAAAGTGGGTAGAAGGGGCAATTAAGGCAGCATCCGCCTAAATCACAGGACTTGGGAGATGCAGACAGGAGAATCAGAAGCCCAAGGTCACCTCCGCTTTATAGAAAGGTTGGGGTTGGCCTGGGTGACACGAGACCCTGCCTCAGAAAAACAAATGAATAAATAAATAACTACTAATATATATGTGGATGGTAGGAGGTAGTGGGGAAGGGAAAGCTCTGCTCTCAGGAAGGTGCCCTCCCCACTTCACTCCGAGGAGCCTGGCTTCCTGCTGCAGCTGAGCACTTCAGCCCAGGATGCCAGTCAAGTCCCTTTCCCGTGCCGTGCCAAGGCGCGTGACAAGGCCAGAATGAGGAAAGAAGTGTTTATGTTGGCTCACACTTGAACTTGAGTCTGTTTTGGTGGGCAAGGCTGCTACCACATTGCACCGGTAGTCAGGAAACAGAGGAGGGTGTTTGTTCAGCCTAGCGGTGCAGATGAAGACTGTGCGTTCATTTCCTGGACACCCACTCCCATAATCACACAGAAACTTTATTAATTACAACACTGTTTGGCCGATGGCTCAGGCATATTCCTAGCTAGCTCTTACATCTTACATCAACCCATTTCTATTAATCTATATATCACCACAAGGCTGTAGCTTACCAGGAAGGTTCCAGCATCTTTCTCCTTCTGCAGCTACATGGCATCTGCCTGACTCCACCTTCTTTCTCCCAGCATTCAGTTTAGTTTTCCCGCCTAGCTCTATTCTGCCCTACCATAGACCAAAGCAGCTTCTTTACTAACCAACGGTAACAAAACATATCCATAGCATGTGGGGAATCCCACATCATCTCCCCCTTTTGTCTAAATAAAAAGGAAGGTTTTTACTTTAACATAGTAAAATTACATATAACAAAACAGTTATTAAGCAAGCATTATAGTTACAATATTTAGTCCATTCACACAGCAGCCAGGTGCACCATCTCACCTCAGGTAAGCCGACCTAGAAACCCCCTCACAGGCACACCCAGAGGATCTGGCTCCAAGGTGATTGTGGTGGTTTGCATAAGGAATGTTCCCCATAGTTCCAGTATTTGGATATTTGGTCCCCAGCTGGTGGAGCTGCTTAGGGAGGTTTAGGAGGTGTGGTCTTGCTGAAGGAAGTGTGTCATTAGAGGAAGGCTTTGAGTGTTTAAAACCTCACCTGTGTCCAGTCTGCTGTGTCCAGTCTGCTTTCTTCCATTCCTGTTTTTGAATGAAGGTGTAAGTTCTCAGCTGCCTGCTCCAATGCCTACCACTTGCTACTGGTGCCTTCCCACCACAAGGGACTCAGCCCCCTGGAACTGAAAGTAAAAGTAAACCCTCTCCTTCCTTAGGTCACCTTTGGTGCCTGTGCATTATCATAGCAGCAAAAGTGACAGGGCTTGCTGGGCCTGGGGCTGCACACCGTTCTGCTTGTTGTTTGTTTGTTTGTTTGTTTGTTTGGGTTATGTCTGTTTTGTTTCTTGAGACAAGGCTTCTCCGAGTAGTTTTAACTCTCCTGGAACTCTCTAAGTAGACCAGGCTGGTCTCAAACTCAGAGATCTGCCTGCCTCTGCCTCCCAAATGCTGGAATTAAATGCAAGTGCCACCACCACCCAGTGAGGCACATCTTTAATCCCAGCCCTCTAGAGGCAGAGGCAGGTGGATGTCTGTGAGTTTGAGGTTGGCCTGGTTTACAGAGTGAGTTCCAGGACAGCCAGGGCTGCCTAGAGAGACCCTGTCTCAAAGGAAAAGTGATGATGACTGTGAGCCTTGGTCTTGTCAAGCTGATGGTTAACGTCACCCGTAGCTGCCTTTTCTCCTTCCTCTTTCCCTGACTGAGTAAACCCTGGCTCCCTCAGACTCTGCTGACTGTAAGACCCGACCCCTGACTCTGAGACAAGGTGGGGCATCTGACTTGGTCTAAATAGGAACCTGCACCACATTGTCTTTCCCTTCTGCCATGTTCCAGTCACCCTAACAGTGGACTCCTGCGTGATTCTACACATGGCAATGAAATTCTTGAGCACAAAATGAATCAAGAGAGGTAAACCCTCCATTGAGAGGGTGGGCCATCTGTAGTGGGTGTTCTCCACTGAGGAGAGAGGACTCTGACCGGATCTCAGAGCCCTGGGCATCTCTTTCCAAACACAGCCAACACTGCTTCAACCTTCAGGTCAGAATCAAATGAAGAGCTAAAAATCTTGATGACACACACACCTGTCATCCCTGCACACAGTAAACTGAGGCAGGAGGATCATGGGTTTGAGGTTAGTCTGGACTACAAAATAAAAAAATCTTTCTCAAAAGAAAAACTTGAAACACCAGAGGGAATGCCTGCAGGAAGCCCTGGATTGTCTGCATGGCAGCCTGGCTAATTCTCAGTCCTGGGTAACCTGGCTGCTGTTTCCCTGTCAACTCTCCTTGACCAGATGTTGGCTTCTGGTCAAAATACACATAGCCATTTAATTATTAATCCGAGCGAAACACCAGTAGGCATTTTCGCTGTGCGGTCTCTGTGCATGTGTACGCCTCTGCTACTTGTTTGACGTCTCCTTTCTTGTTCCTTGGGGTTTTTCTGGGCTGCTGTCCCTCTCCATTTGTGGAGATGATCATAAAGTGATTGTCACTGGGGAATTAATTCCCAAGAACCTTTTGGTTCTCTCCCTTGAAGGTGTGTGGAAACATTTGGCTGCTGTGGAGAGCTTGTGTTCACAAGAAGTGAGTGACCTTGGGCGTGGAGTGGAGTGTGTCTCTGTGACCAGGAAAAAGCCCCATGTTTGTGTTTGGTGATGGTTTTATGCCTTGCTGTCAGTAGAGACATTTACAAGCTTCCTGACAGCCCAGGCTCCGAGAGCCTCACAGTGACTTAGCCAACGACTTTCATGAGTCCATATAAATGCATTCTATTTTTATATTAATGCTAGGGAGGGGAAGCTGAGAGATCAAACACAGGAGGATGGACTTGAGAGACACCTGCTCAGAGACAGTGGGAGGTGCACAGAACTGGGCTCAGCATGCTGCTCTATCCTTTCCCCAGGGTTCTCATTCCTCACTCTGTGTGTGTGTGTGTGTGTGTGTGTGTGTGTGTGTGTGTGTGTGTGTGTGCTGTGTGTTTGGTAGTTTGTTTTGTTATATAGTCCGGGTTAGCTTTGAACTCCTAATTTTTCTGCTTCAGCCTCTTGGGTCCTGGGATTATCAGCATGCACCATCGTGCCTGGATTTTTTCCTTTCTTCTTCTCTCCCTCTCTCCCTTCCTTTCTTCTTTTCTCTTTTAATATAGTTGTTATTATACTTGTTAATATACTTATTATGTCTTGGGCACAGTGCTAAGTGCTGAAGATACAGAAATTAATAACACATATCCTCAGTCCTCTTGAAACTCAGCCAAATCTGGGAGTAAGAAAGAGAGGGACAGGAGAGAGAGAGAGAGAGAGAGAGAGAGAGAGGAAGCTTCCTGGAAGAGATGATTGAAGGACTGACTAGAAATGAGCCAGGCCCAAGGCCTTTCTTTCTCACTAGAGCAAAATACTCATGAGGTTTAAAAACACTGGACGAAGGGAATGAGGTGGAGGGCTTTAGGGATGTGGGCCTTCCTTAGATGGGAGATGTACTGAACAGGGTTGTCTAGAGTAATAGAACTTATGGAATAAATCTCTCAATATAAGAAGGAAGGGGGTTTATGAGAATGACTTGCCAGCTGTGATTCAGCTAATTCAACACTGGCTGCCTATGAACAGAAGGTTCAAGAGTCCAGTAGTTGTTCAGTCCCTCAGGCTGGGTGTCCCAGCTGGGCTTCAGCATGTGCTGGAATCCTGAGGAAGTCACTATCATGCCAGTGAAGGAGTGGACTTGCCACTGAGGGTGAGAGCAAGCAGGCAAAGAACAAAAGCTTCCTTCTTCCGTGCCCTTTATTTAGGCTTCCAGCAGAAGGTGTGACCCAGATTAAAGGCGTGGCTTCCCACCTCAAAGATCCAGGTTAGAAATAGGTCTTCCCCTTCAAATGATTTAATAAAGAAGAGAAATCCCTTGGCAGTGAATGCACCGTTACTCCCAGCACTCAGGAGACAGAGGCAGGTAATCCCCGAGTTCTAGGCCAGCCTGGTCTACAGAGCAGGTTCCAAGACAGCCAGGGCTACAAAGAGAAGTCCTATCTTGAAAAAAAAGATTCCTAATAGTAGTCAAGTTGGCAACCAGTGATGGCCATCCCAGAAGACACACGAGTGTGATGTCGCTGGGGTAGTGAGGACCTCAGAGGCAGGACAGGGATAATACTGAAATGGTTCAAATCTGAAACATCAGCTCCTTCTTCCTTGATGTCTTGAGTACTTGGTGCCCGTCTGGCAGTTTTTGTGTGTGAGGCCTTGCTGGAAGGCGATGTCACTGGGAGCACTGGGAGACGAAGATGTTGTCACTGGGAGCACTGGGAGACGAAGGCGATGTCACTGGGAGCACTGGGAGACAAAGATAATGTCACTGGGAGCACTGGGAGATGACCTCTGAAAATCACAGCTCCGTCACTGGCACCGGCCGTGTTCTCCATCCTGTCTGTGTCAATGTGGGCAGCGTGGACCACACACTTCCACTGTCATAGACCAAGCTGCCTAGCTCGCCTTCCTCACCGTGAAGGATGGAGGCCTCTGAAGCCATGAGCCAAAACAAATCTTTCCTCCCCTTCAGTCATTGCTGTCTGTCAAAGACACACCTTTCCATTCTGGGAATGGCCAGGTGACTCACTTCTGGGAGTCTGGACTTGTTTCAAGTCTCAGGTGGTTGACGGTAGGAATGAAAGCTGAACTGAAGGTCTGGGGCTTCGATGGCCGAGCGCTTGCCTCTCCTGTACAAAGGCTCGACTTCGATCCCCATGGCTGTATGTACCAGGTATGGGAGCACATACCCATAATCCCAGCATTTAGGAGATGGAGGCGGGAGGACAGAAATTCGAGCTTAAACACCTGTAACCCTAGCAATCCAGAGGCAGAAGCAGGTGGATGTCTGTGAATTCAAAGCCAACCTGGTCTACAAAGCAATTTTCAGGACATCAAGAATTACACAAAGTAAGTTCAAGGTCATTTGTGGCTATATAACAAGTCCAAGGCTAGCCTGGGATACACAAGAGCCTGTCTCAAAAAAAAAAGAGTGTAGGAAATTAGCGGAAATGAAGCTCTTGGAGAACAATGGATGACATGCATGGCTGTCAGCTTCTCTGGACTGAGGGATGCGTGGAAAAGTAAAGTGTACTTCTGGGTGTGGCTGGGAGAGCATTTCTGGAGAAGTCTGGCATGCACGTCAGAGAATGGAGTCGGGGGAATCACTCTGAACATGAGTGGAACTTTCCAACAGGTGAATACTAACATACCATGTTCACTCTTGAGACGTCTTGAGCAGGTACAGGTCTTGCTGCTGCTGCTATCTGCAGACAACACTCCAGATTCTTCAGCCTGAGTAACATGGTGTGTGAGTGCTCAGAGTTGAAGAACTGGGTCCAGAGTAAGTAGCCAGAGATTAACCCCCAAAGTCTGAATGGAGACCAGTGTTTGCTAGGGTGGGTGCCGAAGGCTAGAACATAGAGTAAGACCTCCTAAAATTCTAGGCCCACCTGTCACTGTGGGTTTTATCAGAAGTTCAGAACTTTGGGGGAATTCTTCTGGCCAGTCATTGGGGAAGTGCCCAGTGCTGGCTGCATCTCATGATACCTCAAGGATGAGACTTTTGGATGAGTCAGGGTCTGACTGTGCAGCTCTGACCAGCTTGGAACTCACTATGTAGACCAGGTTGGCTTCAAGACCCACCTGCTTCTGCATCTGGAGTGCTGGGATTAATGACATGTACCTGTTCATGCCCGGCTAAGTGGAGATTCTTTCATCTCAAGGTGAGCAGCAGTGGCTGAGAGAAGCTGTGCTGGCTAGTTTTATGTCAACTTGATACAAAGAGAGTCGTCTGAAAGGAGGGAACCCCAATCGAGAAAATACCTCCACACTATCTGACCATAGGGTATTTTCTTAATTAGTGACTCATGGAAGAGGACCTAAGCTCATTGAAGGTGCCATCTTATCATGTGTTCTGAGGCTTGAACTCAGGCCCTTGTGTTTCCAAGGCAACTGCTTTACTGATGAGGTGTCTCTGCAGCCACTTCATTCTATAGATGAGCAAACCAAGCCTGGAAATGTCATGGGTAGGAAAGCCCTTAGAAGTATATTTAAACCCAGGCTGTTCTAACCCTGGAGGTCCAGATCAAAACTGCCTCCTTATTAGGGATCCTCAGTGAGCTACTCTTTGGCCTGAATGGACCCAGCCCATCAAATATGGTGGCACAGAGAGGCCTTAGAGAACAATGTACTGAATCACTACGGTATTATTGATTATAAAGAAGCACAATTGAAATGCTTTTATTTGCATAAACTTGCTGTGTAGTTGTATCCTTTGGGCTGGGCATGGCCGTTGAGTTAGAGCAGCTGGGACGAGCCCAGGAGACCCTGGTAAAATTGGGCCCACTAGCATCTCCTCCTGGAGGAAGGAGGGAGGAAGGGAGGCCCTCAGAGTAGCTAACCTTCAGTCTTCCATGCCTCTGTAAGGAACCCCAATAAACTCAGTGGCTCACCAAGCTGGACCTCAGCAGAGTCTCTTCTGAAGTCTCTTGGTGCCTTTGTGTATTATGAATAGAAGCGGATGTTTCTTTATGTCTTTATATAGTAAAAGTCAAAAGGCAAATGTGTTATCTAGTGTCCTCAAACTGTATCAGTTAAGAACACAAGATCTGAAGGAAGGAATACAGGCTAGAAAATTGATTCTCTGAAGTCTTCTGCTTTAATAGTCACTATGGAGCAAATGTTTGTGTGCCCTAAAAATACACACGCTCAGAGGCAGTCATGGTGGTGTATGCCTGTAATCCCAGTACTTGGGGGTTTGGGGGGGCAGGAGGATCAGAAGTTCAAAGTCTTTCTCAGATAAATAATGGGGGTAAGACTATTCTGGGTTCTGGGAGGCCCTGTTTCAAAAATACCACACAAATACACACACACACACACACACACACACACACACACACACCACAAAAATCAAAGTTATAATCCCAAGCATTTAAGGCTAGGCTCACACAGAGGTCTGGGGCAGCACTCTGATCAGGCTGTGTGAGCAGGTAGACCAGAGGTTTCTTTGCCTCTCCCCATAGGTGTACACTGAGGATGCCCTGTGGAGGCTTTGTGAGAAGCTAACCACCTGTAATCCAATTAGAAAAGCCTTCAAAAGAACTGGGTCTGCCGGCACCTTGTCTCAACTTGTTTTATGTTGGTAAGACTTTCTGACCAAAAGAAGCTGGGAGAGGAAAGGGTTTATTTGGCTTCCCCTTCCACGTCACAGCCCGTCTGTGACTGCAGTCAGCACAGGAACTCAAGGCAGGACCTGAAGCCGCAGTCATGGGCCCAGGGGTGGCGCTGAGCACAGCGGGGCCTTCCACACCACCACTAATTAAGAAATGTCCTGCAGATGGGCCTATAGGCAACCTAATGAAGGACTTTTTTTCTCTTGTAGACCAGGCTGGCCTCGAACTCATAGAGATCCGCCTGCCTCTGCAGAGGACTTTTTCAATTGAGGCGCCTTTTCCCAGATGACTCTTGATGGTATCAAGTTGACAAAACTAACCAGACAACCCTTCCAGAACAAAAACAAGTATTTGCTGTTTGCGCTACTGCTTGAGAGCCAGCCAGTGTGCCTAGGTGTCCTTGGCAGCAAGGCCCTCTGCGAAAAGTGGGGTAGCTTTTTACAACAGGAGGGCCATCAAAAAACACTGGCGAGATTCTGCAAGGTTCTACAGCTTGGTGCTACCCATCGGTCAGGCCTAGGTGTTGAATCTGAGAACTTTGTCACCGAGGAGATTCTTACACAGGAGATGTGGGCGGGGCCTCAGTGTGACCTGGACCAGTCCTCTAGAGGCACTGATGAAGCTGATTTGGGGCCACACTTCAAACAGGGAGTTCTCACTCTCCTCTCTGCAGCAAGGTAGGCGGTGTCTCAAAAACCGTTCTAGCCAATGAGGGCAACTCTCTGGAGAAGGGAAAGGTTACTGGAGGAGGGGAAGCAGGAGCAGACAGTGGGGAAAGGATAAGGTCACTGTATCAGATAGGAACAGAAAAGTCTTCATAAGACCCATCGTTTTGCACAATGAACAGTTAAAAAAAAACCAAAGGAAAAGAATCTGCCAACTACAGAAAAGGGGATGTTTTGCTTAACTGCTTTTTCCACTTTTCAAAGTTCTCAGTGTGTCCAAATCCCTTGTGTCAAGTTCTACTTTCAGTGGGGTTAGAAGGTCAAAGCAGACCCTCCCCCATCACAATCCCTGGTTATTTAAACTCAACACAATCGCTGCTATTTTTTTTTTTAAAAAGTTACTACATTTTCGTTGCATGAGGACAACTTACAGGAGCTGCTTCTCTCCGACTATATATGTTGACTCCAGTTGTCAGGTTTGATGCCTTCACCAATGCCCGCTGAGACATCTGGTCAACCTTCAGAGGGTTTTGTTTTTCCTTTTCTAAGCATGTTCCTCCAGTTTTACACCTGTTTTATCCAGTTAGGTCCAGAGCAATGCTACTGTGAGGGACTTGGGGTTCAGGAATTACTGTTTGGAATGTCCTTGAGCTGCTCACCAGTGGACCCCCTTACTCTCTCCAATACCCTCGGCTTTCTGTTCCTTCTGTGAAAGAGGGGAGCAGCACCGGTGACCCCCTCCATTTGGGGACTGATCTCTACGAACTCAGTAAGCATCATCACCATGCTTGTCAGAACACATCATGACTGCTACCAGGCACAGTGACCTGGTCCCATGGGGTCTTCTCTTTTCTCCCCGGCTCTCCCATTTGAGAGCAGCAGAAGCAGGATGCAAGCTGCCTCACGTGGACAGCCAAAGGAACTGAGTAGCCCACGGTGTGAACAGGAGTCAGTGGGCTGTGTTTTAAACACCGGGGAGTCTATGGTGGAGGCCAGGTCACTCCATGGCTCTTTCATTTTCCCTCAGCTCTGGTTTTTCATTTTTGTTCCAGTTCTGTGCCTTCGTGTGGCTTTAACTCAGTGTGTTTTCTCTTCCTGGGGGACTTGGATGTCTAAGTTCTCTCTGAGGGCAAGCTGAGGGCAAGCTGAGGTGTATCCTCTGTTAGAAGCTAACTAGTTTCCTGCTGACAGCTCTGTACAGTGAGGCAGCTGTGGGTTTCAGGCTCCCAGTGACATCCTGTGACGACCTCTCCAGGAGGCCATGAGAAGAATCTGTGTGGTCTGCCGGCTAACAGAGCACAGGGGATCAAGAGGCCTGCTGTGATCCTGACCCTCTTCCCCAGAAGAATTCACTCTACCCCTTCAGAAGGTAAAAGAAACCCACTGGAGCAGAGGGAGTGACTTCTGGTTCACCCTGGTAGCCAGTGTGCGGTGAGCTCCACAGGGGGTGTGTGACTCACCAGCCTTGGTCATGATTCTGCCCAGGCTTCACAAGTCTTCCAGAATTAGCAACCGGTGCAGACACCCACGGAGTAGCTAGACAGCTCCCATTCAGAATGCTCAGCAGGATACATAAACACACAGAGAGGGAAGGCTCACTTGCTGTGGATAACCCCGGCTCCTATGACTGACCCGCAGAGGGACTCCTCTATAGTTCTTCCAGAGAGTGGACTCTCCTGCTTAGCCTTTTAGTACCCGCCCACTCATCCAGCCCTGGACTCTCCATCACCAAACTACATCCCAGCTAAGAACTACCAGATACCTTCCCTGTGTTTTACAGTCTTCTGGGTCCCTGGGAGGTATTCGTAGTCAGACCATCTTGTGGAGTTCATCATTCAGTGGGGAACCTTGGGTCAGTGACCTAATCCTTCACAGTGTGGTTTCCTGGTCCATGGGGTGGGATAATAACACACCTGACTCATTAGGTAATGCACTCGAGAGTGTTCATCGGCACACCCGACACTTAGTGGACATTTAATTATGGCGTGCTGATAACTTCTATTAAGAAATGGCTGGTGTGGGATTACGGTGTCCTGAAGGGCCTGCTGGTGCCCCACAAAACCTTCATCTAAGGAGCTCTGGGCCTGGACAGCGCCACACTTGAGCGCTCGGTCCCAACAGGGTGGGAAGGGAGCCTCTAGACTCAGTAGGAGTCTTGCCCCACTGGTCAAATAATCTGAAAGAAAGCAGGGTGATGAACAAAGGCCAGCAAAGGGAGAGAGAGATCATTCTGAAGTGTCATCATTTTACAGCCAATATGTGTTTCCTCTTTCATGTGGGGAGCCACCCAGACAGGAACACGATGGAAAGAAAGCCTGGGGTGCCAAGCTGTGTGTCTGGTTACCATCCCACGGCCAGTCAAGGGGCGGTCAAGCTGTAGCCTGCAAGGGCTGCCTTCAGGGCAGCCTCCCAGGCCTGCTGCTGCCCTGGGTCTCAGGTCCCTCCCTAACCTCCTCTTGGTGAGGTTTCCGAGACCACCCCCACCCCTAGGCACTGATCGTTTCTGCTCTTTACTAGCAAAGACTCCTAACAGGGATCTGTCCTTACACTCTCGTGCGTGGTGTTGTCACCTGCCCCAAGTTCCTAGTCAGACCCCACTGTGTCCCGGGCCTTCTGGAAAAGATGGGGCAGCCTCTGATGTTCCCAGTGAGGCGAACAAGCCATCGTGCCACCGTTGTGTGAATCCAGATGGCTGCCAAGGCATTAGTCCTTCCAGGTGATCACTCAGCCTTGTTAACACGAGCAAACCGCCCTGGGGCAGAGAGAGAAGCTGATGATTGTCAGAGGGAGGTGACTGTTGCTTTCTACAGGTAACCTCAAAGCAGACAGAGGGCACTGAGCTATCTCGGAGGCTCCTTCCCGGTCTGTGATTCTGGGATCATAAATGCCTTTTCATTTTTTATTTTTCACTTTTGCAATCCTGGGGGTTGAATCTAGTGCATTATATATGCAAGACGACTTCTATCATGGAATTGTTGTGAGCTAACAATAATGTGAAGCTGGGCAGAAAACCCCAGTGGGGAGAGGAGGAGACGAGAGAGAGAGAGAGAGAGAGAGAGAGAGAGAGAGAGAGAGAGAGAGAGGGAGAGAGAGAGAGAGAGAGAGAGAGAGAGAGGGAGGGAGAGAGAGAGATGTTCTAGGAAGTGAGCAGCGAGCTTTGGAAAATCCTTGGAATATTCCCGTTTGAGCCACGTCTGCACCCAGAGCTATTCTCCAGCATAAAAAGGCTCTGCCCTCAGAGTGTTTAGAAATCTACCGCCTTCAGATTTCAGTTAGAGTCCCAGTCTGGCTCCCAGTCTGGCTAAACCCTGTGGACTGAGGCAGCAAGAGGGCAGGAGATCAGAGCAGGCACCCGGGGCCTCCTTCCTTTGCATCCCAACTACCACCTCCAGCAGCTCGACTTGTCCTTCCCAGCCTGTGTGGCCTTGCCTTGTCCTTTCCTAAGCCCCCTGAGCATTTGCCCTGGGTTTTAGAGTTTACTTTGCATGTTGGGGTGTAGCGGAGCCAGGCAGATCTGGTGTGTTCCCCTCCATTTGTTAACTACCAGACCTGAACGTATTTAACCGGCGCTTCAGTCTCTTATCTCCCAGATGAGACCACAGGAAGGTAGTGTGTGGAGTCACTGTGAAAAATGAAGTGTGAGAGAAATCCTGACTCAAAAAACACCCCAAAGTTAAAAAATGAATAAATAAAGCCAGGCACGGTGGCAGTGGCGCATGCCTTTGATCTCAGTGCGTGGGAAGCAGAGGCAGACAATCTTCTGAGGTCAGGCCAGCTAGTCTCCTGAGTTCTAGGACAACCATGGCTACCCAGAAAGACTCATACAAAAAATAAAATACAGGGGCTAGAGAGATGGCTCAGTGGTTAAGAGCATTGCCTGCTCTTCCAAAGGTCCTGAGTTCAATTCCCGGCAACCACATGGTGGCTCACAACCATCTGTAATGAGGTCTGGTGTGCTCTTCTGGCCTGCAGACATACACACAGGCAGAATATTGTATATATAACAAACAAATAAATAAATATTTAAAAAAAGAAATAAAATACGTAGAAATTAGATGTGGGCATGTGTCTGTCTCCTGCTTAAACTATGTGTATGCCTGGTAATGTCTATTAGGAGCTGTGAGGCCTTGAGCAAATTACTGTGCCTCAGTTTCCTGCTCAGTAAAATACAGAGACAAGTGCTACCTACATCAGTGGGCTTTGTTTAAACGAGTTAATACATGTTAAGATGCGTGTCAGTAGATCAGCGGGTGGTTTGTACTGAATCCCAGCTGTTAACGCGATTTAAAACACACCCAGAGGAATGCTAAAGAAGCAAAACCAAGCCAAAATCTCTGCCCCTGGCACCTGGGATTCTAAGTCTACGGCAGGTCTGGGAGCTCTCTGCTCTCTGGCTGTCCCGGGCAGCTGCCCCTTGCCACTCTTATGGTGACTTGGTGACTGCTAAGCCAGCAGGCCCGTGTTTTACGACACAGGTATGTCAGCAGGTCACTGGAAAAGAAAGCCACTGTGTGTGACTTGGGGTCATCCTGCGAAGTAGACAAGCATTCTGGAAGGAGCTGTCACTCAGAGTGAACCTCTACACTTTATTAGCATTTTAATGTCCATGACAGCTCTCTGGATTGTCTCTCAGGAGACCATCTTCTAACCTGCACCCCGAAGCAGGAGACTGCCAGGCTCTCCTGGCCGCTGCTATGCTCTTCAGGGAGAAGTGCATGGGAAAGCTGCCATGGGGAGGGGAGCTCAGCAGCTGGCCCAAGGGCTCACTGCACTGGTCCAGACTGGCTGTGCTGGATCCACAAGGAGAAGACACTCCTGCAAGTCAGCAGAATCGGTCACAGTTGGAGTACCACCCCGTGCCAGGCATAGAGGCACAATGGCTTCAAGACACCACCCAGATCCTCAAGGAGTTCACTCACCAGCCAGCCAGATGAAGGGTGTTTGCTGCAATAGGTGTCAATGACCTGTCAGGCTCTCTCACTTCCAGGAGAGGGACATACAGAGAGAGAGACACAGACAGACAGAGATGGGGGAGAGAGATTGATTTTGTCATGTACAAAGTTCAAATTTGAGAAACAGGCAATGAAGTCATTTAATGCAATTTTGTGTAATTTATTTATTTTGGTTGTCCAAGACACAGTTTCTCTGTGTTGCTTTGGAACCTGTTCTGGAACTTGCTCTGTAGCTCAGGCTAGCCTTGAACTCACAGAGATCTGCCTACCTCTGCCTCCTGAGTGGTGGGGTTAAAGGTGTGAACCACTACTGCCCTGCCTAAGTGACTTTGTTATTTTGTGTTGGACCGCATTTGTATCTGTCTAGGGCTACATGCCCCATGATTAATGATTGCACACCACTGTGTGTCCAGGCTACATGCCCCCAGGATTGCACACCACTGTGTGTCCAGGCTACATGCCCCCAGGATTGCACACCACTGTGTGTCCAGGCTACATGCCCCCAGGATTGCACACCACTGTGTGTCTAGGAATTCTTCCACAGGCTTTTCCCCTCTTATTCATGGCACTATTTTGGAACAGGTATCCATATTCTCATTTTTAGATGGGGAAACTTGGCATTGGAAAGTGATGGGAACAGGTCAGGGAAGCAGGACAGAGCTCAGCCTCCTACCAACTCTGCTCCAGAAGGCCACACATTCACCTTCCAGACTAAATGTCTTACAGCCAGAGAGGGTGGTTCTGGGAATGACATCCTTCTCTGTTTCAGGATACCCACTCCCTGGTGACTTCATTTGAGGGACTTTAAGCCACAGTGTGTCCCTGTGCCTGCTCCTGTCTTAGGTCTGGGAGATGCTGACAGCCCTCAAGAGCAGTGCTGAGGGATCCCTGCTGGGCCTGGGCTTTACCGTGCCCTGTCACCACCCAAGACAGGAGTCCCCCGCAGGGGCTCTCAGTACATTTCCAGATGGCTGTCTTTGGAGAAGATACCAACCCATCCAGTTCTGACTGGGGTGGTGGGAGGTGCGTGGTAAAGAAGAATCGAATGGTTTGCTGTAACCCGGAAGAGCTTGCCTGATGCACGAATAGACGATGAAAGGCCAGCCTGCCAGCTCTACCTCCGTGCTTGCCCTGAGTTGATGTTGAAAAACATACCCGTTTGCACAAAGTGTATGCATAAGTCTGCTAGCACTGAAAGATAAACCTGTCTAACTATCTAGCCACAGGGAACTGGGTCAATAAATTCAGGTGTTCTAAACACCAGGCTCCTATATACCATTAAAATCAGGGCCTACAAGACGGTACAGTGGGTCAAGACACTTGCTGCAAGTCTAAAGACCCAAATTTGAATTCCAGAACTCATAAGGTGGTGGCTGTCCTCTGACCACCGCTTGTGGGCTGAGACGCCGGTCCTTGTTGATGAGGATAAAAATGTTGTCTCTGTCTGTTTTCTTTTGCTACAGCAGAATCCCACAGGCCCCATCATTTATAGAGACTTACTCACTTCGTCATTCTGGACATCCAATAACAAGGTGCCAGCATCTGCTTGGCCCCCCGGCTAGGTTATAGCATGACAGAGGCTGTCACATGCTGAGACTGAATTATGATGCTGGATTCAGCCTCTTCCCCATCTTCTAAAGCCACTAATTGTATTGTGGGGGCCCCACCCTCATGACCTCATCTAATCCTAATTCTCTCTCTAAGGCCCCCTTTCCAAATATAATTAAGGTGACTTGGGTTAAGTTTTTAACACATAAAATTTAGAGAACATTTTTACACCATAGCATGCTTATAGAAAAATTAATTTACGTTCATTATTAATTGACAAGACCTCTGAAAGGAAGAATAAAAGTTATTTTGTTTATTTTCTTTCTGATTTTTTATTTTATTTTAATTTGTTTTTTTTCAAGGCAAAGTTTCTCTGTTGCTTTGGTGTCTGTCCTGGAACTAGCTTTTGTAGACCAGGCTTGCCTTCGAACTCACAGAGATCTGCCTGCCTCTGCCTCCCGAGTGCTGGGATTAAAGGCATGCGCCACCTCCGCCCAGCTTTCTGAATTTTTTAAAATGCATTTTAATGCAATTAAACCGGTGGGTTTTTAAAGATTTCTCCGGGAGATGCAACAGGTGAGAGCCTGCAGCATTTTAACAACAGCCCCAGCCAATGAGGACAGATAGTGACTGTAAGGGGAGGGGCTGAGGGGCTGGACTTCAGAAGCCTGTGTTTCCAGCCCTGGGCAGTTTGACGCCTCAGGCCACTTCATTCCATTTGCCTCTGATGGGCACAGGAAGGGCCAGAACTATTCCACACGGAGGTGCCAACTCAGGCAGAGCAAGGCAGCGTGCTGAGGGTGGTCCTTCCCTATCCTGAGCCTCCACTGAGTGGCAAACATGGGGCAGCTTAGCTGCAGACCCAACCATGAAAGTAAAACCACGGTGATGAGAGACAGAAAGACTGTAACCGTCAGCTCTTTCTTACAGGTCTGCTCCCCCGGAAGTTCGTCCCACATGAAGGCAGAGGCCAGGTCCTCGTCTTCAGCTGTTTGGTCTCACATGTGCACTGAGAGCTTTTCATCCTTCTTCCCTTTCTGAGAAGCTCGGTAGTGAGGCTCACCCCCGTGTGAAGCCAGTGTGAGTGGCTGCGCTGAGATCTGTCAATGTTTCTGCAATAGTGTTCACTTTTACGTTGGTCAAGTCTTTCCCTGGCAAACACTGGAAGCCTCCTGTTAGTGAGAGTAGACCACAGAGGGGAGTCAGCTCATGAGATAGTCGAGATTCCAGATAAGCGAAGGTTGGAGAACAGAGCCTAGACCCCAAGAACCAGGAGAACTTATGTGCGGCCCGCCCCTGCGGCTGCCATTTCTCTGTCGTCACTCATGCTTGCTTCCTTCTGTCCCAGACAGGTGCACCGCCTCCATTTCCACAGCCCATCCCTCCCGCTTCTCCAGCACAGAAGACAGACTCAGCTGATCCGTTCTCATGGTTGCAAGGTAAGAGAGCAGTTGGCTGTGACCAGTATGGGTTAAGGCATCTCATTGGTCCATAGGAAGATGCAGGTTCTCAAAGGTCGGAGAGGTGAGCTGGACAGGGGTTGGGACCATTTGGAGTCCTGGCCTCCAGCTGCTCTTCCCTGCTAGAGATCTTTGCTTTCCTTCTGATTTGAGTTACTGAAAGCTGTGTCAAAGTTGTTTACCAGCTCTGCTTCACGAGCACGTGTTTTCTTGGCCTTGAGGATCAGAGGATAAGGTTTTTACCTGTTGGCTCACCTGACTGTTGGGTATATAAGCCTCCATGGTGCTGTTGAATAAAGGGCTTCTTACCAGTGACTAGAGGTCCGTGTCTCTGTCTCTCTGTCTGTATGTCCTTGTGTGTATTTCAACCTCTAGCCCCTTGCCTGAAGCTTGCGAACTGTATGGTAGCGCATAGAGCACAGACAGGCGTTGTGCACTGCAGACAGGTGTTGTGCACTGCAGACAGGCGTTGTGCACTGCAGACAGGCGTTGTGTAGTAATAGGGGCGGCGGTAGGGTTGCGTCCCCAATACCCCAGCCGCCCGGCTCCGGCTAGCTTATGCCCCAAAATAATTACACACAAACTGTATTCATTTAAACACTGCTTGACCCATTTCTAATCATCTGTGTAGCGCCCCTAGGTGCGCTTACCGGGAAGATTCTAGCCTAAGTCCATCCTGGGTCGGAGCTGGGGCATGGTGTGCGTCTTCCCTGGAGCAGGTAGCATGGCGTCTCTCTGAAGGCGTCTGCTCCGGAGAGGAGAGCTGTGGAGTCTGACCTCACTTCCTCTTCCTCCCAGCCTTCCCTTCTGTTTACTCCACCCACCTAAGGGTGGGCCTATCAAATGGGCCTAGCAGTTTCTTTATTGCTTAAACAATGAAATCAACAGATTGATATATGACACTCCCACATCACTTCCCCTTTTTCTGTTTAAACAAAAAAAGGAAGGCTTTAACCTTAACATAGCAAAATTACATATAACAAAACAGTTATCAAGTAAAAGTTACATCAGAAACATTTATACATATAACAAAATTGACCTTAAATCTCTATAAATAAAGCAAAATCTATACTAATGCAAATTATTCATACCTATATCATTTCCCCCTTTAAATGTAAAAGAACATTTATAAACAATATTTTGGGAACATGGGCGCAGGTTTTTTCTCTCCAAACTGCTTCCTGCTGAATGGGGGCGCTGTTAATCAGATCATTTAGGGTGTAACCTGTGTGCCAGGTTTATCTCAGTTGGCAGTTGAGTGACGTAATTTTCTGAAGATGTTCACAGCAACCCTTCAGGAGGACGTGGTCCATCATACCAAATCGGAATAGAAGAAATCCATAGAGTCTCATCCTCTGTGAAAACAAAAGAAGACTCTCTCCAAAGCATCATATCCTTAGACCCAAATTCTGAAATCGTAATACCCTTATATCCATTCTGGTTTAGCTTGGCAGCCCATGTAATGAAATATCTCTCTGTACTTAGCTCCTTCACAGTCAAAAATTTTAAAGAAAACACAATAATACAAAGAATCCAGACTCTCTGTGAATTTTTCATCTTTACGCGGCTTATTTTTACTCTATCACTTTACTTTATTCTGTCTCTTTAAAGACTTTACCTTTTTTTTTTTTTAACCATTAACTTTATTCTCTATATTCCTTTTCTTCTCTCTCTCAAGCCTACGTACATTCATCCAACAGTGTGACTCGTTTAGTGGTCTGAATCTGTCCTATTGTGAATCTGCAATTTTTTACTATCCAGGAGCACTTTTGATTTACACCTTTAAATCACTAGGCGCTTAAGAATCTAAGCTGCAACATTTCTAGGTTAACTTTTTGCTTTTTGAGCGCATATCTTTGACCTGGAATAACCCTGTAGACCAGGCTGTCTTTGAACTCTCAGAGATCCACCTGTCTCTGCCTCCCAGGCATTGGGATTAAAGGCGTGTGCTACTACACCTTGAACTCACAGATCTGTTCGTCTCTGCCTTCTAGGCACTGGGATTAAAGGCGTGTGCTACCACACCTTGAAGTTTACTTGAGGTTTACTTTAAGAATTTTAACTTTTAGTCTGCATATATTTTTAACACACAGTAAACCATTCAGAAATTTTCTCTGTCTTTGAATCTCTCTTTACTGTATATCTCTCTTTTTCTGACGACAAGAGCCTTTAATTTGCCAAGCAATATCAGTAGGACTAAAGGCGTGGCTTTGCCAGCTAGATCCAGTCCATTCCTTAGCTTTCCAGCCTCATGGTGGAAATACAGGCTGCAGCCATGTTTATAGCATTTCAAGGTCCCTGCCAGCCAGCGAGCTACAACAGACAACATTCAAGTCCTCTCTCGGTAGCCGGCCCTCCTGCCTCAAACGGTCAGAGTTTGCCCTGGCAGGATGGCCCAGAAAGCCGGCATTTTTAAACGGCACAGCTTTTTTCCTGCTACGGCTGAAAACCGAAAAGCATGCGTTCAGCTTTTCGTCAACACCATTTAAGTGTTTTGTGGCAGGACCTCTTAATGAGCTGCAGGGTTTGCAGCTAAAGCTGAGTCAGGAAGCCTCTTGGGGCTACCAGGTAGGAGCGGCACTCAGCACTTTAATTCTGAGACTGAGCGTGCAGCACAGAAATTCTTTTCATCCAAGTTACATCCAGATCTGACATGCAGAGCACTGCGCAGTCTGAAAACACGTCTCTGTATGGCAGCAGGAATCCGCCATGCTCTTCCGCCTGCCTAAACCTGATTCTGCCTTCTTCCCAGGAGCAGGCGGGGAGCTCTGAGTCATCGTCAAGGTCTCAGAGCACTCTCCTTCAGATCCCAAGCGGGAACACAAACATAAAGCCAGAGTTTGCACTGGCGGCACAGCCCCAGGAAGCCACGCTTTGAAATGACACAGCGTTTTTTCTGCTGCTGTTGCCGAATCAGGAAATCTCTCTACATCACGCCACCAACAAACAGCAAAAATCTGTGTTAAACTCTCTCTCCCTTATTTTTAAGCCTTCT
Organism: Microtus pennsylvanicus; assembly: GCF_037038515.1. Taxonomy (NCBI): domain Eukaryota; kingdom Metazoa; phylum Chordata; class Mammalia; order Rodentia; family Cricetidae; genus Microtus; species Microtus pennsylvanicus. Next base: position 109,630,391 of record NC_134588.1, on the reverse strand, counting down.
CAGGTTTTTTAAGTGGGTTTAGTTAGCCACACGTCTGGGCGCCATTTGTAGTAATAGGGGCGGCGGTAGGGTTGCGTCCCCAATACCCCAGCCGCCCGGCTCCGGCTAGCTTATGCCCCAAAATAATTACACACAAACTGTATTCATTTAAACACTGCTTGACCCATTTCTAATCATCTGTGTAGCGCCCCTAGGTGCGCTTACCGGGAAGATTCTAGCCTAAGTCCATCCTGGGTCGGAGCTGGGGCATGGTGTGCGTCTTCCCTGGAGCAGGTAGCATGGCGTCTCTCTGAAGGCGTCTGCTCCGGAGAGGAGAGCTGTGGAGTCTGACCTCACTTCCTCTTCCTCCCAGCCTTCCCTTCTGTTTACTCCACCCACCTAAGGGTGGGCCTATCAAATGGGCCTAGCAGTTTCTTTATTGCTTAAACAATGAAATCAACAGATTGATATATGACACTCCCACATCAGGCGTTGTGCACTGCAGACAGGTGTTGTGCACTGCAGACAGGCGTTGTGCACTGCAGACAGGCGTTGTGCACTGCAGACAGGCGTTGTGCACTGCAGACAGGTGTTGTGCACTGCAGACAAGTGTTGTGCACTGCAGACAGGCGTTGTGCACTGCAGACAGGTGTTGTGCACTGCAGACAGGCGTTGTGCACTGCAGACAGGTGTTGTGCACTGCAGACAGGTGTTGTGCACTGCAGACAAGTGTTGTGCACTGCAGACAGGTGTTGTGCACTGCAGACAGGTGTTGTGCACTGCAGACAGGTGTTGTGCGCTGCAGACAGGTGTTGTGCACTGCAGACAGGTGTTGTGCACTGCAGACAGGTGTTGTGCACTGCAGACAGGTGTTGTGCACTGCAGACAGGTGTTGTGCACTGCAGACAGGTGTTGTGCGCTGCAGACAGGTGTTGTGCACTGCAGACAGGTGTTGAGCACTGCAGACAGGTGGCATGACTCTGTCACCCTAGCTACTCAGAAGACGGAGGCAGAAGGATTGCAAGTTCAAGCCTGAACTGCAGAGCGAGTTCTAGGACAGCCTGTGAAATTTAGGGAAGACCCTGTTTCAAAACACAAAGTTTAAAAAGGGCTGGGTATAACTTAGTAGCTAAATGCTGGCCTCATGTGCAAGGTTCTAAGCTCAGCCCCCAGTGCTGGGTGGTACTGGGTGAAAGTAAGGTTATCCCCACCCTCACCAGTGTCATTTTAATAAAAAATAAATATAATAATTAAAAAATCCAGATTAATAATCTGGATAATCAGATAGTGAGTGAGAAGCCTTAAAAAGTCACGATAAAAAAGCCTAGCGAGGTCGACCTGTAAGACGGTAGCTCTCACAGTGCAGCCTGATGGCCCGAGTTTGGTCTCCCGAACCCATGTGGTAGAGGAAAAACAACTCCCGCGGGTTATGTGCACACACACACCGGGGTGCACACACAATTATAACAAACAACCTAGGCAAGGACATCCATCCTTCGTGTTTAGGCAGTATTTTCACAACCGGGGTGGGGGTGGGGGAGCTGCTTGGCTTGGCCCCCTAAAGAATCCCACCTGGGCATTTTAGGCCTTGAGTCAAATTGAGGAACGCTTCTCCTCTCTCCCCAGCCCTCTCTACAGAGAACTAAACCACGGGGAAACAATCCTATAATTTTAACTGTATTTATAAACCCTCCGTCCTTTATGTAATGCCTCTTTCTGCTCTGTGCTTAGCCCCAGCGTTGCTATTTTCTCAGAGGAAATCAGAGGAAAGAGATGGTAATTATAGGTCAAGCGTCAGCTCCGGAAGCGGGACAGGCAGAGAGGAGCTGAGTACTCCCTGCCTCTTCCGGGTACATCCTGGACACCCCCACTTTCCCCGTGTCTAGGTCAGCTTTCCACCTCCGCATCCTTGTGTCTCTGCTGTCTGTCATTTGCCAGCCCAGCACGGGACAAAACAGAAAGGGAATTGTTTAAAAGACAGTTAAAACTTTATGGTGCTTGGGTAGGCCTGCCTCTTGGAGACAATTCAAACGGGAAAGAAAAGAAGAAAGAAAAGAAATAAAACCAAACCACAACATTTCAGGTCATTGGCCTTTTTAAATAGACCGCCGGCAATATTTACTGCTCCTGAAATAGCAGTCACATGGAATAAGACCGTGTTGGTAAAGCCTGCAAAACAAAGGACAATTTACAGGCTGCCATGCTCACTGAGGGACCTCTGTTTGCTGGCTGATCCGGCTCTGCTTCCTGGCCGTCCCTGCCACCTTCTGCCCAAGGCCTCCAGGAGGCGGATACAAGTCAAGGTCAGGCTGCCCAGGAACCCTTCTCACCTTAAGATGGGAAGCGGGAGGATGAAGAGAATGCGGCCTTTGCATCTACCACAGAACGGTGCCCAGGGAGGAAACACCGCGGCTGTTACAAGAGCATCTGCCAGCTGTATCCTGTCTCTCCACCAAGCCATCTTATCTCCTCTTTCTCCTTTTCCTCTGCGTCTCCCCTTATCCTCTCCCCTCACACACCACAGACACACAGACACAGACAGGCACAGACAGACACACACAGACACAGACAGACACCCAGACACACAGATACAGACAGACACACACAGACACACAGACACATAGATACAGACAGACATACACACAGACACACATAGACACACAGATACACACAGACACACACAGACACAGACAGACACAGACAGACACAGACAGGCACAGACAGACACACACAGACACACACAGACACAGACAGACACCCAGACACACAGATACAGACAGACACACACAGACACACAGACACATAGATACAGACAGACACACACACAGACACACATAGACACACAGATACACACAGACACACACAGACACACACAGACACAGACAGACACCCAGACACACAGATACAGACAGACACACACAGACACACAGACACATAGATACAGACAGACACACACACAGACACACATAGACACACAGATACACACAGACACACACAGACACACACAGACACACACAGACACAGACAGACACAGACAGGCACAGACAGGCACAGACAGATACACACAGACACACACAGACACAGACAGACACCCAGACACACAGATACAGACAGACACACACAGACACATAGATACAGACAGACAGACACACAGACACACATAGACACACAGATACACACAGACACACACAGACACACAGAGGCACACATCTTTCTTATATTCTCCTGATCTCTCCATTTGACTGGGGTCTCCTTGGATCTCTATCAATTAGCTGTTGCCTGAAGGTCAAATATCACTAATGGTGGGTTAATGAACGAATGGGCCAGGTCGAGGCTGCCACGCGCTCACACAGGGACAGACTTTGGTAAGGACCACGGGAACTTTCTGGCCCTTGTTCTTTACATCCTTCTGCTCAGTTGACAGCACACAGTTAAGAAACCCATCATTGACAGTTAGTTGTCCTATTTATAAACACTACGCTCCTCCAAACCGTCCATGTCATTTATGCCAGGTGTTTTCAAGGCCTTAGGAATTGTTCGAAGCAGCTGGAGAAGCAGAAAGAGGTGTGGTGTTAACATGGCTACATCAGAGAACTACGACAGAGGGCCAAGGGAGACTCATCCCAGACCTCGGAGAGGGTCCTCCAGCGTATTCTACCACCCGAATCTCTGGCTTCTCAAACATGGGGCGCTTCACAGACAGTCAAGATCACCACCAGGAGAGACACGAAGCGGCCTTCCCTGGGTGTCTTGGGTTCCTTCCTTTACATCACTACCTTGAGGGGACCCATTTTGATTTCTTTTCCACGTGTCAAATGCAAGGCAAATGCGGAAGAGTTAGAGACGGGCAAGTGTGGCAAACACCTGGGATCTCAGCGTTTGGAGGCCCAGACACAAGCGTGAGGCTAAGCTGGTCTACAGAACGAGTTCAAGACCAGCCTGTCATGTAATGAGAGTCTGTTTCAAGCAAATACATACACACAAAAACAGATGGTCAGAGAAGTATGCAGTATATTCCTTTCGCCCAAATGATAGACAGTTATGAGTGTAAAGAAAATTGTTTGAGGTCTCCTGTGAAGTCTGTCTGCCTGTGTGCTCAGCATGATGCTAATGGCACTGGGGAGTCTGCCTGTGTCTATGGGGTTGTGATGTAGCAGGAACTGTGCTTCTGTTGCTAACAGCCACCTCTGGCTCTCTCAGGAAGAGGCACCACTTTTGCTTGGGACCACGGATGGCTTAAAGGACTGGACATCATCTGCCCAGAGAGCAACCTTAACCCGTGATTGGAAAGTATGGGACGTGCCTGTCACACTGAGGTCTGGTACGTACACATCATGACTGCCCCCTCTGTGGGACTTGACTCAAACCCTCACCCTGTTTTGGATCCCACATAGTCCCTGAGCTGCTCTCCAATCTCACACTGGAGTCTTCCTGGGAACACATCCTCATAACCTTTGCCCCAAAGTCTTCTATGCACTTCTGGGAAAACCTAGCCAAGGAGAGTTTGGTTGTGCCTCTGGAGCCAGTCCAGCCCAGTCCTCACAGTCAGAAGAATGAGAGATGAAGGGATGAAGGCTGGGTCTGCTTATGGATGGAGAAATGAAGGGATGAAGGCTGGGTCTGCTTACAGATGGAGCAAGGGAGAAAGGTGGTATCTCCAGGTTCTGTGTAGAATCCACTCCCAGGGCTAAGAAGGGAGGCCTGCTGGGAGCTAACCTCCACCTGATGCCTTTCCAGAATACTAGAAGACAGAATGGAGACTGGAGGACAAGTCTCAAAGTGGACTGAGGTTGAGCCTGCCCTCTGGAGGTGTTGGGGGATGCTCAGGACGAGGAAGGAAGCACAGTTGCTTGCTACAACATGGGTACCCCTGACACACTGTGCTGAGTGCAACAGATACAAAATGCCATGGAGTTACTTTCACATCAAACACCAGGCTAGTGATGAAGACAGCAGTGGCCAGGGGCTGAGGCAGGGGTGGGAAGAGACCGAAATATTCTGGAATGAGCTGGTGGACCTGGAGCAGGACCTCGAGGGGACTTAAAACCCCAGAAATGCACACTTTAAAGGGCGCATCTTGTGAGGCCTGGGGATAGCTCAGCCTTTAAAACAAACAAGGGAACCTTTGTGTGGTAGAGGGGCTGAATGCCTGATGGACGGGGATGTCACACGTTAGGGCACTGTCGGTTCCTGGGGTCGGTTCTGCCCTTCACGAGCTGCAAGCTCGCCTTCCTTCTCTGAGGTCCTATCAAATCCTGACCAAAGGCAACTGGGTAGGGCAATGTGTCTGGTTTACACATTACAGACACCATCAAGGGAAGCCAAGGCAGGAACAGAAGCAGAGACCACAGGGGAATGCGGCTTGCTGGCCTGATTTCCATGACTTGCTTCTCCAGCTTTCTTATACAGCCCAGGGCCCCTACCTGGGGTGGAACCATCCACGGTGTGCAGAAGGCCCTTCCACATCAGGCAGCAATCAAGAAAATGCCCTATAGATATGCCCACAGGCCAATCTCATGAAGGCAATTCCTCACAGAAGTTCCCTCCTCACCAGCGACTCTGGTTTGTGTCAAGTTGACAAAAACTAAGCAGCCCAGGCGGATGTGGGCCATGCTCACTGGGATCTCTGGTGCCGTGTGAGACAGTGTGTAGCCCAGCGCTTGGCATATGCAGTAGAGCCAAGATAGACAGGTGCTGCGTACGGTATCCCCGGTTAGTTATTGCGGTGATTGGCATTGTCAACTGGTCAACATCTAGAATGACCCAGGAACATGCCTATGAGCACAGCTGTGAGGGATTGTCCAGATGAGGTGAGCCTGCAGGTGTCCTGTGAAGGACTGAGGTGAGCCTGCAGGTGTCCTGTGAAGGACTGGGGTGAGCCTGCAGGTGTCCTGTGAAGGACTGAGGTGAGCCTGCAGGTGTCCTGTGAAGGACTGGGGTGAGCCTGCAGGTGTCCTGTGAAGGACTAGCTTGACTCTGCTGAGGTGGGAAGACTTACCGTAAAAGCGGGCAACACCATTCCCTGGGCTTTGGACCCTAAACTCCCTAAAAAGTGGGTTGCTTGCTCGTTCATCTGTTTCCTGACTGCTAATACAATGTGACCAACTCCTCAAGCACCATCTCCATGGCTCCTCTGCCCCATGATGGCCTCTGTCTGCCGACTGTAAGGCAAACCAAACCTCTTCTCCCTTCGGTTGCTCAGATTTTTGAGGGTTTTTTTTTTTGTTTGTCTGGTTGTTTGTTTGTTTGAGGGCAGTGTTTCTCTGTGTAGCCCTGACTGTTCTAGAACTCACAGAGATCCTCCTTCCTCTGCCTCCTGAGTGTCTCCTGAGGTTTAAAGGTGTGTATCACCACTCTCTGGCTTGGTCAGGGTGTTTTAAAAGACACTAAGACAGTTATGAACTTCATGAGTTTCTTCAGCGCTTGGGAGAGCACAAGCTAGAATGTTGTAGATTTTTAAAATTGTTTGAGGAGTGTCCATTTGCTTTCCCCAGTTACAAGGTAATCAGTCTTTCTTAAGAACACTGTCTCTTTAGGCAAAGGGATCCCCTCTTTCTTTGCTGGTCCAGCCTGGGTGTTAGTGACCAGGCACCAGCATCTCCCCTGTGAGGCCCTCACAATGCACAGGGCTCTGTTCTGTTTGCAGAAAACCTTCCCAGATCCTCCTCCAAGACTCAGGGCTGGTTCATGGGCCAAGAGGTCTGTCTCGTCTCCTCTGCCCTGTGCTTCTCAGTGCTACCTGATCCCTTCAACAAAAAAGCAGCTTTGATTTCTGGAGGTCATTGTGGCTGATTTTCCTTGATCACGATACACTCTAACATGAAATAGGCTAATCATGATAACACCGCTGATATTAAAGCCCTAATGACCAAAGCCAGCTCCAAAGTCTGTAATTTCCTCTTTGTGGAAGAATGAGTTCATGTACGAGAGTTTAGCTCCCTCGATCCCGCCATTCCAACCCCCACAGTGCCTATGCGTCGCTGATTCAGAGTAGAACATTTTCTGACTGAATTTGCTCCTCCTCTAATGACCGTCAGGAATCCGTGCAATGTCCCAGCGTTCCGAGCGCTGAGCCGCGTCCTCTCCTCACCTCCACCCAGTGAAGGACAGTAGCGTTGCCCTCTCTCCGCATATGAAATGGGTCCGCATTTCATAGGAATCTGTTTCCAGAGGTCCACACAGGGTGTTCCCTGGGCACTGGGTGTTCCCTGGGATGTAGAAAAATGTCACTTCCTGGTTCCAGAGTTGGCACTGTACCTGCCCACCTGACCATTGGCTTTGAGCCAGAGATAGCCCAAGGGTTCTATCTAAACTAGCATGTTTCCAATGGCCTGAGTCACAGCTGCAGCTCCTGCCTCCTGCGGGAATCTGTGTGTCTGTGCTTGCTGAGGTTTGTATAGTCAGACTGGGTGCTGGAGTGTGTGTGTGTGTGTGTGTGTGTGTGTGTGTGTGTGTGTGTGTGTGTGTGTTTGTGTGTGTTGGTAGCTGGAGTGCCCAAGTGTCTATTAAAAAAATCAATATTTATAAAGAAATATCAAAGCAATCAAGAAACAAAGCTCTCATTCACTCCAGCTCTGAGTATCTACCTTCGACTAGGTCACGGAGTTAAAGTATGAAGGAGACACAGATCTTAAGATTCAAAGACTTACAAATAGCATAAAATATCTCAGAGTAACTCTAACCAAAGAAGTGGAAGACTTGTATGACAAGAACTTTAAATCTTTGAAGAAAGAAATTGAAGAAGACACCAGAAAGAGGAAAGGTTTCCCATGCTCTTGGATAGGTAGAATTAACTTAGTAAAACTGGCAATATTACCAAAAGCAATCAAAGATTCAATGCAATGCCCATCACAATCCCAGCAGAATTCTTCACAGACCTCGAAAGAATGGTACTCAACTTTATATGGAAAAGAAAAAAGCCCAGGATAGCCAAAACAATTCTGTACAATAAAAGAATTTCTGAAGACATCACAATCCCTGACCTCAAACTCTCCTACAGAGCTACAGTACTGAAAACAGCCTGGTATAAGAACAGACAGGAGGACCAATGGAACCGAATAGAAGATCCAGATATTAATCCACACATTTTCGAACACCTGGTTTTTGACCAAGAAGCAAAAAATATCAAATGAAAAAAAGAAAGCATATTTAACAAATGGTGCAGGCATAACTGAATATCAACATGTAAAAGAGTGAAAATAGACCCATATCTATCACCATGCACAAAACTCAAGTCCAAACAGATCAAAGACCTCAACATAAAGCCAGCCACACTGAACCTCACAGAAGAGAAAGTGAGAAGTACACTTGAATACATTGGCACAGGAGACCACTTCCTAAATATAACCCCAGAAGCACAGACACTGAGAGAAACAATAAATGGGACCTCCTGAAACTGAAAAGCTTCTGTAAAGCAAAGGATACGGTCAACAAGACAAAATGACAGCCTACAGAATGGGAAAAGATCTTCACCAACCCCACATCAGACAGAGGTCTGATCTCTAAAATATACAAAGAACTCAAGAAATTGGTCATCAAAGAACAAGTAATCCAATAAAAAAAAATGGAGTACAGACCTAAACAGAGAACTCTCAACAGAGGAATCTAAAATGGCTGAAAGGAAATGCCCAACATTTTAGTCATCAGAGAAATGCAAATCAAAACAACTCTGAGATTCCATCTTATACCTTTAAGAATGGCCAAGATCAAAAACACTGATGACAACTTATGCTGGAGAGGTTGTAGGGTAAAGGGAACATTCCTGCATTGCTGGTGGGAGTGCAAGCTGGTACAACCCCTTTGGATGTCAGTGTGGCGATTTCTCAGAAAATTAGGAAACAACCTTTCTCAAGACCCAGCAATACCACCTTTGGGTGTATATCCAAAGGATGCTCAATCATGCCACAAGGACATGTGCTCAACTATGTTCATAGCAGCATTGTTTGTCATAGCCAGAACCTGGAAGCAACCTAAATGCCCTTCGACTGAAGAATGGATAAAGAAAATGTGGTACAATGGAGTACTACACAGCAGAAAAAGATAATGACATCTTGAATTTTGCAGGCAAATGGATGGAGCTAGAAAAGATCATTTTGAGTGAGGTAACCCAGACCCAGAAAGACAATTATCACATGCACTCACTCATAAGTGGTTTTAAAACATAAAGCAAAGAAAATCAGCCTACAAATCACAATCCCAGAGAACTTAGACAACAATGAGGACCCTAAGAGAGACTTACAAAGATCTAATCTACATGGGAAGTAGAAAAAGGCAAGCACTCCTGAGTAAATTGGGAGCATGGGGACCTTGGGAGAGGGTTGAAGTGGAGGAGAGAGGCAGGAAGAAGAGCAGAGAAAAATGTAGAGCTCAATAAGAATTGATAATAAAAAAGATCCAAAGGCTTTGGGATAGGGAAGGTAAATATATAAATTAATTACTGCAAGTCAGAGTCATTGGACAAATTACCAAGAGATCAAAGAGGAAACATTGCTATCACCAAGGGGAAATGTGGAGGCGACATTTTAAATGTATCTCTAAATGTAGCGCACACACACACACACACACAATCAAAAGGAGAAAATATTTCCCAAAGTTAGGGTTGGATGGAGTGGGAGGGAGGAGGGAGAGCCGTAAAGCCACGCAAGGCTGAGCAAATAGCAAGTGTGAAAGTTCTGGAACACTCAGGTGCGTGGACTCCAGGCTGGGATACAGGGAGACTTAGACATGAGGGTGCAAAGGGGTGGACTGATGGGGGTGGAACACGGGCACGGTCATGGTAGTGTCTGTCAAACAGGCTCTGTAGCTGGACTCCTAATCCTCCTGCCTCCACCTCCTAAGAGCTGGGATCCAGGGACGTGCCTCCACGCCAGGCTCCCTTTGGTGTTTTATAAGAATTGGACAGTGTTCTGGAGGAAGGGCCAGAGTTAGGAAGGCTTGAACAGGAAAGCGGCCATGATTAGGATACATCTTGGGGTCCTGACTGCCCAGGAGAATCATCTGAGGGGTGCCTGGCCTCAGGTATTTGGATTGGTTTGATCTAGGTAGTCTGGGATAATGTGGTCTAAAATGTTCTCAGCCTAGCGTGGGAGCCATCAGCATCTGAGTGGTTAAGAGTGTAAACTTGGCTGGGAGCGATGGCTCAGCAGTTCAGAGAGAGACTGGCTGCTCTTCCAGAGTAGGTGAGTTTGATTCTAATAACCTTGTCACCACGCCACCGTAGGTAGCTCCAGCCTCAGGGTATCTGACACCCTCTTCTGGCCTCTGGATCATATGTGGTACAGACATGCATGCACATAAAATACCCATGCACATAAAATAAAATGAAAGAAAAAAGGAATACAGGTTCTTAGCTATTGCAGGGGCATTGGGCCAACTCTCTTAGTATTATTAATGCCCCCATCTGTACAAGGTGAGAAAGCTGCCTCTTTAACCTTGAGGTAAAACAGGTCAGACACAGAGGGCTTGAACCCTGTTGCTAGCCAAGGGAACAACTCACGGCAGCTCCCCTCCTTACTTTGAAATGATCCAGGAAAGAGGTGGTGAGGGTGGGAGCTGAGTCAGAAAAGGCAGGTTGAGGAGAGCAGAGAGCCTGAACGGTTTTTTAAAAAAAGCATACTATACACGAAGGTGGGGCTTGGTGGACACGTATAGATGGATGAGAAGAATTAAAGAGGGTTTCCTGATGCCAGGAGGCGGCAAAAAAGCAGAAGGCCAGGGCGGGGCAGAGTGTAAGATGTTATCAATGCAGTACAGTACCAAATCTGTGGGCCATCAGGTGAGACCTCCTACGGGGAGGGGGTAAGAGGGTCGCGATCAAGGGAGCCTTGTCTGTGCGGAGCTGTGAACGTATGGGCAAATCCTAGAGCTACAGAAACAGACATCGCTAAGGAAAGGATGAGCGTGAGCGAAGAGATGAGGTTGCATTTAGAGTGTGGGAAGTGCTCAAACATGAGAAGAAAGGGGCCTATGACCAACCCGGGGAATGAAGTAAGGTTATACAGAAAGCATAAACCGACAGGGACCATCATGAAGAAAACAACTAGGAATAGTTAGCAGTTACCTACTGAAGAAAGTCTGGGCTGGAAAAAGCTTGAGAGCCCTGAGAAAAATAATCAGATTTTGTGTGTGTGTGTGTGTGGAGGGCGGGTTTCAAGACAGGGTTTCTCTGTGTAGCTTTGGAGCCTGTCCTGGAATTCACTCTGTAGATCAGGCTGACCTCAAACTCAGAGATCTACCTGCCTCTGCCTCCCAAGTTCTGGGATTAAAGGTGTGCGCTACCACCACCCAGCTAATAATCAGATTTTAAAAGACAAATCTCTCTGGATATTGTGGCACACACCTTTAGTCCCACTATGGAGGCAGAGGGAAGTGGATCTCTGGGAGTTTGAGGCCACTGTGGTCTAAAATGTGACCAATATAGTGACCGGCCAGTAAAGACTACACAGAGAGAGATGCTGTCAAAAAACAAAAACCAGCCGCTTGCTTCCAGGAGGCACAGAAAAGACTTCCACATTCTCTCATGCTGTCCACACCCTGACCACATTTTCTTTTCGTCTGGGGGCAGCCCAGAGCCAAGCAGAACAGTGGTAGCTGCAGTAATGTCTTGCCCTGTGCTGGTCCTATGATGGCGGGAACTGCGTTCGTCACACAGCAAAGTGGTCCGCATGCACTTTGTACCCTTGCTTAAGGTTCTCAGGTGCCACAGAGGAGAAGTAAATACCACTCTAAGGAAACTTCCTGCCATTTGTAGATGCTAGTGGATGGGCCACTTCATCCACTGTCAGCTCCCTAGCAGTCAGGAGGACACGTCCCCAAAGTCACCAAAAGGCATGAGTGACCAGGCTTTCCCCAAGGCTCAGAAAGCTCTCAGGAGCAGCAGCCTTGGGCTGCGGGTGACTGTGAAGTGCGTATCTGGTGTTACTGGGTTTCCAGTCACATGTCTGGAGCCAGCAGCGGCAGTTCAGGCCCCATCCTAGACCTGACTCTGAAGGCTGGACTCCGGCAGTCTTTTTATTAATTAATTTAGATAATTTTGGTGGCCCTAGGATTGAACCTAGGGCTTCAAGCTTGTTAAACAAACATTTTATTACTGAGCTGTGTCCTCCACCCTCTATTTGTTCCTTTGATTTGGGAACTCAGTGCTGGCTGTCCTGAAACAATACATAGAGCAGGCTAGTCTCAAACTGTTTACGAGCCTCCTGCCGTTGTCTCTAGAGTGGTGGAGTATCATAGAGTAGTGGAGGCTACTACAACAGCTTTCAGTACGTTTGTCTTCTTATTTAACTTTATGTGGGAACATCGTGTGTGCGCACACACATGACATGCATGTATAGATCAGAAGACAACGGTATGGTCACTTCTCTCCTACTTTTCCACAGGTCCCCTGGGTACCAGACTCAGGTTGTCCAGCTTGTGGGACTAGCAATTTTTCTCACCGAGCCATATCAGCATCCCTAATCTTTATTTAATATTTATCTTTAATGTGTATATATGCATGTCTGAGTGCATGTCTGTATACCACATGCATGCAGAATCCTGTGGAAGTCAAAAGAGGGCGTCAGATACCCTGGAAGTGGAATTATAGATGGTCGTAAGCTGCTATTTGGATACTGGTAACTGAACCTGGGTCCTCTGCAAGAGCAGCAAGTGGTCCTAGCCACTGGGCCACCCACACCCCAATCTGTTTTTAACACACCCTCCCTGCCCTGTACAATGGTGAGATCCCATCTCCTCTTCTCACCTCTCTCCCTAGAGCACAACAGAGCAAGTGTTGCTGGGCCCGTGAGAGCTGAAGACCTGGTTGACACAGACTGTTCCTGTGCTCACCCCACACATTCAGGCACACACACACACACACACACACAACATAAAAATCCTAGATGAGAAGTAGAAAAAGGCAAAATCTCCTGAGTAAACTGGGATCATGGGGATCATGGGGGAAGGTCGAAGGGGAGGGGAGAGGAGGGAGAGTGGAGAAAAATATATAGCTCAATAAAAACAACTTTTAAAAAATCCTAGATGATGCAAGGCCCTACTGCAATCTCCAGTACTGCAAACAAACAAAGGAAAGCAGAGGGCTAGGCCCCGTGGCACAGGCCTGTACTACTTACTTAGGAGGCTGAGGCAGGAGGATCAAAAAATTAAAGAACAGCCTCAAGTATACAGTGAGTTCAAGGCTGATTTAAGCAATTTAGTAAGGGCCTGTCTCAAATTTAAAAAACTAGAGTAAAAGAAAATTTAAAAAAGGAAGAAGAGGAGGCCAATGTGGGGAAATAAGAAATAAGTATGGTGAAACTGGCTGGCTGCTGAAACCAGCAGACGGTTGGTGGTGTAAGGCTGGAAGTTTCTGTAACCCAAGGTTTGGTTCTGCTTGCCTGTATTTCAGTGTGTAGAGGGCTTGGGCAGGGCTGATGAGAACTGGAGTCTCTAGAGGAAGATTTGTGAGACTAAGCTGTGTCTTCTCTCCCTCCCCTTCCCTGAAGTGTGCCTTCCTCCCTTCTCCTCCCCTTCATTTCCCTCCCCTCTCCTTCCCTCTCCTCCCCTCTCCTTTCCTCTTCTTCCTTCTCTTTCCCTCCCTTCTTCTCCCCTCCCCTTTCTTTTCCATCCTTCCCTTCCTCTCCCCTCCCTCTCCTTCTCCCCCACCCCATCTCCTCTGCCTTCCCCTTCCCCCCTCCTCTTCCTCTCCTCTCCCTACCCTCCTGAGTTAATGCCCTCTAAGCCCAGAAGGTTCAGGGTTAAAAGCAGTCACCAGGCAGGGTGGGCAGAGAGTGGTGGGTATGAGCGCCAGTAGGCTCATACCCACCAGTGGGGAGCTTGCCTGGGGACTTCTGCAGGCAGATTACAGAGGAACTTGAAGAACGGAGACCTCTGGGTCACGGCCTTGTACCCTAGGTGGTGTTGCAGCCTCTGTGCATAGCACCGTGGTGCAATCAGGAAACTCAAGTAGTCATGGTGGCCTCAGGTGGGGGCTGTTGCTTCCTCCAGGCTGAGAAGTGACAGGGGCTCACTTTGCAGGGAGGGAGGGTTAAGGGGCCACCTCTGCAGACTCTGCTGGTGGCTCTTCATGGAGCCAGCACAGGAGTGATGAGCTTGGTTGCTTGCAAACCTAGCATTGCGGAGGATGAGGCACAGGCACTGCTGAAAGTTTGGGTCCAGTCTGGGCCACACAGCGAACCCGAGCCTGGGCTAACAATCTAAACCCGGTTTGAGGAAACCGAATGTGAGTGGTGAGGGAGTGTCGGGAACGCGGCTCCACAGTCCCAAGGAGCCCTGGGCTTCCAGTGTGCCACAGGAGTGAGCTCTTCCTCCGGCCCATCAGCTGTCAGCGGGACAACACAGATGAGGACTGAGGAGCAGCCTGGGGTCTGGAGGTGGGGCCAGCTCTGTCACCATCCCCTGCCTGAGATACCCTGAATCCCTTCTCTAGATGTCCTCAGTGGGTGTGGACGGCCTCCCAAACCGCAGAACTGGGGTGGGGGGTGCCTTTCTCTCATGCCTGTTTAATTATGGGACTAACAAGGGGACAAAAACCCGGTCACATGAGGGTTTCAAGTCCGAGATGGCTTCAGCTGTGGAAGTGACACCGGTTGTGCAACAAGGGTTTCAGGGTGAGAAAGTCATGTTTGATCTTGGTCTGATGGTCTGACCATCTACAAAACACTGTCCCTTTGGGGAGTGGCGGGTGAAGCAGTGACGCCTCCTCCCATCCCACAAGCAAGCAAGAAAGGGAGAAAGGCCTGGTGTTCGGTGGCAATCTTAGGAGCCACTTGTTGGCTGTTTCTGATTCATTTCAGAAAATGACAGCAAGAGGCCAAAGACATAGAAGGTAGATTTTTTTCTCAACTGTCTTCCTTCCTGTTAAAAAACCTCCCAAGCTCAGCCCATTGCCTCCCTTTATCCCTCCCTCCCCCCACCACAAACCCACTTCCTCCCCAGACCTGGCCCACCCATTAACACTGCTTCTCCCCTGTCCCTTCTGCTCCTTCCCCCACAGCTGCCAGCTCAGGGTCATGCCCAAGCAGCCAGATACTGGCCAAGATTCTTACCTCACTCGGCAGCTCTGGGCAGAGCTGGCAGCACAGCTGGGTCACCTTGGGAGAAGGCAGGAGTGACTGGGGGGAGTGGCCTGAGAGCAAAGCCTACGGCAGCCTGGTCTTGCAATCATTTCAAATATGGCATAGGAGAGCCACTCCTAATATTCCGCGGAGAGCTACCACTGAGGGATGCTGGCTTTCAAATGCGTGCAAAATTCCCTGCTCAGACTACATTTATCCGCCTCCCCGAGGGAGCACATGAAAGGTGTGGCCTCTCCCTTTAGAGACAGCGACCTGGTGGGAGCTTGCAGGGGTACAGACTCAAACACACCTGACTCCAGGTCCCCTGCTGACCATCATGGCAAGCAGCTTCAAAGGGCGTTTATTTACCTGGACTTCTTCCCACCTGCTGAAGTGGGAAACAAGAAGCCATTTAGAGGGGAAGCTGGTTGCCAGGAGCCAGGCTGAGACTGCTCCAGAAGCCCCAGGGACCTATAATTGGTCATCTGCAGGGCAGCCTGCTCTTTCTCAAAGGGGCTGTTGCCAAGACTCCTGCAAGCCAGGCCTCTGGGCCCGCATCCTAGTCGGTATAGTGGTAATAGAGCCAAGGTCACAGGCACACTCCTAACTTTAGCTAACATTTCTCAAGAGCAGTCCACTGGGTGGGGGTGAAAATGCCTTAGCTCAACACTCTAATTTTTCAAATAAATAAATAACCCATAAAATCGTCTGCAATACAGATGGATGTCAAGGGTTATAGACATTTTTAAAATAGTTTCTATTTGCAATAGGAAAGACCTAATATTTCAGTGAATCTCAACCCCCAAAAGGCCAAATTAGAAACCTACTCCCTTCTCCCTGAGATGGTATCCTGGGAGGTGAGAGCTGTGACTTCCCAGTCAGGGCACCTCCACTGTGTGTGCAGCGCTGGGTGGGCTCGGCAGAGAACCCTGGATGCTTGTGCAGGAGACAGGGCACACACTCCTGCACACAGAAAGAGGCATGGAGTCGGATGGTGGTGGTGCACACCTTTAATCCCAGCACTTGGGAGGCAGAGGCAGGCAGATCTCTGAGCTCAAAGCCAACCTGGTCTACATAGAACTTCAGGACAACCAGGGTTATGCAGAGAAACCCTGTCTCAAAACCAAAAAACAAAACAAAAAAAAATAGGCATAGAAACATGTAACTGAAACACAGCACAGATAACAATGAGGTGCAGAGAGGTGGAGAGAGGGGCTGCGGGACTTTAAACAAGAAACAAGCTTCTGAAAGAGGGAAAGCACAAAGCTCTCGGGGCTGAAACGTTGGGTCGAGGTGAAGATGATCACATTTGCACAGAGACCCAGATCCTGGCTGGAACAGGCAGGTTCACATTTGAATCTAAACATAAAGCTTAGGATGCAGTGAGAGGCCTGAGGCTGGCCTGGAACTCTCAACAATCCTCCTGCCTCAGCCTCTCACATGCTAGGATTACAAGGTATGGACCAACATGACTGGCTAGGATGAAACAGTAAAAGCAGCGTGTGATTCTGCGAGCAGTAGTCTGCCTCTACTGGAGGGCGGGGAGAGAGCAGAGCTTTTGTGGAGAATGTGACATCCTTCTCCATTCTGCCCTGTCACCTCTCACCCGCCCACTCCCAGCGTTTCTTTCTCCTCTTGGGCTAGTCAGTACACGCACCAAGAATGCTGTGAAGGCTGTGCAATTCTACTTCCGCTGAAGAATATCCGAGCAAGGCTGGTGCAGCACCTCCACATGAATCTCTACGATTCTATTCAGTGTCCTTCGAAGACACCAGAGGATTAAAGTGACGTGCTCGGAAGAGGCTACCAAAGCCTTTTTTTTTCTTCTTTTCCTTTCCCTTCCTGGCACTGGGGAGAGGGGAGGTGAACCCAGAATCTGATGTGTAATAGAGAAGAAGGCAAGCTCTCCGCCATTGATCTGTTCTAGGCCTATCCTAAGCCTTATACTCCAGGCTTTCACCATTCCAAAAACCCAGGGAAATGTTGGGCCCTTGGCACTAGGAGCCTGGATATTCACGATCATCTTGCTTTTTGCCTAGAATAGGCTGGAGGTAGGAAGGGTGAATGGACAGACAACGGACAGATCTAGTTTCATAGCCACACCCTGATGCCACAGTCTCCCCTGTCAACCGCTGTAGATCTCTGCTGTGAGAACTTTAACCTAGTTTGAGTGATTTTCCCTCCGTGTGGTTTAAATGTCCATCTGATTGCTAATGTGCAGTAGATATTACAGCATCTTTTATTCATCCCTTTCCACATGGGAAATAGAACTGTCCAAGTTCATTAAAAAACCAGCATTGGAGATTTTGGCTTAGGGGCTGAGAATAAAGTTAGAAAGTGTCTGGACCTGGTTGGATGAAGAGAACATGAGACAGTAATCAAGCTGGCTGGGTCTCGGTGTGCATGCTGATGTCTTCTGGGGAGACAGGAGAAATGCCATTCACCCAAGACAGGGTACCAACAGACCAGGGCAACACGGCCACTCAAGTCTAGCTTAGTGAACAGTGAGTTTAACAGGAGCTGCTTACAGAAAGAAGCGTGGGTGAGGTTTTCAGAGAGGAACTTGGACAACTTACAGACAGCTACCAAGGAAAAGCCTGTCTTCACCTCAACCATTGTCAACCACTTTTATGTCCTCAGGGAGGGAAGGGATAGCGCATGCCACTTTATGAATGAGCCTCTCACTTCCTTATGACAACCGGACAATTGGAGGGTCCTGTGGGTCAGGAACCATGCTGGTAACCACAACTACTCTGATTCATAACCACAACAGCCATGCCAATGCCTAGAGGACAGTCTGCAAACCACTTGTCTCTGAGTCCCGACCCTTGAGCCTAGAGGCCAACTTGACCGTATTAGATATGCCCCACCTCCAAGTCCAGTGATTGGTGGTCCTTGCCCATGGACAGTGTAAATCTCCACTTGAGCGTGACTGCCATCAGTGTTCCACGCCCAACGACAACTGTCTATCTTTAGAACAGAACTCGGAGGTGAGAAGTCACTTCAGCATTTTGCACACCTAGCCAAGCTCACACTGCGGTCGGTGACAAGGACGGAATCACATCTCTGGGTTCTCTCACACTGGCTCCCTCTGTCTTGCGGATTCACCATAAATTTGGAGCCACAGAAGTTCAAAACAAAGCTGAATCCCGTTGGGGGCTTTAAGCCCGTGAGTCACAGTTGAACAGTGGCTTCTTTCTTTCCATGTTAGCTGGGTTTTTCCTCCCCTGTGGCCCAAACACGAATCAACTTTGTGACAATAATTCATTCAGTGCTGCCTGGAAGCAGGCACTGAGTTGGGAGGTTACAAGCTCTGTAGTGGCCCAGGTAGCAACGTGTCTTCTGCTGAGAGAATGCTGGGGTAGGGGAAGGGCAGTGAGCCCAGCAAGCAGAGGTCCTGGATTCGTTCAGAGCTCAGCAAAGGCTGCCCGTGGAAGAAAGGCTTTCCAAATATCTAAAATGCCTAGGTGTGGGAGAAGAAGGCTCCAGAGGACAGAGGGAGCGAGCCAGCCCTGGGAATGAGCGCTCTGAGAACCGCACTGACTGGATTGGGACCTGCATCGCTATCGTATCTGTGTGGCCAAAAATAGTTGTTGGGGGTGCTTTGGGAAAGAAGCCCCTCCTTACCTGTGGGGGCCATGCTGCAGGAGGGCATCCATGGCTTACTGACCTCTGTCCATAGTGTCCCTGTCAGCTCTGCTCAGTCCTTCATGCTTACCTCAAACTTGAGCCTAAGACTTCTCTTCAGTGGTACTTTTTGTTCCTTATATGGGATACTGGGGTCTTCAGGTCAATTTTTTCCCTCTCTCTTCTAGTTTTTCCAAATGTCCCCATTTGTTGTTGGCTAAATATATCTTTAAAGCTCTTTTTATGCCCTGTTGGGGAATTTGCAAATTTTAAAATGTTAGCCCTGACATAACACGGGAGAAAATACACAAATTTCCCTTACTCAACAATCCAAGGCAACAGAGAACTAAATGCCAAATGTTTACACCAGACAGGAAATGCTCAAGGAATTGTAGGGGGAGGGATGCTGCCCTGGGGCTGGAGGCTAGACCTTAAGAGAAAGTGGAGAGGCAAGAGATTGAAGCCGCTACTCCAAGTGCAGTTTCCCGCTGGAGACAAAATAAATGGCCAGCCGTTAGGAGTGTGTGGCTTAGAGCTCCTGAAACAAACCCACCCCGGAACGCAAGAGTCACAGAATCTGCCGCACCTGCCCTGGGGTGCCTACCTCCGCTCAGCCACTTGGCCTCTCTTAGTCAGCTGAAGCAATGGATGGTTAAGGAACCCCTCTCAGGACTCTTGGGACCACATAATAATTGCTACTGGACCGTGACCCACTGACTGACAGAGGGCAGTTACTCTGTATCAGACAGGAGTCAGTCACCGTGACAGAGGGTAGTTACTCTGTATCAGACAGGAGTCAGTCACAGTGACAGAGGGCAGTTACTCTGTATCAAATGGGAGTCAGTCACAGTGACAGAGGGCAGTTACTCTGTATCAGACGGGAGTCAGTCACAGTGACAGAGGGCAGTTACTATGTATCAGACAGGAGTCAGTCACAGTGACAGAGGGCAGTTACTCTGTATCAAATGGGAGTCAGTCACAGTGACAGAGGGCAGTTACTCTGTATCAAATGGGAGTCAGTCACAGTGACAGAGGGCAGTTACTCTGTATCAGACGGGAGTCAGTCACCGTGACAGAGGGCAGTTACTCTGTATCAGACGGGAGTCAGTCACAGTGACAGAGGGCAGTTACTCTGTATCAAATGGGAGTCAGTCACAGTGACAGAGGGCAGTTACTCTGTATCAGACAGGAGTCAGTCACAGTGACAGAGGGCAGTTACTCTGTATCAGACGGGAGTCAGTCACAGTGACAGAGGGCAGTTACTCTGTATCAGACGGGAGTCAGTCACAGTGACAGAGGGCAGTTACTCTGTATCAGACGGGAGTCAGTCACCGTGACAGAGGGCAGTTACTCTGTATCAGACGGGAGTCAGTCACAGTGACAGAGGGCAGTTACTCTGTATCAGACGGGAGTCAGTCACAGTGACAGAGGGCAGTTACTCTGTATCAGACGGGAGTCAGTCACAGTGACAGAGGGCAGTTACTCTGTATCAGACGGGAGTCAGTCACAGTGACAGAGGGCAGTTACTCTGTATCAAATGGGAGTCAGTCACAGTGACAGAGGGCAGTTACTCTGTATCAGACGGGAGTCAGTCACAGTGACAGAGGGCAGTTACTCTGTATCAGACGGGAGTCAGTCTGTTCCTGAGGCAACACTTCAGGTAAACATCATGAGCCTCAGTGCTAGGTGAGAAAAACTCGCCTGTTGTATATAAGAAGGCAGCATCACGGGCTGGACTCATCCACCTCAGGAGGCCCTCCTTCCAAGCAAAGCTGCCAAAAGAGGAAGAATTCAAGTCACATGCTCTTGTAGTTGTGATAAAAAGAGAAACAGATGAAAAAAAAATTGGTATTTTGAGAGAAAATCTGTTTTAATGACATATTTTCTTTCTTCAAATATCTCAAAAACGCCGCTTAAACATTTAATCAGTATAAAAACTCATTTCACTTTGCTTTTCTCATGTGAGCTCTTCTGAATTCATCTGTGTATTTTTAAACCTACAGCGTATTTCGATTCAAATGCTAAATTTGCAATAGAAATCTGTATTTATATTTCACATAATTTATGGCTGCAACAGGATTCACATACCTGATTTGTTCCAAACATACTTCAAAGTTTTCCAATATCTAGGGCGAGTACCAAAAATAATTTCCCCTCTTAGTATCTACGTCCATATTGCTCGGTCTAGCTTCTTTATTTTAGAACCGACTTTAAAGCACGACCCCGTGGATTTCAGAATTGTATAAGTAACTTGCTAACTTCGTGTGATTCTGTACCATCGTTCATTTATTTGGTCTTTAGTTCAGTACACAAATGCTGGGTTATCCTAGCTCACGGATCCAGGCTACCGCCCATCATCTTTTGCATACACATGTCATCACGTCTAGCTGTCTTCATTTCTCCCCCACGCTGCTCTTTCCTGGACCCTCCCTTTTCTGTCTGGTCCCTTTTCTTACCCCCGTAGGTGCCCCTCTGCCTGCTGTCACCCTATCCATTCCCCACCTCCCTTAAGAACTCCTCCTCCTCTCTCCTCTTCCCCGCCCTAGTTTTGCGACCAACACATACACAGAAATACACTCCCACTCCCGCGTACAGTTCTCACTTTCAATACAGATTCCACACGTCCTGGTTTTGTCTCTGTCACTGTGACGAAACCTCTGACAGCGAGCAACTCCAAGGGCTTATCTTAGCTCCCAGTTCCAGGCTAGAGTCTATCACCCAGGGGTTGCCATGACAGCAGGGGCCCAAGCAGCTGGGTCATCACATCCACAATCAAGAGCAGAGAGAAACGAACACTTGCATGCTCACTGCCTGACTTGGTTTTGCCACTCAGGTATAATCCTGGACCCAAACCCAGGCAATGGTGCCGCCAGTTTTAGGTTGGGTCCTTCCACACCAGGTAACACATTTGCAACCACACAGACACGCCCAGAGACCATCCAGATCTAGACCATCCCTCACTGAGACGACTCTTGAGCGATTCTCAACCGTGGCCAGTTGACAATTCACAAATGAGCACAGGACATATGAGAGAAAACATGAAATATTTGGCTTCCTGTCAACTCAATATCAGCATGAAATTCAAAGCAGTCTTCCATAAAGCAAAATTACTAATACTACTTCATATTCTTTTGTCAATTAGCATAACACTCTTGAGTACAATGGAAATCTGCCCACTAAGTGACTGATTCATACTGTTTTAAACATTCAATTTCCACATAATTTTTTTTGTGCCCACCATGCTACATCACAGGGAAGCTTTGATTTTTGCAAAGCCTCAAGTTAGCTTATTCTTGAATAACAAGAGGTTTAAATCACCCTGCTGCCTTGGATGACTGGATATCTAGCAACTATTCCTTTTGCTTCAAGAATATCTTAAGTAAGAGATAACCACGAAATCTTTGCAAAAAGTTCTTCACCACTCTGTCAATGCTTTTCCTACCCCAGGTAGGTGCCCACTCTGCCTCCGTCACCCCCTATTCCCCAGCTCCCCTTCATCATCACCTCCCGAGATTTATGACCAGCACACGCACAGAGTGTTGGCAGAGAGCACAGATAACTGTCTTCTGTCTCCGCGCCCACAATAGGATGACTCACAGCATGTGCACACCTTTAGGGTAGCTTAAGAACTACACCCACAAGCTCGCTCAGCAAGCTGAGCACAGGCGTCTTCAATATGGATCATTTAAGTGGAACAAAGAGCAGGGTGTTGGTGGTGCACACCTTTAATGGTAGCACCCAGGAGATAGAGGCAGGTGGATTTTGGTGGGTTTGAGCCATCCTGGTGTTCATAGTGAGTTCCAAGATAGCCTGGGCTGCACAGTGAGTTCCAGGATAGCCCGGGCTGCACAGTGAGTTCCAGGATAGCCCGGGCTGCACAGGGAGACACTGTCTCATAGATAGATAGATAGATAGATAGATAGATAGATAGATAGATAGATAGATAGTAGATAGATAGTAGATAGATAGTAGATAGATCAATAGATATGAATGAATGAATGAATGAATGAATGAATGAATAAATAAATAAATAAATAAATAAATAAAGCAAAGCAAAGCAACAGGCAAAGGACAAGCTTCTTGTTTTGAAACTGCCCTGAGTCCAGGGAGGCGTGCTGGGACACCCCAGTCCCAGCTCTCCAAGGCAGAAGCAGGAGAGTTGGAGGCCTGCAAGATTTTATAAACTTAGCTTTTTGAGCAGCTGGAAGAGACCCTGCCTCAAAAGACACGGGCTAGGGGTGTAGAGCACTTGCCTGGAATATGAGAGGGCTTAGCCTGTACACTGAAGCCAAGCAAGCAAACACCACGGTAATCCAGTCCTTGATCTACTGTCTCCAGCCTCCTTTTCTGTGACAAAATCATGCTTGTCTTCTCTGGCAGAGGACTTTGACAGATGTAAAACTCACAAGCGTCTACAAAAATGAATTCAATATTCTACATAATGACAGTACTTTAAAGAAATGACTTTGAAAGTCCCGTGAAATAAGTCTACCCCAAATATCGGATGGCTGTCTTCCTTACGTCACACGACTTTCTCTGTAGCAGAAGAAAGTCCTTCTTGTATCACATGACTTTCCCTGTAGCTGACATGATTTTGAATCGATTAGAATTTGATGCTATGAGGGAGACTTTGTGTTTAAGGGCAATAGTTTGGTTGCTTAGTTGAAGATCTTTTGGGTTTTTTTCCTTCCAGCTTTATTGAGGAATGCCCGACAAAAGCATATTGAAGACATATGCATTTGGTGAATGCTGTGGCGTGGTTTCTGAATAAAGCCAAGGATTTCACAGTGACCAGCTCAGATGCCCTTCAGTGAGCACTGGGGATGCTTACAATTTAATACAGTATGCAGTGTATTCATACATTCTGATTTTATCGTTCTTTTGGTCTGGGACTGAATCCCGGGCATTGCTTTTGCTAGGCAAGTATCCTACCACTGAGGAAGAACCCCAACCCCAGAATCATTATGTGAACAGCGGCTCTCTAGACCTCCACACTGTGAACTAGATCTTCATCTTACAAATAAAGGCAGCATCTCCCCATTTCCCATACTCCCCATCTCTAGGTTCGCTGTCACGTGTTAGTGGGTGCAGCATTTGTTCCAGAACTTCAGGCTTATCTCTCTTAGCATGGTGTCTTCCAGGTGTAACCATGTTGCAGGAAATGGGTTTCCTTCTCGATAAGGCTGAATCATATAGATATAAATGTTTATTTTATATATCTGCCCATCTCACATTTTCTTTATCTATTCACCCACCAGCAGGCGTTAGGCTGTGTTCCTATCTGAGCTATCGTAAATGACGCTGGGAAAAGCAGAGTCTAAACGTCTCTTCCAGGTACTGACTTCATCTCCTTGGACCGATACCCAGAAGACGGATTGTTGGGCCATATGGTGGTTCCACTTTTAATTATTTTTGAGGAACTTCCAAAACTGTTGCCCTAACGACTGTGTTGAGCTTCCACGAGTTGTTAAACGTCCTTTAGATCTTTTCCTTTCTGTTCCAACAGAATTTCCATGATGAAGATGGTAATGTCTTTGGCTATCTATCCCAAGAAAAGTGGTTCTCTTTTGGGTGTGAGAATTCAACTCACTTTATAGACCAACAATACGAGCTGGTAAGATTTGTTTAAAATTTTTATTGAAAATCTAATTCCAATTTCAGGTAATGAATATTGATTCTCACTTAACTGTTGAGAGAAAGTGTTTTTTAAATTTCTGTCTTTTCACTGACAGTGTCTGAGACAGCCTTGTGTAGCCCAGGCTGGCCTAGACTTCTGATCCTCCTGCTTCCACCACTCAAGAGCTAGGATTGCAGGTGTGCACGCCACACGTGGCTCACTCTAAGTTGTTTGTTTTATAAAACAGCATTTTCATAGCCTCTTTTCTGCTGCTATAACAGACTACAACAGAAAAAGTAATTTATAATTTACAGTATCAGGGAATCATTATCACCTGACAGTCAGCAGGACCATTCTCACCTGTCAGTCAGTCAGTCAGTCAGCAGGACCATCCTCACCTGTCAGTCAGTCAGTCAGTCAGTCAGTCAGTCAGTCAGCAGGACCATCCTCACCTGTCAGTCAGTCAGTCAGTCAGTCAGTCAGTCAGCAGGACCATCCTCACCTGTCAGTCAGTCAGTCAGTCAGTCAGTCAGCAGAACCATCCTCACCTGTCAGTCAGTCAGTCAGTCAGTCAGTCAGTCAGTCAGCAGGACCATCCTCACCTGTCAGTCAGTCAGTCAGTCAGTCAGTCAGTCAGTCAGCAGAACCATCCTCACCTGTCAGTCAGTCAGTCAGTCAGTCAGTCAGTCAGCAGGACCATCCTCACCTGTCAGTCAGTCAGTCAGTCAGTCAGTCAGTCAGTCAGTCAGTCAGCAGGACCATCCTCACCTGTCAGTCAGTCAGTCAGTCAGTCAGTCAGCAGAACCATCCGCACCTGTCAGTCAGTCAGTCAGTCAGTCAGTCAGTCAGTCAGCAGGACCATCCTCACCTGTCAGTCAGCAGGACCGTCCTCACCTGTCAGTCAGCAGGACCGTCCTCCCCTGTCAGTCAGCAGGACAGTTCTCACCTGTCAGTCAGCAGGACCGTCCTCCCCTGTCAGTCAGCAGGATCATCCTCACCTGACAGTCAGCAGGACCGTCCTCCCCTGTCAGTCAGCAGGACCGTCCTCCCCTGTCAGTCAGCAGGACCGTCCTCCCCTGTCAGTCAGCAGCACCGTCCTCCCCTGTCAGTCAGCAGCACCGTCCTCACCTGTCAGTCAGCAGGACCATCCTCACCTGTCAGTCAGCAGGATCATCCTCACCTGACAGTCAGCAGGACCGTCCTCCCCTGTCAGTCAGCAGGACCGTCCTCCCCTGTCAGTCAGCAGGACCATCCTCCCCTGTCAGTCAGCAGGACAGTCCTCACCTGTCAGTCAGCAGGACCGTCCTCCCCTGTCAGTCAGCAGCACCGTCCTCCCCTGTCAGTCAGCAGCACCGTCCTCCCCTGTCAGTCAGCAGGACCGTCCTCCCCTGTCAGTCAGCAGGACCGTCCTCCCCTGTCAGTCAGCAGGACCGTCCTCCCCTGTCAGTCAGCAGGACAGTCCTCACCTGTCAGTCAGCAGGACCGTCCTCCCCTGTCAGTCAGCAGGACCGTCCTCCCCTGTCAGTCAGCAGGACCGTCCTCCCCTGTCAGTCAGCAGGACCGTCCTCCCCTGTCAGTCAGCAGGACCGTCCTCCCCTGTCAGTCAGCAGGACCGTCCTCCCCTGTCAGTCAGCAGGACCGTCCTCCCCTGTCAGTCAGCAGCACCGTCCTCCCCTGTCAGTCAGCAGGACCGTCCTCCCCTGTCAGTCAGCAGGACCGTCCTCCCCTGTCAGTCAGCAGGACCGTCCTCCCCTGTCAGTCAGCAGGACTGTCCTCACCTGTCAGTCAGCAGCACCGTCCTCACCTGTCAGTCAGCAGCACCGTCCTCACCTGTCAGTCAGCAGGACCGTCCTCCCCTGTCAGTCAGCAGGACCGTCCTCCCCTGTCAGTCAGCAGGACCGTCCCCCTCTGGAAGAGCAGCAACAGAATGGCAGGAGCTTGCCTGGTAATTGAGTAACATCTCTGTTTAATCATGGCGTCCACCATACAGATTTCACCTGTTTGATTCTTTCAGCGAGATGGGAAGAGGAAGAGAGAAATGAGGAGGGATGGAAGGAGGGAGAGAGGAGGCATCTTGCCTTTGTAACAGATCAACACACAAGACAGCTATCTTACTATTGTGACCATCTCAGAGGTCCTTCCACACCATCACAGAGCAATTAAACATCAACATGAATTTTGTTGGTGGGGTGGCACCCTCTTGTGCTACTGTGCCCTGTGTGGAGAACAGAAGACACATTACAGGAGTTCCACATAGGTTCCAGGGATCAAATACAAGTGTCATGATTTTTTTAAAAAGATGTTCTTTTGATTTCTGTCTATGTGTGTATAGATACATGCGTGTGTGTCTGGAATTCTGTCTATGTGTGTATAGATACATGCATGTGTCTCTGGAATTCTGTCTATGTGTGTATAGATACATGCATGTGTCTCTGGAATTCTGTCTATGTGTGTATAGATACATGCATGTGTCTCTGGAATTCTGTCTATGTGTGTATAGATACATGCGTGTGTGTCTGGAATTCTGTCTATGTGTGTATAGATACATGTGTGTGTCTCTGGATTCTGTCTATGTGTGTATAGATACATGCGTGTGTCTCTGGAATTCTGTCTATGTGTGTATAGATACATGCGTGTGTCTCTGGAATTCTGTCTATGTGTGTATAGATACATGCGTGTGTCTCTGGAATTCTGTCTATGTGTGTATAGATACATGCGTGTGTCTCTGGAATTCTGTCTATGTGTGTATAGATACATGCGTGTGTCTCTGGAATTCTGTCTATGTGTGTATAGATACATGCGTGTGTCTTTGGAATTCTGTCTATGTGTGTATAGATACATGCGTGTGTCTTTGGAATTCTGTCTATGTAGTGTAGATGTCCTTGGAGACCAGAAGGGGTGTCAGCTACCCTGGAGATAGAATTACATTGGTTATTAGCTGCCCAATGAGGTTGTGGGGAACTGAACTAGAGCCCCTGGAAGAAGAGTAAGTGCTCTTAACTACTGACCATCTCCTACAACATAAGGTTTGACAGAATAGTCACCCACGCCACTGCTTCTGCATCCACACTGATTTCTGTGTCAGGAATAATCCTTAATTTTAAACATTACAATTTTTCATGATTATTGTTTGGGCTTGGACCATAACTTATTATACCATATTTCAAATTAAAATATTTCAGTTTTATTACCAATTTTGGCTTATTCAGATATCCCTATCACTTATATTATCTCATCAAATATTCAGAGAAACATATTAAAGCCTTGTACTGATGTGTAAAAGAAATCACTCAAGCCACTAATGGCAGTTAGAAAACATGTCTAGTGGTGATTTCCTCTGTGGGCTTACTGAAGAGAGTTAATTTTAAAAGAGGACACCCATCAGACAATACAAATTATTTTCATGAGGCAAAATACTGAAAATAAGGAGAAAAAAGAAAACTCAAAACTTCATGACATTATTTTAACATAAATTTTAATGCCCTCTTATCATGAGAAGCTGGGATGGTTGGGTGCCCATGAGAGTTATTTTCTTGAAGAACTGAAAAATAGCAGCAAAGGGGAATAATATCAAGAGATCCATTGTCTAACATGGTGAATATAAAAATTATATTCTTAAGGAATCGAGGAAGTCAATGCTCATTTTTTCTTGCAAATCAGCCCGATGATTTAAATGTGCTATTTTTATTTGACTGAAATCCTAAATAAACAAGAGAACTAGAATAATGCATGACCAAATAGCTAGGCCATTTTGTTTGCTTTTTTGACATATAAAAATAAAGATTACATTTATTAATTTTTTTTAAAAAGAAAATGTGTCTAGTTGGGCAGTGGTGGTGGTGCATACCTTTAAAACCAGCACTTGGGAGGCAGAGACAGGAGGATCTCTGTGAGCTTGAGGCCAGCCTGGTCTACAGAGAGAGTTCCAGGACAGGTTCCAAAGTTACAGAGAAACCCTGTCTCAAAAGACCAAGTCTATTCAAGTACCTAGCACATGCTGCCGTTTCTAACCCTTTCCACAATAGGATGAAGGAGAAATGATTTGAGGTCAGTACATAA
This sequence comes from Microtus pennsylvanicus, assembly GCF_037038515.1. Taxonomy (NCBI): domain Eukaryota; kingdom Metazoa; phylum Chordata; class Mammalia; order Rodentia; family Cricetidae; genus Microtus; species Microtus pennsylvanicus. The sequence continues at coordinate 109,602,056 of NC_134588.1, read as the reverse complement.
AAGGGCTTGGCACCAAGCCTACCAACTTGAGTTCAGTCCCTGAAACCCATATATCCAAGGGAGAGAACTAAGTCCTAAAAGCTGTCCCCTGGCCTCCACGTGTGCACTGTGGCACCTGCATGCCCACCAACCCCAAATTAATAAATAATGAAAAATTATAACTAAAATTTAATAAAGTGTACAGGTAGGTGTGGCGATACAAACTTGTACTTGAAGGTTGAGGCAAGAGTCTAAAGCTAGCCTGGGTGCTGTAGTTCCAAGCCAACCTAAAATACAGAAAATCTCTGTAACACATGCCTTTAATCCCAAAATTTAGGAGGCAGAGGCAGCTGATCTCCGTGAGTTGGGGGCCAGCCTGCTCTACAGAGTGAGTTCCAGGACAGTCTGGGTTGTCTCAAAAAACAAAGAAAAGAGGAGGAAAAAAAATCTCTGTATCAAAATAAATAAATTAACTGATTAAATTGAAAATTTATTTAGGCTAACAACATTTTACATGCTCAATAGCCATGTTTGGTTGGAGGCTACTAACTTACGCAGGAGACAACACAACCCCAGGCTGTCTCTTGGCAGCAAACTCAGAGCCATGATTTGAATCCAGTTCCCAAGTCCAGAGTGCCTTCTTCTGTCCCTACTGGGTCTCAGGAAAGGAGCCTTGGCTTCTAGGAGACATTTTTATGAGTATTCGCAGCCTTTACTTCAGTCCTTTTAATCCCTTTGCAGAAGGATGTGGTAAGCGGCAGGCTACTCCAGAGTCTCTCTTGAAGGCCCCAGGGTTCTGTTCTCTAAAGGACCAGCGAGGTCTGCGAGTTCCGTCTTGTCGGAACTGCAATGTTTCCCAGCCATCCATTCTCGGGAAACTGTTCCGCTCCCAGTTTCCAGGGGGTTTCTTTGACCAGGTGTCCAGACTGCCCCGTGTGAAGCTTTGTTTAGTTACCAGGAAGCTCTTTCCCCATCTTTAGTATGTACTCTGCCTCACAAACGCCTCTGGAGCAGGCCTGGGTGGAATGGGGAGATTCTGAAGAGGGACTTGGGTTTCTCTGTCCGACTACAAGACTGTTCAAACAATCAATCCCAAAGAAATGGGAGCTTCCCCAGGAATCTCACGCTGGGAAAAGAAGCAGGTACCACTCCGAGTGGGGCCCTGTCTCCCAGAGAGAGAGAGAGAGAGAGAGAGAGAGAGAGAGAGAGAGAGAGAGAGAGAGAGAGAGAGACACCACACAGGTATAACTCAAACAATGATGGATCAGGGGTGGTGGGTGGGGCCACACCTTGACCAGGACTGCTCAGGTACACATTCTTGGCCCTAAACTTTGGTCTCACTTCAGGATCCAGAAGATGGACTTGGAGGTGAAGGGGCGAGGGTTGCAGTTACTGAACCTTTTGGTACCTCTTGTCAATGTGGCCACATTGAATGGATACCCTTTTCCTGCTTCTCACTTTGAATTTGGCTCTTAATTGGCTTATTGAGAACAGGTGATGGGACCTGACTTGGGCCACAGGTTGTGACGTCACCGTGCCTTCCAAATGTTGATTTGTTCCTCTTCATTTCAGCAAGACTGTTACGTCCACCTGGACTTCCTCTGTGGTCTGGAAAACACATCCAGGCAGAGTGCCAGAGATACTGTACGGGCCCCTCATTTCTCTCCCCGTCCCATGTTTGTCCCCCAGTTTGTTGTTTCGTGGTGAGCTGAGGAGCCCTGTTGTGTGAGCACGTGTCTGGAAGTCTCTGTGCAAATGGAGTCACTGCAGCTCCTCTTCTGACAGCCTATTGTCTTCTCTGCCACCACAGTCTCTCCCTTCCTCCTCTGTGTTTTTTTTTCTCCCCAGAAATCTAAAGAACCGAACTTCCCTTGTCTTTGTTTCAGGGACCCATCTGTCCCGCCAGCCCTTCCTCTGCTGCTGCTAGTTCCCAGTCACGTTTTCTGGACTGCACTTCCTCCAGGGAGGCACTGGAGACGATCTTCCGGTATCCATCTCTTTTGTTTGTGGGGATTCCTCCTCTGGTGTCTGAGGGTTGGCAGTCTGTCTTCTGGCTGAATCCCATGTAGGCGGCAAAGGAGCCTTCCCTCCCTGGTTTCCCTCTTTGACAGAACCCAGATGTCAGCTCAAGCTCGCCATGTCAAAAATAGAGGACCTGACTTTTTTCTCTCCAAAAAATTGCATACATATATCTGTATGTCATTCTCTGCACACAAACTATGTAGAGAAAAGAAAGATAACTCAGCACCCAGAAAGAAGAAAAACAAGGGCAGTATTACAGGTGGGGTTTACTTTCCCTCCCTACTTTTCTCACAGGTAGTAACCAGTTTATTGAACCAGTGTGTTTTAAAACATTAATTATTGCTATCATCAGTGTGCACATGCCACACACATGTGCAGTTAGAGGGCGAGCCTGTGGAGCCAGTTCCCTCCTCCATCGGTACTTGGGTCCCAGGGATCAAACTCAAGTCTCCAGACTTGGAACAAGCACCTTCACCCACTGAACCATCTCATTGGATCTGAATCCTCATGGTGTGTGTGTGTGTACACTGTGTTTACAGTGTGGGTACATGGACTATAAAGTTTTCTGGGTATGAATTGTATGTATATATACATACATACTTATACTTTCCAAGGATTCATAAACAATACATAATACTTTATATATTTCATTAATGAATCCACTCATTAATGAATCCAAGATTATCACTTTTATGAAGCCTCTGCCTGGAGAAAGAAGACAAAAATAAGACATTCAGCAGAATTCCATTTCCCAGAGGCTGAGTGTCTACCCTGGAGCGTGGCTGTGTGGGGAAGATGGAGCAGTTAACTGCTGTTTCTATGTTGAGCCTCAGTCATTGCAGGGAAAAGGCAGCTGTGGGGGCAGCATGTGTTTGCCACGTGTTTTTGTTTATTGGCCTTGAGGAGGAATTCGGGAGAGGATAAAGGGCTAGTGGAAGAAGGAACAGGGTAGCCGCCTCTGACGTAACCACAGCATCCTTACAGACCCTGCCTCATGCCCATCGTGAGTCAGGCGCTGTGCTGTCTTTTCTAAAGCTTTGTGTCTGGTTCCCAAAACAACCTGAAGTAAGCCTGCTTGTCCCTGCTTGGAGACGGAGAAGCCGAGGCGGCCCAGACTATAACTCCTGACGGGCAGGCCCTCTTTCCAAGTCTTAGTACATTCACTCAGAGATTGGGCTGACATCTTAAGCCCAATATGTCCAAAATTTCTCTCTGCCTTTATTCCCCTCTCTCTGACTTTTTCCTGGTGAACAGTTGCAGAATTAAACCTTGTTTTAGTTTACGTCCTATTGCCGCTGTAAGAAAGACCATGACCTAAAGCGACTTGGGAAGGAAAGAGTTTTTTTTGGCTTACACATCCAGAGAGCTATCCATCACTAAAGGAATCCAACCAGGAACTTAAGCAGGGCAGGAACCTGGAGGCAGGAACTGAATCAGAGACCATGGCTTGCTCCTCACGGCTTGCTCAGCCTGCTTCTTGTACAACCCAAGACCACCAGCCCAGAGATATTGCTGCCCACAGTGGTTTCTCCTCACCTCCCAATCGTTACCCAGGAAAATACCCCACAGACATACCGTAGGTCTATCTAATGGAGACAGTTTCTCAAGCAAAGCTCCCTCTTCCCAGATGACCCAAGAAGCTTGAGTCAAGTTGACAAAATTTAACAGCACAGGCCTCTTAGATCCAGGCGTAACTGGGACTACCCTGCTCCAAGCTCCTCACTAGTTCCTCAGCGCCCAAACAGCGACGTAAAAAGTTCTCACCTTGACATTCCAAGTCCAAGTTCCTTTACACTCTTTTAATAAACCTGACTTTATTGCTTATTCTCCTCCCAAACCCCAGCCAGCGCTCACACCTTCTCAGCCGCCTGCTCCTGCTCCTGTTCTTCCTCTTTCTGTTCTGTTTACCTGCTGACTTCCCACGGACCCCAGTGGAGACTGGCTAGACGGTCCCTGCCACTCATTTTCTTATCCCCCAACAGAATACGCCTCTTCCTCTTCTAGCCCTGACTGAATTTTTATACGTCCCTTATCTTCTTGGATTACCCTGTGATTTTCTGTGTGCTTGCCTTTCCCAACCCCATAAAATTGTAAACTCCCAGACCATGAGCTGTTTCCTCCTCACCTTTGCTCCCCCTAAGGTCCAGGAGGAAAAGGGGCGATCTGCTATCCTCAAATTGATGTGGCACTTTCTCTACCAAACTCAGAACAATTCGTGTTGAAATACAGAGTTCAGCCTTGTTCAGCCTGGGCACAGAATAAATTGCATCTTGCAGGAGCCTAAGGTCACGCTCCCCTCTCAACCTGGATCAGTGACTTGGAGAAGCTGGGAAAGATAGTTGGTGTAACCCAGTGTGTGAGAGTAAAGACAAAGGCCTGGGGCCAGGGCGTAGCTAAATCAAGTCTCTGGGAAGACGTTTACATTTTACATAGGCCTTGCCTGAAACTGGGAGACAGCACTTATGGGCAGGTAAGACTTCACACTTGCTCTGGAAAGGCCTTGTGCAGACGTTCAGAGTTCCAAGTGGAAGGTGTTAGGAATAAATACAAGGCAGATGACAGTGTGTGTGTTGTGTCGTGGACACACTTGAGCACATAGAGCACGCCCACAGTGGCTCTCAACCTGTGAGTAGTGTAAGCCGCCTTATTCCTGACTTCCAGCTCACTGGCGCAGGAGTATTGGGGTTGTCATGGGCTTTAGGGTCCCCTCCACACAGCCCTGCTGCACCCTCAGTCCCAGAGAACCCCGAGGCACATGACAGGCCATGAGCTTTGCTTCTGTCGTGATACTTTTATTTCCTGGAAGAGAAAGAAGGCTTGTGTTTGTATAATTTTCTCCTTTGCTCTGGACTACTTCAGGCTGTCAGCCCGGTCCAGTCATCTTCTTTCCCCAATTAATATACATGTCATCACCCCTCTTTAAAAGTAAGGATCCAGCCCGCCAGCTCCAGTGACCTTAAAAAACTTTAGTAACTCAACACTGCTAACCTTGGACTCTTCTTTGCTTCCTTTTCTTCCTTCCTCTGACATCCCCCTCACCCCCTGCCAAAATAGACCTGGCTCAGATTCTGTCCTTTCGGTAAAGGGTCCAATTCTCTTGATTACAAAACCTTGACATCATTTGTAATTCTTCTAACTTGACAGTTCCCAACCCTACAGACTGTGCGTGTGTGTGTTTGTGTGCATGAGTGTGTGTGCATACACACTGAACCCGTTATCCCACACGTACATGCTGGCCTAGTGCTCTACAACTGAGCAACATCCCCAGTCTTCTGTTGCTTGAGCTCTTCCCAAGCTGGCCTTGAACTTACTGTTCCTGTTGATTTGGTTCTCTTTTCAGGTGGCTGTGGTGCTATTGGATCCAGGCCTTGCACACACTCGGCAAGGGACGGTCTACTACTGATCTACAACCCTGGCCCTCAAACCCCATCTGTAATCAAAACTCCCTAGCATTTCTTTGTTGCAGCTCCCAACATCTATTCCCAAAGCCACATTTAGCTTAAATCACTCATTGCTTAGGGATTGGGGAAAGGGTTGCGTTAGGAGATTTATTTATCTTTCCAAAACTCAGTTTGCCTCCTCCACCTTAGGATTTTAGCTGCCTTGGGGGAGCTAGGGGTGATAGCATGAAAAAAACCCTGGGTGCTCTTATACACACTGCTTAGCACCACACAGCCCAGCCCTTGCTTCATGGACACTTGCAGTCACCTCTAACCAGCTCCTTTGGCTTCTGCTCCTCCAATCCGCTGTTCTGAGGACACGGCTTCCGACCCGGCATCTTCCATCAGCTCCTCCTGCCTGATCTCAGGTCAGGTCCAAGATCAACTCTGTCATCAGATTGTCTCCTAGCATCTGCTGCAAACCTGACCACCCCAGTGGCATCCTCGCTGTCATCCCTTCTCATTCCACACACTCCAACTCCGCCCAGCGCAGTAAGCGGTACCCTTTGTGCTCCAGTTATTCTGTGTACCCTCCCAAGCCTGTCTCCAGCCCACATCTCTTTCCGGCCAGACTTCCCTGTCCAGCTACTTACTACATGTCTCACAGATCTAAAGCGCCACCCCAACCCCATCCACTCAATCTAGACACCTGGGAGAGGGTCATCCTTCCCTCTTTGTCCCCAGCCCCTATGCACACGCAACAAGCCATCAAGTCATCTCCTGTATTTTGTGTTTGATGTACTGTATATGTATACCCTTATGTCTGAATCTGAGCTCTGTCTCCCATCTCGGAAGCAGATCCAGGCTCCTCCTCCTTTTCTTCTGGTCTCCTGGTCCCACTCTGCCCTCTGTAATCAGTTCAGCCTCTACTTTGCCGACATGTAGTTTTTCCGGAATACACATCTAGATCCCCTCACAGGCTCCCCCTCCTGCCATCTGCAGTGCTCAGAACAGTGCCCGCCCCCCAGGCTCCTGAACCACCTCTTCTCAGGGTTCTCACCTCCTGCACCTTGTCCCCCATGCCCAGAACAATCTCCTTCCTTTGCTCTGCTAACTTCTAGCTCCTTGTGATCCCATACCTTCATCCAGAGCATCCCCTCCCTCCTCGGCTGGGACCTGCAGAATCTACACACCTCCTCCAAATCTGCTCCTATCCGGACGATAGAAAGCCACGACCGTGAGTTTGGGGGTTTTATCTCTCCCTGCTTGTGGCTTTTCCCGGGGATTTGAGAGGGTAATGTAAGACCGAAGAAATGATTTCATGAAAGTTTAACGTGGTAAACCAGTCAGTTTAATTGGGGTTACTTCCAGGATCATGAGCACCTGCCTCTATGGTGTGATGCTCATCAAATAATGTCCCAAAGGAGACTCTGTCTCTTCTAGATCCAGCCTCCTCTAGAACGAATGCTCCCTTAGGGCAAAGACCACAATGCTTTCCTATGGTTTTCTCAAGACAGGGTTTCTCTGTGAAACAGGATTCCTCTGTGTGGCTTTGGAGCCTGCCCTGGAACTCGCTCTGGAAGACCAGGTTGGCCTCAAACTCACAGAGATCCACCTGCCTCTGCCTCCCGAGTGTTAGATTTTTTTTTTCGAGACAGGGTTTCTCTGTGGCTTTGGAGCCTGTCCTGGAACTAGCTCTGTAGACCAGGCTGGTCTCAAACTCACAGAGATCCGCCTGCCTCTGCCTCCCGAGTGCTGGGATTAAAGGTGTGCGCCACCACCGCCCAGCTCCGAGTGTTAGAATTTAAGGCGTGTGCTAACTTCGTCCAGCACACTGGAGGCCTTTAATAAATCTGTTTCGTTCATATAAAGGCCCACTATCCTGGACGAAGAGAGTCCTGGGAGGTAGGACTTCAGTGCTGGAATCTGAATAGTCCCTAGCGAGGTCTGCCCTCTCGTCACACTGAGTTTCCAGCTGGGCTTTAATTGACGTGAATTTTCACCTCCACTGATGAGTTTTGTCTCATCTACGGATGTTCTCCAAACAGCCGACAGGGCAAAGCATGTTGTATGTGATTAATGGATGAGTCTGAATAAGGGAAAACTCCGACCACCTTTCTAGGCCAGAGCAAAGGTCTATGGGAGCGAACACCAGTCCATCCTGTTGTCTTTGGTCAAAGCTTCTGCTCAGCACAAATGGAGTCTTCAGTCTCAGCCCTGAGTTTTCGATGACACGGATGCAGGGGCCTCGTCCCTGTAACTCTAGAACTCAGGAGGTTGAGGCAGTAGGATTGCTGAGAGTAAGTTTCAGAAGGGGCAAGCCTGTGGGGTGGGACCCTGTCTGAAAAAAAAAAAGATCCTGAATGTGACAGAAATGACCAAGGGGCATGGAGGAGTGAAAGAGGCTGTAAGGAAAGCGCCACCTCGTTTACTCTGCCAAGTTCTTCATATTAGGGTCTGACACACAGGCAGTGTGATGTGTGTGATGGAGATTATATTCATACATACAGACCAGTAGAGACTCCTTCCTTCCTTCCTTCCTTCCTTCCTTCCTTCCTTCCTTCCTTCCTTCCTTCCTTCCTTCCTCCCTCCCTCCCTCCCTCCCTCCCTTTCTCCCTCCCTCCCTCCCTCCCTCCCTCCCTCCCTCCCTCCCTCCCTTCCTTCTTTCTCTTTCCTTTCAGTAAGATCTTGCTGCATAGTCCAGGCTGGCTTCAGATCTGCAACCTCCCTTTTAGGAACCGGATGGCACCTGAATTCATACATTCTGTTGGTGGTGGTGCTGAGGCTTTGTTTTTTGTTTTTTTTTTTTCCTTTTGTCTTTGTTTTTGAGACTATGTAGCTCTGGTTGGCCTAGAACTTGCTACATAGTCCAGGTTGTCCTGGAACCCACAGAGATCTGCCTGCTTCTTCTCATTCACAGGGTTCTGAAAAACCGATGGCTTTTGCTATGGAAGCCAAAATAGAGGCTCTGAAGATGACCGATTATTTCTAACTCAATAATTCCTGAAAACCCCTCACATTTCCATTATTATTTTGTCCAACCATTGACAGTACTACTGAAGACAAAAGTCAGCTTGCTGGCTGATTTTTTTTCTCCTGTAAGCCTGAGCCTAAACCGCAAGCCAAGAGGAGAAGACAGACGGCTGACATTCAGCAGCTGTGTGTTTGAGAACAGCAGCAGCCTCAGACTACCAGATGCTTCTTCAGGTAAATGAGGAAAGGCCACCCTCAGACTTACATAAGAGCTGCATATCAGCACCAAGGGGACATGCAGGTTTGTGCATCACTGCTTTTCATAATATGGCTAGAGGACAGTCATGTGACAAAGCCCACCTCTCCCTTCTTTTTCCAGGTCAAATTCTGAACCAAGATGTGGCATAAGGTATTTTCCTATGGCTTTGGAATTTTAATTTTTGCCTGGATGTTATGCAAACTATGCAAATCTTTAGAGTGATGAAGAAATGTCAAGGGACTAGTTTCTAAAACAGCAAGATTTTCTTTTTTGATGGTCATCTTGAAAGTTTGTTTTCTTCAAGTCTCATTTTTTCAAACATGGTTTCTGTTAAATTTCCTCTGACTCTTTCTTCCCAAACCAAATGATCTATTTTCCTACAACACCACGAGGAACATCTGTGGTGAGTTTTCCTTCATTTGTTTTGTTGTTGCGACTGTGCTTTTTTTTGTTTTGCTGCTTTTTATTTACTTTTTTTCCTTCTGTTTTTGTTTTTTGAGACAGAGTCTTAGTTGCCCAGGCTGCCCTCAGACTTGTTATATATCCAAGCCTGGCCTTGGACTTCTGATCCTCCTGTCCCTCCTTACCAAGTGCTGAGACGACAGTATGCACCGGCCCAACAGGCTTTTTTTGTTATTTGTTTAAGTCTGTCCCTTCTCACTGGGCTGTCGTAAAGGCCACTCTTTATTTATCTCTTCATTTCTAGTGACTGGCATTTTGCCCGACACAAGGACTCTTATTAAATGCATGTAGTATTTTATTGTTGTAGCATGGGGAGTTTGCCAAGCTCAGGCATTTTAGCTGCACTCGCAAGGACAGTGGTTCATGACATGAACTTTACAATTCTGTCTGATTCCTCATCTACATAGGGCCAAGATGGGGTAGAGCAAGTGCTAGCCGACGCTGATGCTCTCAGCCCATACTGATGGAGCACAGGCTTCCTAGCTATGAAGAGACAGTCAGGATCCTCAGGCATATGTTCACCTTTCCTGCCCTTTAATCCACCTGCTGGTCCTGGTACTCCTTGCCCCAAACAGATCTCCAGCCTAACCATCTCGATTGTCGTTGGCCTTGTGGAAAGTCCTGGTTGACCAACACAGTAGATCATAGCAGACTGAGTTGAAATGATGAGCTTCACGAAACGTTTATAATTCAAAAGAGAAAAGTGCGACTTCTCACCTTGCCCTGCTAGCGCCTCTGTCTGAAGTCACAGGAATTCCAATCATCTCAACACACACTGGCACCCAGATAAACCACGTGGAATTTTAGTCCTTGAAACCTAGAAAAGTGGCTGGGGGTGATGGCGTTTGTCTTTAATTCTATCGCTCTGGGAGACAGAAGTAGGAGGATTACAAGTTCGAAGCCATCTTAGGTGATTTTTGCAAGATCAAATTTCTATACCTTTTAACAGCTTACACAGCAACTTAATAGCAGAAAGCTCTTCTTGCACATAGCCAATCTTTGATAAGACAGTTTTGTTTTGTTTGAGACAGGGTCACACTCTGTAATCCTGGATGGCTAGGAACTAACTATGGACCAACGTAGCCTGGGACTTTCAGCCGTCATTCTTCCTTTGCCTCCCAGGGACTAGGTTTACAGGTGTTTGCTACCATAGAGATGGTTCATAGTGACCACATTTCTGTCGAGGGCCCAAATACTTAATTCAAGACAGAGGGTGGAAAATAGCTTTCTGACAGATATCTGTGTGTAGAAGAGCTGCCTGTATAAGGTTCATTTCATCAAGTGTTGCCCTCAGGTGTCATATCTAAAACCCGTGCCAACCCTTCCCAGGTTGTGCTCCTTTCCTTCCTACCCGTGTACGAATGTGGAAGATAAGACTCTGAGAAGTGATGATAAGATAGGCTCATATCATTACTGTCATTTAAAGTTGGGCCAGCTCACTGCTAGGGTTCTCACGCTGCAGTAGACAGCCCCACGTCTGTGCACACAGGTCAGCAATAACTGGACTAAGTTGGGGGGCTGGACAGATGGCTCAGTGGTTAAGAGCACATGCTGCTCTTGTAGAGGATTGGGGTTCAATTCCCAGCACTACATGGCAGCTCATAACTGCCTGTAACTCTAAGATCTGACTTCCCTACACAAACATACATGCAGGCAAAACACCAATGCACATAAAATAAAAATAAATAAAAATTTAAAAAATACTAAATTGGGTCTTTGTTCTGAGACAGGGTCATACTACATTTTATTCTTCCCAAAATGCCAATATGAACTTTGAACCCTCGTTTTTTTTTCTTTCTTTCAGGTTTTGACTTAACCTTTTCTTTCAAACTTCAAAAACTTCTTCCCCAGGTTCCGCTTCAGACAACACCCAAATAGTTGTGCTCATTCTAACTGAATTGCTAGGAGTCTATTAGTCTTTACTGGAGACAAACTTTCTGGTCAAGACCCCCAGCTCACAGATAATGACACGGAGACTTATTATTATGAAAGTTTGGCCTTCCCTTAGGCTTGTTCCTAGCTAGTTCTTATAACTTAATTAACCCATGTTTTCAAATCTACATTCTGGCACATGGTTCATCACCGCATCTCCCTACTGCCCAATCTACTTCCTCTGTGTTTGGCTGGCAACTCTGCCTTTCTTCTTCCCAGAGTCCTCTCTGTCCCTGCAAGTCCCACCTCACCTCTTCCTGCCTAGCTATTGGCCCATTCAGTTCTTTATTAAACCAATCAGAAGGCACCTTGGCAAAACCACATCTTCAGAGTGTAAACAAATATTCTGCAACACCTTTTTTCGTGTGTGTGTGTGAGTATGTGTGTGTGTATTTGTGTATTCTTATATATACTGTCTTTGTTATAAATATCACTACTTTGCTTTGTGGACATTTACTCTCACTTGGGGGGTGGTGCTAGGTACTGAACCCAGGGCCTTGCGTACGCTAACAAGTACTCTACCTCTAAACTACACCTTCAGAACTCTATACTTTTTAAAAATAATATTTAGGTGACTAGAGAATTGTGATTTCAGACTTCTGTGTGCGCAACAATAGAGAGCTTATTAAAAACAGATTTCTAACCTTTTCTCCATATTGATATAGTGCATCAGATGAGAAGTCCAGGAGCCTGCATTTCACATAATCACCTCGAGGACTCTGACACAGGGAATCTGATGCAGGGACTCCGGTAACCACGCTTTCTGAGACTACTGGGAGCTGAAGACGCTGCTGCTCTATACTGCTATCTATTTCAGGAATGGCTAGGAGCAATAAAGTAACCCAGTTCCCGCTTTCTGGGTGCTTCCAACTCTTCAGAGGAGTTTGGGATGGCAGGTCCTGTGGTGAATATGGATAAGACACGCAATTGGAACTCTAAGAAGAGAGGCATCCCCTTTCCCCCGGGGGAGAGGGGGGCGCAGATTATTGTAAAAAGCTTCACAGAAAGTAGCTCTCTAGCTGGGCTTTGAAGAGAAGACACGTTTCAACAAGCGGAGACGAGGCAGATCATTTCAAGAAGGTGGGGTAGCACTAAGTGTCAAAGCAAGGTCACTTTGTGGGATGCTGAATTTGGACTCTGCTGTGTGGGTACTGGTCCATTAGAACCAAGAGGCACAGGTAGCTAAGGGAGGCTGTGAGCTGGAGAAACAGTCTTCAGAGAAGACCACACTAAGTGGTGATCCAGGGCCGAATGGACTGGATTTTTAGGAATGTGTGTGTGTGTGTGTGTGTGTAGCAACAATTCAAGAAAAAGGCTATGAATTTGAAAGCAAGCAAGGAGGTGATACAGGTGAGGGTTTGGAGGGAGGGGAGAAATGATCTAATTATAATTTCGCTCTCTCTATGTGTATAAATACACACATACACACATGCACACATATATCTCCTCTTGAAAGATCCTCTGGCGGTCATCTTGAAACCCTGAATTATGATGGGTGATTCATTTTGCAAATTGTTGAAGACATTTTGAACCTTAAAGAAGAGTCAGCTTAACCTGGTACAAGACTGGATGAAAAGGTCTTTTAGTTGCTGATGAGCCTCCTTGATTGGGAAAATTGTATATAATCTGGTTGTTTAATACTTAATTTCTTATTAGAAGCTTCATACAAGTATTTCTTGTGCATCAAACACATTCCCCTCCCATTTATTATTAATTTATTAACCCCTTTTATTCCCACAGACAACTTCATGTCTACTTTCAAGTTGCAAATGCATACATGATTTAATGTATCTATGTAAAATCTAGGAATCACAAACAAGAGGATATATTTATCTTTCTGAGACTGCCTTATCTCCAGTTCGATCTTTTTTTCTACAAATGATATAACTTCGTTCCTTGTGGTGAAAAAAATTTGTATATTCGCCACATTTTCTTTATCCACTCCTATTGTTGGCTGGTTAAATAATTTGTTCAGGAAAATGTTTTGAGTGTAGGGCTAGAACTCAACTTGTTCATAACTCTAGACCTCCTCGCGCCTTAGGTCAGTCTACTTCAACAGTTTTTATTAGGTCAAAAGGAAAGGGCGTGGCACTTGCAGGGGAGACTGAGGAGGTTGGAGGTCACTTACTGTAGAAGCATCGTATGAAAAGCACTGTACAAAAAAATATTCTTGGCTTTAAATTTAAAACGCAGTCGAAACCTCCAAGGCCGAAATCCCAAGACCCCCCCCATCAGCGAATCTGAACTGCAGATGACAGAGGTCCTCAGCTGAAGGGGTTAAACTGGGCTAAGTTCAGAATGGAAAAGTTCTTTTCAGAGGGCGTGGACTTGCAGAGTTCTTTGAAGTGGTAGAGTCGACCTTGCCCAAACCCCACGCGAGAGTAGCGCTCAGCGAACCCCGGGAGCTACAAACAGTCTCCCCAACCACCGCTTAGGCGGCTGAGGACCGGGGAGGACCGGGGAGGACGAAGGCCCGCCCAGGAGCCCAGCCCCGCGTTCCGATTGGACGAGCTCATTCCTCTCCGCCCGGGGGCTCCTTTGCCTGTCAATCACACTGCCCTGACACGCCCCTTGCCCCGCCCCCGTGCCACTGACGCAACACTTGGCGTTCTTGGGTGCCCAGGGGCGGGCGGGCGCTCTTCGGCTCCCTCTCACCCGGGTGTGGAGCTGAGCGCGGGCGCGCGCGAGGCCCGACCGTGGCACCCCCACTTCCCCTCTGCCCCCAAACCCCGAGAGCTTTCATTACAGTTGTGACGCACAAGGCACCCCGCTCCCTGCCTTTACTTGCGATTGGCTGGCACCCGCGTCTGTCACGCAGCCCCGCCCTCCCACCCCCTTCGGACTCTCGGTCGCGGCCGCGGAGGCCCCGCCCCCCAGCCCCCGTCCTGCCGCTGAGCCCTGCGATTGGCTGAGGGAACTGGCATGCTTTCCCGCCCCGGCCCCCTCCGGAGCCTCGGGAGGCTCAGTGGGACCCCGCGGAAGTTGTCAGTCAAACTCCTCCCTCCACCCCCCGCGAGCCCTCCCCCCGGGCCGCGCGAGCGCGCACGCACGCGCCCCGGGCCCCCCTCCCCGCCCGCGCCCCGGTCGCCCGGACCAGCCGCCCTCTCAAGTTGTAGCAGTCGCTCGCCCGGCGTGCTCCGTGGGCGGTCGGTGGGCGCGCGGGGGAGAGCGAGGGCGACGCTGCTGGGGTCGGGGCGCCGGTGGCCGCCCCGGGCGATGAGGGGTCGGCGTTGACAGGAGAGGCGAGCGCTCGGCGGCGGCTCGCGCGGACCCGCGATGGAAGCGCCCCGGGAGGAGGCTCCCGGCCGGGCGGACGGCGCGGGCAGCGGCCGCTGAGGAGCCTCCGGGGCTCGGTGCGCTCAGGGGACGCGAGGCGCGCTCGCTCGCCCCAGCCGTCCAAACTTCGGGCTCGCCTCTGCCCGCCCTCGGCGCCGGGCGTCAGCAACTTGAGCGGCCCGCGCGCCCCAGCCCTCCCCTCCGCCAGCCCCGGGAGGCGGCCGCGCGGCGCGGGGATGCGGCCGTGAGGCGCTGTCGGACGGGGAGCAGCTCGCGGAGCGCGAGGGCGGCGCGGCCGGAGCCCGGGGCGCAGGGGCGCAGGCTCTGCGCGCCCGTCCCTCGCCCATTTCCCGGGCCAGCCGCGGCGGGAGGTGCCGGGCGCCGCCGGGGTCGCGGAGATGTCGTCGCCGTCGCCGCCCGCGCCAGTTGCCTGCGCCGCCATCTCGGCCTCGGAGAAAGTGGACGGCTTCACCCGGAAATCGGTGCGCAAGGCGCAGAGGCAGAAGCGCTCGCAGGGCTCGTCGCAGTTCCGCAGCCAGGGCAGCCAGGCGGAGCTGCACCCCCTGCCCCAGCTCAAAGGTAAAGCGCGCGGCGGGCCGCCCCTGGTGCCCCTCTCCCGGGTTGCCCACCTGCCCTGCCGTGGCGACCCCAGGGTCCCCCAGGTACTAGCGCTCCCTTTCCTTGTCCGGTTCTCCGACCCCCTTACCCCCACTTTGCCGAGCCTCAGACCTGGCTCTCCTCCATGCTGAGCTAGTTCGTCACTTTCTGTATACTTGTCCCTCGGTCGCCAAATCCAGGGTCCGAACAACTGCCCCCGAGTTAGCTGGCCTTTAGACTTAACTATAAAGAAGAAGCCTAAAACCGCGACCAAGTGACGTATCTTCCATACTGTGTCGGTAGGCTCAAGTGTCATCCCTTAGAAGACCTCGATTGTCGTTCTGAAGGAACGAGTATTTCTTTGCAGTGGAAGGGGAACTTGGGGCTTTGCTTCCAAGGACTTTGCAAGGTTTTGTACAGTAATTGAAATTGGTGTCCATGCCTAATGCCTCGCAGGAAAGCTTGGCAATTCTTTTGGCTCGCCTGCTTTCCCCAGTAGGTTTGGAGGCTTTTCACGAAGTTGTTGCCTGGTGTTCTTGCTTATTCTTTGAGAGTTACTGGCTTTCGATTTAATAATTTTACGTCTAGATGTCATTATGGAAAGATAATTATATTCCTAGATACTTAAGACATTCTTGCAAACCTGATAGAAATCTAGAGAATGATTTACAAGGCCAAGAAATTAAAGGCTCATGCCTAAATAGATAAATGATCAGCAGATTTTTCAGTTCGTTTGACAGAGATCCAGCAACCCTTTCAAGGCCAATCTGGTTCTGATTTGTCTTTGGATCTGTGAATCCTGACATAGTTTGGCAAGGATAAGGAAAATCCCAGATCAAATCAACAGTTGACTAACAACAGCTTTGGAACCCCCTTCAGACCCTCCGTCTTCCTCTTGGGGTGCTTCTGAATCAAGGACATACCACAGCTAGGCTCAGACGGACTTGTGGGAGAGTTTATGTATGTTCAGTGTGTATCTCATTTATTGTTAACACATTGGAATTGCTAAAATTGGCATGGCACGGTCAGCGGAGTGCAGCAACTGTCATAATCCAGTACTACCTATCAGGCTATTGAATTACTGCATAGAGGTTTAAGTTTTTATACTTCATTAAAACCTATTTTATACTTTGATTGTTTTTCATTAATTTTTCATGTTATTTTTAGTTTGAAATCTTGATATTCGCATTTTTCTTTTATATTTAATCTGCTCAAGTGAGTTATTCTTGTTCTTAATGTTGTACTTACTGTTCTTACCTAATAATTGAATTTTAAACATCTGGCTAGTCTCAAGAGATGCAGTTTTAATAGGCTTTATTTTTAAAGCCGACACAAGTGTTTAGAATCAGGAATCATATTCTAAGTTAGATGGTGTTTGCTTCGGAAAGCTGTGGGTTCCATAGTTGTTTTTATGTACAGAATTTGGTCAGTAGTGGAAAAAAGAGAAAATTGAAACTCTAGGTTGATTTCAGATATTTGCGTGTGTTCTATTGCTCAAGGTATTATTCATGGTAAACTCAGGCAGATCCAGTTGAGGAGATAAATCTTCACTTGGAAATAAAACCCTCAAACAGAAAACTACTTTCACTCAAGTTGTTAAAATGCTTTGCGAAGTTGAGTTGTTTTACTTGGTTCTTTGTCAGTGCCCTGGATACCACAGTATTGTATGGTTTTTTTTCTGTCAATAGTATTTTCCCCCCATTTGTGGGTTTAACAAAAACAACACCAGAAAACCCTTTAGTATGAAAGAGAGTTAGTTCTTCCTGCTCTGAAATACAGTCGTACTGTGGAGTGATTCAGATATCCGTGGGCATCCCAGATGTTTTTTATATTTATATCAACCTGCTTACTCTACACTTTGTCCAAGGGATCTGGGCTGGACAGGTGCCAAGTTGTTTTCTTAAAAGCAGACTGGGAGTAAGGATTAACAAAATAACCCAACCTTTTCAGTTTATTTTTGCAGAATCACGTAGATGAGTGGGTTGCATGATTTTTTTTTTAATGTTGAAAATGTTCAAAATAAACAGTGAGTTCCCCTGAGAGCTAGGTGCTAGAAAGTAAAATTAGGAACACTAAATGGGAATCATTTTTATGGCCTTGGAACTTATATTCATGTAGAATGTAACTTTTTTCACCTGTAACTTGATGATCATGAACCATTAGGAAATTTGCTTTTAAAGCACATTCAGTGTGTTTAGTCTGTTTTGGTTTAAATTTCTGGCCTGGTAAAACAGCTGATTCCTTACATGTGTATAAGATCTTAGTATTTATCTTCAGAAAAACAACACAAACCAGTGTTGTCCATGACAACTGGAAACAGCCCAAAATGGTATATCGTTAACCCTTGTCTTCTGCCTTTTCAGACCTACCATGGCAGTGCTGTTAGGCTGTTATTGACAGTCTAGGGCTCGGTGTCTTTTCACAAATATCTTTCTTTGGTTGATACTAGTAACTTTATTTAGGAGGCTATTGAGGCTTAGAAAGGATAGTTTTAGGCTGGGTTATCAGGATGGTGCTTCATCTGACTGGGGGACTCTGGTCAAATGTCAGTGTCTTTGGCGTAAATTCATTTTACACAAACTTGAAGTAGTATGGTTGAGAAAGTCTGGTCCAAGGGGGTTAGTTCAAGGTGAAAAGTTAGTTTTTGATCTGAGTTATTTTCCTTATCTGTAAAGTGGGAATAACACTGTCTCCCAGGATTGGAAGGATTAAATGAAATAATGTAAGAATGCTAGCTCTCATCCCTTTTGTGTTTGGAATCCAAATTAAAATATTTTAAATGAAGAATTACTAGTAATACTCAAACATAAACTTTCCCAGAATATTATTTTTCATTATGTGCATGTGAGTACAGGAGTCTGCAGAAGCCAGAGGTGGTAGATCCTCCTGGAACTGAACTGGGGTCCTCCAAGAGGAGCAGTATGCTTTTACTCCAGGAGTCATCTCTCCAGCCCGGAGCCATAAGTTTTTACCAAGAAAAAGGATCTGGTCGTTATGATTATACAGATTTGTGTTTCTCCTAGAATAGTCAGTAAACAGCAAGGAACAGAAACTGATTTTGAGATTGAACTCCTGAGGTAGAGAGGGGCTGGAGAGATAGTACAACAGTTGAGAGCACTGACTTTTTCCAGAGGACCTAGATTCTGACCCCAGCACTCACATGGTTGTGAAGTTTCAGGGGATCCAGTGCCCTCCTCTGGCCTGTGAGGACACAGCACATAAGTGGTACACAGACAAACCGTCATACAAATATGAATAAAAAAGATGAGGTAGAGAACTTCCCGAGAATCATTCATTTTCCCTGTTGACCTCTGAAGAACTGAGGCCAGAGCCTTGCTGCTGTTGGAAGGGGCTTGCTTAGCAGTGAGGGAAATGTGTGTGCTTGTTTTGTCCAGGTATGTGGTCTTCTGAGTTAATTATAACTTAATTCGTTTTCTAGTTGTCCTGATTTGGGGAGGGATTCGCTACTACTACTTGTTTAGCTTTTAACTGGATATTCACAAATTATTGTTCCATCCAAACACAAAACTTTTGTAATAAGGTAAAGTTGAAATTCATCTGAGTAAGTTAAGTGTTTTCAGTGGCTTCCAACGTTATTTTAGGACTGTTTTCTGACTGTTGTCATGTCCCTCTTAGAAGACATAATTAATTTTTCTTTTTACTTTTTAAGGATATACTTAGAGGAATTGCTAAATATAGTGTCTAGTTCTAGTACTCACATGAGGAAATCTTTCCTCCTTGAAGGCTAACATCTTCAGAATTCCTATTTAGGATCATATCTCGCCTCCTCTCTTTTTTTTTTTTTTGGTTGTCTTTCTTAATTTAATTATTGATTATTTTTGGAAGCATCTAATTGAGTAAAGTGATAATCCAGGAAAATATATCTAGCAAATTGGTGATACCATTGGGGCAGAGCACTGTCCTGTAAATAGCAGATCTGAATTGTCTTCTCGCTTCAGTGGTGACTCACAGCTGCTTGAGGCTAGCTTTGACCCTGTGAACTTATTATCGCTTTCACCTGTAAGAATAACAGTCTCCTTGATAAAGGCACTATGAAAGTTGTTCTTTAGGCTCCTTTGAGTTTTAGAGACAAAAGTTTAGCTACAACATAATACATTTGGGAAATAGTAGATTTTTTTGTGTGTGCTTTGTTTTGTTTTCCAATTTAGCTTTTAACATTGTAGCATCTGGGGCAGGGCCTAGTTTACCTTTGTTTTTATGTATTGACATAGTCCTCTTACACACTTGAAAAACTTGAACCCACACCTGGCCCTCATTCCTCCATCAGCATTAACTGGTCTAAGGTGGAATCCTGGCATGTTTATTTTTTAAAGCTCCCAGGGTGATTCTCAGATGCAGATAGGAGTCAGGGCCAAGCCTCATAGTATCAGCATCTGCTGGTTTAATTCATTAATTGAAGCTTTGTCTTTCCCTCTGATCCTCAGGGCTCCTTACTCAGCCCATTAACGTTTCTGCCCTCCCTTCATTTCTGGTGCTCACAGTTCACTCTCTTAGCTCTGCTGCCCTCTATGGCCGGCTGATCAGCTGCCCTTCTAAAGGGGAGACTGTTAGCGTCTGGAGTTTTCATATGATGAGGTGATTCTATTAGATCTTGCTTTATTTATTTATGTACCTAAATGAAAGCCCAACTATTGTCATTCAGTGCCAGGTAATCAGACCTTTATTTCATTTTTTTTTTTAAAGCTGAGATTTGAGTAGGCAAGAATTGAGAACATATGGTAGAGGTTGGCCTAGCTTTAACCCAGTTTTTCAGAATCATAGGTGATAATGGCAGTCACTCTGGTGTATCAAACTGATGTCTTCTATCTACTGAGTATATTGAATAAAATGTAATGGTGGTGTACACCTTTAGTCCCACCTCTCTGGAGTCAAACCGATCTCTGAGAGTTTGAGGCCATCTTGGTCTACATAGCAAATTACAGTCCAACCAAGACTGCATAATGGACCTGTCTGTTGAATGTAACTGTTTGGATCATGCCTTATAGTTATTTTGTACCAAGTATTTTCTTTCAGAGAGTTTTCATGGTTTTTTTTTTTGTTTAGTTTTTGTTTGTTTGTTTTTCGAAGCAGGGTTTCTCTGTGAAGTTTTGGGGCATGTCGTGGAACTAGCTCGTGTAGACCAGGCTGGCCTTGAACTCACAGAGATCCGCCTGTCTCAGCCTCCCGAGTGCTGGGATTAAAGGCGTGCACCACCACTGCCCTGCGAGAGTTTTCATATTGATGTTTAACTTAATCTTGTGTGAAAGGTATCAGTGAGGGTCTAGAGCCACTTCTAATCCATTTTCCTAATTTGTCTTTGGCCTTTCTGCTGACCGCATTGAATAACACTAGCATTTGTTGGTTTGTTCTAGGTGAATGTTCCCTAGGATGAAATGGTAAATTTTGTTTTGCAAAAGTGGATGCCATTATCTCCCACACCACCCCCCCAAAAAACCTAATAGTACCAAATGCAGTGTGCTAAATGTCATGTGGACACAGTCGCTATTTTGGTGAAATTCGCCTTGGTTACCTTAGTCACCTACCTTCCTGCATTGATAGTGCTTTCCCCAGAATATTAGGTATTGACTGTCAGAGATTCATTCTCTTTTATTTGCCTTTTGTTTTAACATATTTATGCCTAAAGCAGTTCAGGCTAAGTACATGAATTCTGATTTCTTAGTGCTTTGATAGTGAAGAGTAAATACGGGTTTGGCTTGGCTCTTGTTTTAGTACATGTGCTGCTGAAGTGAACAGAGTAACTACTGGATTAAAACAAAGGTGTTTGCTTTTGCATTTCAACATAGTGTGAGCTGTGTAACACCGATTGTTCTAGGAAAGCAGTGTGTACAGTTGTGTGGAAAAGTCATGCAGGGCTGACTTAGATATGGACTTACATGTGCTTAAAATTGGATAAAGTGAGAAAGCTTATATTAATTTTTTTCTTTTTATCTCTTTGTGTGTGTGTGTATACTAGGCTCTCATGCTGTAGCCTGGACTGACCACAGACCCAGAGTGGACTTGAACCCCTGACCCCCCTTCTCCCAAGTGATGGGATTCCAGGCCTGGACTAACTTGCCCCTTCATTACTGTGCCCCTGCACTAGCATGCCCAGCTAGTTTATATTAATTTCTAAATTTGAGGTGCAGCCTTAATTTATGAGGATGTCCTTGAAGGAAATAAAAGAAATAGATTTAAAGTGTATAATTAGTTTTAGTGCATTATTACGTAACAAGAAACCTAATTGCTGAAAGTTTGACGTGACAGGCTGGGTTTGTGTAAAACAGACTCTGCTTGTCTGAGCAGGATCATTGGCTAATAAGCAGTTACAGAACTATTTTTCATGTGTATCTTTTTGAACTCTTCCCTGAAGGAATTTGTTTATGTGAGCTTTTTGAGTGAGTAATGAAGAATTTTAGAAATCCTGTCATTTTGATTCACATTTCCTTAAACAAACTTACTGGGTTTTATTTGTTCGTGCCTGTTGTATTGTAGTTTGTAGGTTTACATGACCCGAGAGAACCTGTCTCTGAGTTGGATACTGAACGGTAGAGATTCCTTGGGATCGCAGTCCTGGAATAGCTAAACTGCTTCCCCTTCAGTCCACTGTGAGGTGCTGAGCAGGAGGGTCTCAGGAATCCTTCTCTCGAGCCTCCTTTGGGAACCAATTTCACTCTTCTTCTACATAAACATCATTCTGGTCATCTCACCAGAGAGTCTCTGAAAACAGTATAGACGGGGGCTGCAGAGGGCGCGGTGGTTGAGAGCTCCGGCTGCTCTTGTAAAACTGTCTGTAATTCCAGGGGCACTAGCTGTGCACATGGTACACATACACACATGCAGTCAAACACTCCTCACATAAAAATCAATGAATCTTATAGGAATAAAAGTAGTATAGGCAGTGACTAGGTGCCTGAAATAAGAACTTTTTAATAACTGGGCTTAGAACTTGAAATTCAAATACCAAATGTCAAAACTAGAGCCCCCGCCATTGTATGCTTCGTCTGATAAAGGATGTTCTAGAATTATAGTTATTACCAGAAGACAAATAGTATTTGAAATCATTATTAGTTATTTCGTCAAAATTGATAAAAGTGCAAAATATGACAGATTTTTTTATAACCCTGAAGTTAACAGAGCTGGATGTGTTTTTAAAACATATTTTTCAGATAGGCTTGTAAAGATAAATATCTGTTGAAGTTCTAAGTAAAATAAGATAAAACTTTTGCAGAACTATGTGTCCGATAAGAATTACCCTTACATCTACCATTCTTTGAAAAGAGTTTTCTTGCCTGATATGAACTTTGCTTTAAAAAAAAAAAATCTAGTACAATTTTTTTTTTCTCCCTCTGCTTTCCATGGTACTTAAATTTTACATGAGCCATTGTGGAGATTAAAATGTTACTTAGGTAAATAAAACAATAAATGCTTTTTCTTTTGAAATTAATTGTATTTAGTATCTTATAGTGGGTAAAGAATGTATACTTTAAGAAGTTTCAATCAGTTTGCCAAGTATTGACCTGTCAGGGAATTGTGGAAGAGACCTGGCCTAGGTTTATTATGGAAGGAGAGAGAAAGGAAACCTGCCTGGAGTAAGAGATCAACTGAGACCAAACAGCTAGGTGTTGGGCTAAGATAGATGGAGTTGAAGACCCATCCATTGGACAGGATGTGTGACCCACAGTCGAACACAGTGCATTTGAGGATTGGCAGCTTTTGTGTTCTTTTTTTTTTTTAAATATTTATTTATTATGTATACAATATTCTTTCTGTGTGTATGTCTGAAGGCCAGAAGAGAGCACCAGACCCTATTACAGATGGTTGTGAGCCACCATGTGGTTGCTGGGAATTGAACTCAGGACCTTTGGAAGAGCAGGCAATGCTCTTAACCGCTAAGCCATCTCTCCAGCCCCAGCTTTTGTGTTCTTAGAGAAGACAAGGGAACAGCAGTTATCTTACTTTCAGTGTTATGTTAAAGAATGTTACAGAGCCGGAGGTGGCAACTCAGGCCTTTAGTCCCAGCGCTCGGGAGGCAGAGGCAGGAGGCCTTGTGAATGCAAGGCGAGCCTGGTCTACAAGAGCTGTTCCAGGACAGGCTCCAAAGGTGCATAGAAACCTGTCTTGAAAAACCAGAAAAGAAAGAATGGGTACGGGTACTATACTGCATTTATATCTACTGAGGATTCTGGGAGATGGGAATAAGGATTCCAATTGTAATCTGGACATGAAATACAAAAATAGCCTTCCTAAATGGAGATGGGGTAGTGTCTCAGCAGAGGACTTGGTGAAAGGAAGTCAAGGATGAACAGCTAGTAGGTATATGATAGCAGTTTGTCTGTAGGTAGCCCAGGCTAACCTCAGATTCAACAGCCCTTCCTTACTTAGCCACCTGAGCAATGATAATGTAGGCATGCACCACCTTACCAGCCAAAACAGTTTGCTGAGAGACAAAGCAGATTTGTGAGAAGAAAAATAACAATTTTATTGTTTTGTTGGTAGTTAGTGCTTTTTAAAAATCTTGTTTTTGTTTTGAGATGGGATCACACTGTAGTGCAGGCTAGCCTAAATTCATGGTGCTCTGCCTCAGCCTTCCAAGTGCTGAAATTACGGGTGTGAGTCCCCTGTGCTAGGCTTAAAAAAGCAATCGTTCTTCTGCGGGAAGTTAAAGTGGCCCTGTTGGAAAGTTAATTTGGGCCTAGAGCCGACTACATGTACACTATGGTAGCAGTCTGGGAGTCTTCAGCTGCTCAGTGGCCTTTGAAGCAATGGAAGTTGAAGCAGCTTCTCAGTAGAAATCTGTAGAGTGAGAAGAGGTCAGAGCATACCAACATCTAGAGGCGAGAGAGACCAAGGAGAGGCTTAGTAAGTGGGTAGGTAGAGCAGATAGCAACAGAAAAGTGGGTGAGTCAAGTAAAAATTAAAAGTTTCCATACTTTTGATAATCTTCCTTCTGGTGTCGTTGGTTATTTTGAGAGGGTTGATAGACTTGAGATACCTGTCGGGTAAAGATGAAGTAGAAATTGTATAAGCACAGTCAGTAAGTAAGAATAACTCTTTTATACAGTCTGGCAGACATAGATGTGTGTCTTTCTGTGTATTTGTATATTTATTTATTCATTTAAATATTGGCTAGAGAGATGGTTCAGCAGTTAAGATCACAGGCTGCTTTTCCACGGGACCTGGGGTCATATCCCAGCTCCCACATAGTAGCTAACAACAGTTCTTAACTCCACTTCCAGAGGATCTTCTGGCCTCCACATGCACCGGGCACACATGTGGTGGACAGACATAGATGCAGGCAAAACACCCGTGTGCATTAAAAAAAAAAATCTTGAAAAATAAGTGTTATAGCTGCAGAAGGGAGAATGGATTAGAACAGAGCAAGGTTTTAAGAAAGGAAGGGGCAGTCAGGAGGTTTGTTTTTAAGGCTAGCTAAGACATGCTATGGCCACATCCAGAATGGTTAATCTGCAGACGTGCAAAAAGGTTTATTTGACATGTACCTCACAGGTAGGGCTTGCTAGCTGTTTGAAGGAAGAACTGGTCGTCCTGAGGTGTGCTTTATCCTGGACACTTGACTGTCGCTGCCACTGAGGACTGTGCTGGGAAAGGAACCCAGTAGGGATGGAAGGTCAGTTCTACTTTGTAAACTGTAAATTTGGGATGCTTTTAGAAATGCAGTTCTGAATATCAAAAAGCCCTTTGGATTTCTTGTTGCACATATTTTTGTGTGTGTGTGTGCATGATCATGCATGTGTGACGGTCAGAGGACAACTTGGGGGAGTTGGTTCTTTCCACCACGTGTGTCCTCAGGATGGAATGCAGGTCAGCAGGCTTGGAGGCCAGAGCCTTTGCCACTGGCTCATCTCACCTACCCTGTGTGTGACTCGAACAGTAACAGTGCCCATTTGGATAGTTCTGTGACCAATGCAGCTACCTTCAGGAGCCTGCTAAGACTCCCGGATTTTGCTTATGAAGGACTTGTCCATAACTGGATTTCTAAGCCATTGGTCTTCTGTGTACACATGGTGCAGGATGAAATCTGTTAACATGTGTCTTCCTACACAGCATTTAGAGCCTGCCATATTGTTTATTGAGGGAAATAGTGAAGCAAAGGCTTTTATTAAGTCATCTAAAGAAAAACATTTTCTATCATGTTATAGTTAACATTTTTTAATATATATTTTATATCGTATATATTTATATAAATTATATATTTTGTAATGTTTAGTAACTGTCTTAGTTATTTTTCTGTTGCTATAAAGAGATACCACGAACATAGCAAACTTATAAAAGAAAGAGGTAATGGGGAATTTACAGTTTCAGAGAATTAAGAGTTCATTGCCTGTTGCACAATTTCTAGTTAGTCTTAATGATAAAACCTGGAGTCAGATACTAGGGAGTTAAAGCTGAAAGATCAGAGCAGCCAGCCACTAGTTCTTCTTCTGTGAAATCCTCAGACCGAATGGGGTCTCCTGTCTCCACAAGTCCTCAGACTGATTGCTGAGCTCCTCTCTCCTCCTGCCTTACATTCCTCTCTCCACCCAGCCTTATCACTTCCTGTCTCCACCTCTCTAGTGCTGGGATTAAAGGTGTGAGCCATCACTGTCTGGCCTCTATGGCTAACTAGTGACTTGCTTCACACTCTGATCCTCAGGCTAGCACAAACATGACTTCTGCCTTGCTTACAGGCATGTTGCTGGAGCAGTAACTGAAAACTTATATCTTAACTGCAAGTAGGAGGCATAGCAGGGAGGGAGAGGGAAGTAGAGGAAAGAGAGAGAACACTCTCTGGGATTGGCATAGGCTTTTGAACCTCAAAGGCCACCCCCAGTGGCATACGTCCCAAACCTCAGACAGTTCCACCATCTGGGGACCTGGTATTTCAGCCTGTGAGCCTACGGGTGCCATCATTCAGACCACCACATTAACGGGGTACTATGTAGCTACACCAACATTTTTACCATTTTGTAGATAAGGTTGTGTTCTATGTTGGTCATTTATAGTTTGGTCTTCTCAGTTGGTTAATTCCTTCTCTGTAATGTTAAACTGAGGGTGTATGTTGACTGCATCAAAGTAGAATTGTTCCCTTCAGTGCAAAGGAAAGACTGTGGTTGGGAATTTTCTGAGAAAGCTGCTGATTTCCTAGGTGCTGGACAAGTGGTCCATTACTATCTAACACTGTCTTCACTGCCCTTAAATAGCCTAAAGCTTGTTCTAAAAGTAGTTGGGAACATTTGCTTTATGAATGAATCCTGATGATGGGATAACTGTTGGTGCAGCACATTTGTGGCAGGTAGATTGTAATCGGAGCCTCCAGCCACTCCAGTTACAGCGATCTGTTCCAGAGCTGGATGCTGCACCTACTCTCCCTGTCTTTGGAAATGCTGTCTTTAAGAGTTTGGAATTTCCTTGCATTGTGGCCACATCAGCATCACTGTCTTTCCTGGTGATTTCCCCCAATTTGAAAACTGGAAATAGTAGGACTAGAAAACTGAGATTTGCATAGAGACATAATTAGGAAAATTCACCAAACACTTCACTAATTTTAGTCTCCCAAAGTTTCCAGAGGAGATAAAATCGGACAGTTATGTGTCATCTCTTTGAGTAGTATTCCAGATGCGTTTGTGCCTGCGGTTAGGGAACAAGCCTTAGCTCGAATGTAAAGTTCAGCCAGAGTAGCAGGTGTAACCGGGAAGTGCTTCTCCTGGGAAGTTCTGGTCTTGCAGTAGGGGAGGGGAAAATAGCTCCACTTTCCTTAGCTGACCCAGCCACAGGACAGCCACGATGGATGGGGTCGACACACCATGTAGCTGATGTCTGGTGGGGTGTGATCACCTGGATGTCCCTGCACACACTTGAAATGTGTTTTTAGTTCTAGAACAGTAGTGACTAATTTAGGATATAATACTTGGTGTGAGTCATAATTGAGTCTCGGTTTTCATTGTTTTCTGAAATAAACTCATTTAAAGAGTACACAGTGAGAAATATCATTCTTAACTACCTCGTTTCTTTGTGTCTTTATTTATTTTTTAAGAGCTTGTAGATTGTTAAAAAATATTCCCCGTTCAGAATAAACCTTAAATTTAATGTCAGTGGGACCAGAGTAACTGTAGGTTGTTCACCCCATGCTTTAACTTCTTAGAATATTATAAACTGCATGATTTTTCTGAAAGGAAAAATAACCATTTGGATTGATTCTGAATAAAGTATTTATTTCTAGAAATTCTGAGTTGGGTCATTTTGAAACCTTAGTTATAAATTCCATATACTAGGGCTGTTGAGGTGGCTCAGCAGGGAAAAGGTGCTGGATGCCAAGCCTAGTGATCTGCGTTTGGAGCATCCTCTGATTCCCACTCCTGCCCCACACGCTGAGATCTCATACTCAGTCTAAAAGAAATAAATGTTAAAAATAGATAAATTACACAGACTAAAAGGGCTTCTTTTTTAAATTTTTATTTATTATATGTTTGTATGCATATGTGTGCACTGACGCAGGCATGCCTTGGAACACATAAGGAGGTCAAAGGGCAACTTGTGAGGGTTGGCCCTTCTTCTGTGTTGATTCTGGGGATCGGCCTCAAGTTGTCAGGCTTAGCAGGTGTCTTTACTGCTGAGCTATCTCTCTGGTTCAGAAATAGTTTTTTTTAATCCTTTTTTTTTTTTGTAGTGCCGACTATTAAATGAGAGGCAGCAACTATTCTGAGTACTAAGTCTTGTTTTAGGAGTTTATACCTAGATCTATTGGAAAGTCCAGCTAAAGTCATTTCCCTAGAAAATCAGTGAAATATCCTGAGACTTCCACTCTTGACCGTCACCCAGGGCCAGTCTGCGATGGTGAAAGGAAGTGGAGTGGGTGCAGAACTGCGGTGCTGGTGTAGGCAGAGCACCTTCTGCACACAGGGGCAGGGGCCCCTTAAGAGCTGTGTGGACTTGAGCATGAGATAGAGTTCCTCACAGCTTCCCACTCCGGCCCTAAAGGTCTAGCTAAAGTCCCACATACTGTTGTTTTGTGAATAGCAGGTTTGTAGTCAAATGAGATTAAGGAGATGGTACAAGTTTTCCATTTATTCTCAGCACCGTCACGTCCACGGCCAAAGGACTCTGGGTCACACATCTAGTAGCTCATCTTTCTTCCTTGTTCTGGCTGTCTTAGCAGACGTGATATTTGAAATTCAAAAGATAATATGCAATTAACTTCCCCCCTTCTTCCTCCTCTCTCCTCCCTTTCTTGATGGGGTTATATAGCCCAGGCTAGCCTGGAGCTCTCCATTCTCCTGCCTATGCCTTCAAAATACTGAGATTATGGGCATGTGCCACCTTACCCAGCTTACAGTTATTTTTTTTGAATAAAAACTAATCAGTATACTTCTATAACAGTAGTTGTGGATACAATTATCTTTGAATGGTAATTAAAGCTGTTAAGTTTTAGACAGTAGTCCAGTGATTTTGATTAACATACACTTACATATACCAGACCGACAGTGTGCATGTTACAGTTTCCTAAAGTGTGATGTCATAAATTTTTCTCACCGTTTTCAGTTGTAAAGAAATCACAGACTCTTAACTAAGTCATAGTGCAGAGTCATTTGTTAAAATACAAGTCTTTTCCTTGCTCCTTTGCCTTAGCCCGATTTCTAGTTCAAGATAAAAGCTAGCTTAGGCTCTTTGTTTTAATGTTCTCGGGTATTGCTAAAAAAGTGACACGTTCTATATCCTGTGACAGTCTCTTAAATTAGAATTCTGGACCACACCCTCGGCATACCACTGAATGGTGGTGCTGGGTTGCTAGGATACTGCGTTTGTTCTATAATTTGTAGCACGAATCCTATATGAGATGTTTAGATTTCAAATAAACGAGCAGCAGCACCTGGGGATATGGTTTGCAAAATTATCTCATTACAAATGATGCTTACCTTTTCAAATATTTAAATACAGCACTAACAAATGAAAACCCCTGAAATAACTTGATTGTACCTGGGTTTCTCACACTGTAAAGAAGATGGTGAAGAAGCCAGCTTAAAATGGGCTACCCAAATATCAGTTCCCCTTCTGCTGGCAACAGCCATCAGGTGGGCCAGGATGGGCGTGTACAAATACATCCAGGAGCTGTGAAGAAGAAGCAGTCTCTTCTGTGCTACACAAGGCTCCAAACCCCACCCAGCCAGATAAAGCTTGTGGGCTGGGATACAGAACCAAGCAAGGTTATGTCATGTGCAGAGTTTGCCCAGCTCCTTCAGTCTGTTGAGAGCTGAGTACCACTGTGGGCCTTTGAGAGCTCTGAATTACTACCAGGCTGGTGAAGATCCCACATACAGATTCTTTGAGGCTGTCCTCAGTGCCCATCCCATAAAGCTCTCAGAAGGAACTCTGACACCCAGTGGATCACCACACCCATCCACAAGCACAGAGAGATGCATGGGCTGACATCTGTAGGCCGCAAGAGCCGAGAAAAGGGCCACAAGTTCCACCACACTGCTCTTGCTGTGCAGCCTGGAGAAGGTGCAGTACTCTCCAGCTCCACCGCTACCCATAGCTAATACATGCAATGTCTGCAAAATTCATACCCAATAGTTTGATGGTTAAAAAACCCACAAAACTTGTGTTCTTCAACTTGGTGTTAGAATATCGACTAGATTTTCTGCTGAGATGCTCTTGAGACAGTACCAACAATACCATATTATAGGGCCAATTCTAAATCATGTTACTGTAGTAATTTTTTTTTTTGAGACAGTCTCACCATTTGTTCTGACTGTCCTGGAACTCACTGTGTAGACCAGGCTGGCCTTGAACTCAGAGATTTACCTGCTTCTGCCTCTTTTGTGCTGGGATTAAAGGCATGTGCCAACACACCCAACTTCACTAAGTTTTAATGATTTGGCAAACTGTTCTACAAACCAATCCTGTGTAGCCCATGCATTTTTACTATATCTTTATTTTATTTCTTGGTTTTGGAGTTCTTATTTATGAGTCCCTACAGATTTTTTTTTACTGAATCCAATTTAATATTATAAAGATAAAAGAAATCTAAGCATGTGTTCTCTATAGTTGGTGGACTGAAATTTATTTGACTTGGTCAGAGACATCACTACAGTCAATCATTAAACTGTTATTGTCTCTCAGTAATGTCAGATATTTGACAGGAAAGTGTTTGAGGGACTGGACTACATTTTAGGATCAGCCTTATTAGGAAAAATTTACAGGGCTGAAGATGGAGCTTAGCTGGTAGAGTGCTTGCCTAGCGTGCACAGCCTAGGTTCACATAACCAGGGCCGCACAAACAGACCGGTGCATTGTGCTTGTGATCCCAGTTCCTGGAGGTTAAAGGTTGGAGAATCAGGAGTTCAAGGTCATCCTCAGCTACACAACTCATTTGAGGCCAGCTCTGGAGGCGTGAGACTCACAAGATCCACACCCTAGAAGCCACCCGTCTCCACAGTTGAGTAGGTTTTAATGTATTCACAGATGTGTGCCACCTTGAGAGTCAGCTTTAGAATATTTCCATCACTCAGTTTTTTGTCTGATAATGTCTTTTTTTCCTTTCTTTTTAAAAATAGCTTTGTAAGGCATAGGATTTTTGATCCAGCGTTTATCTTTGAGCCTTTGAGTTTGAGTCTGTATTCTGGCCTCCGTTTTCTTGGTTGATAATTCACCTGTCAATTTTGGCTCCTGTAAATTAACTGTTTTATCTTGTTTTCAAGATTTCGTCCTTGTTTAATTGTAAGTACTTTCACTGCACTGAGTCTACAGTTGATGGGTCTCCTTGATTTTATCCTTCATTTGGTTTTTCAGTGTTTTTATTGTTGTTTGTTGTGTGTGCACTGGCTGGTTATGAATGCCTATGTACCACGGAGTGCGTGTGGAGGTCAGAGGACAACTTTCAGAAGTCCCTTCTTTCCTTCCACCATCTGGATTCTAGCTTGGCAACAAGGACCTTAATGGATGAGCTGTCTTGCTGGCCTGAACTGATGCTTGGAGTTGGCTGAGCTCTGTGGATATGCTAGGTCAGAACTAGTCCTTACATTTACACAGCTTTGGTTACTGTTTCCTATGCTAGGTTAGAACTAGTCCTTACATTTACACAGCTTTGGTTACTGTTTCCTATGCTAGGTTAGAACTAGTCCTTACATTTGCACAGCTTTGGTTACTGTTTCCTATGCTAGGTTAGAACTAGTCCTTACATTTGCACAGCTTTGGTCACTGTTTCCTATGCTAGGTTAGAACTAGTCGTTACATTTGCACAGCTTTGTCACAATGTATCCTATGTTAGGTTAGAACTAGTCGGTCCATTTGCACAGCTTTAGTCACAATGTATCCTATGTTAGGTTAGAACTAGTCGGTCCATTTGCACAGCTTTGGTCACCATTTTCTCAAATGTTTTATTCTGCTCCTTTTCCTCTCCTTCCAGTACCTCCATTCTGAACACTTTAATATCGTGATAGTGTTTAATTTTAAATGTGAATGTTTTGCCTGCATGCATGTGTGCTTGGTTAGAAGAGATCCTGGCTTCCCTAGGTCAGGAGTCATGGATGGTTGTAAATTGTGCGGATGCTGGGACTCAAACCCAGGTCCTCTGCAAGAGTAGCCAGTCTCTAAACCTTGAGCCATCTCTCTAGCCCTGTTTCGGTTCTTCAAGATTGGATATATCTCTAGATATGGCTTTCAGTTTCTGGTGAGTCTCTCTAGTGAAGTTTTTGTTTTGTTAGACTTCTCAAGTCTGTAATTTCCATTCTCTTTTTATTGGTGTTTTTCCTCTTTATTGGTATTCTCTCTTGGACATGACATTGCCATGACACTTCTTAGTCATGGTTTCCTTTGAATAGTGGCTACTGAGAAACCATATTTCCTTAAATGCCTTGTGCACTCTCACAGGCAGTCAAGTTGTGCTGTCCCCTTGTTATTATTCTTTCCTTCTTGTTAACCTGTAGCCTGTACTTTTCCAGGCAGAGCGGGAGAAGTGGAAGTAAGAAGGGAGTGAATGGCATTTAAAGTATGTATTGGGTACTGGCCTCAGTACTGGGGTTGTTATCATTGCTTGTTCATTTGGTGGCTGGGCGAGGTCTCCGTATTTTCAGCCTGATACTATTCTTCAGAGAGACATTGCTTTGGTTGTGCTCACATCGTCCTGGGAGACAGTAGTTTTGATAGGCTTTTCTCCTGACAGTACCCCACCTCTTACGGTCCGGCTTTTTCACCTGACTGCTCAGCTGTTTTTTAGCAAATTCAGTTCAGGCTGTAAGGGATTTATGTCAGTGATCTTGTTCTTGTTTGGTTCCTCCAAGCTACCCCTCTTTTACAGATCTCTACTGTTCCCTCTATTCTAGCCCTGCTCTTTCTGAGAGCACCTGTAAACTGAAGGGTGCCAGGGGAAGGAAGAGCTAGTTTTATTAGGGTGACTTGTAGGTAGTAGCCTAAGGTCCTTTTAGCTTGCCTAAAGGACTGGGGTGGGTGACTGGGACATACTCTTAGTGGTGCTGCCCAAGGAACCTTCACCTCTCCGCTGCTCTTGGTTAGAGCTGAGTCTCTACAGCAGGCTAGATGTGCCAGTGTCTAGTCCGTACCTGAAGAAGGCTGCCAGGAGCTTGAGGTAGAGGGAGCCTCCGGTCTCTGAGGAGAGTTCCTGCCGTGCTAAGTGAAGGGAGCCATCTTAATTCAGGTTCTACTCACTGAGTTTTCATTAATTATTTGTGGCGTGGGACTCACATCCAAGGCCTTGCTCAGATTAGATGAGTGCTTTCCCATGAGCTCGTTCCCTGAGTTTTCACAGATGTTCTTAGGAGTTTCCTCACTTGCTGCTTGTCCTTGGGTCTACTCATAGAGTCTTCAAATGGTGTTTTATTATCTTTAAACTTTATTTGTTTTGAAAAAGGATCTTGCTCTATAGCCCCAACTATCCTGAATCTCTATATGTAGACAAGGCTGGCCTTGAACTTTGGTGATCTTTCTGCCTCTGCCTCTCAAGTGCTAAATTGTAGGCATGTACTATCATACTTGCCTAAATGGTTGTTTTAAACTAAAATTTGGGGGAAGCAGGTAAGGTCTGAGGAATTCTTACCCTTGTCTTGCTGGAAGTTGACCTCTGACTTGACTCCAGTTTAAGCTTGTTTTATAGTAATGGTTAGTACCTTTTCCCTAGGGTGGCATAGCTTTCAGATACAAAACTATGTGCTTATATTTGAAATCTTAAAGGATATGGGAAAATTCCTTGAAGTAAACAAGTTCTCTAAAAGTGACACAAGAAGAAGCAGAAATTTCAATAGGTCTGTGTCTGTTTGTTTGGTTGAGTCTGAATTAGGAAAACATTACTAGAAAGTAAATTACAGAGCACTGTCTCTTATGGACACAAACTGAAAAATATTTAATAAAATATTGGCAAATTGAATTCTAAAATATATAGGTAGAATAATATGTATTGACCATGTAAGATTCATACAAGGGATCTGAGGCTGGTTTTTTTTATTATTATTATTTAAAAAGTGACCAGCAGTCATTTCTTGGCCTTTTGCCTCGTCTAGTGTAAAACACAACTACCGTTAGTTTTTGACAAAGATGTAAACAATAGAGATTGAAGAAAAGATCGCTTCCTTACCAGTGCCAGAAAAACTGGACTTCACTTCTAGGAGAATGGGACCTGATGCATATGACCACCATGCACGCTGATCAACTCTGGATGGATCTTAAGGTAGTTAGGACTTCAAAATGGCCGGGAGTACAGCCCTTTACTATACACCACAGGCAAGGACTTCCTGGAAAGGGTTCCAGCGGCCCAGGAAATAGTCCCGAGAACCGGCAAGATTGTGATGACGTGAAGTTAAGGTTCTTTACAGCAAAGGAAATGATCCCAGGGTGAGGAGACAGTTTACTGGACAGGGAGAAGCGAATCTTGGCCATCTGCTGTCAGACTAGAGAGTTGTCCAAATAGATAAAGCGAGCTGCAAAAATTAACCACAGAAATCATCCAGTGAGTAAATGGACTAAGCCGAATACATAGTTCTCAACAGAAGTAAAGAGGCCAGTAGTACTTTAAAAGTGCTCAGTGTCCTTAGCCATCAGGAAAATGCGAATTAAAAATGTCTTGAGAGCCCATCTCACTCCTGCCAGATGGCTGTCAGGACAACAAACAACAGCAAATACTCGCAAGGCTGTGGGGAAAAGGCCCTTATTCGCCGCTGGTGGGAAAGTAGACTCGTGCTGCCACTGTGGAAACTAGTGTGGACGTTTCTCAGATAACTTGGTGTGCCCAAAGGACTATTAAATCAGTATATTGTAGACGTAACTTGCACACCCATGTCTACTGCTGCTACACTGTTC
This sequence comes from Microtus pennsylvanicus, assembly GCF_037038515.1. Classification (NCBI taxonomy): domain Eukaryota; kingdom Metazoa; phylum Chordata; class Mammalia; order Rodentia; family Cricetidae; genus Microtus; species Microtus pennsylvanicus. Next base: position 109,567,868 of record NC_134588.1, on the reverse strand, counting down.
ACAATAGCCGAAACAGTGTCTGTCAATCAAAGAATGTAGCACAGACACAGTGGAATTTTGTTTACCTTGAACTGGGGCTCTCTAGAGGAACAGAGCTGACGGAACGAATCTCTGTTGGAAGGGAATTTATTGGAGTGGCCTACAGGCTGTGGTTCAGTTAATCCAACACCCATCTCCTGAAGGACAGGCCAAGAATGGTAGTTGTTCAGCCCACAGGGCTGATTTCCCGCCTGTGCTGGAGTCCTGAAGAAGTAAGTTCTAAATTAGCAAAGGAATGCTTCAGCAGAATAGATGCACCTCCCTGCATGAGTGAGGGCAAGCAGGCCGAAAGCTTCCAGCTGATGTGGGAGGTCCTTCTGTATATGTGTTGCTTTTATTGGTTAATGAATAAAGCTCCTTTGGCCTATGGCAGGACAGAATATAGCCAGGCTGGAAGAGATAAATAGAGTAGGTGGAATGAAAGAGACACCATATAGCTGCTGAAGGAGGCAGATGTCACATAGCCACCCAAGAAGCAAGAGCTAACAAACCACGAGCCTCGTGGTAAAGTATAAAATAATAGAAATGTGTTAATTCAAGTTGTAAGAGATAGCTAGAATATACCTGAGTCATTGGCTAAACAGTATTGTAATTAACAAAGTGCAGTCTCTGTCTACACTAGCCACTGATATTGTAGCATTTTACATGTTGTAGAATGACGTATGAAGCACATCTTGCTTTATAATTGAGGATCCATATACAGTGCAATAAAACAGTGTAATCACATGCGGTACCTCTGATTGGTTTGTTTGCTTAACTCTCGTCATAACCCATCAACATGATACTGCGACCCAGTTACAATCCATACTCTAAGAAACAACACTGTAGGATGTATTTCTGGTATGAACCAGGTCACCTTCAAGTTGAGTATTTGTGGTAAAAACCTCGAAGAGTCCAGAAAAGACCTAACAGGGCTTTGGGGAGTTTTTGAAGGTGAGCTAATAAGTCTCCAAGAGGAAATGCTTCATTTCCTCAGAGCTGTGTCTGTCCCCCTGCTCGTCATGATTCTTTTTATTTTTCAGCAGTTGTAAAGTCTTTAGTGAAATCAAGTTCCAGTCATAACAAAATGGAAAAGTTACGGGCATTTAAAAGCTCATATTCCGACCGGGCATGATGATGCTCACCTTTAATCCCAGCACTTGAGAAGCAAAGGGAGGTGGATCTCTGAGGCTTAGGCCAGTCTGGTCTGTAGAACAAGTTCCAGGACAGACAAGGCTACACAAAGAAACCCTGGTGTTGTTGTTTTTTGGGGGGGGCGGGGAGCTTAGCTCAGAGGATGTTACTGAAGATGAGTGCACTTTGATAGCATGTCCCCTGGGCAGCAGACAAACCTGCAGACATCGACACTGTTGAATGTGCCGTACAGACAGTAGTTCTGAACTTCTCCTTGGTAAGATATTTGGGGGGGCAGTGGGGGTCAAAATACTACTGCGGGGTTATGTAGGATTGCTTTTATTTTTATCGTGTAAGTGGAGCTCTCTAGTGTATTAGTAAACGTTCTTCATCTCTGTGACAGAGCACCTGACAGAAACCATCTAAGGGAGGAAGTGTGAGCTGCGGCTGGTGGTTTCAGAGTTGCAGTCTGTCACTGGGAGGCACAGCGGAGGGGGCATTGGCTGCAGGTGTCATTTGCATCAGAGCAGGCAGGAAGCCAAGAATACAGGCCAGAGCCCACCCCAGTCCCCTACCTCTGCCGTCTAGGTCCTAATTCCAAGGGCTCCCCAGCCCCAGAAACAGCACCAGCAGCTGTGGACCACAAGAGCCCGAGGGGACAGCTCAGACTCAAACCTGTTATCTTAAATACTCCTCCATATACACTCATGGCTCGCTTATATGTTTTCAGAGAGATTCAAATCCAACAGTGTGTTCGTTCTCCCATTGCTCTGGCAAAAATACTTGATACAATAAGGGAGGAAGGTTCTTGTTTTTGTTTCTTAGGGGCGCGCCCTTGGGCAGAGCATTGTTGTGGCAGAAGTGGCATGACCCTAGTGACCCACTTCCTCCAGGCTGGCCCACCTGCAGACCCATGACCCTAGTGACCCACTTCCTCCAGGCTGGCCCACCTGCAGACCCATGACCCTAGTGACCCACTTCCTCCAGGCTGGCCCACCTGCAGACCCATGACCCTAGTGACCCACTTCCTCCAGGCTGGCCCACCTGGCAACCAAGGGTTCACCTCATGGGCTCGTGGGGAACATTGCATTTTCAAAACAAAACACTATTTGAAACAGATAAATAGCATCAGTTCCAGAAAATTTTATTAAATTATCCCCAACAAAAATCTGAGAGGCTTAGGATAATTAAAATCAGAATGACTAAGCGAATGCAAACAGTATATGGTTAGGATATACGGTTGGTACAAATACTTGGGGTTTCATGAAGCCACCCAGCATTGTGAGAGGGTATTCAACCATTCAGGGGATCAGAGCTGAAACTAGTTTCTTCTGAATGCAAACCATTTTCCTGCCACTTTCTTGCTACATTGTAGCTTCAGGGCATGAGTTTTGTTGGTGTTGTTTTTGAGGCCGGTCTCACTGTGTGTGTGCGCCCTAGCTGGCCTGGGATTCACTGTGTAGACCAGGATGGCCTGGAATTCACTGACTCTGAGACGTTCTCAGAGTTGCCTTCACCTGCAGGATTAAAGAGGAGTGAGCCACTACTTTTAGCTAAGGTTTTGAATGGGAGACATGGCGTTTCACAGTGGAGGTGGGAAGACAGAGTGACCTGGTCTTGCTTGCAGATGGTGATTATATGTGGATAAAGCATGAATTTGTGTTCACTTCTGCATCAAGGAGAAAAAAGCTCAGAGACTATTTTAAGACTGTGAGAACTGAGTCAGCCTCTGAAGGTGGCACCTATCATCCTCAGATCATCCCTATAACGGGATCTAATTATTTTAAAGATGCAGTACCCGGGCAGGAACATAGCTCAGTGGTAGAACACTTGCCTAGCATGTGTGATGCCTGTGTTGTTCAGTCCCCAGAACCACACACACAAGACTAAGATGTAATACAGATGTATTTGTCTACTTAGTAAAGATAAGTACGTCTTTGAAGTATATGGGTGTTTTTGAAGATAAAGGAGTAACTGAAAGAACTATGGGGATTTTCTGTGAGTTGAGAAAGGGTTCATAGAATGACTTTTATCTTCTTGAGTGGGTATACACAATATGTATTCCGAAAAGTTTACCGTTGTTAGTTTTTAGAAACCAAAGGTGTCTTGTCCTCTAGCTTTTTAAACAAATGAACTTGGTACCAGTGTTAGGAAATGTCATTTAGTAATTAAATTAATCATTTGACTTTAAGGATCAAAAACTCCAAAAGATTTAAGGACGAGGTCATTCAGGTGTTGCTGACTTAGTGGAGATGAAACAGGCTCTGCTGCTGGTGTTTGGAAGGAGCAAGGGTAGTAAGGCCTGACTGCTGGCTGTGTGTATCAGATCTGCTTCATATTCACCACAGTATATAAAGTCTCATTCCAGAGCACAGATAGCTTATGTATAAAGGGCTGCATTAAAAAACAGGATATCTTAAAACTTTCTCGCTCAGGGCAGTTCCAGAAAAGGTGATTGAATAAACTGGGCAGTGGTGGTGGACGCCTTTAATGCCAGCACTTGGGAGGTGGAAACAGGTGGATATCTTTGAGTTTGAGACCAGCCTGGTCTACAGAGCAAGTTCCAGGACAGGCTCCAAAGCTACAGAGAAACCCTGTCTCGAAAAACAAACAAACGTGATTGAATTAAAAAAAAAAAACTTGACTACCAAAACAGTGGTAAAACCATTATTCACTGTCCATCAGCTTTCCATGAATTCTGAATGCCAGTCTGAGGGTGGGAACCTCAGCTGACTCTGGGACAGAACAGTAGGTGCATTGTTTGTGGATGGAGAACCGAAGCTTTCAGTGCCATAGACACAAATGGCTGTGATAGCAAAGTCAACATTTATTTTGTAATTTTCATCATTTAGGCCAGAAGTTTTATAAAGTACGCCAGTCTTTTAACATTTACACTTTGCTACAGTAAGAATGTATAGGGGACTGGGGAAATTGTTTTGAGATGGGCTCTGAAGTCATGAGGTCCTGAGTTGCATTTCCACTACCAACCCACAGAAGCCAGGCACCGGCAGTCCCAGCGCTGAGGAGGCAGAGACAGGAGGTCCCGAGGACTCGGTGGCCAGAGTGCTGGGCACAATGGCAAGTCCAGACTCAGCGAAAGATTCTGACTCAAAACACAAGGAAGAAATTGATTGGCATCTGATGTCAGCCTCTGGCCCTTCTGTGCACACTCAGACACACACAGACACACTCAGATACAGCCACACATGGGGACACAAAATGTAAATATCTATGGCAAAATTTTAATCTTTTTGAAGATCTTTTTCTTTATATAAAATAGGTACTTGCTTTGGATGGAGAAATACATTTAGAATCAATGTAATGTACCTTGTTTTTGTCATGAGCAAAGGCAAATATTTATTAAGTGCCTTTTATGCACCAGGCTCTATTCTGAGCGGGGAAAGAGAACAGTGGGCATAGTGAGATAACACTTGATTCCTGCTTTGGGGTAACTTCATAGATCAGGATCATTAAAAATAGTAAGACATAATTGTCATATGATACAAAAAATACTGCAGCAGAGATACAGCCTAAGATACTTCAGAAAGGATGGGTTCACCAGCCAGCTTAGTGCCACTTCTATTGGGAAGACCCCTGGTTAAGGACTTAGGCTGGAATGGAACCAGTGGGTAGGGTCCCCAGATAGTGGTGTGGGGAAATGGGCATTCTGGGCCTGGGAAGCAGCCTGTGTTCTTCAGGAACCACAAAGGTCTGCGTGGCTGTGTTGAAAGGTGACTTGGTATAAGCAGATGACACAATACAGAGGTTCCATTTTCCAAATTATTGGCAATCTTATTGAGTATGATGGTATTGATTCCTTTAGGAAAGTTTTAACTTTTAGAGTAGTTTAGATAATAAATCAGAAACGAATACTTAGTCATGCATTATTAGCAAGTTCTGACTGAAATCTAGATAGGGGATGATGAGCATCTAAGATAATCGAGGAGATCAAAGAAAGGTATGTTAGAATCAGTGATTGGTTGTGGGCACTGAGAACAGCCCCGTATAAATCTGTACATGATAGGATTATCGATGCATGGATCTACCTCGATCACAGAGGGTTGTGTGCACATAGATACCTTCTACAGAGTTATAGCTAACAGATACAAAAGCAGTGTAAAGGCTGGTTTGTTCAGAGCTTCTCTCTTTCTGTTTGTAGATGCCACTTCAAACGAGCAGCAGGAGCTCTTCTGCCAGAAGCTGCAGCAGTGCTGTGTGCTGTTTGATTTCATGGACTCTGTTTCAGACTTGAAGAGCAAAGAAATCAAAAGAGCAACACTGAATGAACTGGTTGAGTATGTTTCAACTAATCGTGGTGTAATTGTTGAATCAGCGTATTCTGATATAGTAAAAATGGTAAGCCTCTAGATTTCTATTCCTCAGATATGTAAGATCAAGGATCTGAGGTGTATGTATTGTAACTAACATACCCAAAAGGGTGTTCTTGGAAACATCCTATGGGGTGAGGTCTGGTAACACATGCCATTAATCCCAGTACTCGGGACACAGAGGCAGATAGGTCTCTGAGTTGGAGGCCAGCCACCTCTACAGAGTGAGTTCCAGGACAGCCGGGCTACATAGTGAGATTCTGTCTCCAAAAAAAAAAGGAGGGGGGACGCCCATTGGAAAGATTGTCCATTTCGTTGACGTGGGCCCTGACTATAGGACTTGGAGAAAGTAGTGATTCTCGTGGCTCTTGGCTACCATATTGGATAGTTCAGACACTTGGGAGAAAGATGTAGGTTCAAACATACAGTTCTTGTGTGGGACTACTGGAGTCTGGTTCCCAGTCCCCGTGTCTGCAGCTCACAGCTGCCTGTATGTAGCTCCAGCTCCAGGAGGGTGTGTCTGGCCTCCGGCACGTGCCCTGAGGTGCACATATCTGCACACGAACACATACATGTAACTAACAAGTTAAAAAAGTGAACTCCTTTATCCAGATAACCGATTATATCTGAGCAAGCAGTCTCTGGGAATTGTAAAGGGGGCAGAGAGGGCACGTGAAGAACACAGGTTTAAAAGAAATCCTATACGGGATGTTTTCTTATAGAGAATAACACTTGATTATAGCTCACAGTCTTTAAGGATAAAGAGACATCTTATCAAGCTTCTTTAATATGGGAGCCAGAAGTCAAAGCACTAAAGTTTGACACTGACATGACTCCTTAAGTGGAAAGTTCTACACCCGACTTTATGGATTGCAGTCCAAACAAGTGAAATAAAAATAGTGACTATAGGGGCTGGAGAGATGGCTCAGTGGTTAAGAGCATTGCCTGCTCTTCCAAAGGTCCTGAGTTCAATTCCCAGCCACCACATGGTGGCTCACAACCATCTGTAAAGAGGTCTGGCGCCTTCTTCTGGCCTTCAGGCATACAGACAGAATATTGTATACATAATAAATAAATAAATTAAAAAAAATAATGACTATAATTGCCTTTATATCGTATGTAAGGCACTCTTGAAACAAATGAACTTCATGTTTGGATGCCCAGAGCACCTCATTATAGGCATTTATAGGTGAGTAAGCCAAAATCCAGGACACTTCTTGCTCCAAGCATTTTAGGCAAGGAGTGCTCAGCATGGTAGATAAATTGTGGATCTCTCGTGTGGAAAAGTGAATTGTTGCCATCTTTTTTGCAGTAAGGGTCCTTTTGGGAGGTGCTGTTAGTAGTTTAACCTCCTCCTTCAGCAGTGGACATTGGTTCAGCCTTTGTAACTGGCGTGTTGTCCCGTGCTAATGAAATTCAAAACCTGTGCGAATGGTTAGAGTCACAAGAACATAGTTTAAACTACATCCAAACAGAAGAACAAACAACCTTATACATGGTCTAGAAGAAGAATAGAATGGGTAGGAGGAGAGAGATTTGGTCGCAGTCGAAGACCCACCAAAGGAACTGAGGAATTTGTGTTGTACTTTAAGAACAGAAATTAATGCTTTAGTGTTTTTTTTTTGAAAAGATCAACTATAGACAGAATATTAACCAGAATAAAACTAGCTTCCTAAAATCCCACAGATAGTAAGTATTAAATGTTGGTGAACTTCCTGTTTTTGTTTGTTTGGTTGTTTTTTTGAGACAGGGTTTCTCTGTATAGCCCTCACTGTCCTGGAACTCTTTCTGTAGACCAGCCTGGCCTTGAACTCAGAGATCCTCCTGCCTCTGCCTCTTGAGTGCCGGGATTAAAGGTGTGCACCACCATACCTGGCTGAATGTCCTATTTTTATTTTATTTTAAAGTTTCAAGAGCAAAGATTATTTTCTTCTGTTAACTGATTTCCAGTGGTTTTAATTGAGAAATTTTGAAAAGTTGATAGATAATCTGAATATTTTTAATTTTCTATGTATTATACTGGGATTTACTCTCATTACTCCAATGAAAAGTTGTGTATGTTTCATTGTTTTTGTTGTTTAGTTTCTAGTGCTAGTTTCTAGGTAGGAGTTGGGCCACTTGATCAACCTTTAACAGACTTATGAGTATTTGTTATGGGTTATTTTATTGGTGGCTGTGAGGTTAACGTTTAATTTTACCAGTGACAATCATAAGATGCCCTGCTATTTGTGAAGTTGATGCCCATCAGACTATTGCTGGTTTTACCTTTAAATTTGGTTTTTAGAGCTGGGCATGGTCATGCATGCCTTTAATCCTAGCACTCAGGAGAGGCAGGAGGATCTCTGAGTTTGAGGCCAGCCTGGTCTACAGACCAAGTCCCAGGACAGCCAGGGCTACACAGAGAAACCTATCTCCAATAAATAAATAAACAACAAAAAAATGGTTTCGAGTTGCAACTTACAAAGTTCTAGATAGCTGCCTCCTGGCTTCTAGGGTTATGGTAATGATGCCTGTCCTGGATGCCACTTTTTATGAATAGGTGGAAAGTTACTTGTACATTGCTTGTATTACCCTCTTGCCCCAGGTAGTTTGTTCCAAATAGTCATTCCCTCATTACTGTAGTCCTCCCTCACTGGAGTCCTCCCTCACTGGAGTCCTCCCTCACTATGGTCCTCACCTCTGTAGTTCTCCCTCACTGGAGTCCTCCCTCACTGGAGTCCTCCCTCACTATGGTCCTCACCTCTGTAGTTCTCCCTCACTGGAGTCCTCCCTCACTGGAGTCCTCCCTCACTGTGGTCCTCCCTCACTGGAGTCCTCCCTCACTATAATCACCCCCACATTAGCCCAGTCTTAAACATTTACTAAACTGTCTGGTGTGGTCTGTCCATCATTTTTAAAAGAAATGAGTCTGGGCGTGGTAATGCACACCTTTAATCCTAGGAATCTGGAGGCAGAGGCTGGCGGATCTCTGAGTTTAAGGCCAGCCTGGTCTACAGAGCGAGTTCCAAAAATGAAAAGAATTGTGGACTGGGACCACGGTGCAGTCTTGGCTGGAGAGGGAAGGATGGGTATGGTCCTAGGTCCTAGCTGGTACTGATGGTGCAGAGGAGGAAATTATGAATACCATGTCACTCAGACTCTAAAATGGATCTCAGCACACGTCCTTGTTTCTGAGTAGTTTGTGTTTTTAAAGCCTCAAATCTCAAAAGTATTAAAATACCGAGAGTGGAATCATCCTTGAAATTACATAACCGTAGTAACAGGGAGGGGCTCTTGTTATAGGTGCAGAACATGCTGCGGTAGAATTTGGGAGGAATGCAGAGCGGTCGGATTCAGATAGATGATGTGGTGATATTTGCCTCCCCTCTCCTCGTCCCCATCCTCTTTCATTTTAACAAACTTTGGAAGAGCAGCAGGTAGTGACGTGTGTGGAGGTAACATGTAGTCACCAGCTGCTCGGGGCCTGAGGAGGTTAGCTATCCCAGAGAACGAGAAACGCCTCCCTCTATATCTTGAAGAGATTTATAGGTAGGAACTGAATTTATAGCAGTACGTTTTTTTCTGTAAAAAATGGTGTTATTTTTCATTGTTAAAACTCAGTTATACACAGCAAAGAACATGAATCCAAACTTAATTTCTTTCAGATCAGTGCTAACATCTTCCGTACGCTTCCTCCAAGTGATAATCCAGATTTCGATCCGGAGGAGGACGAGCCCACACTTGAGGCCTCTTGGCCTCACATACAGGTATGGATTCTAAGTTTGTATTCATAATGCTTCCATTTCAGTTTTCTGCTGATTCTGGGCCTTTATTTAAAATATTTGACTTTTAAACTCTATGTCTTGTCATGGGCAGGTAATCTTAGCCCTTGGGAGGCTGAGGCAGGAAGGTCATGTGTTCGAGACCAGTGTGAGCTACATAATAAGAATCTGTCTCCAAACAATTCTGTTTTCTTCTGTAGTTATACTTCTCCAATTGGTCGTTTCATATTCACAGACTCATGATTCATGGCTTTTCATGTCTGGTTCTTTTACTTAGCACAGTATTCAAGGCTCATCCATGTTGTAGCAGACATGGCTAGAGAGGTAGCTTGAGAGTCTGTTCTTTCAGGCGACAGGAAGTGGACTCAGTGTCAAACTGAGGGAGGTTTGAGCAAAAGAGGCCTCAAAGCTGAATTGTCTGGGCATTTCTGTGAGGTTTTATGTCGTGTGTTTTGGGACCTGGTTGATAGGTACATATAAGTTTATGTTTATAACTGTATTTTCCTTGTAGATGGCCCTTATCGTTACGAAATGCCCTTTGTCGCTATTTTGAAGTTAGGTTGTTTGGTATTAGTGCAGCTGTTCCAGGTTTTAGCTACTGTTTATTTACATGGCTTACATTCTCTGTCTTGCTTTAACCTCTTTGTTTCTGACTCTAAAGTGTGTCTCTTACAACAGCATGTGTTTGTAGGTGCTGGATCTATTTTTTTTTTTTTTTTATTTTCGAGACAGGGTTTCTCCATAGCTTTTTGGTTCCTGTCCTGGAACTAGCTCTTGTAGACCAGGCTGGCCTTGAACTCACAGAGATCCGCCTGCCTCTGCCTCCCGAGTGCTGGGATTAAAGGCGTATGCCACCACCGCCCTGCTTATTGTTTTGTATTTTGAGGTAGGTTTCTGCCTCCCCGGCTGGCCTGGAACTCATGAGGATCTGCCTGCTTCTGCCTTCCAAGTGCTGGGATTGAAGGTTTGCATCCCCATGCCTGGCCTCTAAATTACTTTTTAATAGAATTGAGCAGAAGTTCACCTGAAATTTCCTGCTGTACTTGGTGTAAATTAGTGGTACTGTTTTAGTAATGGGAGCGTTTTTAAAGCATGAAATTCTCCTTAGCTGGTGTTTCTCTTTTATTAGGTGTAGTTGAATAGTCTTTGGAAAAGACTTTTAGCTTTTGAAATTTTAAAAGCAAAGACAGATTTTTCCATCAGGATATTTTTATATACTCATAGAAATTAACACAAGAAATTCAGCCAAGTAAACAATGTGTTTTTCATCTTTCACTGGTATAATTTGAGGCTCCATTTGAATTTCCTGAGAGAAAATGGTTCTTAACATTTTGGAAGATGGTAATTACTATCAGAATACTATTTCTATGGCTGGTGAGACTGCTCAGCAGATAAAAAACATGTGAGCCTGGTCCAGTCCATAACCTTTGTGCTGCAAAGAGAGAACCAGCTTCTGCAGGTTGTCCTCTAACTGAGCGTTACACACACACACACACACACACACACACACACACACACACACACACACACACAGAGAGAGAGAGAGAGAGAGAGAGAGAGAGGAGAGAGAGAGAAGTAATTTACAAAATGGTCTCCTGGGGGTTGGTTGATGACTCTGTGGTAAAGAGCTTGTCATGCAGGCGTGAGGACCCGAGTTCAGATCCCCAGGACCCACGAGAACTGACTCCTTCAGGCTATCTTCTGTCCCCCACACGTGTACTGTGGCACACTCACATGCATGCATACATGCAATTAAGATTTTTTTTTTGCCGGGCGGTGGTGGCACTCCCAGCACTCGGGAGGCAGAGGCAGGCGGATCTCTGTGAGTTTGAGGCCAGCCTGGTCTACAAGAGCTAGTTCCAGGACAGGCTCCAAAGCTACAGAAAGTGGATAGCAGTAGAGGATGACACTCAGCAATGACTTCTGGCTTCCACAAGTATGTGCACACTCACACCAGCGTAACACACACACTTTACAAAATGGATTTTTACACAAGACACATTCAGATTGCACAAGCACACAAACAATTTTCATTTATCTGTGGTCTCTCTAAAATTTTAAACTCTTGAATTATTAAAATTTGATATAGCATTTAATTTGGCTATTAAATATTTTGAGGCCATTTGAAGTGACTGTATGTGTCCATCATGTTATAGTTGCATATTTAAGCATCTTGAGTTTTTGGGTTGTTTAGTTTTTTGGTTTGTTTTTGTTTTGGGGCTTGTTTGTCTGTTTGTTTGAGACATGGTTTCTCTGTGCAGCTCTGGCTCTCCTGGAACCCCATCTGTAGACCAGACTGGCCTAGAACTCAGAGATCTGGGATTAAAGGTGTGCATCACCATGCCCAGCACATCTGCTCTGATGTTTTTAAGTTTAATATTTGTTATGTATACAGTGTTCTGCCTGCATGTATGCCTGTATGCTGGAAGAGGGCACCAGATCCCACTATGTGGTTGCTGGGACTTGAACTCAGGACCTCTAGAAGAGCAGTCAGTGCTCTAAACCTCTGAGCCATCTCTCCAGCCCCTATTGTGCTTTCATACAAGCTTCAGAGATTCATTTGTGGCATTTTTAGTTGTGAGTAGGTACTGTAAATGACCTTTGCTGGTCACTGTGTGTGGCAGAGGAGGCTTGCTGTGTGCCCAGGCTGGTTTTGAACTCTTGGACCCAGGTGATCTCTTGTCTCGGCTTCCTTAGTAGTTGGGATACAAGTATGTGATGCCTGCCATGCACAGCATGGTTTTGGTTGTTGTTTAGTTTTGAGATTGTATTTTAATTATAACATTCCTCCTTTCTCCTTCCTCCCTCCACACTTTCCCATATACTACCCCTCCCCATTCTTCAAATTGATGGCTTTTTAGAATCAACTGTTATATAGTCAAGTAGTATATGTACTCAGTATTATCGGGCCTGACCATTTAAGGGCTGAACAACTAGTTGGTGTGCTCTCCCTGGTGAGGACCACCTGCAGAGGTGGGAGCACTCCCGGCTTTATACTCAGTTGTCTGTAGTTCTTTGTGTACTGTTGAGCCTCGTGGGTTTGTTAGTGTCTGTGTTTTTGTTCTACAGATGAAAGAGCAGAGGGAGAGCGTCTAGGCTGGCCACAGTTAAGGAGCTCAGTGTTTTGCAGAATCTGTTTTGCTTTCTCAGATAGCCAGAGGGAGGGAGGAGTCATAGAGAACTGAGTTTCTGTTTCTGCTCACTGTGCCCAGGCAATGTTCTAAACATGCAGTGTAAACTACATGATATAATTTATAGATGCTCACTCTTGCTAATTCTTCATGGAATAAATCATTTTAAATCCCTTTACATCACTTTCCTGCTAACAGAAGTTGGAAAGCCCGTGGTCACCATACCCCTTGAAAAGGGCCTTTTGTATACCTACACTCATCAAAGTTGCTTCTCAGGTTTTCTTCCCTGGGCCAAATGTTTCTGGCTTCTTTAGCTTCTTATCTAGGTCTTATTTTCAGGTTCTTCAGTCATTGAGACTGTTTTCTGGTGGACCTGTATCTTTTTAATGATGAAAAGCAGAACTTTATAATTTTGTTTAAACGACCTTAGGAAAGGCATGTTCAGAACCAGTAGCATAGCAGAGCTGGGCTGTAGCTCAGTTGGCAGAGTATGTGTCTGATGTATGAAGCCCCTGATCAATTGGTGTCGTGGGGGATTCCTATAACCCAGCCCTCAGCAGGTGGAGGAAGAACCACTTGAAGTCAATGTCATTATCAGTTAAATTTCAACTTAAAGGCTAGCCTGGACTACAGAAACTTGAGCAGTACAGCAAGATGACCTTCTGTTTTCTTACATATGTCTTGTCTTAAGGTGTAGAGTGTGTTATGGCGTGCACAGGTGGCCGGCCAGCCTTGTAACAGACACGTGAGGTCTGCCATTTCGTTAGTGCTGAAGCCATTGCTGAAGTGTGCTCTAAGATTCGTAAAAGCAAATTATAATTCTTCATATGATGCATAGAGAAACTTCAGTAACTGCATAGAAAGTCTCATCAACTGATTTCGTATAGCTAGTAAACACTCTTGAATCAAGCTTCTGTTCTGTGCGTCTAAACCCTACACCCTAACACAATCACTACGTCTTACAATGCACACCCAGAAATGATGACCAAATGAACATTCTTTTTAGATGTGATAGTTCCAGGAAGAAATAATGCAGGATAACAGATGTGGACAGAAGTTCTGGGGACAAGCTTCATCTCATAGACCCATGATCTGACTGTGACATTTTGACGATTGTTAGCCCTGTAGGCCAATTGTTTCTTCCACCTGCTTGTAATACTCATTCAGCGCGTATTAAATAACCATCTCATCACCTGCCAAATTGGCTCCTGACAGCAGGTATTTGCTAATCTGGGCTATTCACTGCATGTGCATTGTTGTCAGGGAAATTGTGTAGATGAGGATAAGAAAGTAGGGGTCTAGAAAGATGGCTCAGCAGGTAAGAGTCTTTCAGAGGACCCAGGTTTGAGTCCCAGCTCAGACATTACAACTGAAAACTGTCTATAACTGCAGTTCCAGGGATGTATGACGCCCTCTCCTGGCCTCCTTGGGCACTGCATGCTGCACATGGTGCATAGACAGACATGCAGGCAAAACAGCCTCACACATAAAATAATGATACGATTAAGAAACCATATACAGTTATAAGCAGCACCGTGTCCAACAATGTCTATTGGTGTAGGAATCTGGGACTTGACGTCATGCAGGTCTCCCAAGGGATACTATCTCTATGAAAAGTTGTTTGGTGCAGTGCTCAAGGAAGTGGGTGGTATGGGACCTGCGTAAGAGCTGAGACTGATTCCACACCACCACCCCTTTCCCTGGACCATCCCTATCCCAAGAGACACATTGGAGCTTCTTTTTTAAAAAAATTTATTTAACTCTATGTGCATTGGTGTGAGGGTGTCAGATCCCCTGAACTTGAGTTACAGTTAGGAGCTGCCATGTGGGTGCTGGGAATTGAACCTGGGTCCTCTGAGGGAACAGTCAGTATTCTTAACCACTGAGCCATCTCTCCAGCCCCCACACTGGCACTTCTATAAAAGCAGCTCTTCTTCCTGTATTCTCCAGATCAAGTGAATGCAGAGCTCAAGTTGCATGTCCCTCTCAACAGCTTTCTTGCCGACCTGATCCTACAGCAGCAGAGCTGTCTGTGAGATGCTTCCTGCACTCTGTTCCATGTAACTGTGGTGTATCCCTCTTAGTTTTCTGAGCTGCACTGTTATATTCTTGCTCACACTGTATATAGTCCAGGCACCCAGTAAGCTGTGCTGGCAGCAGAACTCCCCGGTTCAACTTCTCAGAGCATTGCAGGCTTGTATGCTTTAGGATGTTCGTGCTCCAAAGCAGAATTCTCTTTTATGATTATGTTCTTTTGTGGCTTTATGAAACAGGGTTTCTCTGTGTAGCCCTAGCCATCCTACAGCTCTCTCTGTAGCCCAGGCTGGCCTCAAACTCACAGTGATCCGCCTACCTCTGTCTCCTGAGTGCTGGGATTAAAAGTGTGCGCCACCACTGCCCGGCTTTTTATTATGTTCTTAATGCAAAATTAACATTAAAAATTAGGTAACCCTCTCTTAATCAAATGAACATTGCTCCCTGTATCTGGATGGGTAAAGGCATATTTACACTTTTTTTTCTTGACACAGGGTCTCACTTTGAAGCCCTGGTTGACTTGGGATTCACTGTGTAGCCAGGCTGACTTAGAATTCACAGAGATCCTCCTGCTTCCACCTCCCAATGCTGGGATTCCAAGTGGACCACCACACCAGTTTAGTTGTTTTTTTTCTAAAGATGTATTATTTGTGTGTGTGTGTGTGTGTGTGTGTGTGTGTGTGTGTGTGTAGTGTGTAGGTCAGAGAACAACCCGTGGGAGGTTTGTGTGTGTGTGTGTGTGTGGTGTGTAGGTCAGAGAACAACCCATGGGAGGTTTGTTTCCACCTTCCACCACAGGGGTACCAGGAATTGTACCCAGGTCAGCAGTTGGCCGTGAATAGTGTTACTTGCTGAACCATCTTGCCAGGTCCCCTATCTAGTTTTATAGGAGCCGTGAATTTTACACACTGCCCACTCTCCGAGTCTGTGTTTAGGGGACGGCGACAGTAGTGCACTGGGGGAAGGAACATGAACCTGATACCTGAGGGCACTCTGATAAGTGAGGCAGAGAACCACAGACCTCTGCCGCTGTGATGATCACCATGACCAAGAGCAGTCTGGGAGGAGAGGGTTATTTGGCCTACACTTTCACGTCACAGTCTACCGAGGACAGACTTCAGGACTGGAGATGGGACCCGAGGCAGAAGCCATAGAGAAACAGTGTTTACCGGTTTCTTTCTTACCTACACACCCCAGGGCCACTTACGCAAAGGGGACTGAACCCTCTCACGTCAATCATTAATCTAGAACATGGCGTTCGAGGCAAGCCTGGTCTACAAGAGCTAGTTTCAGGACAGCTAGGATTGTTCCACAGAGTAAACCTTGTTTCTGGGGTGGGTTAGGGGTGGGGTGGCCCATAGTCTTGCCTGTCTGTACGACAATCCAATGGAGGCATTTTTATCATCTGACTTCCTCTTCCCAGATAACTGTAGCTTGTGTCAAGTTGATAAAAGCCAATCAGGACGAAAGCCAAGCTATAAAGATAAAGGTTTTTTAAAACTGTTTTTCAGTAACAGTTAACTCAAGCCAATAAGAGAGGTGTGTTTTTACTTGAAATGTAACTCAGAGTATTATTTTATAGGCATCATTTTGCTTTTTACTTTCTTGCAGTTGGTGTATGAATTCTTCTTGAGATTCTTGGAGAGCCCTGATTTCCAGCCTAGCATTGCAAAGCGATACATTGATCAGAAGTTTGTACAACAGGTAAGGGACTCTTAGATCTCAAATCTTATCTTAGCACTTGCTTATTAAGAGTAGTCATTCAAAAATGTGAATAAGTACTTAGTAATTGTTCTTGACAAACAAAAGAGGCTTTGAGGGGTTGGCAAGACTTAGGTCAAAGCCCTTCCTGCTTTTCCAGAGGGTCTGTGTTGAGTCTCCTCCCCAGAGCCTGGTAACTCCAGCTCTGATTTGGTGGTCTTCTGACCTGCACAGGCCACAATTTTTTAAGTAGCTGTCAGAAGTTAAGAGTTTGTATCAAGGGTGAGCAAGTGCGCAATGCAATCAGTCAAACTGCGCTTTCTGCAGCTCCTCAAAAGTTTGGGGTGACCATTTAATCCGAGGGTGAAATCCTGTTTAAAAACTGTAAGCCTTTGAAACGCTGAGCTGCCAGGGCAGAAACCACGGAGCTTGAGCTCTGGGCGCCTTCTGGACACTCAGCATCAGCCGCCTGTCTGCCATCTCCCAGCGCCACAGGTAAAATAAAATGGGGTTCCTCTATAATTAATTTCTAAGAATACTTTTCGTTTGTTTTTATTGGCAAGAGCTTTTAGACAATTTAACAGCCTCTTTTAATCATTTGAAATTGTCTGACCCTAAACAGAACTGAAAAGTGACCCAAGAATTTCTCTGTCCATATTCTCTTTTAAAGCCATTGTCAGTATGTAAGCCTTGTTAAGGATTTGATGGTGAGGGCCTTTCAGACCACTGTCGGGTGTCCAGATGTTAAAGATTCCTCATATTTAGAACTGTTCCTGGCTCAGGGATGGTAAACACTACCACCTGCCTAGCTAGCCCTTCGAGAACTCTTGATAATCCACACAAGATTAGATGTGCGCTTACAGTACAATATGTACTCAGCCATGAATAAAATCAGTCGGATGACAGTGGGGTCTTTGGGGCTATCGTGGAGGAAGGCACATCATTTCCTCGTATGGTTCTCATGTGGAATGCACTCAGCACCTAGTGAAGCCACACGCACATCAAACTTTCAGATGACAGCAGGTTGAGGGGAGCTTGCTGCTTCAGCCTGGTGCTCTAGGTACCCAGAATGCTGGGCTTTTCTGGGGTGTGCGGGGAAAGCCTGGCATGGCAGGAACCATTTTCTATCTCTACACCAAACTCCTAAACTGTCTGGGAAGCCAAGGCAACAATCTGATTCCAGCAGCTCCGTGTGCTTCCTACAGGGGCCTGTTTTAAGGAGGCTGCTTGTTCATTTTCTGGCTGCCCAGGCTTCGGAAATAATCACACAGAAACCATGTTATTTAAATCACCGCTTGGCCCATTAGCTCTAGCTTCTTTTTTGCTAGCTCTTACATCTCAGTTTAACCCATTTCCATTAATCTGTGCATCACAAGGTTGTGGCCTACCAGCAAAGTTTCCAGCAGTAGCTCCGTGGCTTCTCCCTGACTCTGCGTCCTTTGTCCCAGCATTCAGTTTAGTCCCCCGCCCCCCCTTAGCTCTACTCTACCCTACCACAGGCCTAGGACAGTGCCCCCCCCCCCCCCCCCGCTTAGCTCTACTCTACCCTACCACAGGCCTAGGACAATGTCTTTATTAACCAATGGTAATCCCAGCATACAGAGGGGATCCCGCATCAGCTGCCTCTGGGGCATTAGGGTTGCTTCTGTAAATTGCCATTTGAGAATTCTCAGCTTTTAAGAGTTTTAACACTCAGAATAGGAGAGATTTGTTAAAAGTCTGGTGTTCAGGGACCCTGTATAATTTAAATTTATGTTCTTTCTCCAAAGAAGACTAAGATGTAATCATTGTTTTTTTGTGACACAGAACCTATAATTTGAACATGTCACAGACTTGTTAAGCTTGTTGTAAAGAGTGAGCCTATATCCAGTGCCACAGCTAGGAAATGGCAGAGTCTGGATTTGAACCACAGCCGTGGTTCTCAGCCTTCCTAATGCTGCGACCTTTAACACAGCTCCTCGTGTGCTGCTGCCTCCCGGCCATAACATTACCTCATCGCTGCTGCATAGCTGCCACGTTGCTGCTGTTCTGGCTCATAAATATTTAGTATGCGGTATGTCTGATATGAGACTTCATGGGGTCTCAACCTGCAGGTTGAGAACTGCTGACCTACAACCTTTGACTTTGATTGAATTACTCAAAAAATACTTTGAGGGTAACAACCAGAAAAACCAGGTTTCCTGATATGAATATGATATTTCTAATGAGGTTTATTTAGTTATATTATTCAAAATATGTCTAGCTAACAAGAACTCACAAGCTTAGTATTTCTCCCTTAGAGATAAATCTACTTGGAACAAAATCAAGTAAACCAAAATCAGAAATACGGACTTAGGTTAAAGTGAGAAGCTTAGCCATTTTTAACTGTAATAATTTGGATCAGTGCTTCTGTTCCACAGGTATTTTTGGCTGTATCCTCATGTAACCTAGCCAAAAATGAGTGGAAACCACAAACAAGTTACTTGTTTAGGACACACGAATGTGACCTACCACTACCTCAGAAATTCTACTTGGGTTTGAAATCTACACATAACAGAATGGAGTCAGAGCATCTTGTGTTGAAGGAGGCCACTTGTTAGTTCCCAGATGCTCAACCTCAAAATATCGCACAGAAACTATATTATTTAAATCACTGCTTGGCCCATTAGCTTCTTTTTTTAAATATTTATTTATTATGTATACAATATTCTGTCTGTATGCCTGCAGGCCAGAAGAGGGCACCAAACCCCATTACAGATGGTTGTGAGCCACCAGGTGGTTGCTGAGAATTGAACTCAGGACCTTTGGAAGAGCAGGCAATGCTCTTAACCTCTGAGCCATCTCTCCAGCCCCGGCCCATTAGCTTCTTATTGGCTGACACTTATATCATAGTTTAACCCATTTCTAATAATCTGTGTATCACCTTGAGGCTGTGGCTTACGGGTGAAAGTTTCAGCATCTGTCTCCAGGGGCAGCTCCATGGCTTCTCTCTGACTCCACCTTCTTCCTCCCAGCATTCAGTTTAGTTTTCCCTGCCTATCTCTATTCCCCTATAGCTCTGCTATAGGCCGAAAGCAATTTATTAACCAATGATATTAACAGCAAACAGGAATTCCACATCAATCTGGTGAGGCCCAGCACCACAGTTCAGAACGTGAGGTCCCATGCCCATGCAGTTCCGTAGACTATATGGGCTTGCTGTTTGGTCTCTGAGCACCAGCACCTGGGAGCTAGAGGCAGGAAGATTGCAAGTTCAAGGTCAGCCTGGCCATGGAATGACTCCCTGTCTTCCAAAACCAAGTTTTTAAATTACTATCATAATTTGAGAAATGTTTAATGTTTTTTAACACTAAAAATTACGTTAGGAAAGAACTTTAAAGTCACTGGCAAGGTCAAAAAAATGTTATCTTTATAAAGCGTTTCTATTCTTTAAAATGACCAAAGGAATGGATAAAGACGAATCTGGTGAAAATATTCATGCTTTCCTCCTCTTCATTTACTTAGCAAAGGTAAAATCTGATAAGGCAGAATATTTAGGGAGAATGTTAAAGATTTCAGAGGCAATCTTGCAATCAAAATTAGAAAAAAAGAGCGGTTTTAGCTCGATTATTTTTTTAAAGTAATTTGTCAGATTTTTCTTAAAGCTCCTGGAGCTTTTTGATAGTGAAGACCCAAGAGAGCGCGACTTCCTGAAGACGGTTCTGCATCGGATCTATGGGAAGTTTCTTGGGCTGAGAGCGTTCATCAGAAAGCAAATTAACAACATTTTCCTCAGGTAAATTCATCCTTTAGAGTACTTCTTCTCCTCGTGCCGTTCCTTTAACCAAGCCCCTTTAGGTTAATTTTGATCTGAAACCTGACCTAGCTGAAGGCTCTCGGTCATTCCTACCCATCTTGAGGTTCACTTGACGTTTTAGAGGCGCGTGACCTCCTTTTCTGGGTCAGCAGTGATCATGAGGACAGTGTTTGATAGATGAAAGAATTCGCTGAAAAACTTTTTCTGAGCTTTTTACTTTTTTTTAAACAATCATTATCAAACCAATGCCTGTAAAAGTGCTTTCTTTAGGTTTAATTAAAATCTTGCTGGGCATTGGTGGTGCACACCTTTAATCCCAGCACTCGGGAGGCAGAGGCAGGCAGATTTCCGTGAGTTCGAGGCCAGCCTGGTCTACAGAGCGAGTTCCAGGACAGGCTCCAAAGCTACAGAGAAAAAAAAAACCAAAAAATTTCATATGGGACTATGATTTAAATACTTGTGGAGCGTTTGCTTCATATTACTGCCTGTGGCTCAGGTTTATTCTCCTTGTCTCAGTTCACTGGAGACGAGGAATTAGGCTAACACTGGAGGTGAGTAGTGTTACCCACACCTCATGCTGTATTTGCCTTCAAGGCAGTCCTGACAGCCTATGTTGTTTACACTCTAGAAAAATGCTGAGCAGTTGAAAAAATGAACCCCCTTTCCTTGACCTTCATGTGAATAATGATTTCCTACTTAGAAAAGGACTCTCGTATGAGCATCCCCTTTCCTTATATATTAAGTAAAATAACCCAGATGAAATGAGACTGTCCTTCTCAAGTTGTAGCAGAGCAAATAGATCAAAAGATCTCAAGTTGTAGCAGAGCAAATAGATCAAAAGATCAAGATTGGCTACGCAGTATAAGAGCGGTGTGAACAAAACACCTTGGGGCTAAACAGTTCAGAGAAAACCTGTCCCTGCGGCCCTAGCTTGGTTTCGTCACCTTTTTGCCTGTTTCCTGATGTTTACATTTATTACATCTATCTTTATTCCAAATTCAGGTTTATATATGAAACAGAACATTTCAATGGTGTGGCTGAGCTCCTTGAAATATTAGGAAGGTAGGTGGTGAGGGGGGCTGTTGTATTTTAAGAATTAAGAAACCGAGTGAACGTTTTACGTACCAAACAGCTGGAGTTAAAAAGTTTAGAGCACAATGCTAGGGCCTGGGTTCAGCCCCCAACAACAGAGCAGAAGATTGTTTCAGGGCCTTGGGTCTACACAGCCTTCTGCCTTTGGAACTGTGGTCTATGCCACAGTTGTTTCAGGCTCCAGCTGGGAAGAGATGAAGCTTTCATCAAGTATTCACTACAGGAATTCTCACCCAGATGTTGACAGGCTGTTCTTTTGGAAGACTCTTTGGCATCATTTACACATTTCCTTTCTGTTCACTACATAGAAGAATTCCAGATTATTCAAAGACGTAGGAGAAACTGCTCACTTCTCACAGAACATGCTGGAAATTCTAGCAGCACCGAGACAGGAGAGTGAATCAGAGCTGCGGGACAGTGTGTAGGGGACACTGGGTGGCATGGTGCCCTGCAGGAGCAGAGCGCAGCAGCCTCTGCCCACAGCTCCAGCACTAAGCAGATGCTCTCCTTAGGTGCAGATAGTGTAACTTCTGGAGTCAAAGCGACTGCTTAACCTTCTGCCTTTCTCCCTCCAGCATCATCAATGGCTTTGCATTGCCACTGAAAGCCGAGCATAAGCAGTTCCTAATGAAGGTTCTTATTCCTATGCACACTGCGAAAGGACTGGCTTTGTTTCACGCTCAGGTAAGAATCAGGAAAGTTGCAGATGTGAGATATTAAGATGCTCGTTTTGTGTCTAGTAAGGAATTTGCTTTGGCAAACTTGTTGGAGTTTCCATGTTACTTGGTGCAGCTTTAAGCTAGACATAGAAGTTTACTTATATTCAGGTCCAGCACCTAAACTACATGACCCTGAGTCTTATACATCAAACCCTAACGGCCTGTTAGAAAGGTCCTGGTCACCTTGTCAGCCTTAGAGCAGTGGTCTCAACATTCCTGACACTGTAACCCTTTAATGCAGTTCCTCATGTTGTGGTGACCCCCAACCATAAATTGTTGTTGCTACTGTTATGAATCGTAATGTAGTATCTGATATGCAAGTCCCAAAAGGGTCAAGGCCCACAGGTTGACAATCACTGCCTAGAGGATAATAATCTGCATATTTCATATTCATAAATATGCACTAGAAGACTAAATGTGGGTATTTTAGAGTTAACTAAGTCTAGAGCTAACAACCTGTTGAACTTAGAATTTTAAAAGTTACACAATTATGAATATATTCATCTCATACTGCAAGTAAAAACTGAAGTGACATTTTGTGTAATGTGAAAATATCCCATCTCCCTAAATGCTACTTTTCTGACGTCTCTTAAACTTGTCTTGCCCTTTAGCTGGCGTACTGTGTCGTGCAGTTCCTGGAGAAAGACACAACACTGACGGAGCCTGTAAGTGTTCAGTCCCCCTCTGCACTTGTCTGATCTGTGGCATTTCATCCCAGCCTGTGTAGCAGCGGTCACACAGGAGCAGCAACTTCTGGGCGGCGGGAAGGGAGCATTCTCGTGAGGAACTGAGTTTACCAACAGAGACGGCAGGGGACTGTCAGTCATCCTCACTGGAATCTGCTTTCTCAGTCACGTTTTACCGTGAAAACACTGGGTGCCAGAGCCATCCCTGAAGTATTAGATTCAGCTATTTTAGGCTAACCCGAGGGGGTGCTTAAAAATGTGTATGTATGGTATTCATCTTTCATTTAAAACGTAGTTCCATATAGTATTACAGCTGAAAACAAACTTTAAGGATAAATCAGAATTAGAAGCTGTGTGGCACACACGAAACTACAAGCACTAATCGGAGAGATGACTCCATTCACACTGGTTCACACCTGGTCAGTGTGAAGAGTTCTTACGGCCGTATATTGTTTTCCCTTTTGAGCTGCATCGTCCTTGCATTTCCAGCTTTTGTATCTGCACTACTGGATTAGTGAAATTTCTTTAACTGTTTGTTGAAATATATGGTCTTTTAATTAATGTTTTATTGTACCTTGATCTTGTCAGCCAAAAAATAATTATAAGCATAAATTAGTTTAGATAATGGGAAATTATCTGTTCTTTATCTCTAAAGAGCTGAGGCTTGAGCTCAGTTTGCAGAGTGCCGGCCTAGCATGCATAGGCCCTCATAGTGGAAGGCAGAGACCGAAGATTGGGTTCAAGGTCATTCGTGGCTATGTATTCAGTCCTGAAAAACTTCTTGTGAGATAACCTCCTTCACCTCACTGTCTTCTGTTGGAATTGGTCACTTATACATGAAAATCAGGGACTCCATCTGCTCACGTGTGCCTAGTTTCATGTCCCAGGCCCTCATATGTATTTGCTGAATTAGCCGAGGTGCAAGGCTGAGTAGGAAGTCTCATGTCCTGAGTCCTAAGTGCTTTACTTCAGAATGAGTAAGGATCCCGACGTTAGCAAGTGGAGGCCAGCAGGCCGTCTGTATTCCAGGGCCTAGGATTATAGAGAAGCCTCACCACACGTGACCGTTCATTCTAATCTTGGTTGGTTGTTTCTTGTAGGTTATCAGAGGACTGCTGAAATTTTGGCCAAAAACATGCAGTCAGAAAGAGGTGGGTTTGACAAAAATACACTGCACCTTAATCACTCTGCAATCTCGGCTGCTCCAGAGTGGGAGGAGCGGGGAGATGGCGAGCGAGCGCAGCTCTGAGCTGTGCCACTGCCTCAGTGCAGATGCCCCTTGTCTGTGAGCCTCTATTAGTGTCATGTGCTGTAAATACATAGATGTATGTATCTATACACACATACATACATGTACGTATATTTATTCATCTATTTGGGTTTTCCAAGACAGGGTTTCTCTGTGTAGCTTTGGAGCCTGTCCTGGAACTAGCTCTGTAGAGCAGAGTAAAATTTTTAATAGGCTTGTTTTTTTTTTTTAACCTAGGTGATGTTTTTAGGAGAAATTGAAGAAATCTTAGACGTCATTGAGCCAACACAATTCAAAAAAATTGAAGAGCCCCTTTTTAAGCAGATATCCAAGTGTGTCTCCAGTTCTCACTTCCAGGTATCAGCCCCCACTCTGCAGTGACGTTCTGATTTTGTGCCGTCCTTTCCCCTGTGAATTCTGAGGTTCCTGATCTCTTTTGTAGGTTGCAGAAAGAGCACTGTACTTCTGGAATAATGAATATATTCTTAGTTTGATTGAAGAGAATATTGATAAAATTCTGCCAATTATGTTTGCCAGTTTGTATAAAATTTCCAAAGAACACTGGAATCAGTAAGTTGTTTTGCTTTTTAATTTAACATATACTCTAAATAGCCCTGGCCTTGAACTCAAGTATTGTTTTTTTAACCACTTGAACCCTGTACTGCAGGCTAATGTCACAGTTTTAGACGTTAAAGTTATACGTGAATGTTCCTCAGCAAATGGTCTTACCAAAGCGTGGTCTGGCTGTCCTGTGGAAATATGTGGCTGAGCTTGTTCCTGGCCTCCCCAAGCTAGGAACTGAAGACTATACAGTCTAACATGTGTGACATTTTTATCTTGCTACCCAGGGTTTCAGATGAGACACATGAAGGGAATCAGAACATCCTTAGCTATGTTAAACCTCAGCATAACATAGGACGGATATAAGCTTAGCAATCAGATCATACTATACCAGCCCAATCCAGAGAGAAAAGTGTAGATTTCCCAGCTGCTGGCCTTTAACCACAACTGGCTTCTTTCCTTCAGGACCATCGTAGCACTTGTTTATAACGTGCTGAAAACCCTGATGGAGATGAACGGCAAGCTTTTTGATGATCTTACTAGTTCCTACAAAGCCGAGAGACAGAGGTACTTGATACATTTGTGATTCAGTGTTATGCAGTTCTCAGAGCTGTCAGATCTATGGGGCATACACTAGGCTTTGCAAGGTGAAACCTGAGCACTAAAGCTGTTGCTGATAAAGGAATGTTTTATGAATTTATTAAGCCTGGCATGGCTCCCCTCTGATGGTTAGATTGTGGTCTTCTGTTGATCTCTACTGAACCTTAAGCTAGTCGCACGTACACTGTAATTTACGACAGCCTGTGGTTCCAGTGCTGTGGATTGTCAGCAAGTGGTGCTGAGGTTAGCACACTGTCATGGCTCTGGCTTAGGGGACAGTTACCTGGTGTTCCTTGTGCTGTATTGTAGGGGATCCCCATCAGGAGCATCCTCCTCATACAAGGTGGGCAGTGACTACTCCAAGATCCAGCCCTCCAATAATTTACTGAATGCATTCTTCTCAACAGTTTACCAGGGCATAGTGGGTCCCGCCTTTAATCCCAGGACTCGGGCAGTATAGGCAGGGATCTCTGTGACTGAGGACAGGACTGTATACTCGAGACCCTCTGTCAAACAAGCAAAACCCCACAAAGTTCAGATAGAAATAAGTACAGTCTGAGCCCAGAAGGAGGTGCGTAGGAGACTACACTGGTCGTGTGACTGTTGGTGTAAGACAGTCACCACGTTGTTTACTGTGTTACGTGTATATGGCCTGTACCCAAACTGACCATAATCTGATGGGTGGGTAGGGGTTGCCATTCTGTGGGTCTGGAAAGAGGGGCCCGAGGGTTATTTTGACCTAGAGCTGCTCTAATGACGATGGTAAATTAATCCCATGTGTGGTCACGTATATCTACAGCCACGTGGGAGGGTGACAAAACAACCTGTTCCACATTCTTCACTACCTCAAGCTTCTGATAAACTGTTGGTTTCTCCTCAGAGAGAAAAAGAAAGAATTGGAACGTGAAGAATTGTGGAAAAAACTAGAAGAGCTGAAGCTAAAGAAGGCGCTCGAGAAACAGAACAGCGCATACAACATGCACGGTCTCCTCGGCTGCAATACAAGTGCCAAATAAGAGCAGCGCCCTCTGCTGGGCGGGCTTTTGTCCATCGTCTGGGATGTATAAAACTTCAAAGCAACCTCATCAGTATAATACAATTAGGAGGCCAGTTGTACCTGGCGAGCGTAAGCGAAAGAAGTCGGACTAAACGTAGCCCTGTGCTGATCATGGCCACAGTATATTGTAACCTGTCTAATCATCGATTGTCACTTACCGTCTGTGTTACAGTGAGGTGGTTGATTGTGGGAGTGGTGGGAATCGCGCTGCACACAGAGCAAGTCGTCCTCTGTGCTTTCACAAGGCTGCAGACCTTGGGTCATCTGGGGAAAGCACTTCCGTAAGATAACGGAAGCCGTGTCCTTCCCTCTCCCAGAGAGATGGCAGGATAAAAGCCCAACCTCTTAAAGATACTGCCGCACTCTGGGGTCTGCAACACCTACGTTTCCAGGCTTCTGAAGCACAAAGTATTAAAGCTGGGGGAAAAGTAAACCAAACCAAAATTATGTTCCCAAATACCCCCTTCAGCAACAGCACCCCAGAGTGTAACAAAGTAGCGTCAGTGGGTGGACCCTAGGCTCACCTCCTTCATTCCTCTCCTCTCCAAGGCTGGAGGCTCTGAGTCCCACGGTGTGATGCAGACTGCTAGCTGTCACTGCCTGGCTTTATTGAAAGGAAATGCGTTGACTATGTAGAGGCCACGTATGTTCTACCTGGTCAAGTATCTCACATGTTATCAGTACCATTCCAACCTTTTGCCTTGCTGTTGTACGGAACTGTTTTATAATGGAAGACCTTCACTGGGGATTGAGCAGCATTTAATAAAGTCTATGTTTGTATTTTGCCTTATGTCATCTGCTCTTTTATCTCTGGGAGAGATCTACAGAAAAATCACAACTTGTGGATCTGTTCTAGTTAAAATTAGGACGCTTATGGTCCATGGATTAATCTAGCCATTTATCAAAATGTAACCATTTAAAGAATCTCTGTACCCTAGGACAGGTTTAACATTGAAGCTAGTTTTAATTAAAACAGGTGTGGGAAGGACTCAACAGCAGCTGGGCTGTGAAGGGCTAGGAGACTGTAACATGGTTTCAACTGAACACCAGTTAAAAATCAGCATAGAATTCTTGCTGCTGTGATACCCACGTGGGAAAGCCTTGCAGTACAATGGCTTGTGATTTTTGCTACATTTTCAGTGGATTTTGCAGGCCAGTCTGCTCACAGGGAGGCACAACCCTACCACAGAACACTGGCTCACCTTTCCAGAAAGTGACAGGTGGGTTTTTACTCAGTCAGTAGGCAAAAATACTTCCTAATTACCTAAAGCAAATGTCATAGCTCAGCTTTTCCCAATCCAGGAAAGTGAAGCTCCTGTGGTCACTGGGGCAGCGTTCATTACAGAGGTTTGTGACCAGGGCTCCCCATGCTAAGTGCACACCCGACTGCACTTAGGAAGCCTTTCACACTTAATCTTGGTGATACGTTTATGCTTCGCATTTGCACTATAATGGCATTTTATAAAAAAACCTTTAGTCTAAAATTCTTGTACATCTATGAAATAGATAGCGGTGAGTATTTCATTATACAAGTTTATTTCTAGGGATTCAGCCAAAACATTTTCTTGCTGCTAAATTTAGAGACAAAAATGCCCTCCTTATACACGTGAACAGTTCCCTTCAGATTCCCCAAGGCCTATTGTGAAATCTTTGAATGTTACCCATATTCCCACCCCATCTGGAAAAGATGGGGTCTGGGTTTATATAAGTGCTATTTGTCAAAGCCTTAAAGATCACCCTTTTAGGCAAGCGTTTCTGAAGGACACAGTGGCCTACTGAGCAGCTCATTCGTAGTGCGGTGTGTCCATCTGTCCGGCCATCTGCCATCCGTGTCCAGCTTACCTTCCCTGGGAGCAGTGGTGACGTACCTCAGGGGTCAGTCCAGACTCATGCCGCCATTGGGGTTTGGCGGTCACAGCACGTGCAAGTCCAGTATTGGTGCCTGTTGGTTTACTCACACTCATTCCTTGTATTAGCCCAACTTTATTTACCTGTTAATGAAATCGAGATACACTAAGTAGGCGCCTACTGAACACATCTGTGCCAGTGCTGCCAGCAGTGGCCACTGAACTGACACCTTTGTCAGCTCGGTCCATCAGAAATGTAACCACGAGTTTCTAGTAGCCTTTCAAGTCTCACGTAAGGCTGGGAGCAGGAACAGAGGCTTTGCTTCCCAGCAGTAGGAAGGCAGAGGCAGGCCTGGTCTACACAGTGAGTTCACCAGGGCTACATTTACAAAGGAAAAAAAAAAAGTCTCACCTAAGCTCTGTTATTGTTCTTAAGTAACAACAGTAGGTGGTATAAAGGTCAGGAGGAAGTGTGTATACAGGATGTATCTCTACACTTTACAAAAAAAAAAAAACAATCTAAGGTAAAGAGGGAGACTTCTCTTAACCTGGAGCTTAACTACTTAATGGGCAGACAGGAAGAAGCCGCTTTCCACCAACCCCCTCCTCCAAGGCACTAGACAGCGCGGTAAAATGTCTGTTAATAATTTAAGTACTTAAATAAGTTTCAGGTTATTCATTGGATGTTTGCCTGTGGGCTCAGAACAGCCTCCTTCTGGGCCAGGTTTGACCGTCCAGTTGGAAAGACCGCCCTTCCCTGCAAGGTCCCTTCAAGTGAGTACAGGATTGCTGGTGGCTCGGTTGTCAACGGGAGGACAAGGCTTCCGTCAGTCCGGGGTGCTGGCAGGGCGACCTCAGCTGATGTGGTTTGCTGCCTGGCCTCTTCTCTTGAGGTATCGCTTCCTGATTTTGATCATCCACTTCACACTTAGTTTGGCAAACTCTGCTGCTTTAAATAACGCGAGGAAAGCCCCACAGAGGAGTGCGATGGTGTTCCAAGGGTTGGCCGTGATTATCTGGGGAGCAGAAACAAAAGGGGGTGTCGGGTTGCATCAACCTTGACTCCGTCTCTGGATTCTGGACCCACAGAGACACGTGCCTCAGCCCATCCAGACTTAATGTGGACAGCTGGTCTGGAGGGCCCTCTGAGCCCCTCTTTCCACACGATGAATTAACTCAGAGGAGATTCCTTCTCAAACTGAAAACATTCGGACTGAGCTTTAATTTGGTGGCTTGGTTCTACAAGTGACTCAGATGTCCCTAAAGTTGCCCCCCCCCCCCCGTTACCTGTTTCCAACTGTGTCCCCACATTCTGCCACAAGACCTCTGCTTCCCCTGCTGGGATGTTGTCCGAGCTGGACTTAATCATCCTTCCAGCTCAGCACTTTCTCCAGCCACTCAGCCAAAAACCTTTCTTTCGCCAAAGCTGTTTATGCCACAGAGCCCCGCGACAGCTGTTTACTGTCCCCATCAAATACTCTCATCCCCATGCAGTGCTCATGCGTGCAGGACAAGCGCTCTTCCACGGCGTCTTCTCCCTCACCAAACTTAAGAGTTTGTACATTCTGGAATTCCCGTGTGTGGCTTTAAAAAAGCACTGGTCAGCCTGGTTCAGTGGTGTGTTCTCACATGCCCGGTGGCCACACCTCTGCCTTCAGGACTGCTGAGACGCACGGTTCAAGGGCTCTCGTGGCAGGTGGCTCTGGGTGCAGAGCCTCAGCACACCTCCCACGTACACCCATAAGCTGGTTCCTTTCACCCCAGCTGTCTTAGCCTCCAGCCCTCACCCCTCGCACACAGCCTGGGCCAATCCTTAGGATCATGGGTGTCAGCAAAATGTATCCATCTCGCAGACTCCATCCTGGGACCCGCTCTTTGGACTCTCTTCCCTGTCACCAAGACCATCTCGGGACATCTTGTGACGGGTGAGGAAGGACCACTCTTGGCAGTACTTACATCCTGGACCTTCTGGATGAAGGGATCTTTCCATTCGAAGACCACAAAGAACAACTGTGTACTCTTCTCGGCGGCTGGTCTCTGGTCAATATAATTAACCACGCTAGTCTAGGGGTGGGACAGACGGAGAATTAGCACTTCTGGGCCCTCCGTTTCCTGGACCCAGGGAGGTAAGAGCGGGAAGGGAGGCAGGCAGCCCTTGGCTCTCCTAATGGCATCTTCTGGAGAGGGAAAGTCAAGCTTCATGTACAAGACCTGTTCACTGGTACAAGAGCTGGCTGGGACTCTACAGTACTTGGGGAGCAGAAAGACTGCAGTGCCTGGTAGTGTTCTGAACTGTCACCAAAATCTGCCATCAGGTGCCAAGACTCACAAACCATTACGGAACACAAATTCAAAAGTCCCAAATTTCAAAATACTTGAGATAAGCAGTCTAACCCTTGACGTCTACGGGGACAAAGTGTAGCTCCACTCCATATGATGAGGCAGCTCTATACATACTTAGCAGACACATGATAAGATCAGCCAGTCGACTATGAAAGAAGCTGTGTGAACAACCTTGGGAAGACAGGCTCAAAGGCACAGGGCCATCTCTGATCTGATGCTCACACTGGCCGCAGGAAGACAATGCTGAGATTAATTACAGGGCTGCCCAGGAGGGCAGTGACTAAGGACACCCCAAGCCCCATGGGACTGGGCAGACATCTTACAGGAGCAGCATGCTTCTGGCTCTGGGCGAAGGGACCAAAAGCTTTCTGATCAGCTCATCTGCATCCTAGCAGGTCAACACACCCCACTGTGCCTGATCCCTTTATCCACCACAATCCCTGGCACAGAAAGTCCTTCCCATGCCTACAGGCACAGAGATGGGTTTGTGGGAAACAAGCAAGCTGCTGGACTGCTTTTAGCACGTGAAGCCTTCACAAGGACTACTAAAGATATCATCCTACGACCCCACCCAAAAGACCTTTCCCCTCAAAGTCTCCACCACAGATCCAAGTGTGGAAGTCATCATATACGTCAAGGAAACAACCACAACCTCTTGCCGGAACTCAACAGCTTCTCGCCCATCCTCCTCTTTGGTCTTCACCAGTGACATCTTGACCCAGGTGCGGAAGCCTCCTGAGAACTTCCAGCTCGAGTAGGCGCTCTCACAAGCCTGCATGAAGCCCGCCTTGTCTGAGCTTGGGGAGAGAAGGAAGGTCCAAGTTAATCCAGGCCTGACAGCTGGAACCCAATGTGGCCAAAGCCAACTCTAGTCCTGTGTGATGCTGGTTTCTTTTCTGGTACAATCTGATACTATGGATTCCCTGCTCCTTCTCCAGAATCTGGCTGCCTTACCAGGGTTGTTGGTCAGTTAGCATCAAAAGCAATGCCCAACCTGACTATACCTCCATTTGGTTTCCAAACAGTTTCACAGTAGGGGGGTAGCAGCATGATCCTTGCCCCCCACTGCACCTCCACCATGGGCACACTGGTTCCTCTCATAGCCTCTGCCCCACCAGCTCGGCCACCCACACCTGGGTTTCCAGAGGCTCCCTGAAATATGGCTAAAGTATGGCAAGCCACACTCAGTGAATTCAACCTCCCTTTGAGAGGCCCCGCGATGGAAGAGCATCCCGTGGGGGCTGTACAAGCAGCAGAAGCAACACACAAGTGAGTGGGTGCAACCTCCTAGTGCCAGGGAGGGTGAGGCAGGAGGGTTCCAGTACAGTCAGGGCTACAGAGTAATGCCCTGCCTCAAAAACAGTGCTTGGTCCTAAAAGGGACGGTTGTAACATTGCCACCACCCTCCTGCCGAAGATCAGAACACTGGACACTGCAGAAGAGGGGAAAGGAGGAATGTGAACAAGATGTCCTCTCTGGACACGACAGCTACTGCCCTCCCCACAGCTGCTTATCACTGGGCCTTGGCCCCTTCATCTTGGGGGATTATGAGTTATTGGTTGCTGGGAGGGAAGCTGTCATTTCTTTCAATAGTGTAGTCATGGTGGTCCCAACCACGTTCTTGTAGTCAATTCTAGTTGAAAACAGTTTACACAGAAAAGGACATGAAGGTAGACAGACTGGCTGGGGGTGAAAATGACCGAACTGTCAGAGAGTAAAAACACAGAAGCGGCAGTGCTAGGCTCAGGACCCTTAGGAAAGGTGACAGGCCTCTGATGAGTTCAAGGACGGAGGCAGGACAGCAGGCTGTAAGCAGAGAAGGTGCTGGCTAGGAGATACTGAAGGCCAGCAGAGGCAGCATGTGACTTTATCTTCAGACGGGCAGTCACCTCCCCGCCACTGTGATGTATCCTATATCACAGAAATGGAGCCTTAGCTGATCAAGACTAGGTAGGGACAGACAAGAATATTCTATTTTCTACTAAGTGTTTTAGGCCCCGGAGATGGCAATAAACTGTCCCCAGTGTTTGAAAACAGGAGCTGTCAGTGGGCAGGGACCATCTGAAGGCAGCTCCCTCCGCTCTGCGGCCCAGGCCGACTGAGCCCTCTTCCAGGATAGTACTGCAGGCGGAGGGCAAGCAACTGTGCACCCTTGTGCGCATCTGCTTAACTGCAGCCAGTGTAACGGGCGCCAGGTTCAGGGTCGCTCCCGTACCCCACCTTCACCCTACATGTTCAGCAGGAAGTGCCACCTTTGCATGAACTCCTGGAAGGAGGAGAAGAGGAGGTAGTCAATGGCACTGAAGTCCTCGCTGCTCTGGTTCAGGCGGAACTGGAGGAACACCAGCTCCCGCTTCTTCACTTCCTGTGGCCCCTGGACAATCAGGGCTGACTGCTGTGGGGAAAACAAAAGCCAGAGACTGAGTGCTGGGGCTGTGCTCCCCCAGTGCTCACGCAGCTCCCCCAGTGCTCCCCCAGTGCTCACAGGCCTCCCCAGTGCTCAGCTCACGCAGCTCCCCCAGTGCTCCCCCAGCCCCACAGAGGCTTCAGTCACAAGCACTGCCTGGCAAACCCGCAGCAGGTCACCCAGCAGCCTCCAGGAACTGTCACCAAACCCTCCAGCCCAAGGATGCAAAAGCTGGGGGGGGGGGGGCTTCACAGCACTCAGAGCCCAGCTGTGACACATGTCCCTTTTCACAGGCTGTCCACGCTACGGAACACTTTTACTGGGTGAGGGTGTTTTCTCTTGCCCGTCATGTGTTGGTGTGTCCCAGTTAAGCTTGTTCCAGACGTCATCTACTACACGGGAGTTTGATTCAATACAGTGAACGAAGGCTGTTCGTCTTTCTCTTATGCCTTCTGGGTTGGCTTACAAGGGATGCCAATACCTCAACACTCCCCAGTATAGCCTGTCATGTCTTAAATCTTACACGTGCATACTGCATATGCCTGGCTCCCAACCATCCTGCCTTCCTGTACCCTGGACCGCTCCTGTCCTGAATGCAGCCCAGGAATGGCTGGTTGGTCCCTGAGCCAGAGCTGTGCTGCCAAGAGCATCATCCTGTGCAGCGAGTGTCTACGGTTCCTCCCACGTTATCCTCGATTTTCCAGGATGTGCTCACCTCTCTTCTACACAAACTAGCCTGTCATGTCCAACTAAAGTCCCCAGGATGGCTCTCGGAGCCGGAACTGAACTGACGGAGTAACCCGAGACCACCTCACCTTTCCTCACCTCTTACCTTCCAGGGGACAGGCATGTGCTCAGAAACTGACCATGACCACGTGGACAGGACAACACCACAGCGCAACACTGCTGGGCAATCGCGACAGCGCCCATGTGACCCTGGCTGCCAGTCAGGCTGCTCCATCAAGAAGCGCGTTTGCACACAGGAGCTAAGCCCATACTCTGACCAGCGAGCACTTTGTCAGAGGGAACCGATTGTTATGGGAGCTAGGAAAGCCCAAAAGATAGCATGAGCTTCACTTGTGAGAGCCCGGAGACCCAGGCAGTGAGGACGCGCCAATCCTACAGACTAGAAAAGGGGTGAACCTGGCTGTACGAAAGCAAATCACTGGCTACAGGCAAACCACCATAAAATCCAGAGCATAAGAAACCAGGAAGTCGGGGGCTGGAGAGATGGCTCAGTGGTTAAGAGCACTGACTGCTCCTCCAGAGGACCCGGGTTCAATTCCCAGCACCCACATGGCAGCTCACAGCTGTCTGTAGCTCCAGTTCAAGAGAATCTGACATCGTTATATCAATGTGCATTAAATAAAGTTTAAAAAAAAAAAAGAAACCAGGAAGTCAACAAGACCCGGAAGATGTAGGCAATGTGACCCAACAAGACCCTCAACGGGGGTCACTGTCAGAGGCCTCAGTCAGCCAGAGCCTGCACAGTTAACAGCTCACGGCAGCGAGAATAGGCCCCCTCCCCACCTGCCAGCTCAGCCCCAGCCCCCAGATGACTCAAGCTGAAAGCAGATCCAAGGAGGGCAGTTTGCTAACATCCAGTTCTGATGTGACCACAGAAGCGTCCAGCAACGCAGATCAGCAGGAAGGAGCTGCCTGCACAGCGCAGCAGAAACGCAGGCCCTGGTGGCATCGCCACGGTCGCCGAGAACCTTCCAGTCAGCCGTGCCACACAGGCCCTGCCTGGCTGTCACCGGAGTGGCAGAGCTGCTGTGAACACTCGTCTCCCTCACCACACGGACACTGGCACATCGTGTTCCTTTTCTGAGATGGAACCTCAGTGTGGCGCTGAGGCTGAACGGGCCTCAAGCAAGATCCTCCTGCTGCAGCCTCCTAAGTGCCCACCCCACTCCTCACTACATCATCACACACCGGGGTTTGCTCAGCGAGCAGGTGGCCAGGGAGGCGGAAACTTCTGAGGTTCACAGCTTGTGGCTGGAAGGAGCTGATGAAGAAAATCAACCGTCCCTCAGAACTGGCGGGGATGACAGCATCTAACTTCCTTCCCATAAAACACCCTGACTTTTGGCCCCTTATTTTATGGGTTTTATATTTAAATTATGAACTCCTACAGCAGTACAACAGTCTTGAGTGTGAGCAGCTGCCTCCTAGGAAGTGTGCCACCCACAGAGGAGAGGAAGGGGTTCCCCGAATGGGCACAGCTGCACCCCGTGCCATCGTGCATCTCAGAGGGAAAGAGGAGAGTCGGGAGTCCAGATGCAGTCCCCTCTTCTGGACTGGATTCAGGTCACTATTTCATGTTGGCCTCATGGACATGCCCAGTGACACCAACTGCCCATTCTCAGGAATACAGGATTCAGATGCCAAGTACGGGAAGACGTCTCCCTGGTGCTCACATCCACTTGCCAATACTCTCTACCCATGGGAGCACTCTGCAACTGTGGGCAAGGAGCACCTGAGGTTCCTGCAGGAGTTCTGTCTCCACACCCGAGCAGAGGGCCTTCCCTCAGCCTGTGCAAACGTTGTTCTGAGGCCTGGCACCCAGAGAAACACCTTCCCCAGCAGCTCTGCAACCGGAGAGGACAAAGTCCTGGAGCCCCAGCCGTCAGCCATGCTCCAAACCCAGTCATTCAGTCACGCGGAACTGGGGGCCAGAGGCCTGCACTGCCTGTCCTGTCCTGGTTTGTGAGCCTTCTCTGCTCAGCCAGCTCCATCAACCAGTTCCAAACAGGGATCTGCACTGTATACGAGCTCCTCTGGCCTTCTGGTCTACCAGAGGGCTTTCCTCACGCCCTATCTGTCCTCTCCTGCTTTTCATAGAGTAGAAATCATTTCATCAGGCTTTAGGGGGTGGCCTGGAGACTAATCAGCTAGAGTCTTGAGGTTCCTCTCACCCGAAGGACGCAGGATGGACCCCACAGCAGGACACACTCTCTCCTTTGCTTCTGTCCCTAGCCACATCTCACTCACATACTCGGCCTCCAGGGCACCCACCATTGCCTTGCACAGAGGCTCGGCTGCACAGTGCCGGTCCTCTCCATCATCACGCTTGGTGTCTCGGGCACTGTTCTGCTGTGAAGAGACTGCATGACCAAGGCAGCTCTTATAAAAAAAAGAAAGCTGGGGGCTCGCTTACAGCTTCAGAAGCTTAGTCCACTGTCGCTATGACAGGGAGCACGGCACCGCGCAAGTAGGCATGGTACTGGATAAGCAGCTAAGAGCTACATCCTGGTCCACAAGTCCACAGAAAGCAGGCGTGGAGAGAGGGCCACTGGGCCTGGCATGAGCTTTTGAAACCTTCAAGCCCACCCCCAGTGACACACCTCTCCCAAGGCCACACTTCCCAATCCGTCCCAAACGGTTCCACTAACTAGGAACCAAGCACTCAAATAAAGGGCCTCTGGGGGCCGTTCTCATCCAAATCACCAGTCACCAGCGTCCTGTGCCCAGGAAGCTTCTGTTCTGATGGGAAGCTCTCAGATGGCCCCATCAATTCCGCCCCTCTTGGAGGAGTAAAAAAGCCAGGATACAACAATGCAAAGCCACACCCCTGCCCTGTGTGACGCAGGGAGCCAGCCATCCTCACCACCAGTATACCATCTTTACATTCACAAAATATGGATTCCTAGACCCCATCCACAGGCATGGTGACAGTTCCTGGAACCTGGTATTTCCAGGGGGACTGCTAACCACAGGCAGACCC
The DNA here is from genome assembly GCF_037038515.1 of Microtus pennsylvanicus. Classification (NCBI taxonomy): domain Eukaryota; kingdom Metazoa; phylum Chordata; class Mammalia; order Rodentia; family Cricetidae; genus Microtus; species Microtus pennsylvanicus. The sequence goes on along the minus strand of NC_134588.1, from coordinate 109,531,698 downwards.
ACCTGCAGCCCCGCCACCTCCCACCAGGCAAGAATCCCTGAGGGTTATCAGCCCCAGTGGTACATATACCACGCTCTCACCCGCCAGGACCATGGGCCCACGCGTACAGGCTGTGAGAGAAGGAAGGCTATAATCCTTAGCTGTGTGGCTAACGAGACCACCCAGAGACACAGGCATTACCATGGTGTGATTGGAGAAGGGATGGGTGTAATTGATCCTCTGGGTGGTGCAGTTCCTGTCTCCCGGCTGGCCGGGGCTGGCAAGAGGTGGGATGACCTCATAGTGGTGCTTACAGCTGAGCAGCTGGGCCTGACCAGGGTATAGGGCGATCCCTGGAACAAACAGAAACCGCAAGTGTCAGAAGCCACAGTCCTGGGATCGCCACATTGTCTCACACCTGCCTCCTTGGGACAGCGCCAAGATGGGAGCAGGAAAGGGGGTGGAAACACAGCTGTACCCCAATGGAGGGCACTCAGCACCTCGGTCACCCCTCACCTCAGGGCACACAGCTGCCTCGCAGGCCCCACCTGCCTGGTGCTGCTAAGACTCTGTCTGGGGGGCTCCCCAGAGCTCACTCTTCTGCTCTGCTGGAGTTTCAAGAACACACACCACACAATGTCCTGTGTGCTCTCAACTCAGGCTCCCAGGCCAGGACTCCAGAGCAGAAACCCTGCCGACAACACACGGTATTGAGGAAGAGCTGAGGATGGGAGCACACACTGTGAGAAAAACCCACAAGGTGCCCAGACCAGCAAAGCCAGGGCGAGAAGAAATGACCAGCCCGGCTGCAGGGTGACGTCTGGGAGCTCTGGCTCCAGCCTGTGGGCAGGATGTCCTGGGGTCACTGGGGCCAGAGCAGGTGGTACACTCACGGCAGGCAGGGTCTGAGCCCACACTCCTTCTCTAGTGCCACTACACAGAGCCAGCCAGACAACAGTCCTCAGGGGTCCTCAGGGGTCCTCAGGGGTCAGCCATCCCATCACGCAGAGAAAGGTACACAGAGTGGCCTGGAGCCCTCTGGGCTAGGCCCTACATGATGTGAGTACCCGCCTCCACATCCCACCACCTTCCTGAGCCCTGCTGCGGCCTGGCAGCTCACTGCCTGTGGCACTTTCTTCTTCTTTTTTTTTAATATTTATTTATTCATTATTTATACAGTATTCTATCTGTGTGTATGCCTGCAGGCCAGAAGAGGACACCAGACCTCATTACAGATGGTTGTGAGCCACCATGTGGTTGCCTGGAATTGAACTCAGGACCTTTGGAAGAGCAGGCAATGCTCTTATCCACTGAGCCATCTCTCCAGCCCCCCTGTGGCACTTTCAATGAGAACATTCCCATGGGCTCCTGTGTTTGAACACCTGGGCCCCAGTTGTTGGAACTGTTTGGGAAGGACTAAGGAGGTGTGGCCTCGTTGGAGGCGGGTGTGTCACTAGGGCAGGCTTGAGGTTTTGTTCCCAGTTTGCTCTCTGCCTGCTTTCCATTCCAGCTGTGAGATCCCAGCTGTTCCTGCTGCCATGCCTCTGCTCCACCATGGCAGCCTCGAACCCTCTGAAACTGTAAGCCAATTAAATGCTTTCTTTTTTAAGTCACCTTGGCCTTGCTGTTCTGTTACAGTAACAGAAAAGTAGCTAATACACTGCCCTATTCCCTGGCCCTCGGCTCTAGCAGGAGTTCTCTCTAGCAGGAGTTCTCGCCTCTCTCCTAAGCAGCCCACTGCCTCCTGTATACACCCCGGGCCGCTCCTCCTCCCACAAGCCCTTGCTGCCCACCTCGTGCCTAACAAAGTCTGGCTCCAGTGCCACTCCTCCCTGCCCACTCTGTGCCCCATGGCCCCGGCATTAGCTCTCAGATGCCTGAGATGCATGCCTACAACTAATCTCCATCTTGCTCCACTCTGCCTGGGCTGGGAACACAGTGGTGGCTCAGGGAGGCAGTGTCTGCTGATGCCCAGCCCGGCAGGCCCTACCTGGAGCGTCGTAGCGGTCCACCTCCTTGTAAGACACAGACATGACGGGGTGCTTGAGCTTTTCTCGGAAGTCCGTGATGGTCTGGTAGACCAGGAAGACAGCCACAGCCATGAGCAGCAGGTAGATGAAGATGAGCAGGACCGAGAAGACGTTCTTCAGGCAGGCCTTGCTGAAGCGGATGCTGCTGGAGGCAGACTCGCTGTCGACGCCTGGGGCAGGACAGCAGGGTCACCAGAGCGGCCAGCAGTGGTCTGCTCCCCCCCCCCTGGAGCCCTCACCTCTCCTCCACACCTCCCCCCCTCTCCAAGGCCACCGACGTTACCAGTAGTCTCAGTCAGGCCCACCTGCCCTCCCTTCCCCATCTTTCAGTCCTGAACTGCTTGCTCTTATCTGCCACTCCTGGGCCCATTCTGAAGTTCATAGCCAACTCTACCCTGCTCATTTAAAAATCCCCTTTCCCAAGGAAACCTTCCCTTGGTGGCTAATCTGACTGGGGTCTCCATGCTGAGCAAGGACATGAGTGTCCCTCTGCTATGTGATACAGATGCCATACAGTAACCACCTGTTACTGCTACCATGTCTAATATGATGGATGGTGTCCTCTCAAACCGTGAGCCAAGTAAGCCCCTCCTTCCTTAAGGTGCTTCCTGCCCAGACGCCAGCACTGCAGTGCCTTAACCTCGGACACAGGCACCAGGCGTGGGTTCCTGATACGAGCCACCCAGGATGGTGCTTGGACAGCAGCCTGGTTCACCTGCCTGTGGTGTTTCCCCTTCATTCCACACCACAGTTTTGAGGGAAAGGTCAGCTGTCTCTGTGGCTGTGACTTCCAACAGGGACCGAGTGGTGTGGTCACACCACCTGCCTCAGATGATGACCGTAAGATCTGAGCAGTGTATTAAATTTAATGAAGATATTAAAGAACACAGGCTGACAAGGAAGGACTTGACCTCTAGAAGTAAGAATGGCCCGTGAGCAAGGCATCCGTCCAAAGAGAATGGGTAACGAAAAGACAGTCCAAGCAGGAGGGATAAATCCTGGTCTCACTGCCAGTGGCCCCACAGTCTGCCCCAGCCATACAACTGTCACCCACATTCAGAGGGACTAGTTTGGACCTAGGCTGGTTCCTTCCTTTTTCAGCTGGAGTTGGTGAGCTCCCATTAGCTCAGGTACGCTGTTTCAGTGGGTGTCCCCATCATGGTCTTGACCTCTTTGCTCATATTCTCATATTCTCACTCCTCCCACTCTTTGACTGGACTTTGGGAGCTCAGCCCATGCTCTGCTGCGGGTCTCTGCCTCTGTTTCCATCAGCTGCTGGATGAAGGTTCTATGGTGACATTTAAGATAGTTACTAATCTGACTACAGGGCAAGGCCAGTTCCAGCACCCTCTCCACTACTGCTTAGGGTCTTAGCTGGGGTCATCCTTGTGGATCCCAGGGCATTTCTCTAGTGCCAGGTTTCTTGCTAGCCCCATGGCTCTCTCAATCAAGATAACTCATTCTCTTTGAAGGGATTCCTTGCTCAGTCTAGATATAGTGGGAGGGCCTTGGTCCTTCCCCAAAGCAATGTGCTAGACTTTGTTGACTCCCTGAATGGTGGGTAGGGTGGGGAGGAAAGTGGAGGGAATGGGAGGAGGGGAGGGAGTGGAAACTGGGATTGGTATGTAAAATGAGAAAGGATAGTTGTTTTTTTTAAATAGATTTTTAAAAAAGAAAAAGAATGATCACTGAGATGCAGAGTTGGCCAACTGTTTGCCTGAAGGTTCATATCAACCTCCTAATGACATGGTTCAGGGTGACAGAGTTCAGGGCTCAAGTGAAGGGGAAATCCTGAAAGTAGGGGAGTCCCAGAGAGGGGAAATCCCTAATTCTGTGCAAGTCACTGGCTGAATATCCTGAGGGCTGGGGGAAGCAGAGCTGATGTAGGAAGAGAAATGGCTGATTCCAGCTAGCAGCATGAAAAGACAGGGCCGCAGAGTACCTACCCACCGAGACAAAAGTACTTCATAGCCATGGCAGCGCCCAGAATCTACAGCAGTGCTGCCTGGTCTCCTCCCACCTGCCCAGGAGACACACACCTCTGGAGACAGGAGTTTTCCAGAGAGGCCGGGAGGACCCAGGCAGGAGGATCCGCAGTCTGCCAATGGGCTACCCAGGAGAAAGCAGTGTGCCCTGCCCTCTTGGCTGTTTCCTGAGTGAGTCCTGCAAGCCCCTGCTAAGGCCTAACTCCCCTCTGCTCGCGTGGGCTGCTCACAGGGGCCGTTCACATCCAGAGTGGGTCTTCCCTACTCATTCCTCTCTAGGGAAGTCTGTCACAGACACCCAGAAGGATCAAGCTTCTCAAAGCCATCAACGATCAAGATTAACCGGCAGAAAGCCCTACAGCCACAAGAAAGATAAATACCCCTGGAAGAGCAAAACTAACCACCAGTGCAGGGAGAAAACACCAAACCACAGCAGCCAGAGCAGAGGAAGGATGGGTGCCCAAAACAGCAGGAAGAACCACAGAGGCTGGGAAGGGTCCTCAGCCACAGCAGCGATGCTGACCTAAATGGACAAAGCCAAAGGTACAGGCGGGCGCATTGAGGGAGGGGACACTGCAGGGCTGAAAAGACGGCCTGGCAGTCAGAGCACCTACTGCTCTCGCTGAGGGCCTGGGTGTCATTCCCAGCACCAACATGGTGCCTCAATACTGCCGGTTACTCCTAGTCATTCCCATGGATACCTTCACACACACTAAAAAATAAAAAAAAATTAAAAAAATTAGTAAGCCTTAAAATAAAGCTAAATTATATATAGTGTGTGACTTCACATATAAAGGCATACAGGCTTAAACCAAAAGAATGGAAAATGACATTCTAAGCAAACAGAAACCTGAATCGTGGAAAACCTAAGGAGTGGCCATGTGATGTGGGAGGGTCTTCTGTTTTGTGTTGATTTCATTGGTTAATAAAGAAACAGCCTTGGCCCTTTGATAGGACAGAAAATTAGGTGGGCGGAGTAAACAGAACAGAATGCTGGGAAGAAGGGAAGTTAGGCAGACACCATGGAGCCAGCCACCAGGTCAGACATGCTGAATCTTTCCTGGTAAGCCAGCACTTTGTGGTGCTACACAAATTATTAGAAATGGGTTAACCAAGATGTGAGAATTAGCCAAGAAGAAGCTAGAGCTAATGGGCCAAGCAGTGTTTAAAAGAATACAGTTTCTGTGTAATTATTTCGGGGCATAAGCTAGCCAGGCAGCCGGGAGCCGGGCGGCAGGAACACAACCTGCTGCTCCTTCAACAGCCATGATTGCAATGGACAAGAGAGACTCCAAGGCAAGGGTTATAAGACAAGGAAGGCTACCACACAGTGGCCAAAAAACCAATTCTCCCAGAAGACAATGACTTTGAGTTTACATGTGCCTCTTCTCAAGCCCATAAAACAAACCACTGCCACACCTGAAGGGGAGCAGGACCCAGAGCAAACACAACCTCAGCGCTCATCCTCATCAGGGACAGATCAGCCAGACGAAAACTCAAGAGTTCAAACACTCCACAAGGCGGTACCTGATGTTACAGACATCCTACCCAAGGGGTGAAGGATCTTCCTGGGTCAGTGGGCTCCTTATCTGTGGAGCCATCTCCACTGCTCATGACGGACCTCACGGTAAGTCTGTCTACATTTAGAGTCACCTGAGAAACAGATCTACAGGCACTGAGGCCACTTCCGGAGGTCTACCCTATGAGGAAGGACCCAGACTCAATCTGAGTGGTGCCATTTCATCGTCTGGATTAGTTCACCGCTGGCCTCCACATGCACACTCGTGTGCGCAGACATACACAAGCTCACACATGAACACGTGCACACCTATCCCACACACAGAGAAAAATGACATTTATATACTTGCAGAAGCTGATGGAACTAGACAACCTGGCGCTGTGTGAAGTAGATTCACAAAACAAGACCCTCATGATCCGATGTGGGATTAAAGAGTCAATCTGACAGTACATCAGCGGTCAGTCCAGGCTGGGAAGGGCAGTGGGGCAGACACAGGTAAAAAACATAGTGCATGCATGTACTGAAAACACACCCAACAGCATGTGGGGCCTAAAGAGCAAGAAATGAGACTACAAAGCACAGTAATTCTCCAGAGACGCAATGGAATGCACAGAAAGGAATTCCAAGTAACAATTGAGAAAACACAGTGAGAGGGAGCAAGCAAGTCCTCAACAACACCAGAGCGGGCGCATGCTGGGGAGGAAAGACTCGGCCAGTAAGAAATGAGAGGTGGTTCTGCCTCCTGGCTACATACATGCACAAGCGCATACACAGAGGATATGCAATGCCCTCTTCTGGCCTACATACATGCACAAGCACATACACTCACAGAAGATATGCAATGCCCTCTTCTGGCCTACATACATGCACAAGCACATACACAGAGGATATGCAATGCCCTCTTCTGACCTACATACATGCACAAGCACATACACTCACAGAAGATATGCAATGCCCTCTTCTGGCCTACATACATGCACAAGCACATACACAGAGGATATGCAATGCCCTCTTCTGGCCTACATACATGCACAAGTGCATACACTCACAAACACTAATAGAGACAAGGGCTCAGAGTGGCTCAGGAGTTACAAGCACTTGCTGTTGCAGAGGACCCAAGTTCAATTCCCAGCACTCTCTTCAAGGGGCTCACAACTGCCTATCACTCCAGCTTCAGGGCATCCAACACCCTCTTCTGGCTTCCATGGGCAGCTTCTCACATATATACACAAATATAAGTAATGAATAGAGCTGGCATGTGATGGCGCACGCCTTTAATCCCAGAGGCAGGCAGATCTCTGTGAGTTCAAAGCCAGCCTGGTCTACAGAGCGAGTTCCGGACAACCAAAGCTACACAGAGAAACTCTGTCTCAACTCCCTCCCAAAAAAATAATAAATCTCAAAACATTCTTATATTAAGAAAAATCTCGGCACGCAGCGCGGGGGGAGGGAGCGCACGGTGTGCGCGCCCCCTCCGCCTCGTCTGCCACTGCAGCTCCTGGTGCTGCCTGTGAGCTCCTTCAGTGCGGACCTGGTGCCTCTTTTGTGAAGCGGCAGCTGAGGAGACTCCGGCATTCGCCATGGGCGACGAGAAACCCAAGGAAGGAGTCAAGACCGAGAACAACGACCATATTAATTTGAAGGTGGCGGGGCAGGATAGCTCTGTGGTGCAGTTTAAAATTAAGAGGCATACACCACTTAGTAAACTAATGAAAGCCTATTGTGAACGACAGGGTTTGTCAATGAGGCAGATCAGATTCCGGTTTGATGGGCAGCCAATCAATGAAACAGACACACCCGCACAGTTGGAAATGGAGGATGAAGATACCATTGATGTGTTCCAGCAGCAGACAGGAGGTGTCTACTAAACAGGGAACCTGCTACTTTACTCCAGAATTTTGTTATAGACCAAGAATACATTAGCAATTAGAAAGCCGCAATTTGGTTCCACCACATCCTGACGACTACAGTATAGTTTTCTCTATTCTTTCATTTCCCTGTCCCCATTTCTTTATTGTACACAAAGTAACTGGTGTATGTGCACAAGCATATTGAGCTTTTTTCTTTCTTTCTTTTTCTTCTTTTTTAAACTAAATGGCCAATGTTCTGTTTTGATTGACAGCAGATGGAGGTGGTCTGGGGGAAAGTACAGTTCTGTGAAAATACCCCCCCCCCCCATTAGTGGCATGCTCGCTCATCAGCTCTTATCTTTATATTCCAGGAAGTTATTTTGCTCTCAATGTTTTAACAAAAGAACCCAACCACAAAATCCTTGCATACCTTGTTCGATTGGAGAATTTTAATGTTTTTCATTTATCATTGTAAAACCAAGGACAATTTTATAACTTTTTTGTACGTAGCTGTTACATGTAGGGCAATCTGTCTTTAAGTAGGGATAAATTACTCTTGAACAAAATGATCCTAGATAGTTTTCCCTTCAAGTCAAGTGTCTTGTTGTTTAAATAAACTTCTTGTTTAAAAAAAAAAGAAAGAAAGAAAAATCTCAAATAAGCAATTTTGGGATTTTTATTTGTTTGTTTCTGGAGACTGGTTTTCTCTGTAGCTTTGGAGCCTGTCCTGTCTCTTCCTCCTGTGTGCTGGGATCAAAGGTGTGCGCCATCACTGCCCAGCCTAAATAAGCAACTTAATGCTGCCCCTCAAGGAACCAGAAAAATAATCAAATCCACAGTCTCGGGGGATGGCTCAGCAATTAAGAGCACTTGTTGGCCTTGCAGAGGATAAATTTGACTTCCAGCATCCACATGGGGGATGGGAGCAGACAACCACCTGTAACTCCAGCTCAGAGGATCCAACACCCCCTTCCAGGTTTCTCAGGCACCCACATACATGTGCACATCCTCCCACAGACACATGTATATTCACATAAATAAAAATAAAACTTTACATTGATGAAACAATGAATTTCTTTTTAAAAAATTAAAAGAACAAAATCCAAAGCTAGGAAAAGAGTCAACAGAGATCAGAGAACATGTAAATAGAATAGAGGCCAAGGGAAAAGCACAGGGCTGGGGATGTCACTGGTCACTCAGGGGGTGCAGCAGGAAGATGGGGAGCTAAGGCCACCCTCCCCACATAACAAGGACAGCCTGAGATACATCAGACATTGTCTCAAAAAACATGAAAATATTAAAATACATGCGATCCAGCGATACACCGATGTGCCCAGAGAAGACGAAACCAGGGTGTATGTATCTGCTGCAGGTTGGGTCACAGACACCAAGAACTGGAAGCAATCTCAAGGACCAGGGCTGGGAAGATGGCTCAGTCAATCAAGCAGGTGGGTCTAAGCCCAATCCTTGGGACTGTAAATGTAAAAATGCCACGTCTGGTGGGTCATGCTTACAATCGCAGAGCTAGAGACACCGAGATGGCGTCTCTCCGAGGACTCGCTGGCAGCCTTGTCCACACAGTGAGCTCCAGGCCACAGTGAGACAGGAGTGGCTTGGATCTGCAGTAGCCCAGCAGACCCAACTGTGGCAAGCCAAGTCTGGAAGGTCAGAAATTTAGAAATGATCACACAAGGCTTATCCTGAGAGGATGGAAAGGGGGAGGCCAGCTAGGGAAACTGGGCCACAGACTGTTTGGTCACTCTCGTCTGAGTAGATCGTTACAAGATAACAATCTAGAAGTTCACTGGCCATCTCACAGTTCCCCGCTCCCGGAGTAAACGCCAATCAGAAGAGAACCACAGAGAAGACAATCCATATACTTATGCAGATAAACCAAGATCTCAGTCAGGGTAGGACTAAAAATTACCGCCAACCTCAGAGAGTTCAAGGCCAGCCTGGGCTACACAAGACTTTATCTAAACTGGAAGTCTGAATCTTCATTTGTGATGTGGATGGACCTGAGAACAGACACAGGCCCGGAAAGGCCAACGTCACTCACACGGATTCTGCAACAGCTGACTTCAGCAGAGGAGAGAGAACAGTGGGTGCCAGAAAGAGGGAGGGGAACATGTGAGAGGTGCGCCCACAAGTTCTCAGACACAGCAGACGGGAGCGGTGTGTCCCGGGGGTCCTCCTGACCGGAAGGTCGTGCTGCATATTTCAAGATAACAAGGGGTTGTCAGTGCCCTTACCACAAGTGATAAACGTACGGGACAACGCGCTAATCGCCATGGTGAGCCATCACAGACTGTACCTGTGAACCGCCCCACAGTGAACCTCACAAATACGGACAAGCCAGACCAGCAAGATGGCTTCGTGAGCAAAGACGCTTGCAAGCCCAACAGCCTGAGTTCGAGTCTTGGTGCCCGCACAGTGGAATATCCAACTCCCAGAAGTCCTCTGACTTCCACAATGTTCACCCCTCACCCTTTCTCACAAAAAATAAAAGTTAAAAAAAATAAGGCACCAGGTGAGTTAGGGGTCAGAGTGCTCCACGCAGCCTGAGCTTGCAGTCCTCACCTATGAAATGAGGACACCACCTTTTGGGGTTCTTGTGAGAATTCAATGTGGTGTGGGGGTGGGGAGGCTGGAGGGGGACAGCAGAGCCTGGTGGGAGAGCAGTGGGAAACAGCAGCCACTTTGCCTCCTTCCTTGGAGTGAGCGGTAAGCAGAATCGTAGGACTTCCTCTCCCCAGACAGAGGAACCAAAAGAACAGAACTCACCTCCCCTGCACCCACCCAAGAAGCTGGAACCAAGCAGGGGCTCCATCCACTGACCTCACTCACCCCACCCGAGGAGCTGGAACCAGGCAAGGCTCCCTCCGTCCACTCACCCACACTGACCAGCCAAGGCTAAGGAGAACAGCTGCGCCTGCCCTCACCAGGTTTCACTGGTGACATCGGTGACAAAGGAACGAACCTCCTCTGCAGCAGCAACACTGCAGGGAACAGGAGTCAGAGGACAGGGGCAGTATGGGAGGACGGGACGTGATCCTGTCAGCGGGGAGCCGAGGAATGATTAGGCATTAACCAGGAGAGGAAGGGTAGCATGGCAAACCTGAGCACGACCACAGAAGCCCGTGTCTCTGACCTCCATGCACACACCATGCTTCACGCCCAACATACATGCCCCCCAACAATAAGTAAATTTTAAAGGGGGTGACTGAAGAGGTGGCTCAGTGGATAAGAGCACTTGGTGCGCTTACAGAGGACCCAGGTCGCCCTTCCCAGCATCCACCTCAACTCCAGCTCCAGGGACTTCGATGCCCTCCTCTAGTGCCCACGGGCATGCTCACAGGCATGTGGCACACACTCATACAGACACACACATAAATAAAAACAAGCCTTTTATAAAGATGGCTGAGACTTTCAGAAAGAAGACTGTAACAGCAAAGGTGGCCTCTGCTGGGCAGGTGGGCTTTAGGACACACAGGCCTCCGTCAAGGAAGGCTACGGATGGAAGCGAGGGAGTTAAACAGGCCAAGCCTGGGTGAGCTCCCCCACCAGCTAGCACAACGGAGAGCCCTGCAAGGAGCCCTTCTCCTCCAGGTCTCTGAGATGTGATCAGGACATCAGTCATGGAGAAGGGCTGGCCTGGCCTCAGGAACTAGTTCAAACCCACTATCAAAAATGCAGACCTTGAACAGGCACAGCCTCCCATCCGGAGGCTGATTAAATATGTAGAACTGGAGCAGACCTTGAGATGCGGCACTGGGTAAAGGGGAGGGAGAGGAGGCTGCCACTGCCATCGCTGGCAAGGCGCCTGGACTGGGCCTCCAGCAGCGGCCGCAGCAGCAGCACACAGCCCACGGTCCAGCACCCTAAACCCACTTACCTGACAGGACCCCTGGACCTTGGACTTGGACTGGCTCCTTGTCTCGCTCGTCTGCCTGCTCCGAGTTCTCAACAACCTGGTCCAACTCCTCGCTGAGCTAGAGAAGGAAGGGAAAACGCAGCTCAGCTGGGGCAGCCTTGCCTTTTCGGGGCCAAAAAGCAGAAGCTGCCCTCCACATAACTGTCACACAGGCACAAAGACCACATGACACAGGATGTGTGAGACCGATGTCACTGTGTTCTCTCACAGCCCGAGGCTGGCTCCCTCCGAGCTGTCTCCTAGTTTCTGGTGATAGCCAGCAACCCCTGGCATTCTCTGCTTGTAGCTGAGCCTGGTGTCTAACCACAGCCCCCATCTTCACGTGGCCCCGTGCAGCGCGTGCCCCCCTGAGGGCATCTTCAAGGACACTCACCAGGCTAGATTTGGGGAATACACCCGAGTGAGTATCTCCATTTACAAACAAGACAAGTACAGGCATCACACATCTCCTGGGAAACGCCCACCCACAGCCACAGCGCCAGTCAATGAAGGAGTCCCGCCACTCGGGTCTAGTTCCAAAGCCCGTGGTCCTAACCACTTCCCAGAGGAAGAGGAAATGTGGCTGGCTTAGAGTCTGCTCAGAGAGAGATGAGAACAGCAAAGCTGGTGCCAGAGCCATGTGGAGGCACTGAGGCCCACAAATGTGGGTGCAAACGGCAGAACACAGGAAGGATGCCCAGGTAACAAGCATTGATTGGCAGCCGGGTACCAGGCAACCACAACCTCATCAGCGTTCCCACCTGACCCATCAGAGGGGAGAGATCTTGGCACTGAGAGATTAGAGTAAGTGTCCTATCACTTTAGGAAGGAGGCAGATGAAGTCGGTTTGGAAGGATTCCATCCAACTGGGAGGAGGAATAGCTTCCCAGGCTCATGGTTTCATCAAGTAAAGTTACAATGTACCTTTTCCCCCCTCTGAGACAAGGTCTCATGTAACCCCGGCTGGCTTCAAACTCCCCACACTGGAGAATGACCCTGAATTTCTACTCTTCTGCGTCCACCTACTAAGTGCTAGGATTAAGCACTCCAAGCTGCACCAACTCAGCTATGAACATCCCCAGTCCTCAGGGAGCTTTCTAATCCATCCCAGATGATTTAGGGGAAAAAGTCTCAAGAGAGATAGTGGTCCCCGGAAGACTGGAACTCCTCAGGAGCCAAGCCTGGCCGCAACACTCCCTCCCCTCAATACCAGCCTGACACACAGCAGCCTTTGCCTGTCCCGGCATTCTCAGAATGCCCCATCCTGGAGCACCAGAACCTCTACTCAGCAGACACCCAGAGTCAGGTCCACTCTCAAAACAATCCAGGCAAGAAAGACGCGGGCCAATCTCTAGGCAGTCTTCCTGGAAGTTCAAAACACAGCTGAAGATGGTAACGTGAGGGGACCTTTCTAGAGCCTTCTACTCATTGGGTATGACTCCAGTGAACACCCGATTCCACCTGTGGCCTTGCTCTGCAAACAGGGCAGCAGCCTGGAAAAAGTTCAAAACACACCTGAAGATGGTAAAGTGAGGGGACCCTTTACTCATTGGGCATGACTCCAGTGAACACGAGATTTCACCTGTGGCCTTGCTCTGCAAACAGGGCAGCAGCCTGGACTTCAATAAATTATCTTAGAAGCCCTGCTAAGTAAGGAGATACAGGCCATGGTGGCTGAGCCGCTGTCCTCGGAAACCAAGACCCCCCCCCCACACACACACACAACTCCCCAGAAACAGGAGTTGATAACATCCTGTTATTCACTCGGGGTCACTAACTCAACCGGGCGCTGAGCTCAGCAGTCTGCCAACTCGTGTGGAGACCGTGAGCCTCCGTGGGTGGAATGGTTACAAAGACCAGCTGCTGGGCTGTGGAAACCTGCTGAGAAGCTTGGGCTGCTCGGGTTGGATAAGGTCTAACGGTGTGGGGCGGTTGCACCGCCTTGAGCAAACCTGGAGAATGGTGGCAGACGGCCTAGGATGCGGCGCCGCGGGGAGACACCCAGGGCAGGGCCGGGGCAGTCCCAAGCCAGAGAAACACAGGGACACGGAGCGAGCGCGGCTCTACTAAGGGAAGCCCGAGGCTCGGGCGACAGACAAAGAGCTGCAGGGCTCGTGGGGCCGTGGAGGCGGCGGGGAGCCGCGAAGGAGCAGCCGGCTACGCGCTTTTCCCACAGCCCGAGGCCAAAGGCCCGGTCGTCTCGCGTGCGGGGACCACGCAGCGGCTCCACCTGCTGCAGAGCCCGCACGCCCGCCACGGAGTGCCAATCATCCACCTGCGCGGGGGTCGCGATGCCCTGCCCGCCCCCCGCGCCCGCCTGGCTCGCACCTCCTGGTAGGATGTGGAGAGGTCCTGTCGGATCATGGCACTAAACCCGCGGCGGCTCACCCGGGACCGCAACGCAGCGGAGGCGCGCGCTCCGAGATGTGCCCGTTCCTCTAAGCCAGACCCGCTCGCGTCTACGGCAGGAGACCAGGCGTGGCGGCGCTCGGCGCATGCGCGCCTCCTGCTGCCGCCGGGCCCGCGCGGGCGACTCTGGGAGATGTAGTTCCGTGTGCCGGGGAGAGGCTACGAGAAGAATCAGTGGGGCTCTACCTCCTGCCAGAGAGGCAAGCACGAGTCATACACTTCCTCTCTTTGTCAGGCAGAGGAACCGAGTGCCTGAGTGCAGCGTGGCACGGGGTCCAGGTCAGCTGGGTCGGAGTGCACAGTAACGGGAAGAGGAAACTTGGCCTTGTGGTTTAAAATGGGAATAAATGTCCAGAGAGCCCTGTATTACCAAGTTCTCCATGCACTTATGTCTCGATCCTTCCAGGCATCCTGCAATGGGAACGTTCTTGTTACAGATTATGAAATTGAGGTACTGGGGATACCTTGTATCAGAAAGGATAGGGAGGGAGTGGTGATCAAGACGTTATTGCATCTGGGACAGAACTAACAAAATTCCGAAGGGCGGGGGAGGGAGAGACAATCTCTCACCTTGTAGATCAAGCTGGCTTCGAATTCATAGGCAGTAACTGTGTCTCAGCTTCCCAAGTCCTAGGGTTATACCTTTCTCCTTCATATCGTCTTTAAACTTTTAAAAAAAGATTTATGTATTGTGTGTGTGTGCGTGTGTGTGCCTCCTGTGTGCAAGTGCCCAGGGAGGTCAGAGAGGGGCATCACACACATGCCAGCCTCCTATGTATGCTGGGAACCAAACCCAGGTCCTCTTCAGCCGGCTCCTTGATTCTCAAGTTGCACACTTGGAAGTCGGACTTTGCCCGTCACCCACGATTTTTGCCATGTTCCGAGCCCTCCTTTGTCTACCATTGTGGCCAACAAAGTAGTTTCACAGTACCTTGTAAGAGACACCCACATACCTGTTCAACCTTGAGCCACAAGCTCTAAATGGGGGGGAATGGAATGTTTGTGCTGTAACTGGGAGGACTTGAGAACCACATCTTCCTCTTCTCACTGCCTAGAGCCACTCAGCTGTGAAGCAGAGGCTGCTTATTAAATCTCAGGGAGCATTGCTCTGTGCCCCCTGCAGCTTGGCAGCCCCGGCCCCCAACCTACTCATGGCATTTGACTCCTTCCCCTCTCGGTGGCAAGCATAGCAGCACCAACCACACCAGAGAATCCTGGATCTCCGTGGGTTCTCTTTGGAAGGTCTTGTATCTATAGCAGCGGCAGCCAGTAGTGCTCCAGACTAGCGAGAGCCGTAGCAAGTGGCGCCCTCTAGTGTTACAGCTCCCACCCAAGCCTCCGATAACAGGATCCTTAGCTATAGAGCCCTGTTACACATACCTGTAGCTCTTACATATACCTAGGTACCAGGACTCTACGCTCTACAATGTTACAGCTCTTATTAGACACAGTAAAGCAGGAATCCCCAGCCTTGGCAGCAGCCCGTATTCCAACTCCTGAGCCATCTAACTTTTACACCCAGGCTTTTTCCCTTCTCACTTCTGTATCTTACTTTCACACTTACTAGATGGCTGGCTGATTGCTTATCCCTAGTGTCCCCTCCTCCTCCGTTTATCCTCTCTAGCTGCCAGCCCCGTCTATCCTTGATCCTGCCTTGCTATTGGCCATTCAGCGCTTTATTAGACCGTCAGGTGTTTTAGACAGGCAAAGAGTCACAGCTTCACAGAGTTAAACAAATACAGTATAAACAAAAACAACACATCTTTACATCCTTAAACAATGTTCCAGAGCATAAACAAATGTAACACACCTTAAAATAATATTCTACAACAGGGTGGTACCAATCACAGAAAACTTCACATGCAAATGAGGGTTTGCATTTTCACAATCACGCATCACCCTGCTAGGCCACCAGATGAGTGCCCTTCATCTGGCCTAAGTAGAAATGTTTGTCGGTTACCTAGAGCTCCACAGGCTTGTGATGACGAGTAGTTTGTGATGGCCTGGGAAGCAACCCTGGCTGAGGTTGCACCTTCAAGAGCCAAAGCAACGGGTTGCAATAGCTGGATAGATTTCTAAGGCTCCTGTGGCGTGTTCAGAATAGCTGGCGCTGCCGTAAGGTAGTCTAACTGGCGGTCTTTCTGCCTAGGACAGCCAGGACAGCCCATCCAGGTCTGGTTATGGCATTCCTCACCCCATCCCATAAATGCCTTTGCTTTATGTATATACACCAGAAATGACCATCAGAAGGAATAGTTAAGAATTCAGCAGATCTTTGATAAAAGCTGCCTGTACCAGGGAGGGGTGGGTTTCTTTTGTTTATCTTACGTCACCCTCCCTGCCCTAGGTCCTCTGCTCTCACGTCTATTAAATGAACCAGTTTATAGACAATGCACACTTGATCATAGCCAAAAGCCCGAGAAGCAGCTCTAGACAGTGTGTATAGCACCTAACACAGTGTAGGGGCTCAGCAAATATTGGTTAAGTTTATCAATAGAATAGTGGCTCAGCCATCTCGCTTAAGAAGAGCTCACAGCACTCGTTGGTTTTTATATCAATTTGACACAATCTGGAGTCATTTTGGAGGAGGGAACTTCAGCCGAATACCTGGCCCCACCGGATGGGCCTGTGGACAAACCTGTGTTGCATCTTCTTGATTGAAGAGGGGCGTAGGAGGGCCCAGCTCATGTGGGCAGTGCTGCCTGTGCTGGTGGTCCTGGTTTCTCTAGGAAAGCAGGTTGATCAAGCCACGAGGAGCAAGCAGCTCTCCTCCATGGACTCTGTGTCAGCTCCTGTCCAGACTTCCCTAGACGGTGGATTTAGAAGCTGTAAAGTCAAATAAACCTTTTCCTTCCCAAGTTACCTTTGGTCATATTTTACAACAGCAATAGAAACCTAAGTAAGACATCCACGAAAATACAAGCAACTAATGACATTTCTTACTCTATCAATAAAGGGTGTCACACAAGGGTTTTACAGCTGAAAGAACCAGGTAAATTTACCCCAGCCAGACTGGACAAAGACTCATTTGAAGTGAATACTGGCTAATGCGAGAGTCAACCCAGTTTAACAAACACAATGCGCCATGCCCACACTGGATCCAGAAGTGACTGAGACACCCAGCGCTCCTGTCCCTGTGGATCTGTGTGCGAGTGCAGAGGGACCATAAAATGGGGATTTCAGCCCTTGGTGTCCCCAAGGCCTCTTCTCCCACCCTCCTGAGCAGTCAGGCTTCATGAGTGTGACTTCTGCTTTGTCAAACCAGGGGCCTGTTTCCTGTTTGTTTGATGTACCATCGGTGTGCATGTGTGAGGTGGTAGGTGGTGTGTGTACTTGCCACGGTGTGTCCACGGATGTCAGAAGACAACCCCTTAGGGCCTGCTTGCTCCTTCCACCGTGACCCCAGGACTGGACTCAGTAGTAAGGCTGTCAAGGCAAGGAGCGTACCACTGAGCCATCTCACCATCCCTCATGCTTCTTACCCTTGTTCTCTCTGCAGCACTGCACCCCAACTCCTTTCCTGAGGGCACACTTTTCCCCTGCCTTGGAGGACCCCTTGATGCTACCGTCTTTATTACCAGCCTTGTGCTCTGGCTCCTCCTCCTGGCTCCACAAAGTGACCATCTTCAAAACTAGCTTCTCCATCTCCATTCCTCTGGTTCCCTAAGGGCCAGGGAAGTGGCCATCCCTGTCTCATGGCATCAATTATTCTCTCTATCCTAGAGCCTTGTAATAAATTTATGTCCCCTCTAAATGCTCAGAAGTGCCTCAGAATGTGACTTTGTAGGAAACAGGGTCACTGGAGAGTTAATCAGACATACGTAGGATGGGATGGGCCCTGTCCAATAGGACCTGTGTCCTGATGAGAAGATGGAAGGTGTCTTATTCACGGCCCTATTGCTGCGATACAACGCCATGAGCAAGGCCACTTATAAAAGGAAGAAGTTAATTTGCTTTTCGTTTCAGAGGTCAGAGTCCACGATGGTGGAGCGAGGCTCACATATTGCTTCATCTGCAACCATGAGACAGAGAGAAAACTCTAAGAATTCCATAAATCTTTTGAAACCTCAAAGCCACCCCAGTGACACACCTCTCCTCCAACAAGGTCACGCTTCCTAATCCTTTCCAAATAGTTCCAACAACTGGGGACAAAGCATTCACGTATATGAGCCTATGGGAGGCATCCTCACTGAAACCACCACACACTGTGAGGGGCACAGCCCAGGGAGCCGAAGTGGCTCCAGTCACTCACATGGTGGCTGCAGTTCTCCACTCCATCCCTGGGCCATGTGCCCCGGTACAGCTCTGAACCCAGCCCAAGAGAAAACCACAAACTTAAGATATGAGGGTTTTTTTGTGACTTGATTGCATAGTTCCTGAACATGAATGTTGTGGATGTCATCATCATGTTACAAGGCCAAAAGACTGAGCATACCTGTAAATCATCAGTTTGTGCTCCTCCAGCACAGCGGGTCTGTGCTCCTCCAGCACAGCGGGTCTGTGCTCCTCCATCAGTCTGTGGTGCTCCAGCACAGCGGGTCTGTGCTCCTCCAGCACAGCGGGTCTGTGCTCCTCCATCAGTCTGTGGTGCTCCAGCACAGCGGGTCTGTGCTCCTCCATCAGTCTGTGGTGCTCCAGCACAGCGGGTCTGTGCTCCTCCATCAGTCTGTGCTCCTCCAGCACAGCGGGTCTGTGCTCCTCCATCAGTCTGTGGTTCTCCAGCACAGCGGGTCTGTGCTCCTCCATCAGTCTGTGCTCCTCCAGCACAGCAGGTTTGTGGTCCTCCAGCACAGCGGGTTTGTGGTCCTCCAGCACAGCGGCCCTAGGAAACAAACCCACTCCCAAACGCCTGCTCTCTGAGGCCTCGGCTTGCGTGCCCAGTTGTCGGTGCCGCTCCTCCGCTCAGTGTCCACCAGAGACAGCAGACAGGGTACAGGTTCACTCCAGTGTGCCTGGTGGGCATGCTATTCAATTACAAACTGCTCCTTAGCCTCTCTGGGAAGTTGGCAGCTAAGTGTGGTCAGCAAAAATCCAGGAAGGATCTTTCCATTTCAAGAGGGTCCTAACACACAGGCCTGCAGAAAGAGAAGGGGCTGGAGCAGCCAGACAGAGCGCTGGAGGACAGAAACCCGTAAAGTTGTGTTTGGCCTGAAGGGTCTCTTCAAGGTCACAGATTAGTTGCAACACAAAAGAGCCAGGCTAGAAGGGACCCTGAAACCTGGAAAGAGGACAGAAAAGAGAAGAGAGGAGAGGAGGGGAGGGGAGGAGAGGGGAGGGGAAGGGAGGGGAGGGGAGGGAGAAAAAAGAAAAGAGGACAGGAGCCATAGAAAGGAAGGAGGGAGGGAAGGAAGGACAGAAAAGTAAGCAAGCTATCTGGGCTTGGTGCCACCAGCCTGGAATCCCAGTTTTCTGGAGGCTGAGGCAGGAGGATCACCGCCAGTTCAAGAATATTACAGGCTACAGAGTAGGATTTATTCTCCGAGAAAGTAATTAATAAGGCCGGGTCCTGTTTTACAGGGCCCCTCCCTAGTTGCTGACTGTGCTCCGCCCCGCCGTCCTCCCGCCGGCTCCAGGCGGTCCATGGCGCTCCCCGCGCCCGGGTGGCGGCTGTGGCCGCTGACGGCGCTCGCCTTGGTGCTGGCTCTGACCCCGGTGGCCACAGCCCGCGCTGGGCAGACGCCACGCCCCGCAGAGCGCGGGCCCCCGGTGCGGCTCTTCACGGAGGAGGAGCTGGCCCGCTACGGCGGCGAGGAGGTAGGCGGCGCGGCCTGGGCCGGCTGCTGTCCCCAGGCCCCAGCTGGTGGCAGGGGACCCGCGCGAGGCCCTTGGTGGAGGCCAGGCGCTGCCTTCATGCCCCACCCCGCGCTCCCCTCGCCCCGCCTTGTCGCTGTGGTTTGAGTACAGACCTCAGACCCTTCTAGATTTTAGTGTGAGTGTGGCCTGGGGCCACATGGCCTATGGTTTGTGCAGTGGCCAGCCAGAGCGCGCTCTCTGGGCTAGTGAGACTGGGGCGAGCCCGGATGATCCAGGACTTCTCAGCCCTTCCTCTTCCTGCTCCGTTGTCCCAGGCCTTCTGGAACCCTTCCATCAGACCCCATTTAGTGTCTGGGCTCGTGGGGATGAATGCAGAGGGGGGAACAACGCTCCCCCATAGGGGCGGCTGCTTTAGGTAGGGAGGAAGCCATACTTTCCAGGAATGAATCCCCTGCCTTTACTGCCGGGGAAACTGAAGGGCTCAGCGGCTCAGGAGGGAGGGACCTGTGTTGCTTTGCTCAGCCTTTCTGGACTGTGCTCCCTAGTCTCTCTGTTTTAGCTGGCCTTACACAGACCGAATATACAGGGGTCCTTATGGATGACAATTTAGGACAGTAGTTCTCAACCTGTGGGTCGTGGACCCTTTCACAGGGGTCCCCTAAGACCATCGGAAAACATAGATATTTACATTACGATTCATAATGGTAGCAAAATTAGAGTTATGAAGTAGCAACAAAATAATTTTATGGTTGGGGATCACCACAACATGAGGAACTGTATTAAAGGTTACAACATTAGGAAGATTGAGAACCACTGGTTTAGACCCATGGGTCCATGAGGAGGACACAGGGATAGGAACGTGCTGGTGGTAGGGGCAGATGGTGTTAAGGGAGCTCTTGGTGCAGATGCTCACACGTGCAGAGAACACTTAGCAAGGAGTTGTATTCCTCCCTATCCGACGGGGATGCCTCACGACTTGCATGGGGTGTCCAGTGGGCTTTACGTGGAGAACCATGCATAGGAGCACTATGCATGGGAGCAGCATGCATGGGCGCACCCAGTGTAGCTGGGGAAGAAGCCAGGGTTTCTAGTACGCAGATGACTGGCTCTTGGTCGTTTGCTGCCAGGGAAAGGGTATATTCAAGGGGAAGAGATAGCGTAAAGAACCCAGGAGTGGATTCGTCTTTAATATCTGTGAACCGCCCTCTATAGAGTTTGCATTCATCCATATATGGGGGTTCTTGACACCCCCCCCAGCACACATTCCAAGGAAGGGCACACCCAGAGACTACAGGACAAGGACTAAGACCCTAGTTTTCATATTAATCATATGTGGACCGAGACTTAAGGGTGGAGAGCCATAGCATGAGGTGGGAGGAGTTGCTGGGAGCAGAGGCAGAGGAGTGCCCTGAGTAGTTAGCAGAGCTGTGCGGTGCCAGAAATGGCTCGGGTCTATGCTATGGGTCCTGAGGAATTACCAGTAGCCACGCCCACCACCTCCAGTAGCCACGCCCACCACCTCCAGTAGCATCATGGTTTGTTATTTGGTCATGCTGAAACTTAAACCTTTACTGGTACCTGGGCTTGTGATTTAAGCCAAGTCACTAAGCCTCACAGCTGCCATATTTTCAAATGAATGGTACTGGCATTGGAGAGGAGGAGGGGAGGTATTATTACAACGGTTTCAGATGGTGGGGCTGGCTAATCAGATAGCTGAACCGAAGGAGGCTGGAATTCTCCAGCAGGTCCTTCCTCCCTCCCTCCCTCCCTTCCTTTCTTTTTTCCTTATGTCTTTCCTTCCTCCCTTCCTTCCTTATGTCCTTCCTCCCTCCCTTCCTTCCTTATTTCCTTCCTTCCTTCCTTCCTTCCTTCCTTTCTTCCTTCCTTTCTTCCTGGAAGGGTTTGTTACTATATAGTTCTGGCTGTCTTGGATTCACTATGCAGACCAGGGTGGCCGAAGAACTCACATTGATCTCAGGCAGGCGCCACCTGCTAGGAAGAGTTCCCTTTCCCTCAGGGAACCTCATGAGCTTTCCGTGGGCTGGAGCAGGTCACACCCACCCAGATTAACTATGATGATTTCCTATATGTAGAGCCACCTGACTAGAGCAACCTCAGACCAGGCACTTGTGTTTTCTTCCACTTTCTATTACTTTCTTCTATCCCTTTTAGTCTGTTGGTAAACCCCTGTTCTGTGACCCTCAGATAGGTCATGGGTAATGAATGCCTGCAGTACCACAGGAAGGCAGTTTTCTCTGGGGAAAAAAAAAACCTACACAGCAGGTTCCCTCTAAAGAGGGGTGCTGAGGAGCTGGTCTGGCTCAGCCCTCACCCGGGCCCAGAGGATGATGAGGTGTGGGTACTCTGACCAGCTGTGCCCACAGTCCACTCACTTCCTTTCTGCCCAATGCTTCCACGGCCCTTGAGGCACTTGCTATTGGCCAGAGACAGCCAGAAATGCCAGATGGTGAGGCCACCACACGTCTCAGGTGAAGGCAGTGAAAGCTCCCGTCCCTTCCTGCCATGCATGTTTTCCTGGAGCCCTGGCTCTTGAGCAACTTTGGGTCCCTACTCACTGTCCCCCTACATCTAGGCAAGTTCTCTCTGGGCTAATGATGCCGTGGGCATGGAGAGAGGGCAGGAGGAACCTTGTGTTCCAAATCTCCCTGCCTTCCCCTCCTCCTTATCATATCTTATCCTTGGAACCAAATGGCCTTACTCAGCAGGGTGTGGTGGGGGCAAGCCTGGAATCCCAACCCTCAGGAGATATTCAGGAGAACTGGGTTCAGGGCTAGCCTAGAGAGCTCTCGTTCTCTCTCTCTCTCTCTCTCTCTCTCTCTCTCTCTCTCTCTCTCTCTCTCTCTGTGTGTGTGTGTGTGTGTGTGTGTGAGAGAGAGAGAGAGAGAGAGAGAGAGAGAGAGAGAGAGAGACACGCACAACTAACAGTCTCAACCATAAAGAACGTGTTTGAGCATCTTCTAGACTCCTTCCAGCTTTAAAGTCAAAGTCCCTGTGAGCAATTTTGGAATTAATTTTCATTGTTCTAGTTTTTGAGACAAGGTCTCGCTATCTGGTCCTGCATTTTAGGGTTTCTATTGCCGCGATGCAACACAATGGCCATGACTCTGGAGGGAAGGGTTCATTTCCTCTTACACTTCCAGGTCACACTCCATTCACTTCCAGAGGTCAGGGTAGGAACTCAAGCAGAGCAGTAACCTGGGGGCAAGAATCATGGAAGGGTGAGGGGTAAGGAGTGCGGCTTACTGGGTTGCTCCTTACAGCTTGCTCAGCCTGCTTTCTTATACCCCTAGGCTCTGCCACAGTGAGCTGGGCCCTCCCACATCAATCAAGAAAATGAACCACTAGCCAGCCTATAGGCCAGTCTTATGTAGATATTGTTCAGTTGAGGATTCCTCCTCCAAAATGTCCTTAGCTTATGTCAAGTTGACATAAAACTAGCCAGTTCCATGGCTGGCCAGGAACTCACTATGTAGACCAGGCTGGTCTCAAACTCACAGAGATCACCTGCCTCTGCCTCTTGGATTATCTGATTCTTCTTGAGTTTACAAATCTTAAAACTTAGATGAGCCTCTTCCATTCTGTGGTCATCTCTCTTGAGTGGCAGCCACCAAAATGATGTTCAATCCCTTTGTAAATTCTGACCAAAGCAAGAACTGGAAAAGGCATTCCAATGTTGTCTTCCTCTGTAGGGGAACGTGGTACAGTAGTGGTACTGGGATATCCTGACTTATCGGGAAGCCGAAATATACTTAGAGTTGCGATAGGTCAGCTTTGGGGGGGGGGGGTAGGGCTGCAATGGGACAACTCAGCCCTGGAGGAAAGGTGACCTGACTGTGGGGAAGCCAGGCTACCTAAAACCGCAATACGACCCCTCTGGAACCATCAGCCCAGATAAACTAATACATGGTATTGCCACGGCAATGGAAAAGCAGCCTATAGGAAGCAGTTATGTCACAGGCCGGTGCTGTGACAACCTGCCGCCTTTTCTAGCTGTAGCCACCAAGTGAGATATGTACATATGCATGCATGCACACATACATACATATACACATACATACATACATATACACATACATACATATACACATACATACATACATACATATACACATACATACATACACACACGCATCATCATCATCATCTCTCCAGGCTCAAATAAATCTTTTTTTTTAAGAATCAAAACAAAAAGTGTGTCACTGGCACGCTTAAACCCATGTGTGTCTGTTGGTGACAGGATCATGTTCTGACTGAAATCATCCAGCATTTCATATTATTTTTTTTAATATTTATTTATTATGTATACAACGTTCCTTCCATGCCTGCCTGCATGCCAGAAGAGGGCACCAAATCTCATTACAGATGGTTGTGAGCCACCATGTGGTTGCTGGGAATTGAACTCAGGACCTTTGGAAGAGCAGGCAATGCTCTTAACCTCTGAGCCATCTCTCCAGCCCCCTCATATTCTTTTGATTTGTGTCTTATTTGAGCTAGGGTCTCACATAGCCTAGGCCTGCCTCAAATTTGCTAAGTAGCTGAGACTAAACTTGAACTTCTGATCCTCCTGCCTCTGCTTCCTGAATGCTGAGATTACGGGGTGCACTGCCATGCCTGGTTTGCTTGTCTGCTTCAACCCCCGACTGTTTTGCAGGAGGGCATTGCCACACCTCAGGGCACTTTATGACTTTCCGAGCTTTGGTGAATGGGATTGACATTGTCTGAGAGGTGGTGAGCCTGCCAGGGCCAAGTCTAGCAGCTCACCACCATTCCTGACCTAGCTTGTGGCAAGCAGTCCTAGCTACCTGTGTAGAGAGTCAGTGTTTCTCCCCTTCCCCTCACGCCTCTCCCCTGCTTTCCAGGAGGATCAGCCCATCTACTTGGCGGTGAAGGGAGTGGTGTTTGATGTCAGCTCTGGAAAGGGTAAGTGGCTCTTTCTTTCTGGGGAACACAGGGCTGGAGCAGGTGCCTGGAGGAACGAGGCAAGGGGTTGCATCAGGCAAGGCCTTTCCCTTCCCTCTGAAAGGCCCTGATGGAGCTAACCCAACAGTGTTTCACCAAAAGAGGTCTTATCTACTTAGTACTTCCTGACCATACCAGTTCCTGTTTGGAGGGCAGTGGAATCCAGTTCAAACCCATGAGCACTCCAGCTGAAGGCAGAAAAGTGCCCCTTAGCTGAGACTTGCTGTTCTAGAAGGCGACCAAACACTGTTTCCCCGAGTCTATCGACACATAGCACCAGGAGGTGTTTGGTTTTTAAATAGTTTTCTAACATTTTTATTTTGCATACGGGTGCTTTGCCTGCATGTGTGTCTGTGTAGCATGTGCATACAGGGCTCACAGAAGCCAGAAAGAGGACATTGGATCCCCTGGAACTGGAGTTACGGGTGGTTGTGAGCCATCATGTGGGTGCTGGGAATTGAACGTGGGTCCTGGACAAGAGCCAGTGCTCTTAACCACTGAGTCCTCTCTCCAGCCCCAGGAGGTGGGTTTCATGACTCATCCTGTAAGTCCACATAGTAGAAGGAGACTTGGCCTCCTGAGGCATTTGAGACCAGAGGTTCTTGTCTGTATTTGTATATACATCTCCATACAGAGATACACACAGAGATAGATAGACAGGTAGATACATACATACATACATAGAGACAAACACACCATATGCACACACCATATACACAACATACATACCACACACACACTCACACACACACAGGATTGAACCCAGGACTTTATGTACGATAAAGTCATACTTTGTCATACTTTAAGAACAATAAATGTAGATCAGTAGACAAGCAGTCTACCATTGAGCCACACACCATACCTTTCCCGCTCCTTTTTAAAACACTTACTCTGGGGCGGGTGCAGGCTAGCCTTGAACGTGCAATCCTCCTGTGTCAGCCTCCTTCCTAGCTGTGATTGCAGGCCTGCATCATTAGGTGTGACTTGCATTTTAACTTTCAAAGAGTCTGCATTGTGTGTTTTCTATAAACCACCTCTCAGTCATGGTATGTCTCCCTCATGTTCTGGATTGGTGAAGAACCATTCCGGGTTGGTGGAGCACCATTCTGGATTGGTGGACTGGATTAGTGGAGCACCATTCTGGGTTGGTGGAGCACTGTTCTGGATTGGTGGAGCACCATGTGGACTGGATGGGGGCGGGGGAGTCTGGAGAACTCCCAAGTAGCGCCTGTTGCTCTACACACACCCACTCTCTCCCCTTCCGCACCCCCTGTAGAGTTTTATGGGCGAGGAGCCCCCTACAATGCCTTGACCGGGAAAGACTCCACCAGAGGAGTGGCCAAGATGTCACTGGATCCTGCGGACCTCACTCACGACACTGTAAGCTGATGAGCTGACAAGCGTTTATCAGAATGCTCTGCTCCATTGCCGTGGGATTCGTTCTTGGCCTTTGTTTGTTGTTTTCTTGAGATGGGGTCTCACTGTGTAGCCCTGTCTGGGCTGCAACTGTCTATGTAGACCAGGCTGGCCTCAAGCTCACCAGACTGCCTCTGCCTCCCAACAGCTGAGATTAAAGATTGATACCACTAAGCCCAGCTAATTTTTTAAAATGTGTTTACTTATATTTTCTGTGTATTGGTGTTTTCCCTGCATGCATGTCTGTGTGAGGGAGTCAGATCCCCTGGAACTGGAGCAGACAGCTGTGAGCTGCCATGTGGGTGTTGGGAATTGAACCCAGGGCCTCTGGATGAACAGCCAATGCTCTTAACCACCGCTGAGTCATCTCTCCAGCCCCTGATTTTGGTTTTTTGTTTAAGTCTCTCGGTTAAACAAAATTGTTTTATTTCTTTGGATTTGAACCCAGGCCCCCCAACATGTTAGGCAAGTGCTCTGCCACTGGACAAGACCCTTAGCCCCCCAAACTTCCTAATAAGCCCATTAACTAGCCTATGTTGCATGGTGGCCAAATACTTTCTTAAAATTCATCATCTTACTGGGTCACCCCTACTTCAGAGCTCCCATGGCTCATTTCTGCTTACAGACTTAAGTCCAAACTCTGTGTGGACTTGTCCAACCTGGCAGACTTCACTGTGTGTCCCCAGCCTGCCCAGCAGCTCGGTACCCCTGTGATCTGCACCCCATCTATACCCACCTCCGAATCCCAGTCTCGGGAGCTGCTGTAGCTTAGGATGAACTGGGGAGAAACAGGGTACCCTCCACACTCGTGGTTTGTGTAGAAGAAAACAGCATTTCTTAAAATGGGGCTGGTTATAGCCACGTCATGGCTAGGGCATGTGACAGAGGAAGCAGAAGAGAACGGGTAAGTGGCCAGTGTCCCACAATTCCTGTGGAGGGCAAACTCTCAATGTATGCACCACTCGCTAGGCCCCGCCCCTTAAAGGCTCCATCACCTCCCAGCTCCACCCTGGAGACCAAACCATTGAGGGGACCTTTCATAAAGTGACACTCTCCATCCAAATTACAGCAGACGGCGTACTCACATGTGTAATAGTACAGAGGTAGACACCGGTTATAGAGCCTCCCACCCAAGACTGGGTGTCCTGTGGGTGATAATTCCTCTATCAGCTGACAGGCAAAACTGATGAAGCCATTGCTCCCCTGCGTTCTTCCCCTGCACACACACCCGGTACTCCACCTCTGTACAGACACTTTGCATCTACACCCTGTACACACTCTGTTCACCCCTGCACACACATGCTGCCCCCATCCTGTAAACACGCTCACTTAACCTCTGTACAAATACTTTAAAAGTCCATTGTCCGTTACTTGATCTAAGATGGTTTTTCCACATATTTCAGGCAAGCGGGGGCATCGTGAACACAAAGGTGGATTCCGGGGTGAGCCTCATTCTCTGCAGCACAGATGTGCAGACCCCAGTAATTCCCCAAATACAAGAAACACAACTACAGAATCTGTGATACTGAGGACTGTGTTTTTGCTCTCTCCTAAATTTTTTTTTTAAGTGTGTTTTTCTCTTGCATTTGGGGCTTGGGGCAGGTAAGGCAGGGCAGAGAGAGGGCAGTGTCAGATACAATGTGGCCAAATGCAATTTGCTCACGTCCCTCTCCCATTTCTTTCCCCCAGACGGGTCTCACAGCCAAGGAACTGGAGGCCCTAGACGACGTCTTCACCAGGGTGTACAAGGCCAAATACCCCATTGTTGGCTACACAGCACGCCGCATCCTCAACGAGGACGGCAGCCCCAACCTGGACTTCAAGCCTGAAGACCAGCCCCATTTTGACATAAAGGATGAGTTCTGATGTCTAGCTGCAAAGGGCTGTTCTAGGGTGAGGTCGGGGGGACTGGGTTAAATGTCCCATGAAACACGTTGGGGAAGCCTCTGGGTGCCCTGCATCTGAATAAAGCTGACGTTAACTGGGAGACTGCTTTGTGATGTTCTTGGTCGGGGCTGTGCCTGCCTGGGTGTCCCTGCCTGCACAGCATCCACGGTGCTACTCTTCGCTGGAACTACAGCTCAGCGTTGCTATCTGGGCAGTGGGCTGTAAGGGACCGTCACTGCGTCTTCATTCAGTTCTGTGCTCCCCACGTTCTGTGCCACAACCGAATATACTTTGTAGCAAGGCTAAGAGTAAATAAACACACCATTGCTGCAAAAGAATTCTGTCTCTGCACTTCATATGCCCAGCTTGCAGGGCTTAGGCGTGGGGTTCCTCTCCTGGTCCTGCCGTCCTTGTCTGCCTGCCAAGAGGCCGGGAGGTGAGGACCATGGAAGCAGCAGTGGGAACAAAGCAGAACAGTGGGAGGGATGATGGGAAATGAGTGACTGTGGGACCTGGCCATGGTCAAAGACTGTGTAAGGCATCTGGAGTCCAGCATGGCAGAGCCTGGCCAGGGATCATTCGAGAATGCTGACAACCACACCTCACACTGTCTATCAGGGCCCGGGAGGAAATCTCTCTCCTGAGGGTATTGTCCCTGCTGGTGACAGGGGCACCAACATCTGGGATCAGAGCACTGCAGGGAGCTACTGTACCTGCAGAGAGAATTACCGGGCCCAAATGGCAGTCATTCTGAGGCTGAAAAATGCTGTGTCCACCTGAACCTGCAGACCCTGTAGTAGCAGGAAATGTCTTCAAATAAACCTTTGTTATTTATCTTTTATTTATTTTCTTTTCTTTTTTTTTTGTGATAGGGTATCACTATGTAGATCAGGCTGGCCTCAGACTCACAAGAGATCACCCTTCCCCTGCCTCTCGGATGAAAGGCTGTGCCAACATGCCCAGCTTAACCTTTGTTGTTTATTAAAAGAAACAGTCCTGGAGAGATGGCTCAGCAGTTGAGAGCAGGTGCTACTCTTGTAGAGTTGAGAGT
Organism: Microtus pennsylvanicus; assembly: GCF_037038515.1. Classification (NCBI taxonomy): domain Eukaryota; kingdom Metazoa; phylum Chordata; class Mammalia; order Rodentia; family Cricetidae; genus Microtus; species Microtus pennsylvanicus. The sequence continues at coordinate 109,502,925 of NC_134588.1, read as the reverse complement.
TCACAACCACCTGCAACTCCAGTTCCAGGGGACCGAATGACTGTGACTTCCCTGGACACCCGTGCTCACATCCACCTGCGGCCCTCTCCACATACACACAATTAGAAATAAAAATAAACCTCTAAAAAATATATGGGTTGGAGAGACGGCTCAGGAGCACAGCCTGCTCTTCCAGAGGACTTGCTACAATTCCTAGCACCCACATGGTGGCTCCCAACCGTCTATAACTCCAGTCCTAGAGAACGGGTGCCCTCCTCTAGCCTTCATGTGACACCAATCACACACATGATACACATGGTGCACATACTTACACGCAGACAAAATATCCATACACTTCAAACAAACAATCGAGAATAAACAGAAAGAGGCTGGGATGTGGCTCACTTGACAGACTGCCTAGTATGGACGAGGCTCTGGATTCCAGCCCCAGCACAAAATAACAGGTGTGGTGACAGACACCTGTGACCCTCAGGCAGCAGAGGTAGGAGATCAGAATTCCAGATCATCCTGACTGTGTGGTAGGTTCAAGGTCAGCCTGGAATATGTGAGTCCCTGTCGTGTGTGTGTGTGTGTGTGTGTGTATACAAAGCTAGAAATTAAAATCTGCCTCTGAGAGAATTTTGAAATTAAGCCGAGGACTGTCTGGAGCCCCAGGAGGACTCAGGACCCCTAGAGCATAGCCTGGGAACTGTTAACCCGTGCTCAGGAAGCCTGACCGACCAGAGGCACGCCCTGGGCCTTCCCACACCGCAGAGAGAACAGGTTCAGATCTTTTCTAAGGACTGGTGTGACTGTTACCTTAGTTGGTGGTACATTTCAAGGCTGGTGAATATAATTGCAAGCCTTTAGGTCCCTCTCTAGAAGCTGACGGCTTGGTGGCCACTCAGAAGTAATGGACCAACTGTAGGAGGAAATGCAGGCATGACCTGGTGGCCAGCCTACTTCGCATACAGCACTTCTAAGTAAGAAGCATGGCACACCCTGCTCAGAACACTGAATTCTGACGTGGCATGAGTAGCTGGTAGCCTGACCTGCAGACTGTGAGCCTGCTTCCTGTAATGTGCTTCTCCTGCCCAGAGACCCTGCTGGGGGAGTGTCCAATCCAAGGTGAAGTGCTGTAGGAGACTGACATATACAGAAGGACATCCCACGTCAGTGTGCACCCAGTCACAGTGGATAGGTGCCCGCTATGTGAACAGACTGACGTATACAGAAGGACATTAATGTGCACCCAGTCACAGTCGATAGGTGCCCACTATGTGAACAGACTGACGTATGCAGAAGGACATTAATGTGCACCCAGTCACAGTCGATAGGTGCCCGCTATGTGAACAGACTGACGTATACAGAAGGACATTAATGTGCACCCAGTCACAGTCGATAGGTGCCCACTATGTGAACAGACTGACGTATGCAGAAGGACATTAATGTGCCACCCAGTCACAGTGGATAGGTGCCCGCTATGTGAACAGACTGACGTATACAGAAGGACATTAATGTGCCACCCAGTCACAGTGGATAGGTGCCCGCTATGTGAACAGACTGACGTATACAGAAGGACATTAATGTGCACCCAGTCACAGTGGATAGGTGCCCGCTATGTGAACAGACTGACGTATACAGAAGGACATTAATGTGCCACCCAGTCACAGTGGATAGGTGCCCGCTATGTGAACAGACTGACGTATACAGAAGGACATCCCACGTCAATGTGCACCCAGTCACAGTGGATAGGTGCCCGCTATGTGAACAGACTGACGTATACAGAAGGACATTAATGTGCACCCAGTCACAGTCGATAGGTGCCCACTATGTGAACAGACTGACGTATGCAGAAGGACATTAATGTGCCACCCAGTCACAGTGGATAGGTGCCCGCTATGTGAACAGACTGACGTATACAGAAGGACATTAATGTGCCACCCAGTCACAGTGGATAGGTGCCCGCTATGTGAACAGACTGACGTATACAGAAGGACATTAATGTGCACCCAGTCACAGTCGACAGGTGCCCGCTATGTGAACAGACTGACGTATACAGAAGGACATCCCACGTCAATGTGCACCCAGTCACAGTGGATAGGTGCCCGCTGTGTGAACAGACTGACGTATGCAGAAGGACATCCCACGTCAATGTGCACCCAGTCACAGTCGATAGGTGCCCGCTATGTGAACAGACTGACGTATACAGAAGGACATTAATGTGCACCCAGTCACAGTGGATAGGTGCCCGCTATGTGAACAGACTGACGTATACAGAAGGACATCCCACGTCAATGTGCACCCAGTCACAGTGGATAGGTGCCCGCTATGTGAACAGACTGACGTATACAGAAGGACATCCCACGTCAATGTGCACCCAGTCACAGTGGATAGGTGCCCGCTATGTGAACAGACTGACGTATACAGAAGGACATTAATGTGCACCCAGTCACAGTCGATAGGTGCCCACTATGTGAACAGACTGACGTATGCAGAAGGACATTAATGTGCCACCCAGTCACAGTGGATAGGTGCCCGCTATGTGAACAGACTGACGTATACAGAAGGACATTAATGTGCCACCCAGTCACAGTGGATAGGTGCCCGCTATGTGAACAGACTGACGTATACAGAAGGACATCCCACGTCAATGTGCACCCAGTCACAGTGGATAGGTGCCCGCTATGTGAACAGACTGACGTATACAGAAGGACATCCCACGTCAATGTGCACCCAGTCACAGTAGCACATTGTCATATAGTGGACACAGGTGCCCGCTATGTGAGTAGTTGCTCACATGCAAACGCTGTTCCCCAAAACCGACTTGGGAGAGATTCATCTCCACACCTTTTACCAACCCACAGCTATTGCTGTCTTGGTGGGGGGACACCCTGGTAGTGATGGCAACCTAGAACATGCCAGAAAGACTCAGGCCTACAATTCTAAAAGTTGTTCATTGAGCCAATGTAGCCTGTATGGGGACATTTTGCCCCAGACAGATGACATACAGATTGATCCCAGCCATGTGCAGCCCTGGAAAACACTGAGTTCCCACATCACCTTGTTTTGGCAGCGGCGGGATACCGTTCTTATGCTCTCTGCAGAAGGCCGAAGCATCCACACCTAGCTGGGATTTTCCAACAATGCCGCCCCTACTCCCATCTCCCCTCTCCACCAGGACCAGTTTCCCCTGCTGGCCGCCAGCTCCCTGGCTCCTTCACAGCTGCCACCTCCGCTGCAGAGGGGCCTGTCTCCAGCATGAATGGTCTCTCATGTTGGCATTCCAAACCAGAGCCCTGAAAGGATGGAGCACACGAGTCTAGGCAGCTGCTCGGGCTGCAGGAAGGGCAGTTCAGAGGGCACCGTGGGCTGGAGATTTGCTCCACGGGCACAGAGCCCTGCAGGCCCAAAGCCTGCTGCTGTGTCTGTGCTACCCCACACAAACTGTTACTGTTTGCAACAGTTTCATGTAGTCCAGGCTAGCCTGAAGCTGACGACGTAGCCAAGGGTGACCTTGAATCTCTGGATCCTCCAGCCTCTATTTCCTAAAGGCTGGGATTGCAGGAGGCACCACCATGCCCAGCCTTCCAACAGGCGCTTAGAGTGCTTCCTGTGCCCTCAGGGCTCATGCCCACCTTTCGGCGCTCAGCCTGACCTCATCTTAGGCAGGGTGCTTTTCCTATTAGCACTCTCTGTAACCAGGAGCACCAGCTTGCTTGCGATTGCCAAATGGGGGTGGGAGTGTCTTAGGGGCCCTGAACTCTCCCTGAAGTAACAAGCGAGGGGTCTGGGGAATTTCTTGGCATCAATACCAAAAGTCTCACATCCCAGAAACCCTCTGTGCCTTGGACACCTCTGAGGGACCAAACTTCACCAAGCTGACTCCAGGCCTCCTTCAAGCTGAGAGGCAGGTGGCTACCATTGGAAGGAAGGAGAGGGAGGAAGGGAGGGAAGAAAGGGAAGGGGAGGGCTGGATCAGTTACCTGGGAGAAGAGGCTGAAGAAGAGAGTGGAAAGCTTGGATAGCCCCACAAGTTTAACCTTCATCTCTGGGGGCTGCCTCATCTATGTCTATGGCCGGTGACTGGTGTGACTTGAGAAGTTACTTGCCTCTGCACGCTCAGGGGTCAGACCCCTCACCTCTGTACTCCAGGCGTCTGTAGGAGCACAGATCTCACCCCAGCATGTGACATAAAGTTAGCTCCTTCGCCATGACAAAGAACAAGGATCTGCAGCATGGAGTCACCACCAACAGGGGCCGGAGAGACGCTTTATCAGTTAAGAGCACTTGCTGTTGCAGAGGACCGGAGTTCAGTGTCCAGCACCCATGAACACGGCTCAGACCATCTGTGGCTCCATGGGCACTGGGCATGCACACGGAGCACACAAACACATCAAAGCAAACACTCAAACACATGTAAGATAAAAATAAATAAAAGTCTTTAAAAAAGAAGTCCAGCTGGTGTGATGGCACACACCTTTAATCCCAGCACTCAGGAGGCAGGGACAGGTGGATCTCTGAGTTTGAGACAGAGTGAGTTCTAGGACAGCCAGGTCTACACAGAAAAACTGCCTCAAAAACACACAAGTGAGTCCAATAGGGATTGAATGTCTATACGTTTGTGTGTGCATGTGTCTCTGTGTGTCTGCCTGTGTCTATGTGTCTGTGTGTCTCTAAGACTGTATGTGTGTGTGTGCCTGTGTCTATGTGTGACTGTGTGTCTCTAAGACTGTATGTGTGTGCGTGCCTGTGTCTATGTGTGTCTGCATGTCTCTAAGACTGTGTGTGTGTGTGTCTGCATGTGTCTGTGAATGTCTCTGAGTGACTGTGTGTGCCCTCTGTGGTTCCCTGCCATGTTACCTCTTTAGGTTCTCATGAGGCAGTACCTTTCTGTCTTGGGCTCTTCAGCACTGGCATGGGATGGGTTTCAGAGTCACACATGTGTTTGAATCCTGACTTTAGGGATGGGTTTCAGAGTCACACGTGTGTTTGAATCCTGACTTTAGGGATGGGTTTCAGAGTCATGCGTGCATTTGAATCCTGACTTTAGGGGGTGGGTTTCAGAGTCACACATGTGTTTGAATCCTGACTTTAGGGATGGGTTTTAGAGTCAAACATGTGTTTGAATCCTGACTTCATCGCTTCAGCTCTGGAGGGGCTAACTAGCATCTTGGAGCTTTGGTTTCTTACTATGTATGACGAGGGCAAAAACAGCTACAAGGTTGGCTGGGGACTACGGGAGGCAGATGTGTGTTGTGCCCAGCTGGCTCCTGACACCTGAGGGCTGCATTTCTCCACACTTGTCCCCTTTCTGCTGCATGCAGGCATCTTCCAGCAGGGGTATGGCCACGGGCAGGCAGAAGGCATTTACGCACATGCCCAGTGTTGGGGCAGCAGATTGGGATTTGGAGGAGTGCAGAAGGGCAGCAAGTGCCAGCTTGAGCCCAAGCCCGAGCCTGGCTCTCCTGGTGGAGGACTCTGCAGCTTCAGGGCTCTTGGATGCTCTGTGGAGCCTCCCTGCATCCCATGGGCAGTGGGGAAACTGGCCTCTCTCCAGAGAATGGCCTGGGCTACATTTTTGTTACCTGGGGCCTCATCCCAATGTTTCATGATGTGGGACAACGGTCTGTACCCTGTCAATTGTATTTTAATAAAACGCTGATTGGCCAGAAGCTAGGCAGGAAGTATAGGTGGGGCGACAAGAACAGGAGAATTCTGGGAAGAGGAAAGATTCAGTCTGCAGTTGTTACCCAGCCACAGAGAAAACAAGATGAGAGGGCCTCTTCACTGATATTAGGGACCGAGCCACATGGCTAGCACAGACAAGAATAATGGATAATGTACAATGTAAGAAAGAGTTAATAAGAACCCTGAGCTAATGGGCCTACCAGTTTATAATTAATGTAGACCTCCGTGTTGTTTCTTTGGGACTGAACGACTGCGGGACTGGGTGGGACAGAAACCTCGGTCAACAGTTTCAGTGGCCCCAGCACACTTCTCCCCAGAGCCTCCCTGCTGACTTGGTTCTGGTCTGGCTCCCACTTCGCCCAGGACTGAACGTACACTCTGCAAGTGCTACACTCGTCTCCTATGAACCCACACACACGCTGCCCCCGTTGTCCACACTGGCTGCAAAACCCTGTATCCTCTCAGATACGTCTTCAGGGAAGCCTCTGGCACAGAACCTGCTGACCTGAAGTTGTATTTTATGTTTCCAGCTTCCCACGGGGCTGGACCCCCTCACTTGGTTTGCCACATCCATACCACCTAGCACAAAGCCCAGAGCCCTGAGTGTTTGATGCTATGGGAATGAATGAGCTGGTTCTCTCTCTCTGGGCACAGCCTCCCCAGCCACCCTCTCCACCACGCTCTGTGTGTGAATGCCGAGCCTCCTCTCTTCCTGCCAAGCTCTCCTCTCTGGCAGAGCCGACTTGGGTATCACCTCCCCGACCAACCTCGCCAGTGTTTCCACAGCTCATCATCCGGAACCTGCATGAAAATAGCAAGAGTTCCCCAGGCAACCACAGGGGCAAGTGGTAACCAGCTTGGGCATTTGTGGAGGAAAACAAACAGTGCCCTTGCTGGTGATCTTAGCTGCCCAGGAAGCCAGCTGGGCTGCCTCTGCTGGCCTCAGACCACCTGTTCTGGAGCCCAGAGGGGAAATGGGCGGGAGGAGACTCCCTGGAGCCAGATTGTCCATCGGTCCTGGGGTTGCCACATTGTCCCCTCCCTGGAGGGTCACTTAGGGCCACTTCTAGCTGCCCTGGTGTCCAGAAACCTACCTGAGTGTCAGAAGGATATTAGCAGTCAGCAGCCAGCGACTCCATCTTGCAGCCCAAGTCTTGGCCCAAGTCTTCAGTCCCCTGGCTCTAGGCCCTCTCTGCCATTCAGCAGGGCACACAGTCTGGTTCTTGCCTTGCTCCTGTCTAGAATGTGTAGAGGGTGTGTGGGTGTCACCTAAGGTGCTGGAGGTTCTGGGGAGTATGTGGGGGGGTAGATTGTGAACCACGGCGGTTACTAGAAGAGGCTGAAGGGTAACAACTGTGGCCGGAAAGGAGAACTCTTGTACCACTTGTGGGAAGGAAGCCAAGAGCTGAGAGCCAAGCTGGTTCGAGGCAGAGCCTGGAGTTAACCCTGGGTACGTGAACGTGGAACACGATGGGTCTGTGGCTCCTCTGGAGCTGCCAGGCTCGCTGGCTCGCTGGCTCACTGTGGCTCTGGTCTCACATGCCACCTCCTGTGATGAGAAGCTCGCTGCATGTCTTGGCTCTGGTTATCTCTTACTCCTCTGACGAGATTAGGCAAATCCAGGGTGATATACCCATGAATATCCCTGAAATCTCCGATTCTGCTCTGGCTCAGCACCACTCACTCTGATATGCCTGTCTGAGGCTGCAGCTCAGTAGACGGCCGGTGCTTGAGCCGCCCGTGCGAGCAACAAGGGCTGCATCTCTGTATCTGATATTCAAAAATGGAGTCTTCTGTTGGAGTCCTAGCTCAGGGCAATGGCAGTGAGGATACAGCTTGGGTGGGGGTGGGGGCCCTGGTGGCAGAGACTCTGGATTCTGGGCAGGGAGGGCATCTTGAGACACCCCCACCTCCTTAGTTTAACCCTTTAGTCAACAATATTATGGTAAGTGGATGGTGTCCTCTGAGCTAAGTGTCCCCCCAAAACTCACGCAATGTCTCTCTGCCCAAACCTGTCTGGTCTTCTCCTCTTCTATTTACCCATGGTTTTCTCCTTAACACTCAGTCATAGCCTCCTCTGGGCCAACACGCTCCCCTTTAAAACTCGGGCAGCTTCTCTTCACTAAGTAAAATATGGGGCTGGGAGGTGGCTCAGAAGGGAACAGCACCTGCTGGCAAACCTGACGACCTGAGTTGGATCCCTGACCCCTGGAATCCCTATAAGAAGCTGGACGTGGCACATGTCTGTAATTCTAGCTCTCCTGCTTCCAAATGGGAGATGGAGACAGAAAAGCCTGGAAGTTCATGGTGCCAGCTGGCCTGGAGTCTGCTAAACAGTGGTAGAGAAGAGAGACCCTGCCTCAAAAACAAGGTTGAGAATCAGCGCCCAAGGCTCCCCTCTGACCTGCAGCACACATGACCTGATACACAAACGTGAATCATATACACGTACACAAAAACAGCTAAGTGTTTTCTACATGAACTAAAACACAGGGAAGCCCATTGACTTGTACTGAGCTCCTGGGCTGGGGGTCCCAAGAGGACAAGCCCAAACGGAGCCCCACAAGCTAAGCCCACATCACCAGACAGAACCCTAAGATCTGCCCCTCACAGAAGCAGGAGAGAGACAACAGATGAACCTCACTAGGCAGAAATTCCCTAGAAAGAAAGGAAATTTAAAAAATGACCTGAGGCGGATCTCTGTGAGTTCGAGGCCAGCCTGCTCTACAGAGCTAGTTCCAGGACAGGCTCCAAAGCCACAGAGAAACCCTGTCTCGAAAAACCAAAAAAAAAAAAAAAAAAAAAAAACAAACAAACAAAAAAAAAAAACTATATAAAATAAAATAATAAACGACCTGCCTGGTACCAGCAGCTTGTTTCCTTCCTCTGCTGTCTCTGCCCTTGAAAGCCGCTCCCTGATAGGCTAATGAAAGCCACTCTCTGATAGGCCCGTGAAAGCCGCTCTCCAATAGGCCCATGGGCATCTTCTTTCTTCTACATGGGATGCTGCTGGGCTCATTGAAGCTAATTGGATGTTTAAAACTGTTAACTCTATTCCTGGATGCTGCTCACAATTCCTTAACTACACTCTTTTGCACATTCATTTGTTGAACACCTATATGTGTATTTCACACTTACTAGGCAGTCAGGCCTGGGCTAGGTTCTGGGGTGGATCCTGGAAGAATCTAGGACAAGAAAATACAGGAACCAGTCCCAGCCATGAGCGGGGAGAGCAGTGGGCTGAGTTGCTGAGTGGTTTTCCTAGGACCAGGAGGAGCCACAGGACGTAACCGGGAAGCTGGGGTGGCAGTCGCTTCTGCTCTAGGTTTTCCCAGGAAACTGCCGGCCACCGTGGCCTGCTATGGCCCACTATAGCCCACGGTCCAGCAAGGCAACAGTGCCCTCTGGTGGCCAGGATGCAGCCGCCCCAGCAGCTGTCTTGAAAGCCAGGAGTTCTATTTTTGGTTCTCAGTATTTCCAAAATGAACTGCTAACAGGAGCAGCCAGGTGGCTCGGCAAAGGACCCGGACGCCGCACTGCCGGATCCTTGTTCCTAGGACTAAATCTGCTCTTGGCTCCCAGGTGCTGGTCCCTGCCCCACAGGTTTGATGAAAGGGTCCCCAGGGGGGTTGGTGGCTTTACTGGTCGCCATCTGGCCGCAGAGTGACGTGTTGGAAAGAACAGCAGATCCTGGGTCAGGAGGCTGACGTACTGCCCACGTCAGCAGTGAGATAGCAGCTACGATAATAGCTGGGTTGACTCACGAGTGATTGGACCAGCCTGGGCCAGCCTGGCATACGTGGTTGACTTTGGTCCTGAGGACCCTGCCACTGTCTCCATTTCCTCAGCCAAGAGTCAAGGCACAGAGAAGGTTCAGTATGCAGCAGAGATAGGACCTGGGTTCCTATGTTTGGGGACTTACCGACACAGTCACATTTTAGGGTGTCCTTGCACCTCAGCTACCCCACAGAAATGCCCAGAGATCTGTGTCCTGTCGGGTTGATGGTACTAACCACAATACCTATAACACCCCACCTATAACACCCTTCCCACAATCCACTTCTTGCTCCTCAAATATGTTCATGGCCTTTGGTGGACTCTGTGTATGAAGCACTGTGGGGGAAACATCAGCCTAAGGAACATCATGATATCACGTTGTTTTGGTTTCTGATACAAGGTCTCACGTAGTCCAGGCTGGCCTTGAACTCAACAGGTAGCCTACGGTGCCCTTGAATTCCTGCCTCTCCACTTCTACATCTGTAGTGCCAGGATTGCAGGTGTGTACCATGGCACCTGGCACACACCGTGTTGTTCACGGGAGGCATTATACTGTACCGCAAATCTCCCAGCACCTGCCTCTTTTCCTATTTGTTTCCACTTCCCATCCTAACCCCAGGCACCCATCAGTGTGCTCTCTGTTTCTAAGGTTTAACTGCAGGTACCTCATAGGTGTGGCCTCACACAGTGGCCATCTCTCACCGTCTGGCCACTTTCACCGGCATGAAGCCTTCAGGCTTCTCGTTCCATGCTTTGGAACCGACAGGAGCTCCCCCTCCTTCTGAAGGCTCAATAATATTCCGTTGTGCTTGAATGCCACGTTTTCTTCATCTCTCGCCTGTGGACAGATGTTCGGATTGTTTCCATATCTTGGCTATTATGAATAAGGGAGAAAAATCCCAGTTTCTCCATCCAAAGCGAACAGAGACACTGAATGAAATATAATTCTGTGGGATTTATATTACAGGGGGTTATATTTCAGGAAAGCCTGGCTTGGGAGAGCGCGCTAGCTTCCACATCCTTCCTCCTCCAGCCCCTCCAAGGGCAGATGCCTGCTGTCCCGTATCAAATCCACCTGCTGTCTCTCTCGTGGGGAGCTCTTTCTCTTGAGATACATCAGTCAGTCTCTGGTATCAGCGGAGCTCTAGGGTCCCTGTACACAGACCGCCTGGATATCCAAGCAACAGCTCACTGTGCACACTGCTGCCTTATGAGCTAGGTGGGGAAATGAGGCTCTTGAGGTTAGGGGACTTGTTCAAGGACACACAGGGTCTCCAGGTCCCTAACGCTGCTGGCCCTGTGCTCACAGCAGAACTTCACAGCACAATTGTCTCGTGGTGCCCAGTCATGTTCTAAGATCTCTACCCTGCAAGCTCGGCTTAACTACTCTGAGGTGTGACATGCAGGGGTCCTACTCCAGGACCAGCCTCAGCATCACCTGTGAAACTAAGAAACACAGCCCCAGAACCAAAGAGGGGTGATTCTTACCCGCCAAGTCCAGGGCGGTCTCCGCGTGCTAACTATAGTCACAGTTATGAATCTGCTGTGACAATGGAAGCATTGCTGTCAGGAGGACACAGGCGAGGTCCCCAAGAGCCTCTGGACACAACCTTCCCACCGACATGTGGCCTTTGACACGTGTTTCTGTCTGAAGGCACCTTATTTACTGCGTGCTGTTGATCCATCAACACTGAACTTGAGATCATGCCCGAATGGAGCTCACCTCGCCCTTGGGATTTTTCCATGCAACACATCACGCCTGTTTCTTATGTGAGGAATGCTATACCTGGTCGACATTTTAAGCAGCAAAATCAACAAAAGGCCCAAAAACCACAAACCAGGATGTTCAGTAGATAGCAGAACAGATCCATATTTCTGGAATCATGGCTGAAACAGGGAGATAGCTCAGCAGGCAAAGGCTTGAGCCCTGGTGACTCAAGTTCAGGCCACAGAACCCACCTGAAGCGCCAGGTGTGGTGACATACATCTGTTGACCCAGTGCCCTGTGGCAAGATGCAAGCAGGGACAGGAAAGTCAGCTGGCGGTACAGAGAGACTCTGCCTCAAAACAGGGTGGATGATGAAGGTCGTCTCCTGAACTTCATCCTCTGACCTCCACACGTGCACTACGGCTACCGCACGCGCACGCACACACACACAGTATGAACGGATGTTTTAAAAGAACTAAAGCAAAGGAAGCAGAGTACATAGTGATACAGGCTAGTCCACACATGCAGGGCACATGCTAATCCATGCCTGTCTGCATGTGCAGCGTGCACACTGATTCATGCCAGTCCACATGTGCAGGGCGCACATTGATCCATGCTGTCCACATGTGTAGGGCACACGCTGATCCACGCCTGTCCATGTGTGCAGGGCGCACACTGGGCGCACGCTGATCCACGACTGTCCACATGTGCAGGGCGCACACTGGGCGCACGCTGATCCACGCCTGTCCACATGTGCAGGGCTCACGCTGATCCACACTGTCCACATGTGCAGGGCGCACACTGGGCTCACGCTGATCCACACTGTCCACATGTGCAGGGCACACGCTGATCCACACTGTCCACATGTACAGGACGCACATTGATCCATGCTGTCCGCATGTGCAGGGTGCACATTGATCCATGCTGTCCACATGTGTAGGGCTCACGTTGATCCACACTGTCCACATGTGCAGGGCGCACACTGGGCGCACGCTGATCCATGCCTGTCCATTATGCAGGGTGCATGCTGACCCATGCCATCCACATGTGCTGAGCTTCTCTAGTTCTTCTCTGCAAACCCTTGAATGACCCTGGGGTGGGGGGTCAAGGGTTGACTGGGAGGGGATTAAAGGTAACTTCTGACAAGTGAGTGAACTTACACCAACACCTGTGAGTGCCCAGGATGGTTGCATGTAAGCGTTCTGTCTGCCTGTGGGTCTTATGGGATCTGGTGGTGTGGGGAAGAGTGAGTGAGGAGCTGCTGGGGTTCAGGAGAGCTGGTACCACCAAAGCCTTGAGCCAGGCAGAGCAGCCACCGTGGGCTCTGGGCTGGGATCTTGTCTTAGCTCTGACCTTGGTAATCTTCCTGCGTTGGATCATGGTTGAATCTGGTTTTCTTATAGGAGTTGATCTGTGAGTGGTGGATTGGCTCTCAGTCTGGGTCACAGTGGCCTGTGCCACACTTAGGTAGACATGGGGATAGAAAGCACCTCGACATCCCTTTCATCCCAGCAAGCGTCCTCTTGAGCCTCCTATAAGGGCAAAGGGCCTAACAACTCAACAGTTCCTGGTGTGGCCAGGAGGGTCCAGCTGGCAGCTTTTTCAAATGTGGCTGCCACGGTTTGGATTTTAGGACCCAGGGCTGATGCATCGGAAGGTTAGATCACAGTCTGTGGACTACTGGAGAACTGTGGAACTTCTGAGAGTCTTCGGGTCCTTGGGGGCATGTCCTTAAAGGGGCTGCGAGATATTTCTCCCATCCCCAGCCATGAGCTGAGTGATTCTCACTTGGTGTACTGCCCACCACAGGCCCCCGGTGTGTTTACTCTTATAAGTTCCAGTTTATCGGGAAAGTTACAGTTAAGAAAGAAAAACCTTGGGCCAAGGAAATGCTCAGTGGATGAGAAACCAGCTCTGCAGACACAGGGACCTGAGTTGGCGCCTCAGCACCCATACAACCGGCACACAGACACAGGTAACCCCGCTAGTCTGTGCAATCAGTGTGCTCCAGTTTTATCAGGGAGGCTGCCCCAAGCTGGGTTTGAAGGACGGCTAGGCCTAGACAAGCCTCCCCAAGGCAGGCGGGGCTGCCTGACCCCGAGAACTAGGGCGTGGGTTTCAAAGTGCAGTGAGCAGAGGTCCTCAGGTGACTCAGCCTGTGGGTGAGAAGCTACCTCTGTAACCTCTGAGAGAAAGAGACCTTGGGCTACAGAGAACCTGCAGCCTTCAGCAGTCCAAACCACACCATGTCCACCATTGTGTGTGTGTGTGCAGTGTGTATTGTGTGTGTGGTGGTGGTGGTAGTGGTGTGTGTATGTGTGGTATGTGTGTGTGTGGTGTGTGGTGTGCGTGTGGTGTGTGTGTGTGTGTGTGTTTACCAGTTAGTAGAATGCCTGCTTATGTGAAAAACTTGTTTTGTTAAACAAAGGCAGTTAGCCAACTAAGGGGTCATTTATTGAATCTTTTCCTTCCTTCTTTCATCAATTAGCCAATCGTGTTAGCTTGTGAAGTTGAGCTCCCACCGATGGGATGAGACAGTCAGCAATCATCGACGATGTTAGGATAAAAGTGGGGAGTCATTTTGGCCTCAGTAAGCTTGCTATTGTGGTTGGGTTCTGGCATATTCTTTTAACAAAACTCCTTGGGGCCGTAGAGGTGGCTCAGTGGTTAAGAGCATTTGTTGCTCCTACAGAGGACTTTGGCTCAGTTCCCAGCACCCACAGGTCATTCACAAACTGTCTGTAACACCAGTTCCAGGGGATTCAACATCCTCTTCTGGGCTCCACAGGCACCAAGCACACACATACATGCAGGCAAAACACCCATATACATAAAAATAAAATAAAAATAAGTTTTAAAAAAGATTACATGGGTTGGAGAGATGGCTCCGAGGTTAAGAGCATTGACTACTCTTCCAGAGGTCCTGAGTTCAATTCCCAACAACCACATGGTGGCTCACAACCATTTGTAATGAGATCTGGTGCCCTCTTCTGGCCTTTAGGCATACATGCAGGCAGAACACTGTATACATAATAAACCAATAGTTAAACTTAAAAAAAGAAAGAACTATGTTACCAAGATACATTTACTTTGCTTCTGTATTCCTTTGTGTAATACCAAGATTATTTATTCTCTGTTCTGATACCCTAACATGTGTGAGGCCTTAGGTGTAACACACACCTGCAATCCCAGTCCTTGGGAGGTAGAGGCAGGAGGATCAACAATTCAAGATAATCTTTTACGGCTAATAAGTTTTATGCGAGACTGTGTGAGACCTTGTTTCAGAAGGGGCAGGAGTGGGAGGAAGAAAGGAGAGGAGAGATAAGATGGATGAGGGAGGGGAAGGACAGGGAGAAGGAAAGAGAAGGAAGAGATAGCCACAGCTATCTGAAGCCAGTTTGCAACACCTCTCTGACCTCATGGAAAATGTCTGGGCTACACCATCACCCAGCCCACCTGTCCTCCTGCGCACTGGGCTTGGTTGACCTTCTTGAATCCCCCTGATCCTCATGAGACCTTTCTTCTACAGCCCAGCATATGCCAGGTTTGGGAAACCAACTATACGCAGCTAATAAAACACCAAACAATCCAATCTGTTGGCAGAAGACCGCTTGTTTGTTCCCAGCTGCCCAGACCACAAAATAATCACACAGAAACTATATCATTTAAATCACTGTTTGGCCAATCACTTAAGCATGTTGCTAGCTAGCTCTTCTATCTTTGGTTAACTCATTTCTATTAATCTGTGTATCGCCACATGGGCTGTGGCTTACTAGCAAGGTTCCAGTGCGTCTGTCCCTAGCAGGGGCTACATGGCTTCTCCCTGACTCCGCCTTCTTTCTCCCAGCATTCAGTGTAGTTTTCCCCGCCTAGCTCTATTCTGCCCTGCACGGGCCCAAGAAAACTTTTTTTATTAACCAACGGTATTCACAGCATACAGAGGAAATCCCACATCACCAAACCACAGGGATCCAACTTAGAAAAGAGGACCACAGTTCCCAGAAGCAGCAAAAACACAGACACCATGGAAACAATAGGGACTGAACTTAGCCACCAGAACGACCTGGGTGAGGGCCCACATCACCACAGACTATCTGTGTGACCACGGCAAATATCCAACCTCTTTGTCTGTGTTTCATTCTGCAGCTGTGATTAGAAACCCTGACCAAAAACTACTTAGGGGAAGGGCTTGTCTTAATTCTCAAGTCCAGGCTACAGACCATCCTTGTGGGAAGGCCAAGGCAGGAAGGTGAAGTAGCTAGTCACAGCCATGAAGAGAATGAATTCACACAGACTACTGCTCAGCTTGGCTCTATTCTTACACAGTCCAGGACGACCTGCCGAGGGGTCCCATGGTAGGTGGGGCTTTCACCTCCACTAAGGGACCACCAAGACAATCCCCCAAAGTCAACTAGATCCAGATAATCCTCCAGTGAGACTCTCTTCCCAAATTAGTCCAGATTGAATCATTTTGACAATTAAAACTATCACAGGGCCGAGAGATGACTCAACTGTTGAACGCTAGCATCACAACCCAAACACTAGCCAGCACACTTTGAGCCTCGCTTTCTTTCTTGGTTTTATTAATGTGGGAACACTAACATCCTCCCTGCATTGCTGCTCTGAGGATGAAGTGAGATCACAAATGCAAAGGGGCTCGGATGGAGTATCATGGACAGATGCGGATGCGAAGGGCGGTCCGGGGCTCGGATGGAGTATTGTGGACAGACTCGGATGCGAAGGGTGGTCCGGGGCTCGGATGGAGTATTGTGGACAGACGCGGGTGAGAAGGGCGGTACAGGGCTCGGATAGGGTATCATGGACAGATGCGGATGCGAAGGGCGGTCCGGGGCTCGGATGGAGTATTGTGGACAGACTCGGGTGCGAAGGGCGGCACAGGGCTCAGATGGAGTATTGTGGACAGACGCGGGTGCGGAGGGCTGCAGGGGGCTCGGATGGAGTATTGTGGACAGACGCGGATGCGAAGGGCTGCAGGGGGCTCGGATGGAGTATTGCGGACAGACGCGGGTGCGGAGGGCTGCAGGGGGCTCGGATGGAGTATTGTGGACAGACGCGGGTGCGGAGGGCTGCAGGGGGCTCAGATGGAGTATTGTGGACAGACGCGGGTGCTGAGGGCTGCAGGGGGCTCATATGGAGTATTGTGGACAGACGCGGGTGCTGAGGGCTGCAGGGGGCTCGGATGGAGTATTGTAGACAGACACTTACAGCCGAGATGAACCAGGCAGCAGCTGAGACTTCTCATTTTTGGCTGTGTCACCTGGGACAACCTACCTTACATTTCTGGGTAAGATTTTCTAATCTATAAAATAAATTCGTTGGCACTGTCACTGCCTGCTGGTGGCATGAACTAGGGTTGTGCTTGTCCTGGGTGTTCTGTTCCCTCTGCACTTGGCCTTGGTAAGGACTATGTAAACAGCTTATCCTGTTCCTTCCAAGATGGTGAGCTGCATGGTCTCCTCTATGTGGGAGCCCCCAGGTGTGGCGTAAAGAGTTTAGAGCAGAGGAGCTTGGCCACACTCAGCATCTTCTCCAAATTCTCCCACCCTGATTACCTCTGTCCCCAGCGCTGCCCTAGAACCTCCCCAGTCACCTGTCACCTGAGCAGAGGCAGAGAGCCCCTTGTGTGTCTCCTAGGAGGGGCTGGGTCTGCCCTGGGACAGAGATACCCCATGCGTCACTGAGCTGCCCAGCTCCAGGCGATTGTATGCAAGTGCCCATGCCAGGCTCAGATGAATCACCTCCCACTCCGTGTGGTCACCCTGGCTGGCAACAGAGGCCCTGTGTGTTTCTCTGTGTCGTTTCTTTCCATTCCATGAGTCAGAAGGCACCAGTCACTGGCCATGTGATGCCATACTCTCCTGCCAAGGAACTGTGGCAGAGTTTCTGGAAAACCCTCGAAGGACGGGAGGGCAGCTGTGGTTGTCAGAGAGAGGCCTGAGCTGAGAGGGCTGGAGGCAACCTTGTGAGATTAGCATCAGGAGAGGGCTCTGGTCTCATGAGACCAAAGGCCACTTCGGGCAGCAGCAGCTGCTGGGTGAACAAAACTCTGGTTCCCTGCAGTCATCTGATTATAAACAGAAAAGCTTTTTATGTAAAACTGCTGGTTAATTAAGGAAAGTATAAAAGAGAAGGACTGATTTGGGTGCCACCACCACACACCTTTTATTTATTAATTTCTCTAGTGTCGGGATTTTAAAAAAGGATTATTTTTTTAAGATTTATTTATTATGTATACTATACAGTGTTCTTCCTGTGTTCCTGCAGGCCAAAAGAGGGCACCAGATCTTATTACAGGTGGTTATGAGCAGTCAGGGCTCTTAACAGCTGAGCTATCTCTCCAGCCCCCATTTCTTTAAATCAGAGCAGTTACTTACTAGTTGCCACTCTGGGCCTTAAACTACATCACCAGCCACGGTTGAAGCTTCACTGTGTGAGCACATTTCTTGTTGAACTAGCATATCGATTAGTTAACCACTGACAAATAGACAGAGGTGGTGCACGCCTTTAATCCCAGGACTCAGGAAGCAGAGGCAGCAGATCTCTGAGTTCAAGGACAGCCTGGTCCACAGAATGAGTTCCAGGACAGCCAGCACTAAACAGAGAAACCTTTTCTTGAAAAACAAACAAGCAAACAAACAAAAGCCCAAAAAACACTAAAGGCTAAATACTATTGTGCATTATGATAGTATTATAAACTATTATCAGGTACTTTCTTTTGCTGTGATGAAATACCACGATCAGGGCAACTCACAGAATGCAGAGTTTGCTTAGGCTTACAGTTCCAGAGGGATAGAGTCCATCATGGAAGGGAAGTGTGGCCACAAGCAGCGATCACATCTTCCACAGTAAATACAGAAGCGCATGCTGCGAGAGAGGCTATCAACTCAACACCTGCTGCCAGTGAGGTGCTCCTCCAGCAAGCCTCTACTGCCCAAAGGCTCCACAGTCTCCCCAATCAGCTCCACAACTGGGGACCAAGCATCCAAGCACCCGAGCTTAGGGCACCTTTCTCATTCAAAGCACCACATGTCACATGTCACACACAGAGACCACATGCACCACGCATATTAACATATACAAAACCACATACACATATCACACCACACACACATGCATACACTCACACACATGAGTCCTGGGTTCAGTTCCCAGCAAACACGTGGTAGCTCACAACCACTTATAATGAGATCTGGTGCCCTCTTCTGGCCTACAGACAGGATACTGTATAAATAAATAATTTTCTTTTTAAAGAAATGTTTGGTATTCAAGGTGACAAGCAAGGGTGGGCTCGTAAAGCTTAATCTTCATTGTCAACCTTGCTGGATTTGTAATCACCTAGGAGACAATTAGAATCACCCAGGAGACATTAAGACTCACCTAGGAGACACCGAGAATCACCCAGGAGACAATCAGAATTGCCTAGGAGATATTTAGAATCACCCAGGAGACATTGAGATTCACCTAGGAGATATTTAGAATCACCCAGGAGACATTTAAAATTATGTAGGAGACAATTAGAATCCCCTGGGAGACAATCAGAATCGCCCTGGAGACATGCCTCTGGATGCGGCCATGCCTCTGGATGCGGCCATGTGTGTGTGTGTCCCGAGTTAATCAACAGGGGAGTGAAGACACCACAAATGGGGGGCACCATGCCATAGGCTGAGGCCCTGGGAAAGTGAGCTGAGTACAGCTCTCCTCTCTTGGCCGCCTGACTTGGTGTAATCCTGCCTTCCCACCATGATGGATTGATCTTTTCTTAAGCCACGTGACAAAGTGAGTCCTGCTTCCTAAGCTTACGTCGCTTTCTTCAGGTAGTCTGCATAGCAACAAGCTGAGGAACTAACCCAGGGGTACAGAAAGGGGAGCAAGTGTTGAGACCCCAGAGCTGCTGACTAGTACCGAGGACCCCACGCCACAGACAGCTAGGTGGAACTCAAAACACTCCTCCCAAAAGTCAAAGGGTCTCGAGGCTGAGCTGTGCCCAGCACGTGACCCTTAAGACCCATCGTGGTCTGCATCCTATTTCTGCCAAGACACACACTTTCTCAATGCAAGAGAATGTCTTCACAGCCAGTCCACTGCCCTTCACCCTGCGATCCTGGCTGGTACACCTGCACCTCCTACAGCTGCCAGGGGAAGAGCAATGTGGTAAAGTGAGTGGTTGACAAAGGTCATCTGAGGGCAAATCCCTAGCTAGCAAAGTGTCCTCAGGCCTCTCACAGGAGTGACACAAAGCCCAATGTCACAGATCTCTCTGAATGACCATCAAGATTTTGGGTGCCAATACTCAGGCAGGTCAGTAGCCTCCTCCGACGTGGTTCACAGAGGGCAGTCTGGGGCCAGAACACAGCCTCACAGTGACAGATATGGGGAAATAAATGAAAGAACAAAGTACATAGTAGGTGTGTTCTCCCCGTTCCTCTGTTCAGGCAAGACATAGCTTCCCGACCACCATTCCTGCTTGCTCCAGTCGGGGATCCACAGAGAGAAGGCTTTGCTCAAGTACAGTCTGGCGCTACCTTCAGGATTTAACACCTTTGCCTAACTCCCAAGGGCTGTCCACTGGCTGCTGCACACTCTCACTCCCTAGAGCGAAGCCCACCTGTCCTGACCGTCCGCTGTCGCTCTCCTGCACCAATCCCCACATCCTCGGAGAGGTCCTGTTCCACTCTTGACCCTGCTTTACCCTGATGCTTTGCTGACCACCCCTGCCCAGCAGGGGGCTCCATTGTGAAGCTCTGCGGTGCCTTCCTAAATGTTGCTTTCTCAGGCTTCTGGTCCCACTCCTTCCTCAACCCTCATTTTTATCCCTCTTTTCCCTCCTTCCACACTCTCATATTAAGCCCACTGTCTGTGTTTTCAGGATCTTGTTTATTAAGCAATGCTGCAACTCCAATAGAAACTCATAAAACAAACTTATAAATCCACTCATAACTTTCTCATATTTTGCTTTCTTTACTTAGGTCTGCATGTGCACACACCACACACACACACACACACACACACACACACACACACACACACACAGCTGTCCATGCAAGCATTCCCATGTGTATTTGTGGGTGTGGTCAAATAATAAATACGAATGAGAATTGCTCCGTTTGGGCCTTGTTGACACTATGGACTCCTATTTCTAGTTACCACTCTGTACGACTACCAATGTTAAGAAATGTCAGTCTGGTTTTCAAGGTTATGCTTGTGACCCGTGCGCCCTTCAAACTGCAGCTGCGCTGGCTCCCAGATCTGCTACTGTTTGAGGCTGGAGGAGTGGTCAGGTCCCCCTCCTGGTGTCTGAATGCCCAGTGTTTCTCTAGATGCTCTACCCTGTCCCTTTCCTACCTTACAATTTGGTTTCTTCCAGCAGCTACTCACAATCACGCTTCCCTCCCAAAGTCTGCACCCCATGTTCAGGGGCTCCCCTCTACCTCAGCTCCTGCTGCTCTCTGGAAGGTGGGGGTTCCTGGAGGGTCGTGACAGAAACTATCCTCCCATGCTTCCGGGAGCCGGAAGTCTGAAGTCAAGGTCTCACAGGGCTACACAGCTGCAACAGCATCTTTGGGGGCCGCTGGCTTCCTTCCATTTCCAGGAACTCCTCTGGAGGCGGAGGATGCTCTCCCTGGGCTAGGTCCCTCCAGACCCTCTGTATTCATAGGGTCTTCTCCTGGGCACCGTGGCTTCCTTCCATTTCCAGGAACTCCTCTGGAGGCGGAGGATGCTCTCCCTGCGCTAGGTCCCTCCAGACCCTCTGTATTCATAGGGTCTTCTCCTGGGCACCGTGGCCTTCTGGGTCACTCATGTGTATGGCTGAGGACTAAACCCAAGGCCTCAGGCTTGCTAGGCCAAACTGCTCTGCCTTTAAGTTAAACCCCTCACCCCTCTGCTTCACACTTAGAAACACACACTTGCCACTGAGCCACTAAGGCCCACATAGCTGATCCAGGCTAATGTTCTGCTTTAGGGGTCTTAACTTAGTCACATCTACAGAGATCCCATCCCCTCAGTGATTCCAGTCTTTCTGGAGGGAACCATTCTGCTCACTACAGCCTCCCCTACGAGGCGGTTCAGAGCTGGTCTTCAGATCCACACGAGAGGCAGAATGGTTTCTCCATGCCCAGCATACCCTCTAAGTCACAGGAAGGAATGTCGGAAAATACCTCAGCTCAGGCCGCACGGAATTCTGGAGATCTGGGTTCATGCAGGGTTGTTAGTCAGGGTTGGGTGGGCTATGCTGCAGTAATGAAGAACCCCAATACCTCAGTGGCCTAACTCAGCACAAGTATGATTACTTTGGGCTGGTGCAGGGCTCTCCTCTGCTATTTCCTCCTTCCAGGGTCCGAGTGGTCAAGTAGCCACCTCCCGGAAAGTTTCTGACCTTAGTGGTGAGCTAGAAACTAGTGACACTAATGGTTTCATTTTGTTCTTCTTGTTAGCCCATAATATACACATCTGGGAACTGCCAGCTATGACCCTAGACAAAGGGTCAACCTGTGGGTCTAATGACCCTTTCTCAGGGGTCACATATCAAATATCTTGCATACCAGATATTTATATTACAATTCATTTCAGTTATGAAGCAGCAACAAAATAACATTCTGGTTGGGGTCACCACAACACGAGGAACTGCGTTAAAGGGTGGCAGCGTTAGGAAGGCTGGGGACCACTGCTCTAGAAGAACAGATGCATAAATCTACATGTTTCAGAAAGCAACACAGGATCAGATAGCTTCGTGGTGACATCACCTGATGATGTCATCAAAGTGCCCACCTTTCTTACCTGGGTCGCTTCACTAACCAGGGCACTAATTAAACAAACAAAAATCCCAACCAATGTACTTGAGATATGTAATCGACTTTCACTGCCGACTCACCGACCTGGCAGCGCCCTGCCCAAACAGAGGCCACGCGATTTAACATCGGGCTTTGTAACACAGCCCGAAACAGCCAAGCAACTGCTTAAATCAGTCCAGGGAAAGCAGAACAGGCTACGTGGTGCCAGCTCAGAGGGACTTCCTCTGGTGAGCTGCTGTGACCCTCCTGCTGTTGGGACAATCTGGTCTGTTGGGGGCCGGGGCTTCTCTGCTTCTCGGTTTCTGTTCTGTTGTGTGGCTCATCCCAGCTCCATTTTGATCTGGTTTGCTGGGTGTAACGTACAAACTCAGTCCTAAACAATGTCCTTCTATGCACCATATTTAATAACACTGGTTGGAGGCCAGGCATCTGGGAACTTCGCAGCCACTCCCTTTGGTTAGGTCACACATGTCATTGCTGTTTGACAATACAGATTATTGGACTCTTGGTCCCATGCTGGAGGAAGCTGGGGCCAGAGCCAATGCTTGAAACATAAGCCCTGGGTTAAGCCTGGGAAACACATGGGCCCAAGAGGACCACCTGCTTCCTGTAAGAAGGTGCCCTTGGGGACACCCCTCATAGGGGGACCCAAACGGGAGCAGACGAAAGTCAGCACACGTCCCTTCCTGAGGTGCTCCTGTGTCCTCTGCAGCGAGCTCTTGCTGGACGGCATTGGGGAGCTCACATGTCAGGAAGCTGCCTGGGCTGTCATTGCTTTCTGAGAGAGAGGAGTAAAGACAGGGAGGTGTGGTCTTGCCTAATCCCCTGCCCAGTGTTGGTCCCTGGGGCCATCAGGATCCTTCCCAAAGGACCAGGATGAACTGTCTGGATGCTGCCATCCAGAAGGAGAAGGCTGGAGCAGGAAGGGGAAGGAAAACCAACCACAGGGAGTTCCCCACAGGGCAAGTAAAAGAAGGACTTCAGTGAAGACGGGGTGAAAGGATCTGTGTTTGACACTTAGCCTGTGAGGGTCTCCCTAACTCGAGGTAGTATCATACATGACAAAATTAAGCTAATATTGGTGGTACAGACCTGTAATCCCAGCTACTCCAGATGCTGAGGCAGGAGGATTGTCAAGCACAAAGTTACCTAGGCAACTTGGTGAAAGTTGGTCTCAAAATCTGCAGTAAAAAGAGGACTGGGGTGGGACTGAGGTGAGAATGTTTGAGCAGAGATGGCTCAAACGTTAAGAGCACTTGTTGCTCTTACAGAGAACCTGAGTTCAGTTCCCAGCACCCATGTTGGGAGAATCACAGAAGCCTGTAACTCCAGCTCTGGGGGATCCAACCTCCTCAGGCACTGAAAATACATATGTACAGGCAAAACATCCATTCACATACAAATAAAATTTTAAAAAGAGCGAAGGGGACCGAGGATGTAGCTTCGTGGTAGAGTGCTTGCCTCCTGTGCAAGGGTCCATGTTCAACCCCCAGTACTGAGAAAACTGAACTGTAGAACAAAGAGCTGATGTGAAGGGTTGCATTAAACCCTCATGTTTGGCTTTAATCTGTAAATAAAGAAAGCTACCTTTCCTGTTGTGTTGTGTGTGTGTGTGCACAGTGCACACATATATTACACAAATGTATGTAGAGGCCAGCGGAGTCGTTCACCTTGTTTTATTGAGACGGGATCTCTCATTGGCTGGAAATGCTAAGTCCATTAGGCTGGCGGGCCAGGGAGCCCCAGAACCCACCACCTACTCCCACTTCCCCCAGTGCTGGATTACAGGCTCTTGCCACCACACCCAGTTTTTTTATATGAGTTCTGGGGATCTAACCCAGGTCCTCACTCACTTTACCAACTGAACAACCTCTTAGCCCCCATTTTCTTCTTTATTTACATTTTTGTTGATTACCTAAACCATTTTGAGATTGCTTATTTTCTCTGGTTTTCATTGGCGCTTAGGTGAGATTTTCTTGGACTAAGTGTTTTTAGTGCCAAAAGAAGTGGAGTTGGGGATGGAGAGATGGTTGAGCAGTTAAGGGCAGGTGTTGCTCTTACAGAGATCTTGGTTTAGTTCCCACCCACATGGTGGCTCCAGCCACAGTAATTCCAGTCCAGGGAGATCTGATGCTCTTTTCTGAACTCCCAGGGTACCTAATGTTACATGTTACATACATGGTAAACATACATGCATGCTAGCAAAATGAATACACATAAATAAATAAATCCATTTTTAAAATGTGCAAGCTTCCTGTCACAGATGCCATCAGAGAGCCGCAGCAAAGGCCCTGTGTTGCCCATTCCATGGGCCTCAACAAGGACCACAAGGTGTAGAACATTTCAAGCTAACACAGCAGGTGCCTCGCCAGGCACGCTAAGGGCATGTGGGACGTGATCGGGAGGTGTGTGGTTTCACATCCTACATCATGCCTTGGAGCCGCTCAAGGTGTCTAAAGACAAGCAGGAACACTCAGGTTCATCCAGAGGAAGTGGGAGGGGCCGAGCAATGTGCTGGAGACCGTGAGGAATGCCACTGCCTAGAAAGACTGATGTCCCCCTCCCCAAAAGACCGTCCGTTCTCCAGGGGGACTGTCCCTCTCAATTTGTGGAGGAGATGGTGAGTCAGCACAGATCACAGGTGGTGGAGGGTACCGAGGTGGGAGAAAGGGAGCTGATGCTTCAGGCAGAGGGGGAAGCATCAAAGGTGGGTGCAGCTCAGCAGAGCCAGCTGACTCCCCTTTGACCAGTCACTGTTAGCACACCAGGCGCAGCAGCCAATACCTCTCGGCTTGCCTCCACTGTCTTTTCTTTTTCTTACTTTGATGTGGTGAGCTGGTGAGCCAAGTCCTTGATCTGGGATGTTAGGGAGCTTTCTGTGTTGGTGAAGGAGAGAGCAAGGACCAGGAGCCACCTTCAGCAAGGTCTTCTAGGCCCCTTCCAATCCCAACCAGTGGCGTGGCAGAGAGAGGTGGAGAGTCTGAAGGAGGACATTCAAAGGGCCACGTGCAGTCCTCAGCAACTCCCAAATAAACACCTGGATGAAGTAAGGAGTCTGGAGGAGCCCAAGGCAGGGGTGGGGCTGCCTCCCATAGAAACAGGAAGATTAAAATAATTTCTCTGCTCACAAATGCTCGTTATTGTACCTTCAGTCCTTTTTAATCGATAGAGGACATTAATGTCCTTTCAGAGAGTCTGTTTTGAGAACTGGGCCTGACTGTCAGGCAGTACTGTGGACTTCCCATCCCCACTATGGATGGACCCGGCTTGCAGGGAGCACCATAGACTTTCCATCCCCACTGTGGATGGGCCTTGCTCGCAGGGAGCATCATGGACTTTCCATCCCAGCTATGAGGCTGCCTCATGAGGGAGATAGCCTAAGGTTCTCTCATGAAGCACATAGTGGGATCTAGCCATGGTGTCAGGATCCTGGTGACACTGAATTAGGGAGTGTGCATGTGACCAAGCTATGATGGGCTCAGTGGTCAGTCGTGTGGGCTGTGGACATGAGGTTAGAGACAAGTCTCACGGGAACCCAGAACAACAGCCCCACTGCCAGGGTGACAAGCCTGCCACAAGTGCAGAAAACAAGAACATGGTTTCTCTTGCTCCTACTGGGAGCCCAAATTAGAACTCTGCCCTTTGTCTCCGAGGAGTCCAGGCAACTGTGTGTGGGTGTTGTAACCACAGGCTTCTTTGTTCCTTCCACCCACACAGGCCCCTCTGTCAGTGTGCTCTGACCCTCAGCCCACATCCTGGCAGACCAGGACAACTGGTGAGGTTGACCTCAGCTTTGTCAAAGGAGCATGTAGAGTACATGGTGCCATCCTGATGCTGGCCTGGGGGCATCGACAACTCCCAACAGTGACAGTGTCACCCGCGTCCCTGAGGTACAGGTGCTTCGTTTTGTTTTGTTTGAGACGGTCTCTCTCTACACAGCCCTGGTTGTCCTGGAACTCACTGTACAGACCAGATTGACCTCAGACTCACAAAGCTCCTCCTGCCTCTGCCTCTCAAGTGCTTGGTTAAAGTGTCACTAACCAAGGCACTGTGTCTCTTCCACAGCATCCTGGGTACCAGTTGGGCAGTAGATGCTTTTCCCCCAGGCCTTGACTCTGGCACACTGGGCCTTATTTGGGTTTAGGTCTGGGTAGCCTAGTGGGACTCACTGGGTGCTTAGGTTGTTGTATTGTTGTTGTGTTGTATTGTATTGTGTTGACAGCTGATTGTCAAAACTCCCTCCACAGCACTCTGACTCTGGAACCTAGCAGTCTGCTTGCTTTCCGGCCTTAGGTCTATTAAGCCCCACTCACAGGTATATGACATTCACCCTAAATGCTCTGATTACAGTGTGCCACTTGAGGCTTGGGGACAGCCCAGTAGTCGAGCACTGATTGCACTCTCAGAGCACCCCAGTTTGAGCCTCAAAACTTAAATGCCAGCTCGCAGCCACCCTTTTCTGGCCTCCTTGGGCACTGCACATATATTGTACGCATACACATACAATAACAATGAAAATAAAATCTGATATTATCCATGTGGCATGAATATTATTGTGTATGTACATATAGCACATATACAGTACACATACACACATACCCCACCCCCCACATCCCTGAGACTGATGAACCACCCTTCAAGGCCTTTTGATACCTGTTACTTTATTCTTTGTAGTGTTCACAGACAAACACATCTTACCCACTGACCAATTCTATGAGCACCTTTTTGGTCTTCATCCACAGTGAGGATGTCTCTTTGGGACCAGCTCCGTGGGGATGATGGGCAAAGCATATGGGAGAAGTCAGCACGGGGAACGGCCTGGGTCCCTCTGCAAAGCGGTTGTAGGATGTGGCTCTTGGTATCCCATCTGGACTTCTGGGTATACCTCTGGAAGGTATCACCAGGGGTGGGTCCTTCTGCAGTCACTAATCCCCAAGGCAATTTTTCTACGTTGTAGGCTCAGAAACCCTGGTTGGTTAGATGTACAGTCTCACTGGAACCGGGTTTATATACACCACAGAGTTGACTTGACCACCCATGGTGAGCATGAACTAATAGAGAATCTGTGTTTACATGTCAGAACCTCTCTGGTAGAGAAAGCCGGAGGTCGGTTCAGCCTGGGAGCTACAGTCAGTGGAGCTGGGATGAGAACTACAGTCAGTGGAGCTGGGAAGCCGCTGTGCACCATGGGCCCCAGCAGCAACCCAGAGTGTTCTGCTTCACTGATTTCCCTTGTTGCCACCCCTTGTTGACCTGTGGCATCTTTGATTCTACTCCCTTCCATGTCTGTGCAGCGAGTCCTCTTCATTCAGGCTCTGAACATGTCCTGCCACCCAGGGGGAAAACGCTATGTGAGAAACTTAGTGTCGCATTCATGTGCCAGTGGTATTTGGAGGTGGCTCCTGGTCTTCTGGGGCAGGACACGTGCGGAAGAATGAAGAGTGAGCTGAACGGGGTGGCCAAGGTCAGACAGGCGTGCCAGGAGCCCCTGGAGACCACGCGTGCAGCAGGGACAGAGCCTGGCCCTGCCACTGTGTCCTTTCCCACCCTGCCAGCCACCCACAGTGCTTAGTACACCACAGGTACCCTGGTATGTGTGGTTAGCCAGCATGGACAGAGGACTAGCTCTTGCTAAGGAGGGAAGCCAGAGGGAGTCTTAGACCATGGGGAAGTGATTCCATGAAGGCGCCAGACCATGGCAGAGTGACTCAGCTGCCCACTGTCAGACGGACGTCAGTCCTCAAACTCGGCCCTTCCCTTTTCTTCCAGAAACAATAACAAATCCTGCCCTGTGCCTTGGTCACCATGGTAACTAGAAAACACTGGGCAACACGGAGTCTCTGGACAGGTGGGCTTGGGCAGGTCTGGATCACAGGGCTCTTTCCCTGCCCCATTTTACCCAGAATCCCAGGCAGGTAAATAGCCAGATCTGGTGTGAACTCAGAAGGACAGGGGTCACAGTCTGCAGGTCAGAGCTTACCCATAGTCCACCCGGAAGGAATGGGATTTCTTACAAGAAACGGGACTTTAAGAATCCCGTCCAGGGGACGTTGAGCATCCCATGTGTGCACCTGCAGCCTGTGTGGATCCTGTCCTGGACTCTGTGTAGAGTGGGAAGGAAGCCCACGCTCAGGATGCCCCTGGCCTGCCAAGGCAGGGCACTTGTGGGAAAGTCCTGTCAGGGAGCCAGGGAAGCCAGGGCAGAGCTGATGTGCCTTCTGGGAGGCGGCGGAGTCCTGTGTGGTGAATCAGAACTCTCCATTCCCCAACAAGCCTGAACTGAGTGTGGCACACGTAGGGCTATGGGATTACAGGGTGACAGCGAGGGCTGCCCTCGTCATGGCCTCTGGTCCTAAGTCTTCACCCCCACCCTTGTTCTAGCTTCGTCTCTGTGGCTGTGACGAGATCCTGACCAAAAGCAGGTACGGGAAAAATATTTATCTGGATGACAGCAGGTGACAATCCATCATTCCGGGGAAGTCACGGCAGGAGTCCGCACATGGTACAGAGCAGAGAAAAGTAATGCCTACCTCTGCTCACTTTCTAAGTTCTTACTACAGTAGCAGTGTAAGTCCAGGTCCTCCAGACTACTCCTGGATAGTTCTCCTTCACACACACTGCAGGGTCCAGCCTACAAAATGGTGCCTCCCATATTCAGGGCAGACCTTCCCGCCTCAAATAACAATCAAGACAATCTCTCACAGACACTGCCCGGGCCAGCCTGACCTAGACCCACAGGCCGGCCTGACCTAGACACTGAGACTCTCTTTTAGGTGGTTCTAGGTTGGTCAAGTTGACATTTAAAACTAATCATCTTGGGGCTGGAGAGACAGCTCAGTGGTTAGGATGACCTGAGTTCAGCTCCCAGCACCCACACAGAGGCTCACAACCACCCCTAACTCCTAACATGCATGCAGGAAAACATTCATACACATAAAATATAAAACCAAACATCTCATCATGTTTTCTGATATAATTCTGGGGAAGACAATGGCTTGGGCATCTTTTATCACTATTAACTGGTAAAAATTGTGCACATTTATTACACAATGGAGTGCTCCGATGCACAATAAACCGTGGAATGTTCCACGGCAGCTTCTCATGGATGTCCTAGCTTCCTCTAATTAAACAGGTGCATATCCAAACCCCTGACCCACACACTCACCAGATACCTCTCTTCCCTACAATATCAACATCATTCCATAGTTAAAGCCATTCCTATGTCCAGACTGCTGCCAGTGTAGGAGGAACCGCAGGTAGCAACTTACATGGGCCACCCCATCAGTTCTCACAGCCACCGCCCTGGCCCTTTGCTGTGACCACTGTGGCCCCACCTCCCCGCCCCTCCTTTTAACCCCTCTGCATTTATCCCCTGACTTCTGGCTAGTGGCAACCCCCTCCTGCCACTCAGCAGGCGCCCTCAGACTGGAGTCCTCTGGACTGCAGGATGGCTCTGCCCTCCTTCCCCATTGATCCAGGGATGCAAAGCTACCCTGCACTGCACTTGTGTTGCAATCAGTGAGTTCGTTGCACTTCATATTCACGCATTTTCTTTGCATATATATGCATATGTAGCATGTGTGTGCCCGCTTGCATGTGTGTATGTGTGGGGGCCAGAGGTTCATGTTGGCTTGTTGTCATGTTCTTCCTCGACTGGGTTCTACCATATATACTGAAGCTCGCTGGAGCTCAGAGCTCACTGATGCAGCCACTCTAGCTTCCAGCTTGATGGAAGGATTCCCCATTTCCATTTTCTGAGTGCACTGAGCCATCTCCCCAGCTCCAGCATGCTTAGTTCGTTTTTGTTTTATTATTATTATTATTATTGTATGTGTATTGTATGTATTATTGTTGTATTATTGTATGATGGGGAGGTCATTGCCAGAGAGAACAAGGGGTGTTGAGAAATACCACGGGTGAGTATGGCTGGAGGCCCAATGCGAACAGGAAGATGGGCCAGGGAGGCTCCTGTAGCCCTGGGGTGGGGGGTCTTAAACAGAGGATAATGCTCGAGAACTGAGCAGCTGGTTGGAAGCATTCATTTCTGCTTATGCAATGGTCAAATTCAGAGGGACGGCTGGATCTTGCCCAAGTTCACACACAATGAACAGACTGAGAGAGTCCTAGAGCCAAATTCACAATGAACAGACTGAGAGAGTCCTAGAGCCAAGTTCACACTCAATGAACAGACTGAGAGTCCTAGAGCCAAGTTCACACTCAATGAACAGACAGAGAATCCTAGAGCCAAGTTCACACTCAATGAACAGACTGAGAGAGTCCTAGAGCCAAGTTCACACTCAATGAACAGACTGAGAGAGTCCTAGAGCCAAGTTCACACTCAATGAACAGACAGAGAATCCTAGAGCCAAGTTCACACTCAATAAACAGACTGAGAGAGTCCTAGACCCAAGTTCACACTCAATGAACAGACTGAGAGAGTCCCAGAGCCGAAGAGCCACAGCCAGCTCCTCCCCTTGTCCCACCCATCCCAAGTGCCTGTGCTCACACAGACAGGAGTGGAGACGCTGAGCTCCATGGGTTACATTACCTGAGAAGCTGCTAGGCATGTGACTTTTCTGACCCCACCTCAGACCTACCAGATGGTAAACTCAGGTGCTGTGGGGCTCACCAAGCTGTGTCCTGTTGAGCCCTCTAGCAAATTCTGGGCACACAAGGTTTGAGACCCTCCAGGGACGTGGAGGAATTAACCTTTCACAAGCCCACCAGGCCCCAAGCTTTGACCTGTGGCTTGGAGAATGGGCTCCTTGCCTGCTCCTTCTCAGGAGGCTATGAGGAGGCCACATAGTGAATCAGGTCAAGTGCCCAATTCAGGTGCCTGCCTTGGTCTCTTCTACCCAGTACAGGGGTTTTCTGCTGACCAGCCCAACCCTGGCCTTCCGCGGGCCTATGAAATGATTCACCAGAGGGCCACAGCAAGTGTGTTTGCTGTCTGGTTGCCTTGACAACTTTTCCAGACCCCATTCCAGTTTTACTATTAACCAAAGACAAACAACTTAGAAGCCAAGCAGCAGAAATGACGCAACTTCCGGGTAGGCCCTGGGAGGCCGTGAAACACCTGAGCAATCAGCAATGGCAGTATGATGTCATGCAGAGAAATGCTTGCTCATGGGCAAAGGTAATCACATGACCTGGCTTGTGTGCCCCAGTCATATGAGGGGAGGTGCTCTCCACTGAGCCAGGTTCCTCCCAGAAAGCCAAACACAGACAGGACTGTGTGATGAAATCCTTCACTCATGAGATGGGACCTTTCCCCTCCCCAAAGTTTTTGCTTTACAGAACAGGCCCTGGGATCAGAATCAGGCCTCCAGGAGGTGGGCCTCCCTTTGCTTCGGCTGCCACTACCTAGCTGTGTGGTTTTAGACAAGTTGTCCAAATTCTCTGAGCCTCAGAAATTTATAAACAGTTTACAAATATAAATTTATAACAAGTCTACTGATTTATAAATAGAGATGGAAATTTCCATCTCCCAGGGTTGTTGAGAAAATGACATGGCAGTTTTGAAAGAGATAGTGAAGCGCCTGTATGTGCAACAGTTCCCTTTGCGCCTGAGATGGGCTGAAGCTTCTGTGTCTGGTCTCAACCCCAGAGCAGCGGTAAGACACCGGACTTAGTGGCTCACACCTTTAATCCCAGCACTGGGAGGCAGAGGCAGGCGGATCTCTGTGGGTTCAAGGCCGGCCTGGTCTACAGAGTGAGCTCCAGGACAGCCAGGGCACATAGTGAGATGCCTGTCTCAAAAACTCAAACCAAACCAAACCAAGAAACAAAAAAGAGGTTGTGAGGTGAGAGCCCTTCAAGAAAGACTCACAAAAGGCCAGGAAATCTTAACATAGACACCTGAAGGTGAGGGAAAACCTAGAAAAGCGAAATAAAAACAAACACAAAACCAAGATGGCGCCAAGGACGTAGGTGTGGGGAGAAGAGATGATGCCGGAGAAACACCACAAGAAGGCAGAGATGGGATGGCTCCCATGCGACACACTTGGAAACACCTCCCCTCCGGAGCTTAACTGTAAAAAGCACTGTTATTGCTATTGTTGTTATTAGAATGTGTAGACCGGGCTGGCCTCAGACTCACTGTGTATCAAATTCACAGGAATTCTCTGACTCTAGAATGCTGCAATAAAAAAGGCTTGTACTACCACACCTGGCATAAATTTAAAAAGTAAATTTTCAGGTGTCTAGGAACTCCCATGTGACACTTCCAATAGATCAGCTGGAGCTTAGTTTTTCTTCTTTAATTTAAAAAATTATGTGTGTGTATGTATGTACACATATATGTATGTGTGCGCGCGCACACATGAAAGCAGGACAATTTGTAAAAGTTGCATCTCTCTTTCCTCCACATGAGTCCCATGGCTTGAACTCAAGTCACCGGGCCTAGCAGCAAGTGCCTTTCGCAGCTGAGCCCTTTTGCTGGCTCTCAGCTGTGTTTGCGGTATCAGTGAGGGCAGGGTCTGCAGCTCTGCACCTGACCAGACAGCACTGGGTCCAGGTCCCTGCATTTCACACTTCAACTGCCCTAGGTGTCACCTGAGGTCAAGGACGGCTCCGTTTTACCTGGAAACAGAAATGACTCTGCCCAGCCTCTTCCCCACCCACCCACTTTCTCTGTATTGGGACTCACCACTGTCGTAACACCATTGTCTACCAAAACAATAATCAAATCAGTGGAGTTGGTGCAGCAGGGAGGGAGTTATATGCTGGTTTTGTTTGTTTTGTATTTTGAGACAGGGTCTGGTGACCTGGTCTGAGCTGGATAAGGCCTTAAACTCCCCACCTACTTTAGACTGGCCCTGAATTCACAGCCTCCTCCGGCTCATGTCCTGAGTGCTGGCGATACAGGCATGAGTCACCACATCAGCTATGCTGTATCAGGACCCTGAGTCTCCTTGCATACCACCTCTAAGGTGGGATCAGTCCGATCAGTTTTCAGATGGGGACCATCCAGGAGCGGCCAACCTTTGACCCTGTCATGTGATGTCATCTACAAGGTTTACACGCAGAACTACATAGTTAAGTCACAGAAAGGATAGCAAAAGACCGTGGCTTGGTGTTGGGCCACATTCGTGACTGTCCTCAGTCACACCAGGCCACAGACAGGGCTCAACTAGAATGAGGGGGAGATGCATCCGACCCTTAGTCCCTCTGCATGCAGTCCCAGTTTCTACCCAAAGGGGGCGCTCAGCCACAGCTGCTGCCTGGCCAACACCCTACCCCCTCGACCCACTCTCGGACATTCCTGTGTGTGGTGGGGGCTGAGGACACATGGTCCTTTCTCACTGATGGGCCGTTGGGTAAGGACACCCAGAGTTTTGCCCTGGGTAGGGATGTCCCAGGACTCAGAGCAGCAGCCTGTCCCCCACACATCTGCCTCCATCCACCTGAGCGTCCCAGATGGCCGGCATCCTCATGATCACCTAAGGCCCCTTTGCTGCCCCATCCTCTGGTGCCCTTCCTTGCCCTGCATCTGGGGTATCCAATAAAAAGGCTCTCAGCTCTGAAAATGTCCACTTCCGTTTTTCACTCAACATGTGATTTTTTAAAGTTATAAAACAGATTGGCTTATTTTCAGAATGAAGCCTTAAGTAAGTGCTCTCTGTTTAAAATTCCCACCTGAGCAATCGGAGACTGTTCTCTGAGGAGACCCGGACCGGCCATGGCAGTGTTCTGAGAACACCAAGAGCTTGCCAGAGCTCCCCTTCCTCTGTGTGTTATCTCAACTGCGCTAGAGCCCCACCGTCCCACCTCGAGCACACTCACCCCCATAACCACCCATCCTTTTCTTTGTTAGGCGCCCCACTGTTTACTTTAGGGAGCAATGCCCCGGCTGGTCTACAAGAGCTAGTTCCAGGACAGGCTCCAAAACCACAGAGAAACCCTGTCTTGAAAAACCAAAAAAAAAAAAAAGAACCTATATTTTTAAGACTCACTTGTGGGGTCAGAGATGAAAGCCGATGTCGCTCAGCTGACAGCACCCTTGTCCCTACTGCCCCCCCTTTCCAGTCTGGAATGAGTACAATGTTTGGAGTCATGGTGGCCATGCGATGACCATATAGCAACCCTGAAAACAGAAGGCATGCCGCATCCTAACTATGGTAGATCGGAAGGAGCCTGGGGAACTAAACACATGGTAGAGGACCACCACACCAGCCCTGGCCCATCCACGTCAGGTTTTCTGTAATATAGGAGATGAAGAAATGAGTTATTTAATGCAGTCATAGGGTAAGTGTCTCCTAAATGTGGCGAAGCTTGCTCCCTAGAATGGCACCATTGGAAGGGGGCCTTTTAGAGGCAGGACCTGGTGTCTTCCAGTTGCTGGAGGCATGTCTTTATGGGGGATACTGGGAACTCAAGCTCCTTTCTCCTCTCCTTTCTTTCCGGTTCCAGGCAAGAACTGAAAGGCCTACCAGCTGATTCCACCACACTGTGTCCCTGGCCATGACCCAAAGCAATGGGGCCAACCAGCCATAGACTGGAGCCTCTGTGAACATGGACAGGAATAAGTTTGAATGACAACAAAAACATTATCACAATACACATAACAGTGGAGATAAAATAAGTCACATTGCTGATAGGGAAGCAGTGCCAGCCTCTCTCTGTAGGTTCTACCAACTGCAGACCGAAATTACTTCAAAAATCCCATCTTTACTGAACTGTTTTTCTTTCATTCCCTAAGCAACATATTCAGCAACTATCTGTGCAGCAGCTGCACTGTGTTAGGCATTCTAAGCGTGCTGGAGAGGCTCTGAGGAACGGATACATAAGTTATATTCAAATGCCAAACCATCTCAGATAAGGGACTTGGAGTCTCTAGGAACGTTAGCGTGCTCAATGGGTCCTGGCGGCAGCCATGTCTCCTGGAGACAGTAGGGATAACTGTATATGAATGAATGAATGAGCATATGAATGAATAAATGAACAGCGAGTGAGAAGGAACAGATGTTCCTGTCTATAGAGTGTCAGCATGGTGGAAACAAATACGCCACTTGACAAGCATAGCAACTGTTATTTTAAGTAAGAGGCACCAATGGAAACAAACATCCGTGGGAGGAAATATGATGAGAAACAGGATGCTTGCATAATGTCAGTGTCTCCTCATGAGACGCTTAACACGGCAAGGGGGGTGGTGGTGACTTTATGGTGGAAAGCCTAGCAGACAGCACCTGACCCAGGTGACCAGAGTTACCAGAGCAGTAGTCTAACACATGGACTTCATGGACCATCCGCCATGAGACTCTGGAAGGATCAGCATCCACTATGATGTTCCAGTCAAGTGTCCAGCATGATCAGATACCATCCAAAGCCAAATGTAAGGGCGTTCTACACATGAGCCACCCAGGAAGCACCTTTCAGACGAACGAAGGTCTCTGAAGAGCCAGCTGTGGGGCCATCTCGGACCACAGACCTGGGCATCGGGGGCAGTCTGGCAGAGCTGCAGTGATGCCAGCAGCTCGTGCTAGTTTCCTGGTATTGATGACTGTCTTCACGTTCGGTGTTGGGGAAGATGATGAAGAGTGTCTGGGAACTGTTTGCACTGTCCACGCTGCATTCGCCTAGCTCTGTGTCCTGCTCAGGGTTATTATTGCTGAGATGAAAACCATGGCAAGGGCAACTTCGAGAGGAAAGGGTTTATTAGCTTTATGTTCATCCCTGAAGGAAGTCAGGACAGGAACTCAACAAGTGCAGGAACCTGGGGTCAGGATGTAGAGGCCATGGAGAGGGAGCTGCTTACTGGCTTGTTTCCCATGGCTTGCTCAGCCTGCTTCCTTATAGAACCCAGGACCAGCAGGCTAGGGATGGCTCTCCCCCATCAGTCACTAATAAGAAAGTGCCCTACGGGTTTGCCTATACCTGGTCTTACGGAGGCACACTCTCAGCTGAGGCTCCCTCCTCTCCGGTGACTTGAGCTTGTGTTGACAAACAACTAATCGGCACAGTCTGAAATCAAAGCCCAGGTTCTCAGTCTTCCCACAGCCGCTTCCCAGAGTACATCCTGTGTCGGCCTGCAGGGCTGCCGTGTCTGGCCTCCTCTCATGAACCCAGCTGCATGGGAGGCTGACCCTGTCTCTGCCTTCAAAGCACTCTGCAACCCACTTCGCTTCTCACTATAATAAGAGATTGTTGGTTACTGGGCTGGTCACCCAAATCGCAGAAGTCACCACCACAGCCTCTCTTCTCGTCTCATTCTATGGCAGGCCCACTGGCAAGTCTTGTGAGCTTTGTCGTGTCTTCTCTTGCCATGACAGGACACCAGAGTCTGGGCATTTCATAAGGAAGAGAGGTTCATTTAGCTCACAGCTCTGAAGGCTAGAAAGCTCACCGTTGGCCCTGCCCCATTTTCTGAGGACCCTTTAAGAGGTGGGACCCAATGTGGAGGTCATGTGGTTACTATGGGCATTGGGCATGCGCTCATGGGGGGCATTAGCATCCCAGCCCTTCTGAGCTCTCTGCTTCCCAGCTGCCATGAGGTGAGCAGCTTTGCTCCACCATACACTAACCATGATGCTCTGCCTCATCACAGGCCCAAAGGTGATGGGGCCAAGTCTCTGAAACTGTGAACCCAAATAAGCCCTTCCTTCTTGTAGGTAGAAAAAGCTGACAAACACATGAACCCATGGACGGGACAACCTACTAAGGACCAAGCTTTCACGACACTGCACCACATGGATATTGTGACACGAGGCCTTGGTGGGAACAGTCAAATCAGAGAAGGGGTCTTATAGACTTTATTATCAACCAGGCCACTTCCCACCACTCCTCTGCCAGTGCTCTTGTCAAACCATCATTTCTAAGTGCATATGACCCTTGCTCTCCTGAATGTTTTCATCTTCTCAGCTTTCAAGGCCTTTCACTGGAGCAGCCTGAGGAGAACCCCAAAGAGGACGTCAGTCCCATGTCATTGGCGCAGGAATGGCCCAGCATGGCCCACAGCTGTTGCTGGTGCCCGAGCCTCTGAGTCCCAACTGCCCTCCTGAGAGCCCAATTGGCCGCCACCTGCCCAGTGCCTTCCACTCTCATTGGCACCTCTGTCTGATGGAAGAAAGGGAATAGGAAGGTTCTGCAGGGCCATTTCCAGGGAACTTGCTCTGGCCTAACCCTGAGTGACCACAGACTCATGCAGCCACCCCCAGAGAAGCTGAGCCACCACTCACGCCTCTTACTTCCTGATTTGATACTAAGTACAGACCGAGCTTCCTACAGACGCAAGTACCAAGAAACCAAAAAGGCTAAAAATACCCATTCCTCACACCTAATGCTTTCTTCTAAATTTACAGCTCATGAAACTAGAACTTCTGTCAGAATGTGGCAACAAGGAGATTAAAAGATGGAACTTACCTGAGACACCAGGAGTCCAGCGTCAGTGTGCACGCTGTCTGAGATGCCTCTCCTGCTGGGCCTGGCCACTACTCAAAGGAACAGCTAAACTTGATGAATTGAAGCATGTCTCCCCCTGCTATTGCCTGGCATCCAGTCTGATACATGATGAGAAAAACCTGCTCCCCAAAACGTCAATCCAGGCACATCTGAACCATTAATTCCTGCTTATTCCTTCACTTAAAGACAGTCACTAGGCATCCACCAAGTGCCAGATGAACACTTGGCCTCCCAGGAGCTTGTGTTCTGTCAGAAAGACAATAAAGTAAAAGGTATACAGCATGGTTGACTGGAGTTAAGTGTTACCAACAAAAAGAGGGAAAAAATTGGGTGGGGATGTAAAGAAAATCCTCCTGAATAAACCCACAGGCGAAGCTGCACCATGCAGACACCAAGAAGACATGTTCTAAGCAGAGAGGAGGCTGTCCAGGCTGGGAAGTAGGGGCGGATCTGGAGTTCTTTAGGCCCCTGTGGCTGGTGGCAGCGAGACACCCTGTTTGGGGAGCCACACGGGGCACTGCAAGGATGCCAACTCTTACTGTGAACTGAACTGAGACATGAGACCATCGGAAGGCTGTGAGCTGAGTTTTGACTTCCCAGAAGGTCAGGCTGCCGAGGTAGTTCCTCAGATTACAGAAACACAGGAAGAAGTAGGGATGCATTAAAGGTACCACAAAGCAGGCGAGGGCTAGCTGTGGCTTACAGCAGAACGGCGGGCGGGGAAATGTCCAGAGCTTCAGAGAAACAGAAGTCAACTGTGGCTCCAAGTGTGTGCCCTAAGCAATGGTGGCACTACCATCACTCACTGTAGGAGGAGAAAAGATGGAGGATTGGTTTTCGACCTATGAGGATGGTGATCCTCTCAGATATCTCTACAAGGAGCCAGTGGGTAGCAAGACAGCAAGCGAGCTCAGTAGGGGTCTGGGCTGCAGTGGCCCATGTAGCTCTTGCTGACTCAAAGGTAGACTTGGTGAATTCACCAAGATGGTGGCGGAGAGGGAAGGCCAATGCCAAGCCCCGGACACAGCTGCACTCCGACAGCAGAGAAACAAGGGCCAGCCTGGAAGCTGCCCTCTGACTGTGACTGCGTGGCAAAGCTCCAGGCATAGATTTGCAGCTCCCATGCTAATATGCAACATTCTACTTTACAGCCCTGCAATTGTGACACAAGGCAATGGGGCCAAGGAGAATTACAAGAATCCAGAAGGGCAGAGGCTACTGAGGAGAGCGGGAATCCTGTGACGTTTTGAACAAAGAGGGAGAGCTCACGCCCATGAAGACAGCAGAGATGACATTTAGAATGAGGAAACAGCTTGCACAAGGGCCTGGAGATGAAATTCCAAGGAGGAGGAAGCTGAAGGGCAGAGGGTAGGAGACAGCAAGCCATTCTTTCTGCTGGCTCCATAAAGGGGCGATGTAGATGCAAAGCTTGGAAGCAGACCATGGAAGACGCTTAACAGAGCAAACCCACAGTTTTGAGGATCTCTATAGGGGTGGCCTTGCATTTGGGGAGCAGCAGGACCTAGGGCTTCTAACTTGGGCTTGGCACTCCCAAGATTCCCACGATTTGTCTTCGGGATCTGTCAGTAGCCCCAGTGTATGAATGGACTTAAAGTCACTTGTTCACGTCAAGCTTTAAGAACAGGGTGAGGCTGGTGCAGCGGCCTGGAAATGGGAGAATGCAAGTGGAGGAGCAGGTTGATGAAAGGAGTCAAGGGCACCATGATGGAAGGGTGGGACCGGAAGAGAGGAGCAAAGACAGGGTGGGTCCAGAGCTTGAGGAGGGGGTGGAAGAGTTACCAGGAAAGGAAAGTTACGTCTGCAATCAGGATGGCACCCCTCAGCTATACCAGTCTCCCCAAAGCCAACCCAGGCCCCAGTGTAAGGCACTTTGAAACTGCTGCGAGCAGAACAGAGACACATGGGGTTTAGCCACAGGGCCAGGTTAGTGACAACAATAAGGGCTCTGGACTGTCTCTGGGCCCAGCCAGGCCCACGTCCCAACTGTTTCCACATATCCAGGCCCCAAAGGGAGCTGGTGGTGTTGGTCCACAGCACAGTTCTCACTCCAAAGGGAACAAATTCTGAGCCCAGTATGATGGCCAGAGCCTGGAAACATGGATTCAGAGGTCCCAAATGACCTGTTCTACTGTGGACATGATTACATGAACATGTTTTGTTTGCATTGGGGGGACAGGATCTCATGTAGCCCAGGCTGTCTTTGAACTCGGTATGGACCTGAGGATAACTCTAAACTCCTCCTCTCTCTACCTTTCATGTGCTGGGCAAGCACACAGGAGGGTTTTGTGTGGGTTTCATGCATGATAGGGGAACACTTCACCCACTGAGCCCTATCCCCAGCCCTACATGGACTGTTATAGCCACAGATCAAAGTTTGTCATAAATCATTATTACCAAGTACACTGATGGGACAACAGGTAGGAAGGATTCAGCAAAGGAGGGAGTATCCGGTGGAGGGACACATTCCATTGAGGTTTCAGTGGGCTTGGTGGAAGCTGGTGTTCTGCTGACACATCCCAAAGGTTTGTGTTATGAGACGGATGTTAGTCGGATTCAGTGGCTGACAAAGGACTACTGAGGAGTTCAGACAGCCCCAATGACTCTGACTCTGGAGCTGAGACATTTCAACTCTCTGCAATCAGGATGTTTTAACCAGTGAGTCTGCAGAATTTTTATGGACATAGCATTCTAGGGGCCAGAAGGACAAAATTCTCAGCTGAAAGTAACTTATCTCTTAAAAGCCCTGAAGAAGGACACTTAAAAGAAACCTGAGATAGTTTGAAAAGGAATTCTAGACACAAAAAATACAGAGTTTAACACAGTTCCTTGCTGTTTGCTGGTGGCGTACCACAGCTCCTTTAAGAGAGGTTTCCCTGATTCAGCTGTAGCAGAAAAACAGCTGCATGGTTTTAAAAGCGGCTTCCTGAGCCATGCTGCCAGTGCAAACTCTGGCTATGGAGCATTTCAATGGCATTTGTGGGCCCCGGTGTTTGTGTGCCCACTCCGGGTTGGGAGGAAAGTATAGACAGTCATAGATTAAGGGGAGTAAAAAAAGTAAGACACATAAAGATTGACTATAGAACAAGAGTCTGGATTGTGTATATTATTGTGTTATCTTTGAATTTTTTGACTGTGAATGAGCTAACTACAGAGAGACATTTCATTGTATGGACTGCTAAGTTAAACCACCATGTATATTATAAAGGTATCTTGACTTCAGAATTTGGGCCTAAGGATATGGTGCTTTGGAAAAGAGGTTCTTCTTTTGTTTTCGCAGAAGATGAGAACCCATTGATTGCTTCTAGACCAGTATGTTTTCATGGAACAAACCCCCCTGAAAGGTTGCTATGAACACCCTCAAAAAATTACTTCACCCAACTGCTGACTGAGATGAACCTAGCACACCTGATTAACAGTGACCCCAAACAGCAGGAATCAATATGAACAAATATATGCCCATATCCCCAAATACTGTCTGCAATGTTTGTTTACATTTAAAGGGGAATATGATATAGATATGAATAATTTGCATTGGTATGGATCTTGGTTTATTGATACAAATTTGAGGACAATTTTGTTATATGTATATGTATTTCTGATCTTGATTAAGGTATTGTGTTTGTTTAGCTCATTTAAAATGTAATGTATAATTAAGAAATATAAGTTAATAGATACTCATCAGTAATAGTTAAGCTTGTAGTCATATTAGTTAGATTTTCTAGATGTATAGAGATATATTTCAGTTAGGTAGTCTTCAATTCTTTCAGAGACCTTCAGAATATGGCATTTTAAATGTTTAATAACTTAGGACTTATCATGACAATGAGACCCATCTGCTCCTGGCAGCACCACTTACTTTGAGAGGAAGATGAGCATCCGAGAAGCTCCTTAGCCATTTGGGCAAGAAACTGCTCTTGTCTGGATTGCTTCATGATATGCTGTAAAAACTGAACATGCAGAACCCACAGAGAAATGACTGCTAAGCTTGCCTAAACGTGAGACAATCCTTCAGGGTTCCTGCTTCATGAAAGAGTCTGTGAGACATTCTGCAGGACACACACACAAATGTGACAGACAAACTGCCAGTATAGGTGGAACTGTCTTTGACATTTCCTGCTTCATGGAAAAGTCTGCTGGATACTATGGGCCTGTGGGCTGAAGATGGATGCCCCAACGGTACAGAAAAACTTTGGGTTACTGTCCAGGTAGCGAAATGTCTCTGTCAATTCTAGAGTTTTGAAAATTGCTTACAATGTATTTCCTGTTTACTTATGCAATATTATATCTTTCTGGAGTCTTTGTTGGAGTTGAAGAATAGATAGTCATAATATAGTTTTCCTTAGTTATGATAAAAGATAAAGTAGATATTGTAATTGTAATTCTTTCTTGATAACTGTTTTGTTATATGTAATCTTACTATGTTAGAGTTAAAGCCTTCCTTTTTGTTTAAACAGAAAAGGGGAAATGGTGTGGGAGGTCCTTCTGTTTGTATGTTGCTTTTCTTGGTTAATGAATAAAGAAATTGCCTTGGCCTGTTGATAGGGCAGAACTTAGGTAGGCGGGGAAGAAGGAATTGAATTCTGGGAGGAAGAAGGGCTGAGTCAGAGCAAGATGCCATGGAGCCACTGCAGCCAGAGATAGGCGTGCCGAAACTTTGATGGTAGGCCACAACCTCGTGGTGATGCACAGATTAATGGAGATGGGTTAAATTAAGATGTAAGAGCTAGCCAATAAGAAGTTAGAGCTAATGGACCAAGCAGTAATTTAATTGATACTGTTTTGTGTGATTTATTTTGGGTATAAGCTAGATAGGCAGCTAGGAACTGGGCAGCAGGACGAACAAGCAGCCTTCCTGTTACAGAGCCCTGGGAGCTTCCTTTCTTTCATGAATTCTGTACCTTTAGTTCATGCCGGCATCATCATCTTCGTGATTCTGGGTCTCTCTACACAGCCCTGATTATGCTAGAACTAAGTACACCAGGCTGGCCTTGAACTCACAGAAATTTGCCTGTCTCTAACTACCTAGTGCCAGGATTAAAGGTGTGTGCTATACCATGTCTGATTACATTGTTGTTCCTAACCAAAATTATAAAGGGAACAGGTGGTCATTGTGGACAATTGGAAACATGTAGAAAAGACAAAGTTAAGTTTAGTTTAAGTCTCGTGTCCAGAACTGTGGCTAGCATCTAGAGACGTCTCCCATTCAGTCCACTTGATAAACACTTATGCACTCATTTAGACCAGAAGCTCCACACTGGGCCCCACAGAGGCCAGCCGGTGGGGTGCAGAATCATAGTGGGCTTCTCAGAGCCCAGGCCTGTGGGAGGTCAGGACAGGACCTCTCTGCCTTACTCCAGCCCTCAGCTTGACCTGAAGCAGGATTCTGCACGCGATAGCCATGCTCAGGCTGCTCCTGGGCTCCATGCATGGGGCAGCTTGTTGTTTGGGGTGATTGTGTTGGAAGAAAAACCTGGAGGCATGTTTGGGAATGAATTAGGCCTTTGTGTGGAGAGTCACTCTGCTATGACCCAGCTTCTGGTAACCCGCCTTAAAAGCCAAGTAATAACCGAAATATGGAAGGAGGGGCAGGAACCCGCAGAACATCTCCAGCTTAGCA
The DNA here is from genome assembly GCF_037038515.1 of Microtus pennsylvanicus. Lineage (NCBI taxonomy): Eukaryota > Metazoa > Chordata > Mammalia > Rodentia > Cricetidae > Microtus > Microtus pennsylvanicus. Next base: position 109,459,922 of record NC_134588.1, on the reverse strand, counting down.
ACGCTGGAACTTACTGACCACACAGGGTGGCATTTAACCCGGCTCTCTGCCCTGCTTCTTTCCCCTCTTTGTCAGGCTGTCTTGATTCCTTCCAAACCTAGAACAGTGGAATACGTTTTGACTCCACACTAAATTTCTCACAAATCTTAATAGTCAGAATGCCTATGATTTATTGGATACCTATTCTGTGCCAGCCCCTGAACAGAAATTATATTTAATCCTCATATTGTTTGGGTAAGACAGATAAAACTATTGCTCAGCTAGTTCAGTGACTCAGTCAGGATCTGCTATCACTAAACATAGACATTAAACCCAGAAATTTAGTTCCAGAGACTTTAGCAAAAAATTGTTTTTGTTTCATTCATGCACATGTGTGTATACATGTGTGTATGTGGTTTGTTTTTTTTTTATTATTTTGAGGCAAGTTCTCATGTATCCCAGGCTGGCCTTAAACTCACTATGTAGTCTGGGATGATGATGTACTTCTGATCTTCCTGCCTTCCCCTCTGGAATGCTGGGACTGAAGGTGTGCACCACCAAGCTGGGTATATGAGGTGTTAGGTGTCAATCAAAGCCAGGGTGTCTCATCACTTCCCTCTCGGAAACAAACCTTCTCCAGCTGTAGTCAGTAGCTGCTCCCTTAGCCCCCTGTATCCTACCCAGTGCTAGCATACAAACCTTCTTCATCTTTTCAGCTGACTGGCTTTGTAGTTTCAGTTTTGGTGGGTACAGTGGGGTTTGGGGAGACCTGTCACTCTTGCATCATGGAACAGGGGCTGAAGATGGCGTTCGTCATTTCCCTTAACTGTAGCTCACAGGGCTCCTCTGTGCCTTACTTACGTTTTCCTGAGCTGGGGGCCTGGTTGGCATCTTGTGCTTGATGCTAGCTGTTGGCTGGGATGCCCCTCATGTTCTGATAGCATATCTAAGGGGTGCTTTCAGAACATGGCAGAAGTTAAATGCAGCATCACTTCTAACTAATGTGATCAGCTAGAAGAATCCCAGCTTCCATGAATCCTTTGGTCAGGATAGCTTATCAAAGCAACACAAATGTGACCAATATGAGCAGAACTTGCTCTTTACCAGGGAGCCCTCTCCAGCCCCAGCATGCACGTCTCTAGTTTACAGCCTCCATCAGATTTTCAGAGGTCTTCCCTCCCAAAATTTGGTTAAGTATCACACCTCTAGGGTTCTCTCTCTTCCAATGTGCGTGCTTCTAATGCAGTTTGGGTTCAGAAGTAACATCATGATGAAGTTATGATTAGAATAAGGAGACACTAGGATCTGAGAAAAATCCAGACAGTTTCTTCTAAGAGAGGAGTGAGTGTCATAGAAACTGGTACTATATACTCCACGGCTGTTGCTCAGCGCTTCTTTTGTGACTTCTATCTTTCACCTGGTCCATTTTGTGATGTGGGATTCCCCTCTGTATGCTGTGAATATGTTTTATTGCCATTGGTTAATAAAGAATCTGCTTTGACCTATTGTAGGGTAGAATATAGCTAGATGGGAAAACCAAACTGAATACAGGGAGAAAGAAGGCAGAGTCAGGGAGACTCCATGTAGCTGCCAAAGGAGAAAGACCCCAGAATCTTACCAGTAAGCCACAGCCTCGAAATGGGTTAATTTAAAATATAAGAGCTAGCTAGAAATATGCCTGATCCAACAGCCAGACAGTGTTGTAATGAATATAGTTTGTGTGATTATTTGGGACTGGGCAGTCAGGAAATGAAAACACAGTCTCCATTTACAATCTTGGGTCCATTTAAAGTACCAATCAGATCCCTAACACTCACACTGCCTGCCCACCAAGCAGGAGAGCCCAGCCTTGTGTGGAGAATAGCAGATATTTCTGAAGAGATGGCTACCTACTCCTTGAAGGTGTTTCCCACACGGGCTCTTCTCAGTGGCCAAGTCTATGACTAATTCTTAAAACTACATTTTTTTTCCTCATGAAAATGGTGTTACACAATTTTAAGAGAAAAGAACAATCCCAGTCTGAGAAGAACTGATGCATTTAACTGGATCTCTCTCTCTCTCTCTCTCTCTCTCTCTCTCTCTCTCTCTCTCTCTCTTGTTATCTTCTGACTCAAAGGCAGAACAAGAAATCTCCCCCAGGCTCTGAAATATCTGGTGGCTGACCCATCCTGGGGAGGGCAAGCTCTAGCCTCCTGGGACACAAGGTGGCAAACAAAAAGGTAATTCTAGACCCACATGTTTAGTGTGAAATTTAAGAAAATTCTTTCTCCCTAGCTGGTCACAGCTTCCCCTCCTCCTCCTGTCCCCACCTATGCTAGGTCTCAGGTCTGGCATGTGGGAGGAAATCGGACCCAGGACAGCTTGTTGGAGGCATCAGCCTGACCACTGTCCCTCATTCTCCTCCCACAGGGATAAGTCTGATGAATTTCTTCCTCATAGCCCACTTATCATGGAACTGTCCCAACAGTTCAGCTGAAGGGACAGAGGCATTCCCAGTTCTTAGCGTTTCCTGCAGAGTTCTGGAGAATGAGGAGGGCCACCGGTCACATGACCATAGCTGTTTGGAGTTGGCAGCTCATCAGCATTTTACAGAGGTGGGTGTGGAGAGTTCACAGGAGGAGGATCTCTGTCTGCCTCAGTGTTGGGGGCTGCGGGGCCCCTGACCCCTTGACTTTCTTTCCCTGCCTTGGACCCTTTGCCTGCTGGAGAGAAACAACTTGTTTTCCTTTGCCTGCAGCTGCTCTGAGCATGAGGCCCTCATGAGTTCCTTATGGTGGGCAAGTGAATTCTGGTGGGTTTTACAGCTGAAAATCCCAAGAGCTGGGGCGTGGCTATTGGTTAAGGATCCCTATATAGGCTTTCCTGGAGTACAATAAAGTTGGTATTCTTGTTTCAAGGATGACCTGTGTCCCTGTGACTGTGTGCATGTGTTTTTAAATCTCCAGCCTAGTTCCTGGCTCGCGTACCCTCCCATTGCGCAGGCGCTACACCTCAGGCCCTGCTGGGACAGATCCTGGCTTCTCGGCCCTCACTGGCAGCACTGGAGAGGGATGGGGCAGGGTTTGGTAGCCGGGAGTTAGGGTTCAAATGCTGGCTTTGAGCGATGTCAGACAGATTCTTTAATCCCTTTAGGCGCTCTCTTGCTGTAATCGGCGCTATGAGGCTTTGAGCAGAGGGCCAGCAGGCAGCAAGCGTCCCAGAACACGGATGAGCAGAGGGCCAGCAGGCAGCAAGCGTCCCAGAACACGGATGAGCAGAGGGCCAGCAGGCAGCAAGCGTCCCAGAACACGGATGAGCAGAGGGCCAGCAGGCAGCAAGTGTCCCAGAACACGGATGAGCAGAGGGCCAGCAGGCAGCAAGCGTCCCAGAACACGGATGTTGGCCTTCTCAACTCCAGTCAGTGCCACTGGCCTTTCTGGCTTACTGCCTGCCTTTCCCGTCCTCTCCTTTGTGACCAACCCTCTTGCTGCTTCTCTTGAAGGGTGGGCACCAGTTGATTCGTGGCTAACACATGAGCCAGGTACGCATGTCCTACTTGACAGGAGAGAAGCTGAGGCAAACTGTGGCAATTTCCCCAAGGCTCAAGCTATGGCATTACCAGGCTTTGAGTGTGGGTGCGTCAGATCCTAAATTCAGTCTCCAACAACTCTTAAGTTCATGGTCCTGGATCAGCCGTCACCAAGGGAGATCTGGATGTGGCCAAGTATTAAAGTCACCAAATTCTTCTCAAGCAGTTTACTCCCTGGACTCTGAACAGCTGCCAAAGGGGTAGCATGGGAGGCAGAAATGGGTACAGTGAGGCCTTGAGGTGTTGCTGATTGCCCTTGCTATATAACAGGCTCCACACAGGTCTTGAAGCTATAAGATGACGTCCAATATGCAAACTTCTGCACTAACTGCCCTTTCCACCCATGAACACTCTCTAAGCACAGGGGCCCTGCCTTGTTTTCTTGAATCTCCTTCAGTCACAGCAGTTCCTGCCCCCCCTCCCCCATGACATCTGATTAACTGGTTGACGCACAAACATTCAGGTCAGAAGACAAAGGCCTCAGTGAACATAGCAGGAGTGTGCTGGGCTGCTGAAGCATGAGAGGAACCAGGAACTAGTCCAAGAAGCCTCCCCTGGAGAGATGGGGTGGGCTGGAGTTGGCTGATGAGAACAAACGGGTGGGACAGGTTTGATCCAGTGGAGGGCTTCCATCAGCCAGAAAGGAACTGTTGTAAACAGAGGAGCTAGAAATTGTGGGTGTTCAGCGTGTCTCCCCCAAATCCCATCATATCTGAACAGATTGTAGCATCTCTTAGATGTCAGAACAGCAGGAAAAGTCTGGCCTCACCAAGAAGGGTCATGAAGAACAAGATGATTAAAAGGATGGAAATGAGACTGAAGTGGGAACAAGGGCTGAGGCAACTGAAGTGTTAGCTAGAAGAGAAAGGAAGAAAGGGGAGGCAAGTCAACCAACTCTTCCTGCAGTGTAACAAGATGACAGCCCCCATCCCTTCTTCCTCTGACCCTGGGCTTGCTCTCCATCTTTGTCTTCTCTTTTGTGACCTTCTCACTTTTCACTTCATTTTTTTAATCATGATTAAGCACCTATTGTATGTCATACGCTTTGGCAGGCTCTAGAGACCATAGAGTCAATTGGAAGAGAAGGTCTATACCCAGCTGCCTGCACTCCAAAACCACAGAACTGTGGGTCCTCTGAGACACATCAGAGGTAGAAATGGTGGAGTCGTCCACAGTCACCCAGCTTGGTCAATGACAGTGAACTGGCAAACCAGGGAAAACACATCCAGACAAGAATACTACCCAGCAAAGGCCCAGGATGCAAAATGAAAAGTGGTCAGGCAATGATGGGCAGGTGGGCTTTGCTGAAACAAAATGCAGAAAGCTGTGCAATGCAATGTGGGCAGGGCCAAGCAGCGCCCAGATCCCGGGATATGGAACATGGGCATCACTAGACCCCAGCCCTCCCTGTGTTTAGGTGACAAGTGATGAGCACCAATCAGCTGGCAGAGTGCTTGCCCAGCATGGACCGAGCCCTAGGCTCTCAATCCCGAGCACTGCAATAGAACCAGGCATGATGGCACCTGCCTATAATCCCCACTTGGGAGGTGGAGGCAGGAGGATGAGGAATTCAAGATTATCTTCAACTATATGAGTTCAAGGCCAGCCACAGGAAAACCTGCCTCAAACGAAGAAAATACCACCACCATCAACAACAAATAAATTCAGAGTATGTCTCAGTCAAAGAAACTGGGTGACTGAAAAAAGACAAGAGATTCTTGAAGGTGATTCTGCCCCAGGGTAATAAGGCAATGGTTGAGAGGACAGTTCTTGTTCTAACTGAGGGTGGGGTGCGGCTCCTTGCCCCTCTATCACAGGCCCAGGCTGCCAGGTCTGTCCTGGTCTGTCAGCCGACTGACTGCCCCACTGTACAGTGTAGACTGGAATATCTGATTTTACAGTCAGGATTGGAGAGACAGAGGAGAAAATGCCCTGTCAGACAGTATGTTCTGGCAGGGGAGATGGAGTCCACCTGGGCAACAGCTCATCTGCCATTAAGGTTTGGGAGTGAGGCCAGGTGATAGTGGTACACGCCTTTAATCTCAGCACTTGGGAGGAAGAGGTGGATCTCTGTGAGTTCAAGGCCAGCCTGGCCTACATTTCCAGGACTGTTTCACAGAGTAACCCTGTCTCCAAAAACAAAAATTTGGGTGTGACTCTGGGGGGGGGGTGTCTTTCTTTATACTAGTCCTTATCACATATGTCTGGGCTGTGAGAGTCAAACTTGAGACCAAGGAGTCAGTACCTGCTCAGCTGGGGGCTGTGTGGGTACTGAGAAGTGTCCCCGAGGTCGGGTTCTTCTCCCCCTTTCTTTCTGATAGTAGTTTGTGACACACCCACTCTCATCACATAAGATCTGCCTTATGTGGGCCAAGCTTGTTGTCTATATTGATTAATGTCATATACCCAGTGCCTGGCACACAACATGTGTTCACTTAAAAAAGTGTTGAATGAGAACTGGAGAGACAGCTCCTAGGTACTGGGCTCAGTTCCCAGCGCACAACTGTCTCTAAATCCTGTTCAAAGGGTTCTTATTACTTCCTCTGCCTTCTGTGGGCACCAGGCACATGTGGTGTTTACAATTACATATATGCAGGTAAACATTCATGTGCATAAAATAAGAGTAAACATTTTTAATGTGTTAAATGAAGACAAGCAAGACGGCTCAGCAGGTAAAGGAGCTTGCAGCCAAGCCTGGTGACCTGAGTTCAATTTCTGGAACTCACACAATAAAAGAAGAGACCATGGATTTTGCAAGTTGTTCATTCTCTCTCTCTCTGTCTCTCTCTCTCTCACACACTCATATACATGTTAATTTAAAGTGAATTTTAAAATAAGACTGACCCTGCTCTCCACCAAGGTTCAGGTGCTGGGCTCACAGGCTACCGCATTGGTCCCTCCTCCTCTGGACCAGCAAGAGGACAGATGTTCCCTGCTAAAACATGCAGCCTTGTTTTCATCATTCACATCAGTCATTCTGAGATAGCTTCATCCTCACACAAGTATTCCTGAAAAAAAAAATCCAGTATAAAGGAGGGGTCAGGGCAGTGTGATGCAACAGGCCAACCAATTAGCAGCCAAATGAAATTATAACCACTTGAGAGGCCATGGCTCGAGCAAAGGGCTCGCTGCCTCCAGGAACTGCTGCCCAGTGCTGTGACACACAGGCTCATCCTGGGGGAGTGCGGTGCAAGCTGAGGCCACACAGCTGGCAGGGCTTCAGTCACTGCCTCCTTGCCTGAGGAAGCCCATTCATCATAGCACTGGCCACCAGAGCCTGATTACACAAGGGAGTAAGGACCCAGCCAGAGAGCAAATGCCAAAAGATGCCCATGGAAACAAATGCAAGAAAAGGGGCACCGTAGAAGCACAGGTCCAGGCCAAGCCAGAGTTACCAGGTAATTCTGTGTCAGCGGGGTGGGTGGACAATGAGGGGGATGGGGGTCTGTTACCCCCACAGCACTGACCCATGGGGCTTTAATGTAAGCGTGGATTAGGTAGAGTAAAGCTGTCAGTCAGACTCCTGGGCAGGTCTTAGCTGAGCTGCAAGCTGCCCGTGTCCAGGATGCTGTGGCCCGGGAGCTCTTACTGTGTTTCTGAGCTGTATGGCAGCAGTCATGTATGACAGGTATTATAAAAAGCCATGTGAGGGGTGTCATGATTGTACACACTATAAGTCCCAGCACATGGGGGGCAGAGGCATGCTGTAGGAATTCCTACAGCTAGTAGGCTTGAAGTTACCCACCCACTTGGGCGTGGCCTCTTATGCTACATATGCCGAGGTAAAGTGCTTCAGGTCTCTCTTCTGGCCGTGGGATTCGGTTGCTGTTTCCCGTTTGAGCAGAGGACCGTGATTTGTGATACCCCTAAATAAACAACCCTCTATTATGCTCAATTCTGAGTGCTGTGGGATTTCTTTTAAGCGTCCATCTTCATCTGGTGCCCCATGTGGATCCGAATTCCACACCTACTGGGTGGACTGGCTTAAAGGCCTAGGCAGTCCACAGCCCAGAAAGTTTCCCACCCCTGCCTGCTTGTTTGCTTTTACCTAAGTGGTTTTTTGTAAAAACCCCACCACAGCAGAGCTAACTGCCTGTGGCGACTTGGAAATTTCCCAAGCTCATGCACTTCCCACCCGACGTTCCCTGCCTCACCGGCAACTTACACAGCTTCTGGTTTGTGCTCCCTGCCCGTGAGTTCTGGGCTTCTTGCTCCACGTATGGAATTGATTTAATTGCTTTTAATTTGTCAGGCAAAGCACATTTCTCAGTATTTAACCAGCACCAAGGGGGAAACCAAAGCGGCTCAGGACCATTCGCATTGCCACTGGTTGCACTGCCGCTAGTCACGACTCTACAACCACAACATGACAACTGCTGAACAATAAAGATTATTAGCCCTAAGATAATTTACTGGACCTCATACCAGGTAAATATTTTATTAATAAATCAATAAACTTGAAAGTAATATAATTGCAGACAATATTGCCATCAAGAATTTTAGGATAGCAGATAGAGTATCTCTCCAGGATGGCAATCTGCATGCTATCCAAAGATGGGATGTTATTTTTAAAGGAAAAATTTCAGACCTTGGAATCACATGTGCAAAATGAGAACCAGAAGCTAGGTGCCACAATGAAATCACTAGTGATATATACAGGCTAGGAGATTCAGGTTTTACAAAACACAGTAGTAAAAAGATTTGAAATGATTTTGGAAATTATTTGAGCTGATGAGCAGGGGATAAAGATACAAGGACAGGATTAAATATAGCTGGGTAAGAGATGACTTACCCAGGGTTTTACTTCCTACCCTGTAATCTACTCTGACAAAGCATCAAGTTCTAAAGGCTCAAAAGGATCCAAAGAAGGTAGATGGGTACCTATAGGAATGAATTATCTAAAAGAAATTAAGCAAGCTGTTGTAATTTATGGCTTGTATTCCGCATTTGTTAGGGAGATGGTAAAGATATGGGCTTCTAGAATTAAAGTTACACCACCAACTGGCTTCAGTTAGTTTCAGCAATCCTCGATAATGGGCCTCAACTGATGTTTAAATGTTATTTCAGGGAAGATGCTAAAATTTTAGAACAACGGGGAAAAGCAAAAAAACTTGAGACTTCCCAAGATCAAATTCTTGGTAAGAGCACTTATGCTGACCCACAAGCTCAAGCTCTTTACAATGAACAAATCTTGTCCCTATGCCACAAAACAGCCTTAAATACTTGGAACAGGATTCAGGAACTAGGAAAATAAACAGGGCCAGAGAGAACCCTTTAGTGACTTTTTACAAAGATTAACTAAGGCTGTACAAATAGGAGTAACAGACCCAGATGCTAGATGAGTACTTATTGAATCTCTGGGTTTAGAAAATGCCAGCTTAGTATGCAAAATATACTTGGGCCTTTAAAGGTTAGATCAGCACCTATGGATGAATGGATCCTGCATACAATGAACATTGAGACATTTAACTATAATACTGAATCTTGGGCAGGAGAAGCAATTTCCAAAGGTATGGGAGGCATCAAAATGCCAAATGTTTTAACTGTTGTAGAATAGGACATCTGAGAAGGGATTATAGATAGGGAATTCCTAGGAATAATATCTGCTCTGGGAATGGCAAGAACAGGAAGACTCAGCCTTCAGGTATATATAGAAAGTGTGGCAAAGGCTGACATTGGACCAATGAATGCAGATCAATAAAAGACAGACAAGGCAACCCCATACCATTGGGAAACTCTTTGGGAGGCCTCTCAGAGGCCCTCAAGTCAAAAGTGATCCAGTCATTCCCAGTCACTGTGGAAGACATGTCTCACCAGAAAAATTAAAAAATCCAGAGCCTTCTCTAAAAGACCATGCTGTTCTGGAGGATGGAATAAATATGGAGGATAAATAAAAAAATTCCAACAGAAAATAGGAAATGCACATTCTGGCAGACTTCTATAAATGATAAAGACAAAAGCTAAGGGTGTGTATAAATGGCACTGTAATTGTGGATTTGATAGACATGGGTACGGACGTGAGTATCATTATTCCAGAATCTTGGCATCCAAATTGGCCTCTTCAAAAGGCAGATGTTCAGTTCCTAGGAACTGGAACCATATCTCAAGAGAAACAAAGTACAAGATAGGTTGAATGCATAGGGTCAGAAGGACAGAAAGGAGGGCTGAGGCTGTATGTGTCTAATATTGCAGTGAATTTATGGGGTCATGACCTGCTGCAGCAAAGGAATATCAGGATTAACATTCCTGCAGTCCCAGAAACTCATAATTCTGGGAAGGATATTATAAGGTACTATCCACAAAGGTCACCAGCCATTCAGACTGTACAAGAACATAAAGCAACTAGCAAAACTTTAGAGGTACCAACAGCCCTACCTTTAAAATGGTTAACCCTTATGGGTTAAACAGTGCCTTTAACAGAAGACAAACTGCAGGCTTTAGAACAGCTGGTACAGGAGATATTGGATGCTCACCATATTGAAGAATCAACCAGCCCTTGAAATTCTCCTGTATTTGTTGTTAAAAAGAAATTTGGTAAATGGAGAATGGTGACAGATCTAAGAGCTGTCAACAAGGTAATTCAAGCTATGACCCCTCTACAATCTGGAATTCCTCTGCCTTCTCTATTACCAAAAGGATGGCCTCTTATAGTTATTGATTTAAAAGATTGTTTCTTCACTATACCTTTACAAGAAAAGGATAGAGAAAAATTTGCCTTTATGATGCCTACTTATAATAATTCTCAGCCTACTAGGAGATGTCAGTGGACTGTCCTTCCATAGGGAATGCTCAATATTCCTACCCTATGCCAATACTTTGTAAGTCAACCACTGGAAATAATATGTAAAAAAAATTCCTAAATCTATAATTTACTATTACATGGATGACATTTTGCTATCTGATTCAAACATAAATACTTAAGAAAGAATGTTTGAAGAAGTAAAGAAAGTTTTGCCAAAATGGGGGTTACAAATTGCTCCTGAAAAAATACAGAGAGGAGATTCTGTCAATTACCTAAGTGATAAAAATAGGTTTACAGAAAATTAGAACACAAAAGGCACAAGATAGGAGAGACCAATTGCGGACTCTGAATTACTTTCAAAGATTGTTAGGAGACATTTCCAGTCTACAACCAGCTGTTGAGATAACACCTGATCTAATCATTCATTTTTTAAAAAAAAAAAACCTTAGACGATGACATAGACTTAAATAGTCCCAGAGAATTAATAGCTGAAGTAAAAAAAAAGAATTGATTGTTGTTTAAGAAAAATTACTGGAGGCACATTTGGGTAGGGTGAATCCAAATCTTAATTTTATTCTAGTTATATTGCCTTCCAGAATTTCCCCTACAAGAATTTTATGCAAAGGGAAGATGTTATCTTAGGATAGATCTTTTTACCACATAAACCAAGTAAAAATTAAAAATTTATGTGGAAACAGTCTCTGAATTAATTATAAAAGAAAAATTGAGACTTCATCAACTAGCAGGTATAGACCCAGCAGAGATTATAGTGCCTTTTACAACTGATGAAATTAAAAAATAATGGAAGACAATGAACCTTGGAAAAGAGCTTGTGCTAATTTTTAGGAGAGATTAATAGCAATTATCCCAAAAGTGATAGAATTAGCCTTATAAAGAGAACTACTTGGATCCTTCCACACATTATACGGGACACAACAATAACTGGAGCCCGTACATTCTATACTGATGCAAATAAATCAGGGAAGGCAGGTTACAAATCAGAAGATTTAAGTAAGGTGGAACAAAGCCCTCATAATTCTGTCCAAAAGGCAGAATTATATGCTATTCTCATGGTGCTAAGGGATTTTAAAGAACCCCTTAATATAGTTACTGATTCACAATATGCAGAAAGAGTTGTCTTACATATTGAAACTGCTGAATTTATATCAGATGGTACAGAATTGACTTCATTATTCATTCAGGTTCAAGATATAATCAGGAAAAGGCTTTGTCTCATATACATAACACACATCTGATCCCATATGGGTCCACCAGGTTCTCTAGCACAAGGTAATGCAGAAATCGATTGATTACTGATTGGAAGAGTGTTGAAGGCCTCAGAATTCCATAAGAAACATCGTGTCAATACAAAGGTTTAAAGAAAGAGTTTTCTATTACATGGCAACAAGCTAAGGAGATTATAAAGAGATGTCCTATTGTTCTTTCTATAACCAAACACTGCTACCTGCAGGGAGTAACCCAAAGGGTACTCAAAGGAATAAAATCTGGCAGATGGATGTGTTCCACTTTGCAGAATTTGGAAAATTAAAATATGTGCACCACATCATTGACACTTATTCAGGTTTTCAATGGGCAACTTCTTTGAGCTCAGAAAAGGCTGATTCAGTAATTACACATTTATTAGAAGTTATGGCCATCATGGATATAACTGCACAAATAAAGTCAGATAATGGTCCATCATATGTCTCTAAGAAAATGAAACCGTTTTTTGCTTATTATAATATAAAGCTTATTACAGGTATACCACACAATCCTACAGGCCAGGCAGTTATAGAATGATCAAACTGAACTATAAGGGATATGCTAAACAAACAGAAATGAATAGAAAATACCCCCAGAAATAGACTACATAATGCTCTATTGACCTTGAATTTTCTTAACGCTAATGAGAAAGGAACAACAGCAGCAGACAGACATTGGATAACAGAAAAGTCTTTTGAATTAAATCACCTGGTGTGTTTCAAGGATGTGTTGAGCTCATAATAGAAACCAGGAGATGTGTTATACTGGGGAAGGGGTTTTGCTCTTATTTCAACAGGAGAAGAAAAGTTATGGATACCATCAAAATTAATAAAGATTTGGTTTGAAAAAGAAAAATGACAGCTCATCCACAGAGGTGACAACCAATCAGGTGGTAAGGGAACCTCTTAAGGGTGGGGCAGGGTTCTGTTCTTATCTTTGCAGGAAAACACTCACCTTCAATAAAGTCAAGAGACCCTGGACATCTAGATGCCTAGGAGGAAAAGATAATAATCCATATAGGATCACCAAACAAAGAGAATATCACTTGTGAGGACAGGTCATCAGAGGGTAAGAATCTCTGAATACTAAATAGAATTATAGCAACGATCACTTAAAAATCAAAGCTGGCTTTGGAGTCGGACAATGGCTCTGTCCTCTAAATTCAAGCATGTTGTTAAAAGAAAATTTCAGACTTTTTGTCTCATGTCAGGAGCTATCTGGTATGGGACAGAAAGAAGAATTTAGAAAAAACTTTACTTTTCTTCATACCTAGCTGCACCACCACCTTGTATAGCTATAGGCTCTGAGTCAGAACTCTGTGGTGTCTGCTATTATACACAACTGTTTCTCTCCGAAATTTTCCCTCCCCTTCTCTTTTGGAGTCATTTTTGGGTCCACTGTGTGTTTGTGCTGATACCCACCTTCTTACAACAAATTCCCTGATGACCTGATAACTCTGCAGACATGGCCATTCTGACACATGTGAGCTGCTTGAGAAGGTGCCTAGCTGCTCTCCTAGGTGTGCACTGATGGATGGACAAACTTCAGTGCCTTGAAAGATCTTTTCAGATTTACCTCTCAGTAAATTTTGCATAGGGATCCTGAATGCCAGGAATAAAACAAGATCACTTAAGTCTGTAAAAGGATAAAAATTCTCTGATTTTTAGTTGATGGCTCACATATTACCAATTAATTTCATATCTATCCCACATTTAATCCTTATAATTCAAAAGCATCATAAGCTCTTTACTTATTTACTGTATTATAGATATGTGCATGGTATATGTATGTGTGTGTGCTGTGCATTCTGTGTGGGTGTCTGTTTACTTCCTGCTGTAGTCCCTTGAGACAGAGTGTCTCAATGAACACAGAGCCGGCAGCCACTGAGCCCCAGGAGCCGCCTGTCTCTGCTCCCAATCAATCGGGGGTTACAGGTTTGAGAGGCCACATCTAACTTCTTATGTGGTTGTTGAGAAATTGAACAGCACATGCTCTTACCTGCTGATCCATGTCCCCAGCCCCTATAATTCTAGTGTTAAAAATGGAAAAAACTCAGGAATGGAGAGATGGCTCAGTGGTTAAGAGTACATACTGCTCTTGCCGAGGACCTAGGCTCAGTGTCCAACACCGATATCAGTCAGCTTACTATAACTGCAACTCTGGATATTCCAACACCCTCTTCTGGACAACTCTGGTACCTATACTTACACATATACATGTCCATACTTTCTCTCTCTCTCTCTCTCTCTCTCTCTCTCTCTCTCTCTCTCTCTCTCTCTCTCTCTTTCGCGCACGCGCGCGCACACACACACACTTAACCATTTTAGTGGAGAAAACTTTAGTTACAAGTACATAGACAGCTTGCCTGATGTCATAGGCTGAAAAAGATTTATTTCATCTGTTAAGTCCCAGTCTTCCCAGATAACAATTTTCCATGATTGAGAAGTTAATTAACAGTAAATTCAAAGGCTTATTAGAGCTAGGGCCTTCAAATGGGAATCTTACTAAATTCCTGTAAAGTTATTACTCATTGCTTCTCCAAAAATCAGAAGTGCAAGCTAGCAGCACTTAAGCCTGAGTAAACATCAGAGGGAAGGAAGCCACTGCTCGCTGGTAGGTACTCAGGACCTGGACTTCAAGAAATTCCAGGTCAGTATTACTTCAATGAGTCCTACATAGCAGCACTGGGTTTGGGGACTGGGTGTCTGAAGAAATGAAACACAGATGTGAACCACAGTCCCTGTCTTCAAGGAGTTTATAGTTTGGTGGGAGGTGGGATTTGTCATGAAATCTTGGGTGGTAATATACAAAACAAGATGAGGGGCTGAGGGTGTACCTCACTGATAGAGCGCTTGTCTGTGCACAACACCCTGGTTCAGTCCCTAGAGCCATATAAACCAGACAGGACAGCACACGCATCCCAGCTTTTCAGGGGCAGAAGCAGGAGCAGGGGCTGAAGATGATTCTTGGCTACATAGCCAGTTTCAGGATAGCCTGGGCTATGTGAGATTGTCTCACAAACAAAAACACCCAAGAATAAATCAAGTGCCATTTATTTGGTACATAGTTTAAAGAGGTTTTACAGAGAAGCTGAAGCATCTGAAGGATGGAAGAAGTATTTCCAATGTGGTGAAGGCCTACGTCTGAGCCCCACCTCCTACACTCCAGAGACGTACTGCATATAGTGTATACAGTGTGCATACTGTACGACCGTACATGCCGTACTTGGGCCACTGTGTAAGCCAGTCTTTGTACCTATTTCCCCCTCTGGAATGACCCGCCCTCTCGTTCCCTCTCCTCCCATCTCTAGTACCTCATCTACTGGTTAAACACTTAGCGAGTTTTCCGCTCAACCTCATTTCCTCTGTGACACTCTGTTTTTGTTCTTGTCGTGGCGTGGGGAAAGTGGCATCATGATAGGTCTGAGCACTAGGGTTCTCTACAGGAATAAGATGGTAAGATGCACACTCAAGGGCTAGATAAGCTTACTCTGTGTGCTGTGTCACACTGGAGAGGCTGAGTCTCAGCAGATGCTCAGGCTATGAGGCTCACACCACAGTAGACTCAACCTGGTGCTGAAGGCCTGGAAGATTCCTGGAGAGCCGCTGGTTTCTAGACCACATTGGAACCTCAGGAAGCTGAGGTCTGATGTCAGCACAGATAGCTCCCAAACAGGGTAGATGAACTCTTCAGTGATATTAAGAGGGGAAGAAAGCTTTCTCTCGAAACTCCTTGTATCTGAGCTGGGTTACTGTGGGAAGGTGCAGTCCACATTTAGGGTGAGTTTTCTAATTTCAATTAATCTGATCAAGAAAATTCTTTACAAGTGTGTCTATCAACTTGTGTGTCACTTGATTCCAGACCCAGGCAAGTTGACAATCAACATTAACCATCACAATAAGTGAACTTGCATCCTCATGGATCCACAGCCTTTTGTCCAAAGATGGAAATATTGAATGACTGACTGGCTCTGCAAAAAGTTTGCCCCACCACAGGCTCACTGGAATCAGCTCTATCATAAGCAGTAACTCTGACCACACTGCAATTCTTCTGTGATGAGGAATTGCTGGATTGTTTGCATCCCATGTTATAATAAAGGCATATACATAATAAATATTTACTTTATAAATATATTATACACATATAATAAAGGCTAGCAATTACATCATATATGTTTTTGTCTTAGCCTTGTTTCCTTCAAGTCTGTAAGGCTGAGTCAGGAAGGGTCAGTAGGGCTACTTCAGGGTAGGCTGCAATGACTACAGAACAGCCCAGCAAGGCCTAGAGGTAAGAGGAAAGCCCTAGGAAGACACACCAGCAACAGCTAACGGATACTGGCAGATCTAGAAAGGAGAGGAGGCTTGAGAAGTGAGGGGGAGCCAGATCTTAGAGTGAAGGAACTGTTTCCTGAGCACAGTGAAACTTGGACCTTTCCATTTAAGCCAAGCACACTGTAAGTTTTGCTTTGTAAAGAAAGAGGCCCCAGCTGAAACTTGAAGAACAAGAAGGGCATGAGATGAGAAGCTGGAAGGTCAGCCTCAAGGCTGTGGTAGAGACTTGAGTCTGAGTTTGAGGTTGGCAAATGTGGATGGTGTCCACAGAGACCAGGAAAAGGAGAGCCACCAAGATGTTGAGACTGGACATGGAGTTGGGCATGGGGACCATCTCCTGAGACAGGCAGATTGCTACAAGTCCGAGGCCAGTCTGGGCTACATAGAGAGTTCCAGACCAATCAGAGCCATAAAACAAGACATAATCTCAAAACAAAAACAAACACACTAAACAACAAAAAGAAAGAAACTACGTAGATCCTCACGGACAGGAGACAACCTGAGGAAAGAAGAACCAGGCAGAGAGGGAAGGGATCATGACATAGCCCTAGGAATTATTTTAGACATGGACTGCTTCAAAAGGCTTGGTTATATGATCTTCAGAAATAGATACACACTGATCTATGCATAGATCTAGATAAAACATCCTTCAAATTAACAGAACTGCTACTCCTCTTTATTATGGACACTTCATAAACACAGTGATAATGCTGTCTGCCCAGCTTGCCATGTACTCTGGGGATGGGAACTCTGGTTCTCATGCTTGGTAGCTGGTGCTTCCCCCACGAGCTCCCTGTCCCATTCACATCACAGGCTCTTGTGTGAATTCTGAAGTTCTCTGTCTGTCTGTCTGTCTCTCTTTCTCTCTGTATTGGTATGTGCATGTGAGTCTGGTTCCTGGGGAAGTCAGAAGCCTCAGATCCCTCTGGAGGCCCAGAAGAAGGGCGATCCAGCTAAGGAGTAGACATGAGCAGAAGGCTTACAAAAGAGTTCTGGAGGGACTGCCTGATATGTATGTGTGTGTGTGTGTGTGTGTGTGTGTGTGTGTGAGAGAGAGAGAGAGAGAGAGAGAGAGAGAGAGAGAGAGAGAGAGAGAGACAGAGAGAGACAGAGAGAGACAGAGAGAGAGAGAGAGAGAGAGAGAGAGAGAGAGAGAGAGAGAGAGAGAGAAGTTGGCTAGAAGTAAAGACCTAAGACTGCAAAGGCAGCATGAAGAAAACTTTTCCAACTAGTTGGGAAGAGAAACTGAGATTGTATCTTTAAAATTCTGTTGTAATCTCAAAAGCTGAACACAAATTTCCAGGGACAATCATCACCACAGGCAAACTTAAAGCCAGTTGATCCCCTGGTCTTTAAATGGGTGGAAAGGCTACTTTTCACTCTAGACTCTTTGGCACCTTTTCAACTATTTGGTAACGTTTCTTAAATTCTGTAAGTCAGGCATGGTAGCACACTCTCTAATCCCAGCATGTGGGAGGCAGAGACGAGAGGTCAGTTTGGTCTACAGTGAGCTGCAGACTAGCCAAGGCTACAGAGTGAGACCCTGCCTCAAAAATAAAAACAAAATAGATAAGTAAAATAATTATTTGTTAACATCTATAACTCTACATGTACTCACTCATTAGCAGTGACAGGAAAGTAACTCAGAACTGCAGTTTTCATTCTGTCCAGAGAGAGAACCATAGAAGGAACCACCACAGATTAGGCAATTGTGACACAGATCTTTAGATCCAGGATTTGGGAGTCAGATGGATCTCTATGAGTTCAAGGCCACCCTGGGCTACACAAGATCAATGTAGAAACAAATCCAGGTTGTAGTAGCTCACACCTTTAATCCCAGTCCTAAGGAGTCATCATGCACCTTTAATCCCAGCACTAGAGGGAATATAAAATGAGAGGAGAGAGAGGCTTAGTCTGTGGTCGCCCAGCCTTGGTAGAGGTAAGACTTCTCTAGTGGCTTGGCTGCCTTGCTTTTCTAGTTTTCAGTTGAACCCCAATTTCTGTCTCTGGGTTTTATTATTCTTTCTACATGTATATAGGTAGGGGTGTGTGTGTGTGTGTGTGTGTGTGTGTGTGTGTGTATGCACGCACGTGCACGCGTGTGTGTAGCATACACCCAATCCTCCAAAGAGACCAGGCTTTGGGGACCAGTTGCTGATACAGCACTAAGAAACCATATACAGATGCACGTAACTAGAAGTCTCAGTGATCTTGGGCAACACCAGAGAAGAACTGTAAAGACTGCCTGCGAAGACAACAATGTGAATCAGATTCCAAACCACCCCTGAGGAAAAGGAAGCTGAACATGTGTGCTCTCAGACCCTCTGCAGTGCTCCGGGTGACTTTCCCAGCCTATGACAGAATATCTGACGAAAGGCTTCTTTAGTTCCCGGCTAGAGAGGTATGCGCTGCTCAGCCACTGAGAGATGGGCAGCTTTGTCACACTGTCTGCTGTAAAGAAGTAGAAAGGTGAATGACTTCCTCCTTTTGGACTGGAAGATTGTCTGAGATTAAATGTCTGATAGTAGAGGTAGAATTGAACCTTTAGGCTGGATTCTAAAGCCTGGCTAGCCCCACTTTCTCCTGGTTCCTTTGTCTGGACAGCTAGTCTCTTTCCTGACCCCATCCTACTGAGCATCCTCTGGTGAAGGGTTTTGATGGCCAGAGTGTGATGTGCTTTTCTTACTAATAGATACTCACCAAACATGAGACAGTGATGCCAGGCTCCATGCTGGGCCACTGTGCTGTCACTAGCAGGCCCCCGGCAGGGGCTCCAGGCTTCAAAAACAGACAACGGTGAAGCAAGGGGCCCAGGCACCACAAAGCTTCATTTATCTTATAACCGTTTTCTGAGACGTTTCAAATTTTCAGCCAGGTATGGTGGATCACACCTTCAAACCCAGCACTCAAGAGATTGAGGATTGTGATAAATTTGAGGCTGGCCTGGGCTACACAGCAGATCTTATCTCAAAGAAAATAAGAAAGAAATTTTAAAAGGTTTTTACTCTACTATTCTTTGGTTCAGAGACCTGAAGCCAGGTCAAGTAAATAATTAGTGCGAGGAGTTGGGGCAGTCAGGCAGGCATGGTGCGGTGACACACACCTTTCATCCCAGCACTCGGGAGGCAGAGGCATGCCTGGTCTACTGAGTGAGTTCCAGGACAGACACAGCTACACAGAGAAACCCTACCTAAAACAACAACAACAACAAAAGTTCAGGGCAGGAATTCAGCCAGTTTCAGAAAAATATACTTCCGACCTTTCGACTCCTATCCTTTCTCCCTGAGGGCAACTAAAACCCTTGCAAGGCTCATTGCAACACCAGCTTCTGGGGCCACACTGACAACAGCTAGTCTACAGTGTGGTAGGGCAGACACACCCAGGTAAGAACTGTCCTCCCCTGTGAGCCTACATCAAATCCAGAACATTACCACCTTCCTGTCAGAAAGAGACACCCCATACACATGCACCCGAAGATGAGGTCCTGGTGTGAAGGCTGCTGAGGCTACTCTTGGTGTGCCCCTCCTAGGACCACCTTCTGAGAACTGTCAGGTCTGGTGTCAGGATGCTAAGTCATTAAGAAGGGTTTCCTCCTCTTCAGACCATTGCCCAGGCCTCCTCCATTCCAAGATGCCCACCAAGAGGGACTTTGGGGAAGTCCAAATGACCAAAGGCCCCTGCAGGTTATGGGAGGCGATGAGGATGGGTCTAGACAGCACTAGATTGCTCTGAAAGTCAGCAGAGAATTCCAGGAGACAATGAACCGAGGAGAATGTCCTGTAATGTCATGAGGGAATCTCATCCTTCTCAATAACCATCCCAAAAGGACTCCTCAGACTAAAAAGAGCAGGCATCAAGCATCTTATGTCCAGCCCCAGATTTAATCTTTTCAGAAGCCTGTAATATAGGATAAGTACTGTTAGACCCATAGCCCAGATGAAGAAACTGAGGCACAGAGATATGAGGCCATTTGCCCAAGCTCACTCAAACTCCTAACCACTACCCTGCTCTGGAGAGAAAACAGAAAACCAAGGAAGGGCAGAGTGGGGAGAAACTACCACATCATCCTTCTGGCCACTCCTTAGATTAGCATGACTCCCGGATAAGAAGTACTATCTCCCTGCTGTGGGTGATATATAAAGATTAGATTACTTCAGAAGCTCCCCAGGACATGCAGCTTCAGGGCTGCAGCTCAGCCTTGTACCCCCAAACCTGAACTTCCCAAGGAAGAGCAGAACAGGCTTCAGCTTAAGAAACAAGAGTGGTGCAGGTAGACTAGGCCTGGGGCTTTAAAAACACATGACCTTGTGACAAGGGTGTGTCTCTGTAACAGTGAAGTAGATCTGACTAGACACAGAACCATTCACACGGGCACCTGAGTATCTGTGCATGTGTGCATGCAGCATGCACATGCATGTCTGTGTACATGTATGTATGTTTGTTAGACTTGGAAGAATGAGCCACTTTGTTAAGTGGTTTATCAGGATATTAATCTCATGAATGACTTATTTTCTTTCATTGTTCTGAGTCTTCTAGTTTTCAAACAGTGATCTTGTTTGCAGCCCAGAAAGAAATCTTACCTGCTTACAAAGATGCAAGGCACATCTTGATGGTGGTGATGACGCCACCATCAGGAACGGACCTTACCTCGCCCCTCTCTGGCATTCCTCTCCTGTCTGTCTCACAGGTGAATTTTCCACAACTTTCCACTCGTGACCTCCTGAGATTGGATCCACCACTGAAAAGCAACTTTGGTGGGAGTGGAAGGGAAGACACCTAATGGAACCTACTTAGAAGACCTCAGGAGGGCCCTGCTTTAGCCATGCCTGGAACATCCACACTGATGGCCTGTAGTCACAGCTCTTCTCCCACCTAACCAGGCTTGACTGTCACTCTCAAGTCTTTAGCGGACTTCTGAGCTAAGAAATTCTGATTTCTAACAAGGCTCTGCTTGAAACAGCACCTGGGCAGAGAAAGCCACAAGGGTTGGGCTGGTGTTCCTATGACCTTAAAAGCTTTTTATCATTAAACTGCGACTTAATGACATAACCTACAACTCTGACTATGGTTTTTTTATATATGTAATTTCATTCTCGTGTATTTCCAGTTGTACCTGGAGGAAATGAATAGTTTTGTTTTTTTTTTTAAATAAAAAAATTCTAGACTTGGTAAAAAGAAATCACAGAGCGGCAGACTGGAACAAAGCAGTTTCTATTCGAGTGGTCCTCGGGTTGGCTCTCTAAAATGATCACAACACCCCTCCCCCTCCCCCTCCGTAATGTTTGGGAGACTTTTGAAATCTAGGGGAGATTTCTTCTCACCAAGTCCATTTTCAAAGTACATTCTGTGCCTTTAAGGGTGACATATATTAAGTAGCCAGAAAATGGTGTTGGCTTGAAACACTCCCAGTTCTCATAAACATCCCCTCGCTAGTTCCCTTCATGGTGATGAATTCTATTGATTGGCTCGGATCAGCTTGTGACCCAGCAGTGGTATTAGACATTGGCTATAAAACATTGCCTCATGAATTTTTCATTGGCTTGAATGTCTGGAGAGCTGGGCACTGGCCTCCCGGAGTGCTTACCCTCCCTGTCCCCCTCCTTCTCTCTGTGTCTCAGGGCTGATGACGCCACCCTGCAGGGCTACATTATTGGATCAGGATGATTACAGCCTGGTTTTTCTGAGCAGAATCCAATTTCCTTTGCTTGTGTGACGGGCTTACGAGTAGTCATGTGCTTTCTGTCGGGATGGCATCACAGGGTTACTAGCAGATACAGTAACCTTAAGTCATTTCCCGTCAAATGTGCTCTTCGTGAAACCAAGACAATGTGTCACTCTGCACTGGCCTTCTCCTGGCCCGGAGACTTTCCAGGAGATGGAGCGCTCCCGGCAGCTGGAGCATTGTTGAGGCACTCCCAAATAACAACTCACAGTTCCAATAACACCAGAGAGAAGGAACACCAGCTCATCCTTCATGATGGTGGAAATCTTGAAACATCTAAGTCCCCGGACACTCGTACTGCAGATTCGTCAAGCTCAAATAAGCAGGTGGGAAGATAAACCCCAGGATCCCATCCTCATCTAGTGATGTAGGAAACAAGATCTGATTTTCTTTAACAAAACAGGGAAAATGTCCCTCAGAGCATATCTGTCCTATGGTGAATCACTAGATTTGGACAACATGAAATAACTCAAGTTCTGCATAGAAATGGAAAAGATAGATAAATTGTGTCGAAATAAAAATGTAAGCCCTAGTTGTTTTCATTTTTAAAGATCATATTTATCTTCCCCATTCCACCTCCCCTCCCTCTCTCTGTCTCTCTGCGTGTGTTGTGTGCAGGTACACGTGTGAGGTCTCCAGGACAACTTGTGGGAGGGAGCATGTGGATCCACACCAGCCATCTCACCAGCCTTCAAGCAGGAGGGTTTAAGGAGGAAACAAACGTTGAAAGGCAGGGGTAAGGCTAGTGGTGACTGGAGGAGGGTGGAGAACTAGGTGGGGTGTGTACATGGCCTCGTCTCTCACTGCAACCTTCTTTCTGGTTCTGATTCCGCTGTAAAACATGGAGAAGCTATGAGAAGCCCATTGACACAGAGCCAGTGAGTTCTGGGTCTCTACACTGTCATTATTGCCAAATATTTTGTTGTACACTCAAAGGAGAAAGAAAAAAGCCACAGAATCAAGAAGTTCCATGTTATAAATAAGGGTAAGAATTCTTCCTGGTTTCTGTCCCTGCTAAAGGAATGGAGACCTCGTGGAACTTGTGGCCTATGGGGCACCCCCAGTCTTGTCCCCAACCTGACCTGAGCCCAACAGTGATGATGGAAGAAACCATCTTTATATCCACTATGCTTACCAAACAACTGAAGAACAGAAACAGGTCTCATGAGTCCCGTCTGCAGAGCAGCTGAGTGCTGGTGCTGAGTACCTAAGACTAAGCTGACTTTGCTTCTGGATGCTCAGCCTTTTCTTATACCCCCCTCCCGAGTTCATGGATAAAATTCCAAAGGAACCCAGAGGACTTAGAAAAGTTAGCCACTGAGTCAGAGCAAACACAAGTGCAGTGGAGACTGCACAACTAACCAGCCCTTCACTGGCTTGATTCTCATTTCCAGATGGTGGCTGCCAGCACAGCCTTACCCAGACATGAGGGCAAGATTCTATGCTCTAAGTGGGCCCCCAATTAAATGTTTTCTTTTATAAGTTACCTTGGTCATGATGTTTCTTTATAGCAATAAAACACTCAGACAAAGACAAAACTTGGAAAAGACCTTATAGAACACTTGGTCTACACACAATATTAAAAGTGAAGTAGCTTATTGGGAAGGAAGGAAGGGAGAGAGGGAGAGAGGGAAGGAGGGAGGGAGGAGGAAAGCCTAGAGGGTGCAGAGACGGCTCATGGAGTAAAAGTACTTGCTGCTCTTCCAGAGGATCAAGTTCAGTTCCTAGGACTAATGTGGTGACCTGGAACCACCTGTAGCTCCGGCTCTGGGGAGCTGGCATGATTTCTGAACTCCACAGCATCTGGACTCATGAACATATACCATCCCACCACACACACACTTATATATATATAAACAACTTTTTTTTTAAAGGTCTAATGTCAAGTGAGCCTGAGAAACTCAGGATTTGACTGGTTTCTTTACACTACTTGGAAGAGAACTTGAGTCACATTGCATCTCTGATCTCATGCCAAGTCTCATGACCATGATGAGACAGATTACAGAGCATCTGGGAAGACTGTTCACATTCTCCTGATCACAGGGAAAAGGTCCTTCACATGAACATTACGATTGTGAAGGTTTATTTCATTGTTTTTAGAAATGTTGTTCCTAACCACTGGTGCTCTGGTGACATCTCAGGTACTTCCACACCAAGGGGGAGCTACCTCTGTGGGCCAAAGACATACCTTTTGGGATCCCCTCTATAACTCTGCTCTCTCCTAAGCCCTCTACATCCAAGACAGCTCTGGGAAAGGCCAAAGGCCCTCAGGGAGGCAGTCCCCATGCTCTGTGCTGTCCTTCTGTGTTCCCACCATTGAAGGGTCCCATTTCCCACTCTGGCTCTTGCAGGCCAATGTCAAAGTCAACTTAGTGATATCCTTGCTGCTATCCCAGCCACTGTTGCTAGGAACAGACCTCGCCCTCCCAGACTACATGCCTGGCACAGAACTTCAGTGGACAGGATAAGGTGAGGCGGGAAAGCCAGACTAAGAACACTAGGAAGAGAAGGGTAGGGTCAGAGGAGTCGCCAGCAAGACACAGAGAGGAAACAGGAGGTACAAGATGAAAGAGGTAATGCCATGGCAGAATGTAGATTAACCTAAAAAGGTTAATTTAAGTTGTAAAAGTTAGTTAGTAACACGTCTAAGCTATTGGTTGAGATTTAATATTAATATTACGTCTCTGAGTAATTATTTGGGCGTAACTACCAGGACACAGAGAAACTCTGTCTACACGTGGCGCCTGAACGTCCGACACCTACATCCACATAAGACCTGAGAAAGCCAAAAGGGTTCTAAACACACAAAAATGAACCAAACACGGCTTCCTAGTCTTGTACCTCTCATGCTGACCTCAGTACAGAGACACACTCCCTGCAGCTTCCTTGAGCCGCCAGGACGAGCCGTGTCAGCAGGCCATGAGCTAAGCCATGAGGATTCCTGCAGTCTCCCTCACAGGTTGTGGTACAGAGAGGCATCTCCCAGACACTGCCTGGAGGCTTGGGCTGCCAATGCAAGTCCAGCCAGGTCGATGTGTGACAGTTTTGGGGTTTTGTTCATGCAGACCGAAAAGGTTACAAATGCTCAGTAAAGACAGATCCAGATGAAAAAAACCCTAAATGGGTTACAGTGTGTTTAAAAATACACATATGCTTGAAAGAGAAAAGAGAAAGGATAGAGACAGTTATAGATTAAAAAATAGTAAAGTCCTTAAGAAGAATATCTATTATCTATAGATATAAAAAAAGCTATGTAAAGATGGGAAATATGCCAGGCGGTGATAATGCACGTCTTTAATCCCAGCACTCAGGAGGCAGAGGCAGATGGGTCTCAGTGAGTTTGAGGCCAGCCTGGTCTACAGAGTTAGTTCCAGGACACCCAGGAGTAGTATATAGAGAAACCTCATCTTGGGGGTAAAAAGATGGGAAATACACAGAGAGTCTGGATTCTGTGTGTTATTATGTTGTCTTTAGATTTTCTGATTTCTAATGAAGGAATAACAGCGGCTAAATCACACTAAATTATAAAAACTGCCAGATTAAACTAACCTATATATTTTAGTAAACTAGCCTATATATTTTAAAAATATCTTGACTTCAAAACAGTTAGGTTACTTTGGGGAAAAGGTCATGCTTTTACTTTCACAGGAAATGGGAAGCTAGGGATTTACTTCAGGTTGGTATGAATCAGGTTTGATCAGGGAAGACAAGACCTTCTGAAAATCCTGACTACAGACATAAAGAAATAGACGTAGAAAAACTACAAAACATGAGTCCTGTATTTACCTGCTCAAACATAAAACAAAAAATCATCTTTGGCTAACTTGTGTACAACATACAGTCTATACTTGTATTAATACAAAAATGTATGTTACCTTTAAAATTTTATGTATTTCAGAACAAGGAGACCAGACATCAATAAAAATGATGGCCCAGGTGACCCAGCATCTCAAAATGCCTATTACAGTCTCCTCAGAATTCTGCATCTAAAGCAGTTTCAAGGATGCTAATGAGATGATCCAATCTCACAGACTAATCCAGTCAAGACTTAGCAATTAACCTGATTTTCCCATGGTTCCCTCAACAATACCAGACAACAGGAAGCAGTCTAGAGAAGAATGCCCACATTCCCAAAAGATGGGTTATGGATGGTTGTTATCATTAAGGGAAGGTTGGTTACAAAACAAAAGGGGGCAAATGCTGTGGAATAATCCTTCTGTGAAAATGAAAAGTTAGACAAGATTTTCAAGGTAGAGAGAATGCTGGGAAGAAGGGCAGAGTCAGAGGAGTCACAAGAAGAGGCAGAGAGAAACAAGATAAATGTGTGTGTTGAGAGAAGGCACTGCCACGTGGCAGAAGGTAGATAAGAAATATGGGTTAATTTAAGTTGTAAGGGTTAGTAACAAGTCTAAGCTATTGGCTGAGCATTTATACTTAATACTAAGTCTCTCACAGAGAAACCCCAGCCACACAGAACAAGTCACTGTTGCTGTGAACCAGCTGAGTACTTCTCTGGGCCTGTGCTTTCTTGTTACATATGTGATGTCTCCCACACTGCCAACCACCATTTGTTCCAGGTCCAGCTAATGCTCCAGGAGGCCACTGGAATGTTTGTTTGTTTGTTTGTGGGGCACATGTGTGGAGGTCAAAGAACACTTGCAGGAATCAGTTCTCTCCTTCCACCAAGTGGGTCCAGGGTCTGATCTCAGATCATCAAGCTTGGCAGCAAGTACCTTCCACTGAGTTATCTTGCCCATCTCTACTTGTTGGGACCATTTGGAGTCCTGGCCTCCAGCTGCTCTTCCCTGCTAGTGACCTTTTCTTGCTCTTTTGATTTGAGCTTCTGAGAGCGGAATCAAACTTGTTTATCAACCCTGCTTCCTGAGCACGCATTGCCCTGGCCTTGACCGAGGATCAGTCTTCACCTGTTGGCCCACCTGTCTGGGTTAGGTATAAACACCTGTTGGCCCACCTGGCTGGATTAGGTATAAACACCTGTTGGCCCACCTGGCTGGGTTAGGTATAAACACCTGTTGGCCCACCTGGCCGGGTTAGGTATAAAACCTCCATGGTGCTGTTCAATAAAGGGCTTCTTCTACCAGCAGCTAGAGAGGTGTATGCGTGTTCAATCCTGACGTCCTTCACTCGGTTTCGGTTCCAGGCCACGTAGGCGCAGCATCTATAGCACCTGCTGACTAGTTATTGAGTAGAGAATACATCATGGGAGGTTATATGACACAGACTGTTATGTAGTATTGACACATTACCAACCAGTTACTTAACTGTGTCTATAGAGAAATGTGGCCACAACCCTCTATCCTGCCTGCTAGATTTCTTGAGAGGAGAGTCTACTGCATTTCTCTTATACTTTGTGTAGTAATAGGGAGCGGCGGGGCTGCGTCCCCAACACCCCAGCCGCCTGCTCGGCTAGCTTTTGCCCCGAAATAACAACACACAAACTGTATTCATTTAATCACTGCTTGGCCCATTTCTATCTAGGCTAATTCTCACATATTAATTTAGCCCATTTCTAATCATCTGTGTAGCACCCCTAGGTGCGCTTACCGGGAAGATTCCAGCCTCTGTCCATCCTGGGTTGGAGCTTCATAGTGTGCGTCTGCCTGGGAGCTGGGAGCATGGCGTCTCTCTGAGGTGTCTGCTCCCGAGAGGAGAGCTGTCGAGTCTGAGCTCACTTCCTCTTCCTCCCAGCATTCTGTTCTGTTTACTCCACCTACCTATGTCCTAACCAATAAAATGGACCGAGGCAGTTCCTTTATTAGCCAATGACCTTCCTCCATCAACTTTGTCCTGTTTAACTTGATTTCACCTCCAAGCTTCCTTCCAGACATGCACTAGCTCTGAACCCGCTCCTGTTAACTGACACTGCTTCAGCTGTTGACTAAGGTCCTCAGAATTCCCCCTTGGCGTGCAGTGAATAAAGTTTGCTCCCAACTCTGACGTGCCTCCTGATCCTCTCTCTATCACCTTGCCCTGAGTCCAGTTCCCTTCATCTTCTACACCTCCTTCTGGGTGTCCAAATACACCACTTCAGTTACACTTCCTGTAGTGCCTACTAGACTGATGCTTGTCCATCTTATCTACAGTTCTACTTGCATATTCTCCATTTACCTGGACAATCCACCTAATGTCTCAAACACAGTTAATCATGTGATTCACAACTGTAATTTCAGCACTTGGGGGTCTGAGGCCAGAGTTTAAGGCCATCCTGGACCACACAGCGACATAAGACCCTCAAAGAGAGAGTATGGGGATAAAGGAAGGGAAGGAAAAGGTGAATAAGGGCTAGCAAGATGGCTCTGGGGTAAAGGCTCTTGCAGCCAAGACTGACAACCCGAGTTTGATTTCTGGGTCCCACGTGGGAGAAGGAGAGAACACACTCCAGCAAGCTGTCCTCTATCAATGGCACATGTGTACACACATCACACAAATAATAAATGTAACTTCTAAAAAACCCAAATAATCTTGTACCTCAAAATGCTAACTTTCCTATTACTAACTGAATATTTTTTACATGTGTTTGTACATATGTGGTGTGTGTCTAATGGTGCCTGTGCTGGATGTATGTGTAAATTGAGGCCAGAGGTCAGCATGAAGCTGTCTTCCTCAACATTTTATTTTTAAGACAGGTTCTCTTGCTGAATCTGGAGCTCATTGATCCTGCTGGGCTAGGTGGCCAGCAGACCCAGGATCCTCTGTGCCTCCCTTAGTACTGGGGTTTCAGGTGCATGCTGCTGTTTCAGCTCTTATTGGGGTGTTGGGAATCCAAACAAGTCCTTATCCTTATGTGGTAAATACTTCACTGAGCCATCTTCCCAGCCCTCTTAATAATATCTATAAAAGAAAGCATGCCATTAACATTGAAATATAAATGTCTAAACAGAACTGTCTCTCTGAATCCCACATCTAAAAGCTGACAAAACAGTCTATATGCGTTCACTAAAGGCCTTCTTTGTGCCACACCCCGGAAATGTGGTGTGGAAAACAAAATGAAGATGCGGGGAGGGAGAGCAGAAAAGACAGAAGAGAGAGGAAGGGAAGAGGGAAGAGAAGTGTATTCGGTTCTTTTCTGCCAAGTTCTGCTGTAAGCTCTGGCAAAAGCAACTCAAGGAAGGAAGGAAAGGTGGAGTCTGAATGAGAACGTTCCCGTGGGCTCAGGGGTTTGAACACTTGGTCCCCAGTTGAGGGAGCTGTTTTGGGATGGTTTAGGATGTGGCTTCATCAGAGGAAGTATGCCACTAAGGGAGTGCTTCCGGCTTCAAATCCCTGCACCATTCCCAGTACACTCTCTCTGGCTTCCCGTTTGCTACCTGAAATGTAAGCTCTCAGCTGTTCCTACTGCCATGCCCACCACCTGCGGCCATGATGGGCTCCCACCCCTCAGAAACAACATGCCCAAATAAACCATTTCTTCTGTAAGTTGATTTGGCTATGGTGTTTTATTATACCAATAGAAATGTAGCTAAAACAATGCCAGGTGGTGGTGGCACAGGCCTTTAATCCCAGCACTCAGGAGACAGAGGCAGGTGGATCTCTGTGAGTTCAAGGCCAGCCTGGTCTACAAGAGTCAGTTCTAGGACAGGCTCCAAAGCTACAGGTGCCCCCTGGCTCTGATATATCTAATATCCTGGGGTCTCCACGGTTACCTCAGGCTTTACCTTCCCAGCTTCATGCAGTGGCCTCTTAGGTCCTCTTAGGCCCCTTTCAGGGACACTGATACTGCCACCCCTTGCCTGTCCTCAGTGGTTCTCTGTCCGCTGTGGGATGGAGCCTGGTCCCTTGACTACAGTTGCACCAGCTCCTGTACACCTTCCAGGCTGACCCTGGGGAAAAAAACACTTCCCAGGTTGCTGCTTTCAAGCAGGGAAGCTCTCCATGCTCTCTGTAGTCAGGTAAGACTCTCTCCTTTAACACGCATGTGCAATGTCAGAAGACAGAGCCTTTACTAGGTTGAATTTTTTCCCCCTCAGGTACCTTTCCTGTTGTCCCAGTGAAAAGTGGCAGCCCTTTTTTTTTTGTTGTTTATTTTTATGATGCTAACCACTAACAATTACAGCTGCTTTTGACTTGCCTTGTCTGTAACCTTAAACTCACTCCTTCATGTGAGGCTTGTGTGTGTGTCTGTGTGCATACACACATGTTCATGTGTGTATGTGTGCATACATGTGTGTGTACATGCCAGCTTGTGGAGCCAGATGTCAACTTCAAGTGTTTTTCTTTATCATTCTCCTCCTTATTTTATGAGGCAAGTTCTCTCTCCATGAACCCAGGACTCCCTGTTTCAGCTAGACTGAACCCCCAGGATGTTCCTGTCTCCATCACTCCCCCAGCACTGGGGTGACAAGCCTGGCTTTTATGTGATTACTAGGAATCAAAACTCAGGGCCTCTTGTACAGGACTTTATACAACAAATCATTTGTCCAGTCCCTCACACTCTGCTTATCAAGCAATATGTATTTCTTCTTTTATTTCTTCACCTGTTGCTCTCACTGTGGACCTAGACCAGAGCAGTGAGCGGTAACCATAACACATGGATGCTATCCTTGATTGAGATTTCTCCACCATAAATTAAGCCATTACTTCTTAATTTAGTCCTGCAATTATCTGTATGGTCACTGAAGGGACTCTGACCAGCTTGAGTGTGGTGAGCATGGCTCTGCCTGGTCTTGTCCTTCTCCCCCATCCCCTTGCCTTGCTAAAAGCCATTAAGATTATATTCCTAAAGCTAGTCACCAAAATCTATTCCCTTATTTGGCCACTTCCTCCTCCTGAGGCTGATTACCAAGGTCTAGCTATCAAAGCACTGAAGTCCAGCAATCAAAAGCTCCCTTTGGCTCACCTAATTAATATTCCCATATTAAAATTAAACACCTCATCCTAACACAGGGTTTCCCATTTTATCTTTATAATCCACCATTTTCCTATGTGCCATGGCTGTCTCCTCTCTATTCAGAGGCAGTCCTTTCTCCTTCCCTCCAGGACAAATACCCTGCCCCTTTTCCCTTGCTCCCTTCCCTTTCTCCCTCTTCCTCTATCTCCTGTGTTTGCTCCTTATCCCTGCCTTCTGTCCCTCTGGAGCAGATAAGTCTCCTTTGTGCTGGGAACTTGGTCTTGAGTCAGTTCCAATCACTACAGTCATTTCTACCACTGCTCCACCTACACTGGTAGGGCCCCCAGAGCTAAGACAAACAGGAAACAGACACAGGATGGTCAGTGTCCTTGTGTGTACATGCAACTCCACCACAGCTCTCCTACAACCTATTCCTTTCCTTTCCTCCACATTCCAATCATCCTTGATCTACCTGCTAGCAGTTTAAAACACCCAGACAGACATACATGGGAGACAAAGAATCCAAAATCGTATAAAAATCCCTGCTTTGTTAGAGCTGGAGCTCCGGCTCTGAGGGAGAATCTACTGGGTCAGGCTAGCACATGACAATGTCCTTCAGAAGAGCTCCAGTGTCCCAGTTCCCAGAAAGCCTACAACACAGAACACCCAAAGACCTGCCAGCACAGATGGTGGTATGCATACTCTAAATGAACATTGCCAGGAATGGTTACCGAGAAGCTTTTCGTGCATTTTTTTCTAGAAGAAAAATATCAAAGTCTTCAAGAGCAGGGATGATGTTTTCTTATTTGTAAGGGGGTTCAATTAAAGATGCCACAAATAGCTAAAGGGGGCTAAAAATCTGAGGGTAAAGATCTGAGAGGTAAGAAATCTACTCACAACAGGAACCATCTGTCCATGTTTCTTTATTCTTCTCTATATCCTTATTCTTCCCTGTTCTCCTGTTCTACATTGTTCCTAGTTCCACCCATTACAAATGTTCCCAGTCATATACATCCTTAAAACTGGTGATTCCCCAGCCCTAGCAGGTTCCAGGGCCTGAATTCTTTTGCTCCATAGAAAATCAGATAAGAGTTTTCACACACACACACACACACACACACACACACACAGAGAGAGAGAGAGAGAGATCCGTGCACATCCAGTGAATTCCTTAATGAGAAAGTTAGTTAAGAAAGGGATTAAGTTATCAGAATCCTGATAATACACAGGTTAGTGTGCTTTGCTACATTTTTAGGTGGAAGTAAAAAGCTAAAAGGTTTATTTTCAGTAAAATTATGAATAGGGCACAGATTGTTTGAATCAGTGCACCGCTTCTTTTCTCCCAGCAAGCAAAGAGACTACCAGGTAACCAGGCAAACTATGTAAACAGTGAGGAGGAAACTGATGGCTCTTGATCAGATAGCACATACACCAGACGCTGCAGTTTCTATGGGCCTAGGTCTGGCGTTAGACTTACTGCTCTAAACAAAGAAGATACCCAGGCCTCTAAATTATCAGTTTTGGGCTATGCTGCTATCAGCCATTCTGGTTGTGGGGTAAAACCAGAACAGCAGCTTGGGCAGGTAGTAACTCTATGCCTAGACCCTAAGCACTGACCAAATGCCTGCTGATAAAGATAAGTGCAGGAAGGCAGATGTCTGCATTCACCCAGGAGAGAGGAACAAGGCCTGGCCAGTGGGAAACTGTTCTCACAAAACAGTTCTGAGCTGTGGGAATTAATCCCCAAATATGTAATAGAAAGAGAGTTAGCTACAGCAAAATCTTTAGCAAAGGACAACCACTCATTCACATAGCAAAAATACCAAAAAAATCCTTGCTTTTTGGTTTAGCCCTTCTCAGATCCCTTGGTTCTGTTAAGTCGCTTGTGAAAAGATGGCTTGTCAGTTACCGTATAAGGTTGCGGCTTGTAGCATATTTGTCCTTTGTTTTCTCCATGTTTTAGGCTAGAACCATAAATGAAGGAATACAGACATTAGCAGCAGCATGGTGTTGTGGAACTCAGCTGTGTCCCAGCATTCAGGAGGCAGAGGCTGAAGGATCTCTGGACTACATAGTGAGCTTCGGGCGAGACAGAGAGAGACAGAGAGACAGAGAGACAGACAGAGAGAGAGAGAGAGAGAGAGAGAGAGAGAGAGAGAGAGAGAGAGAGAGAGAGAGACAGAGAGAACGAGAGTGAATATGAATATACAAGGAGTGGGAGAAGTAGTTTCCTGATGGGTAATCATTATCTACAGAGATAATTTCTTTTTCTTCTCTGTTTTAAAACTTGCTGGCCTGGAACTCCCACACAGCCCAGGCTGATGAGTTGAGTGCAGAGATTATAGCCGTACACCGCTGAGAGGGAAGGTACTGGCTCAGAACCCTAAACCCAGGCAATGTGACGGTTTTGAACAAGGCAGAGGGTATGGGAGAGAAGGGCAAGGCCTGCCAGCCGTGCTCATCACACTTAGCTGCCAGAGTCCCTTCAACTATCATGCCTGGCTTGTTGTCTCACTCTTAATTTTCTTATCTTATTGCATTGGTTTCCCAGTTAATATTTTAAATAGGGGAGAGTGGGGCTTTTATTTTCAGGGCTTTTTTTTTTCCTGTTAGTAATTACCTTGAAAGCTACTAGCTCAAAACAGATACTTTTTATTTATTTATTTATTTTATTTTGTTTATTCTAAATCACATCTCATCTTTCTTTTTTAATATTAAAATTTTATTTATGCCCTTATCAGGTTTGGGTCTCAAGGTGAACTAAAACTTAAGTGAAGTGGGTATTTGGCAGCTATTCAGTGAAGGATCCATTAGAGAGTGCCAAGCCAGATGACTGAAATCTTAAATCATGAGTCATGTAGCCCACGCTTGTCAGCAACAGAGCTGCTGAACATATATCAGCCTTTGTGCCATTCAGGCATGGATTCTCTGGGAAAGGTGGCAAATTTGAAACAATTCATGCACTTATTGCTGTTACATGCTAGACACTATCTACAGCACAGCTGGGCTGCAAGAAGGCAGGGGAAACTTGCTATTTTCATTGACTTTTCACTGTAGATAACAAACAGTAATTAAATTAAATGGTGAGTTATCAGGTAGTCAGGCATGCTCTAAAGATGAACAAATGAGGAGATACATTGGAGGAGAACTGATGGAGATGGACTTTGAGCCAAAATGATCATAATTTTTTCCAAGGGATATTTGAACAGAGACATAAGTGACAAAAAGAAGCTAACTGCACAGAGGGGAAGGGGGGCACCCAGGCTAAGCAAACAGCGGATGCGAAGAGGCTAAGGAAGAATGACCTTGGCCCTTTGCAGGAATAAGAATGCCGAGCAGCAGTGGATGGAGAGAAACAAGGCATAAAGTTGGAGTGGTAAGAATTGGAGAAACTTGGTAGTGTGCTTATGAAAATAAGTTTATGGAAAGGATAATATATTTGATAAATTGAAATACATTTGTAAGAATTACAGTCCACATTATAAATAGAGGGGGAAATGCTATAAGTGAAAAGGTTTGGAAAGAGATGGGTGTTGAATAAATTTCCTCCAAAATCTTGAAACATTCTGTCCCACAGGGAAGTGCCTTAAACTAAAAGGTTAAACAACTCAAAATAGCTTCAGGAAGTCCCTGATACTGACCAGACTCACTAGGCTCTGCCCTGCCATAGTAAAGATTGCAGAGTCACTCTGAGACAGCCAAGCTGCAAAGAAGACTGTGAGAGCAGATCAGCTGCCTGGAAGAAGCAGGAACCAGCTCTGCTGCCTGGAAGAAGTTTAGCCCAACTGAGCACCTCAACGGACAGCCTCCAACCTGCTGAGCAGCCTGCAGGTTGTGCAGTGTGCTCCAGGTGTCCAGCTTCTGTGAGCTGTCACCATGCAGGGGTGGGCTTTGGTGATGCAGCTGTCTGTGAGTCATTTCTGCCCCTGTAAGAAATCCTTCACCAACACTCCTGTAAGCAACACCAATAAACTTTACTGGTTCACCAAATTGGACTTTGGTGGTATCCATACTTGGTTCTGTCATGGGCTTCCTGTTGGGGTTGCATCTCCTCAGGAAAAGTCTTATCACATAGCAATGGGGGATGAGGAGAAGAAGAAATAAGAAAAGGTCAACCAAAACTAAGGAGTGATCAAAATGTCAAAAGGAAACCAATACTCTGTAGGGTAACTAAAATTTTCATTTAAAAACCATTTGAGCAGAACTAACTGCATGTACCCCAGAAAGCAAAGGCTATTAAAATGAAAATTTGTGTGCGGAACCTCCCTATGAGTTGTGAGTTAATAAGACCTCTGAGGCTTCCCAAACAATACAGACTATGATCACCAAAACAAGATGATAAGATGATATTGCCAAAATCCCACACACCATGGTTGCAGACAGAGAAATCAAAGTAGAACTAACGTATAAGCTTTCTCCCTGGTTTCATGATGCCAGGAGTTAGAAAGAAAAGTCACCAAACAGTCTTATTCAGGCATGAACCCTGTGTGCTATACTACTAACCTGACAGTCAAGATGTGCCCCCCAAGCATCAGGAGCACAACTCTTACAAGGACAGCTGTCTTCTGATTGGATCTCATGCCTGTTCCATAGGAGGGAATTTATGCATGGCACTGAAAACCTAATCAGAAGCCTGTGTCTCAGGAGTCCATAGGCCCTTGAGGGTAAGGCTTTATGGCGCACTACTGTGTTTTTCTCAGTGGATATACTGGGCCCATCGAAACATCTTCCAAATACTTATGTTTATGCCCATAGTTTAGTATTGCTCTCAGCTGTGGTCAAAGCACTTTTTTTTGGAGTGGGCAGCAGTTACTCCAAAGACTCATAACCAGTTAAAGCACCGAGAAATAAGTGGCTGCTTAGCCCTACAGGAGAGCAACATCACTGACTCCGAAGCTCAGAGACCACCACAGAAGAGGTTCTGAGAGAACGTGAGAGGGCTCAGAGGGGAGGAATGTGATGGCAGCTGTCTTCCCATCACTAACTCAGAGCATCTGCAGTTACTTGCGCTGTACTGGGCCTGTCAACACTGCATCATGGATAGGAGAGAGTTTACAGGCCTCACCACCCTTTGAGCCCTGAGAACTACTGCTTGCTGAGGGAGAGGGAGACGTTTTCTTCAGCAATGGAGCTCCTGGCAAGTAGCTAAGTTTTCTATGCACTCGTAAATACTTCCCACTCAGGCTATACTAGTTGGAATGAAGCGGGAGGGGAGGGAGGCAAGAGAAAGTAATGGGGGGGATATTAAATGCATTGCATACATTTAAATTGTCAAAATAAATAAAATTGTAGAAGAAAATTATAAACCCTTGTAAAATTAGTTCAACATCTTAAGTAGACATAAAGCCTAACTGAGGGAAATAGGCTCCCTTTTCATCCACCCCATGGAAATTCTCATCTACTAGAACCTGTGGGCAGGTTAACTTGCTTCTCAGGGAGCCAAGCTTCGTGGGAAAGGTTGTGAGGGCGAGACCCTTTCGGCAGCTCAGTCAGTTCGAATCTCACCAGCCCACCCCAGCTGGCAGCGGGCTTCCCAGAGCCACGGAACCACATCACACCAGCGGCAGTCTTTGTGGTAAGCCAGACAAAACCACATGACCTAGCTCCCAACTTTGTGCTCTTGTTTGGAGGGAAGGACCAGCAACTAAGCACTTTCAATCCCACTAAAGTTTTCCAAAAATAACAGATGTAGCAAGTGAGTTGGGTGACTCAGGATGATCACTCTACTCTCTATGGGTCTTGAATTAGACTGTGGGCTATTTTTGTTTTTCAGAACTAGTTGGTTGTTGTGGTCTCAGACCAGCCTCAGCAAATTGGTCAAAACAGTGCTCTGTCATATCACAGAAGTTTTTCTGTGTGAAAGGGCACCGAGCTTCACTGTGGTCAGACCCTGCTACGAAGGGTCCACAAAGGCCTGGCTGGTCTGTTACACTGGAGTTAACTCTCAGAGTGATTGTGTGGTTTTGGAACAATTACCAGTGAAGTCTTGGCATTGAGCTGGCTTTCACAGCAGGCTCCCTCCCAGAGATTACCAGCACTGTCTCTGCTCAAGCAAAGACCTTGGCCCAGACAGTGGGACTGGGGCCAAAAGGTCGCCTGCATATCCCTGTACTCTATATCCATCCTACAGGAGTCTGGGACTGTCCCACAGAATCAGTGCATAGGATTCAAGTAGTCCATCTTCACTTATCTCTGGCAATATGAAAAATTAATTTAGTACACCCATGTGGAACTGTCTAAAGGTATGTTTGTTACTTCTTTTTTTTTTAAAAAAAAAAGATTTATTTACTATGTATACAACATTCTGCCTCCATGTATGCCCACAGGGCAGAAGAGGGCACCAGATCTCATTACAGATGGTTGTGAGCCACCATGTGGTTGCTGGGAATTGAACTCAGGACCTCTGGAAGAGCCATCTCTCCAGTCCCTCTTTGTTACTTCTTGTGGATGATTCACTAATACTTTTGTGCTTCCTATCAGGTTTTAGTGATACCTTCATTTATTAGGAATTAGTTGGAAAGAGGAAGAGGTGGGAAGGAGACAAGAGAGTGTAATGAGGACAAATATTACTAAAATGCATTATATACACATATACACCACCTGTCATCACTAGGAAGGATGTGTCCAGTAGGGCCTGTATGTGGTGCCCAGAGAAAGGTGTCCTGCTCTCTGCCTCATTCCTCGGAGACAGATCTCTCACTGAACCTGAAGCTAGGCTGGGGTCAGCAAGTCCTAGCAATCCTCCTGTCCCTGCTCAGCTATTTGCCTAGGGGCTGGAATCTAAATCCGGGTCCTCATGCTTGCTTGCAGTCAGCACTATTAGTCACTGCTCATCTCTCCCGCCCAGCGCTTCTTCTTTCTCACGTCTTCTCTTGGGCAGAGTTAACGGGTGGCACTTCAAGGCCAATCTCCTTAACTTCCTGATTTTACTGAGCTCAGAGCTTTAAATCTGGAACTCCGCACCTGTATACTTATAGTTTGGATTGGCCATTCTGGTCTAACTTATCACCCATGACACGGGTTGAAGGGGATACTAGTGCCCCCACCCCCCACTCTGTGCAAAGTCCCTTTGACAGGTAAATGCTCATTTGAGTCTCTTCCATCACATCGTTCCAAGTAGCATTACATCACTACAAACCCCAAAGAGTAGATGGAGAAGGCAAGAATAAACACTGATGATTACTGCTACTATAGTTACCAATAGTAACAAGACCAGGTACAATGCACAAGCCAGTGTGACGTCACCACCTGCCGTCCCTGTACACTCAAGGTGGAGGCATGAGGATGGAGAATTCGAGGCTAGGCTAGGCTAGAAAATGAGACCTGATCTCAAAAACAAATCTGGGGATGGGGAATAGCCTCCAACAACAAAATGCATACTTTTATAATATAAATTTTTCAAATATCAACTTGTGAATAATTTGTTTTATATTTTTAATACTAAATGTTTCACAAGCATCATGATGTTTCCTTTCAAGAAATACTGATACTACAGGGCAAATGTAGATTTTTTTTTTCTTCTTCTATTTTAAAGATACAGTCTCATGAATCTAAGCTGCCTTCCAACTTGCTATGGAGCTAAAGATAATCTTGAATTTCTTATCCTCCTGCCTCTACCTTTCAAGAGCTGGGATCATAGGTGTGCAGCATTGTGCCTAGGTTATGTGGTTCTGGTTCTGAGGACGCAAGCCTGAACTTCCCACTTGCTAGCCAAGCACTCTACCAACTGAGTCCCATCTCCAACACTTGATGTCTGTAATTAAGCCAGGGTTTAGTAATACTTCGTGATGCAGAGTATAAATAAGACTGAGTGCACACCTCTAATCCCAGCACTTGGGAGGCAGAGGCAGGTGGGTCTCTGTGAGTTCAAGGACAGTCTGGTCTACAGAGTGAGTTTCAGGATAGCCAAGGCTCCACAGAGAAACCATCTTGAAAAACAAACACGAAAGAATGTGAAACAACTCAGTCCATTATCCAAGGTATCAACGAAAAAGACTAGAAACAAATGGGGGTGTGTTTTTCAGAGCTATGGAAGTAACTATGACTGCCACGCTATGTCCTTTTCTCCCTGACCCCCATTTTTAAAAATGTAGCCCAAGCAGGCCTCTAACTTGCTCTACAGTTGAGAATGGTCTTGAACTCCTGATCCTCATGCTTCTACCTCCCAAAATTTTAGGAATCACAGTTGTATGTCACTGCTATTTTCACACTGCTTCACAATGTCCTCTATAATAACCCTTTAAAGTGGCAAAATTACAGGGTGTGTGTGAGTGTGCTGGTGTGTGGCCAGCAAGCCCCGAGACTGTTGTCTCGGCACTGGAGTTACAGGTACACGCCACCACACCCAGCAGTTACATGGACTGGCGGGATCTGAACTCGGGTTTTCATGCTTGCACAGCAAGTACTTTATCTACCAAGCCATTGCCACAGCCCAACAGAATCACTTTCATTACAGCTTACAAAATTGGGGTTTTAAAAGGTAATTCCAATAGCAACGACTGCCAAGCTGGGAGGTCACTGGGACAAAGGCAGCCTCCCTGTACCCACGGAACAGTGTGACCCCCTCTCAACCTAAGTTCACTGGGCTAGTGAACTTATATTTCTCCCCGTCCTAGTTATTAGTAACACAATGTTTTCTTATTTGTTCCTCTGGCTCACTTTATAAAAATGTTTAATGTCCCTGTCTTCCACCATTTTACCCTCACTTCCTGATTTCAGTTTTCTGTGGTTAATACTCTGGTTCCACTCTGGTTCATTCTTAGTGTTGGCTTTCACCTGGATCCCAGGTTTGCCATGTTTTCTTGTTTTGGTTCCTTGTATAGTCCATGTTTAGCATTAAAAATGATTACTCTGTGCATGA
The DNA here is from genome assembly GCF_037038515.1 of Microtus pennsylvanicus. Lineage (NCBI taxonomy): Eukaryota > Metazoa > Chordata > Mammalia > Rodentia > Cricetidae > Microtus > Microtus pennsylvanicus. The sequence goes on along the minus strand of NC_134588.1, from coordinate 109,420,609 downwards.
GTGCGCGTGAAAGCGAAGGGCACCCTCCAGGGGTTGCGTCCATCCCTTGCAGCAGGTTCTGAGGACTGGACTGGTCAGGCATCATGCTGCATAGCGAGTCCTAACTCTTGGAGCCACTGCACCTGTCTCTCCCCACCCACTTAAAAGAACAGCAAAACAGAAACAAAAACAAACTACACCTCATGTAGCTCAGTCTATTCTCAAACTGGATATGTAGCTGATGATGACCTTTAACCCTAATTCACTGCCTATATTCCAACTGTGGGAATTATAGTTATGAGACATTGTATCTGGATGAGCTTTTTGTTCTGGTATCTGTCGCTAAAGGCTACATAGTTGTCCCACATTCTCAAACATATAAATATCTGAAGAGTGTTTCCCTGTAGATTAGATTTCAAAAGGAATTTTCTGAGCTCTTATGATTCCAGCACTCTGGAGGTTGAGGCCAGGAGAACACTAGTTAAGAGGTCAGCCTGAGCTACCCAGGAAGACCCAACTTAAAAATAAAGTTGTTTTTCCAGTATAAATGCAATAATGTGTTTGCACATTTTATTGAAAAGGATTATAATGTGCCTACAATTGTGTAGTGAAGGAAAGTCCAGGCAATGGTCACTCACAACTTTAAACCCAGCACTTGGGAGGCATAGGTGGGCAGATCTCTGAGTTTGAGGCCAGCTGGTCTATAAAGTGAGTTCCAGGACAACCAGAACTGTTACACAGAGAAACCCTGTTTTAAAAAAAAAAAAAGAAAGAAAGAAAAGGGGCTGTACCTTCACCAATCACCTCTCCTGGCCTCACAGTGCCAAGCCTCAGCTGCTCTCCGTGATCCTTTCACGCCTTCAAAACCAGAACCACCTGGGTGACTCTAACACACTACCAGGTCTGGCCACCAGCATGAAGTACAACCTTGGCCGCTTCTAGAACACAGCTTCTCTGTGCTCTCAGGAAACACTTCCCACAAGATTTCACCTTAGCGATGCTGGCCTCTTCTGAATCGCTGCTTTTTCTTAGCTCTAGCCGACCAGCATCAAGCATCCTAGAAAAGCAAGGCTTTGATTTACTAGCTCTGGTATCTTGTTCATCAGAGCTGATTCTTCAGCCCCAGCTAACCAGAACCACAGGATTTTAATTCAAAGTAACAAATGTCCCCTTAGTCTTTAAACTTCCCTCCATCTCCTGCACTGGTTTTAACATTCTTATCTTCCAAGTTCCCGCAGAGTGTCCTACAGAACTTTTAACGTTCAATAGCTCTTCTAGCCCAGAGTTCCAAAGACCTTTCACAATCCTTCCCAAATCATGGTCAGGTCTGTCACAGCAATACCTCACTATGCTGGTGACAATTTGTCTTAGGGTTTCTGTTGCCACGACAAAACACCAGGATCAAAAACCAAGTTGGGGAGGAAAAGGTTTATGTATTTGGCTTCATTACACTTAAGCATTGCTGTTCATCACTGAAAGTCAGGACAGGAACTCAAACAGGGCAGGATCCCAGAGACAGGAGCTGATGCAGAGGCCATGGTGGGGGGGCTGCTTACAGACTGACTTACCATGGCTTGCTCAGCCTGCTTTCTTATAGAACCCAGGACCACCGGCCCAGGGATGGCACCGCCCACCATGGGCTGGGCCTCCCTTGTTGATCACTAAATGAGAAAATGCTTTACAGCTGGATCTCCTTGAGCCTCAACTGAGGCTACTTCCTCCGATGTCTCTAGCTTGTCTCAAGTTGACACACAAAACCACCCAGAACATGTAAGTTATATAAACTGTGGTGGTCTGAATGAAAATGCTCCCCATAGACCCTTAGGGAGTGACATTACTGGAGGTGTGACCTTGCGGCATAGGTATGGCCTTGTTGGAGGAAGTGTGTTACTGCTGGGTAGGCACGTACAGACATACCGGAGCAAGAAAATGTTGTACATTGTTCGTATTTCCAGGATAGGGTAATTCCTTGTGAAAGACTCTATTGCACTCATAGTATCCAAGAATAACACACTGTCTTCTAATCTAAGTGTTTCTTCCACTCAGACCCTCTCAATTTCCAAAACTTCCTAGCAAGAGATGTGGTAAAGAACTGTCCTAACATCTGAATCACTCAGCCCTGGAACAATCCAGGGCGATACCTGAGCATCAGATCCTGAGATAAAGGAGCCACATGGTTTTTAGACTACAGTACTGAGCAAGTCCAGCTTTCTATGTCTGAGGGCAATCCCGGAGGAAAATATCTTATACACCAAGGTACACACAAGGATCTTAGCATCTAGATTGCTTCACTCCAACTCCACACATCTTGGAGACAGTTTAGACTCTCCCTCCTTGTTCCTGTATAAGCCTTGAGTTTGGTCAGATGGTGATAAAAAGGTGAGTTTATTTACATTCGATGTCTTTTTACAAACTTTAATGCTTTCCTCACATATAAAGAAAACAATAAATAGTACTAAAAACACAAACAAATTTTCTTAAGTTCTCAAAGCCTCATGTCCTTCTCCTGAAGAGATTATACAAAACAGGTTAATAAACTGAGTAGTGGTAGCAGCACACGACTTTACTCCAGCACCTGGGGGGCAGAGGCAGGTGGATCTCTGTGAGTTCAAGGCCAGTCTAGTCTACAAGAGCTAGTTCCAGGTCAGGCTCCAAAGCAACACAGAGAAACCCTGTCAACAAACAAGCAAACAAAAAAACCACACAGGTTAATATTTATTTTGTTGTTTGGTTAGTTTTAGTGGAAAAATAATTTTTGAATTCTCATCCCAAATAACATGAAGCTATCACTAACACTTCCTTTAGTTTCCAAATTTTCCTTACAAGATTTTTTTTTAACATTAATGGAAACATACCACTCATGTGCATGCTTTATGGTTTTTGTTTTAATCATCAGTCTACAGAACTGCCTAAATTGTACTGTGACTACTGTGATACGTATCTTACGCATGATTCTCCACCTGTGAGAAAGACACGCTGCGGTTGTAGGAAACACAAAGAGAATACAAAAGACTACAACCAGAAACGAGCAGGCCCAGAGCTCGGCTGACAAGCAACGGCTGAATTCTACAAGGACAGCTACCTCCAGATCCGCTGTCTGCACCCCCTCATGTTCAAATCCTTTAGGTCCCACTGTGGAACTATTTGGGAAGGGTTAGATTTGGAGCTGTGCTTTGAGGCTTCAAAGCCCACATCGGGCCCAGTGTCTGTCTACTAACTGCCTGCAGATCAGTGTGTAATGTTTCCAGTTAGCCGGGTGGTGGTGGCGCACGCCTTTAATCCCAGCACTCGGGAGGCAGAGGCGGGCGGATCTCTGGGAGTTCGAGGCCAGCCTGATCTACAAGAGCTAGCTCCAGGACAGGCACCAAAGCTACAGAAAAACTCTGTCTCGAAAAACCAAAAAAAAAAAGTTCCCAGTTACTGCTCCAGTGCCATGCCTGCCTGCTTCCCACCATGATGATCATGAACTATCCCTCAAAAACTATAAGCAAGTCCCAATTAAATGCTTTCTTTTATAAGAATTGCCTTGGTCATGGTGTCTCTTCATAGCAATAGACCAGTAACTAAGACACTATGTTGTAGGGATAAGTCCCGCCCCTTAGGGGGCATATTCGCCTCGGGCTAATGTTTGCCTATAAATTTAGCGAGTGTGCTCCCAGCCCCTGCTTCTGCTTTCCTGGTCTCCGCGGGAACGGTGGTTCTGTAAGTCTATTTCTCCATTAAAACTATATATATTTTTTTACAATCTGTCTGCATTCGTTTATGCCGTTACATTTTGGCGCCCAGACGTGATGGACTAAACCCACTTAAAAACCTGAGAAGACTTAAAAATAAGGGAGAGAGAGTTTAACACAGATTTTTGCTGTTTGTTGGTGGCGTGCTGTAAAGAGATTTCCTGATTTGGCAAAAGCAGCAGAAAAAAAACGCTGTGTCATTTTAAAGCGCAGCTTCTTGGGACTGTGCTGCCAGTGTGAACTCTGGCTTTAAAGCATTTCAATGGCTTTTATGGGACTGGATGTTTGTGTTCCCACTTGGGATCGGAAGGAGAGTGCTCTGAGACCATGCTGATGGCTCAGCGCTCCCCGCCTGCACCTGGGCAGACAGCCGAACCAGGCTTAGGCAGGCAGAGAGCATGGCGGATTCCTGGCGCCATACAGAGACGTGTTTTCAGATGCGCAGTGCTCTGTGTGTCAGATTTGGACGTAACTTGGATGAAAAGGATTTCTGTGCTGCATGCTCAGTCTCAGAATTAAAGTGCTGAGTGCCACTCCTACCTGGCGGCCCCAGAGCTATCACAAAATGGTACGTCCTCCATTTTGAAATTTTCCTGACTCAGCAGCAGGAAAAAACCTGTGTTGTTTTAAAATGCCGGCTTTCTGAGCCGTCCTGCCAGGGCAAACTCTGACTGTTTGAGGCAGGAGGGCCAGCTACAGAGAGAGGACTTGAGTGTTGTCTGTTGCAGCTTGTTTGATGGCAAGGACCTTGAAACACTGTAGACTTGTGGCACTGAATGCGGCTCTGGCCAGTACCTCAGCCACAAGGTTGGAATGGCAGAAAGCTAAGGAATGGGCTACATCTAGCCGGCAAAGCCACGGCTTTAGTCCTACTGAGATTGCTTGGTAAATTAAAGACTCATGTGGTCAGAAAAAGAGAGATATAGAGTAAAGAGAGATTCAAAGACAAAGAAAATTTTTAAATGATTTACAGTGTGTTAAAAATATGCGCAGGCTAAAAGTTGAAGTTCTTAAAGTAAAAAAAAAAAGGAAGGGAGTTGTTGAGTGTGGTAGTACACACCTTTAATCCCAACACTTGGGAGGCAGAGAGAGATTGACCTCTGTGACTTCAAGGTGTGGTAGCACACACCTTTAATCCCAGTGCCTAACAGACAGAGACAAACAGATCTCTGTGAGTTCAAGGTAGTAGCATACACCTTTAATCTGAGTGCCTGGGAGGCAGAGACAGGTGGATCTCTGAGAGTTCAAGGACAGCCTGGTCTATAGAGTTATTCCAGGTCAAAGATACAGAGAACCTATCTCAAAAAGCAAAAAAATAAAAGTAAAAATAAACAAAATAGAGGTTAAAATAAAGTGCACAAAGATGGAAAATACAATGAGAATCTTGATACTGTATGCTATTATGCTCTCTTTGAATTATTTGAATGCTGAGGAAAGAGCAACAGCTGCTAAAAGATATTTATTTATAAATGCTGCTGAACTAATCCAACATAGATATTTTGAAAATGCCTTGACTTTGAAATTTGGATCTAAGGACATGATGCTTTGGAAAGGAGTTTCTTATTTTGTTTTCACAGAGGATGAGACCCTGTTCATTTCTTCTATTCCAATATGGTATGATGGACCACGCCCTCCTGAAGGGTTGCTGTGAACATCTTCAGAAAATTGCTTTGCTCAACTGCCAACTGAGATGAAACTAGCACACAGGTTATACCATGAAAGACCTAATTAATGACCCCCCATTCAGCAGGAAGCAGTTTGGAGAGAAAAAACTGCACCCATGTTCCCAAATATGGTTTATAAACGTTCTTTTACATTTAAAGGGGGATATGATAGAGATATGAATAATTTACATTGATATGAATTTTGTTTTAGTGATTTAAATTTAAGGTCAATTTTGTTATATGTATATGTGTTTCTGATCTTGATTAAGGTACTGTGATTGTGTAGTTCATTTAAAAATGTAATGTATAATTAGAAATATAGATTGTTAATAGATAATCGTAATAGTCAAGTTTGTAGTCATGTTAGATTTTCTAGATGTACATAGATAAATTTTAGATAGACATTCTTCATATCTTTCAAAGATTACAGAATAGGACATTAAATGTTTTAATAACTTAGGGTTTTTCATGACAATGAGACACTCTGCTCCTGGCAGCACCAATCTACTTCAAGAAGAAGATGGGCATCGAAGAGGATCCTTATGGAGTTTGATAGCCATTTGGGCAAGAAACTGCTCTTGCCTGGACTATTGCATAAACTGGACACAGAGAACCTGCAGAGAGAGGACTACTGAACTTGCCTAAAGGTGAGATGATCTTTCGGGGTTCCTGATTCATGAAAGAGTCTGCAAGACATTCTGCAGGATACAACAGATAGTGACCGAACTGACTTTGAAATGTCCTGCTTCATGGAAATGTCTCTGGATACCATGGGCCTGTAGGCTGAAGATGGATGCCCCAATGGTACAGAGGAACTTTGGGTGACTGTCCAGGCAGCGAGATGTCTCTGTCATTTCTAGAGTTTTGGATTTCTTGTTTACTTAGGTAATATTATATTCTTCAGGAGTCTCTGATGGTGTTGAAGAATAGATAGTTAGTTATAGTTGTTTTCCATTGTTATGATAAAAGATAAAATAGATATAAATATTGTAACTGTAATTCTTGCTTGATAACTGTTTTGTTATATGTAATTTTGCTATGTTAAAGTTAAAGCCTTCCTTTTTTGTTTAAACAGAAAAAGGGGAAGTGATGTGGGAGTGTCATATATCAATCTGTTGATTTCATTGGTTAATTAATGAAGAAACTGCTTGGCCCTGATAGGTTAGAACATAGGTGGGTGGAGTAGACAGAACAGAATGCTGGGAGGAAGAGGAAGTGAGCTCAGACTCGACAGCTCTGCTCTCTGGAGAGAGACACCATGCTCCACTCTCCCTGGCAGACACACACGATGAAGCAAGCCGCCAGGTTAGACATGCTGAATCTTTCCCGGTCAGACCGGGGCTACACAGATTATTAGAGATGGGTTGATCGTGATATCAGAATTAGCCAGTAAGGGCTAGAGCTAAAGGGCCAAGCAGTGTTTAAAAGAATACAGTTTGTGTGTTGTTATTTCGGGGCATAAGCTAGCCAGGTGGCTGGGGTGCTGGGGACTCAGCCCCGCGCCGCTCCTAGCATAACACTATGTCTTTAACAAAACAAAACAAAAAGCCAGGAAAAGTCAAGCCTGGTGACCTATCCCTTTAAACTGAGTACTAGGGAAGCCGAGACAAAACTGCTGTTGAGTTGGAGACCACCTTGAAATACACAGCTAATATATATACAGGCCAGCCAGGGATATAGTAAGACTGTCAAAAAAGAATATACAGAAAAGAAAGTGACAAAACTGGAAGAAACGTAAGTTAGAAGTTCTTCAAGTAAGATAAAGGGAAACCGGAATGGTGGTGACTCTACACTGCAGCTGTTCAGAAAGCCTTGGTTACTAACTGTAGACCAGCCAGGTAGAGAGTGCGAAATGTAAAGCCATTCACTCTAAGCTCACTGACAGGGTGAAGAGATAGTGGTAGGGCCAGCATGGGAGTCAGGCAGAACAAGCTCAGTCCTGAAAGGGCAGCTTCTGTTCCTACGTGTGTGAGGGAAACCCAGCTACCCAACTTAGAATCCTGCCTGGGAAACAGAGGCAGGAAATAGTGTGGGTGATTTAGTGAAAGCAGAAAAAGAGGGTGGTAAAGGTTCAAATCTGAAAACCATAGAAACAGAAGAAATGGAATTTTACAAGTTCTAGAGCCTTCTTATTTATAGGAGGTAGCAAAGGAGGTATGGGAACTAGCTTTGGTCTCAGGGCTAGTAAGGAAGAACTATCAGTACTAGAACACAGGCTCCTTTACTTATTATTTTAAGTTGTGTTGCCTTTGTTTATGTTGTATTGTTTAGCTCTGTGAAGCTGTGATTCTTTGCCTGTCTAAAATACCTGATGGTCCCAATAAAGACTGAATGGCCAATAAATAGCAAGGCAGGAGCCAGGATAGGTGGGGCTGGCAGACAGAATAAATAGAAGGAGAAATGAGGAGAAGCATGAGAATAATGAGAGAAAGATGTGAGGGGCCAGTCACTCAGCCACCTACAGAGTAAGAGTGTAAGTAATGCGGATGCGATGAAGCTCCGACCCAGGGTGGACGTAGGCTAGAATCTCCCTGGTAAGCACACCTCGTGGTGCTACACACATTAATAGAAATGGGCCAAGCAGTGTTTATATGAATACAGTTTGTGTGTGTTGTTATTTCGGGGCATAAGCTAGCCAGGCGGCTGGGAGCCGGGTGGCAGGAACGCAGCCCGCAGCTCACACTACATATCTAAACTATAAAAGAGATGTTACCTTGATAAGTTTTTAGTGTAGAAAGAGAAAACTGAACTGAAATATTTGAGGGCGTAGGGAGACCAGACCTAATTAAGGGTATGACACAGAAATTCTAGGTAAGAGAGACTTGATGCATTTCATAACTGGTGATTGCTAGGTGGTGCAGAGCTGCAGCAGCAGCTGAATGCTCAAAGTCTGAGACAGACGTCCAGTTCCAAGCCAGATTACACATGAAGATCACAGCTCAAAAACACAATATGGTGGTGATAACTTTCTACAGTTACTTGCTAGTTATTAAAACTCAATAACGGACTGGATACTTTCTTGTATTTGATAAGCTCTAAGGATTGAGAAGATAGCTAGAAAGATTGGGTGCCATATGAACCTTTATAATAACTCTTGTCTATTTAATAGAAAATAAGTCCAAAACAAAAGACATTGTACTTGACTAGTTCTCCAAGTTTGTCTCTAAAATGTTAAAAAGTATTCTTCTATTTCATTGACAAAATAAACTTACAGCAAGACAAGTCACTTACTTAATACTACAAACCCAGGAGTGGTAAGAGAGCATGAGCACATGCAAAGACCCAGAGTTAGGGTCCTTGGACCCTCGGCTCCCTTTAACTCCGACTCCAGCTGGCGTCCTCTTCTGGCCTCCACAATCACCTGCACCCACATGCACACATCCCCACACAAACACAAAATTAAAAATTAATCTGAAAATCTCAAAAACGACATTCATCTTCATTTTCCCTCCAATATATATGGCATAACACAGAAATGGAATATTCTGTTTTTATATCTGCCACCATTTTATTATCAAAACTGTGAAAATGGGACTTACTATGGCATCTCCACACATGAATGCATTATGTCTTCTTCCCCTTGGTCCCCGTTCCAGTCCCCAATAGCACGTCTAGTTTCAAACCCTTTCCTATTTATGTGTAAAGAAACACAACTGTAATTATCCCACCATTTCCTGCAAGTGAAGATCTTCTAAGGCAGTAACACCACTGCTTACATACGACATTCAGATACTGACCAGTCTAGGCTGAGTCCACACCTTGGCTACGGCAAATGTCAGTAAGCATGCAGATATCTCTTTTGTATGCTGGTTCCATTTTCTGATTAAAAAAAATCCATAAATGTGATAGCTAATTGATAGTCATTCTACCCTTCATGTTTGGAGAAACTCCCATACTGTGTCCCACAAAGATTATTAGTGGTATTAATTTACTTCTAACAGTACAAGCATGATAAGGGCTTCTCTCCAAATTCTACCTTAAAAAAAACTATTTCTCAGCTGTAATGGAATCTCATTGTTTTCATTTTCCAGGTGACTAAATGAGTGCTCTCCCATGCAGTTACTAGCTAGCCACACTCTGTCTTGTACTCTTTACAACTTAACTATTACTTCTATGGCCAGAGGTGTTTGAGGCTCTAAATGCTTCTTGCACCTAGATGTCCATGTCTTTCCAAAGATTTGGGGAGTTTCCTGTTATTATTTTACTAAGTTTTTTTTTAATGCCCACAACCTATAGCTCTTCTTCCTCAGGTATGCTAATAATCCAAATGTTTGTTTTTTTTTTAAAGAGAAACCTAAATGTCTTGGATTTTCTCTTCATGCTTTTTTCTTCTGTTCTTGTCTGACACTAACAATTCAAAAGGTCCATGATTTCTGTCAGTTCCCTTTCAGATCCTGTATTGCTTTCTTTAGTTCATTTAACTGTTTTTTTTCTCTTTTTTTTATTGATAAAAGGACAATAAAGAAAGAAAAAAACAAATTTCCACCTCCTCCTAGCCTCCCATTTCCCTCCCCCTCCTCCCACTCTTCTCCCCCTCCTCCCACTCTTCTCCCCCTCCTCCCACCCCTCTCCCCTTCCCCCCACTCCTCTCCCCCTCCCTCTCCAGTCCAAAGAGCAGTCAGAGTTCCCTGTCCTGTGGTAAGTCCTAGGTCCTCCCCCCTCCGTCCATATCTAGGAAGGTGAACATCCAAACTGGCTAGGCTCCCACCAAGCCAGCAGATTGCGTAGGATCAAAACCACGTGCCATTGTCTTTGGCGTCTCATCAGCCCTCATTGTTCGCCATGTTCAGAGAGTCCAGTTTTATCCCATGCTTTTTTGGTAGCAGTCCAGCTGGCCTTGGTGAGCTCCCAGTAGATCAGCTCCACTGTCTCAGTGGGTGGGTGCACCCCTAGTGGTCCCGACTTCTTTGCTCATTTAACTGTTTTTTTGCTCCTTATTGTTCTTGTGTTTTCTGTGTTGAGAATTAATTGTTCATCTGTTGGGATGGTATCTTTTATGATACTGTATGACAGTCTTCTTAGTGACTCTCTCCTGATAGTATGTCTTGAGAGGTATTAGACTTGGTTTTGATGCTGGTATTTCTCAAATGAAATCTGGCCTGTATTTTACATCCAGATTCTTCATCTAAGGCATAAGTAAATCATTCCATTTTCCAAAACCACCTGTGACTTTGACCAAGCAGAACACGGTAGGCTTTCCCAGATTTTGATCCTATTGTAACTTTATCTAACCCACCATACATAGTGATCCACTAATCCAAGAACACTTATGTACCATGCACTGACAATACAAAGGGCCTGACTTCATGGTGCTTATCATCTGGTGACACAGGGACTAAGGAGAAGAGAGAAGAGTTAGAGATGGCTCAGGGGTTAAAAGCAATAGCTGCTCTTCCAGGAGACCCAGGTTCGATTCCCAGCACCCACAGGAACCTTATGACAAGTCTGTAACTCCAGTTCTAGGGCACCTAATACCTTCTTATGGTCTCTTCAAGTACCAGCATGTTTGTGGTGCACAAACACATATGCAGGCCAAATACTCATATACATAAAAATAAATAATCCTTATATCTGGTGTTGGTCATAGTAGTAAAGGCCTGGAATCCCAGCACGTGGGTGGTAGAAGCAGGGTGACCAAAAGTTTAACATGCCAGCTAGATGGCCCAGCAGGTACCTGCCAAGCCTGAGAATCTGAGCTTGAGATACCTGAACCCACATGGTGCAAGGTTAGTGCCAACTCCACGTTGTCCTTTATAAACACCATGGTACTCATGCCTTGTAAACAGAGACTGCTCTTTCATTCCTGGCCACCCAGACCCAAATAATCACACAGAAACTATATTAATTACAACATTGTTTGGCCTATCAGCTCAGTCTTCTTACTAACTAACTCTTACAACTTAACCCATTTCTATTAATCTGTGTATCACCATGAGGCTGTGTACTACTGGTAAGGTTCCATTGTCTGTCTCCTTCGGCAGCTACATGGCGTCTCTCTGACTCCATGTACTCTATCTATCTATCTCTTCTAGCCTGGCTATATTCTGCCCTGCCATAGGCCAAAGCAGCTTTATTCATTAACTAATGAAAGCAACACATATACAGAAGGACATCCCACATAAATACCCTATCCCCATGTACAAATAATTTAAAAACAGCAAATGGCCAATTTTCTATGAAAAGACCTCAACTACTACTAATAATATCTATGTATAAATTACAGTTATGGTCTGGAGAGCTGAACAAGGTTCTATTTTTTTTTTTTTGCATCCAGGTCCTCACACAGACTAAGCCATATATACCTCTTTAAATTTTATTTTGAAACAAGGCCTCATAAAGTTGCCCAATCTGGCCTTGACTTCCTATCCTCCTGAGTACCTGACTGTAGGCCTGCACCACCAGACCCAGCAAGGAGCAAGCGTGCACGAGTATGCTGGCAATTCTTACCACACTCTACCCTGAGTCAACCTAGGTTAAGCCTGGAGCTTGTGCTCTCTCCAGTAACCTGAGTCCAATACAGAAGTTTGGTGGACAAACAAAAAAAACAAACAAAACCCCAACAAACACCTGTTTAAGAGAACGCCACATTAAGGTTCTTACAAATTACACACACAAACACACACACACATCAGCTCAGCTGAGAACATGACTCAGTGTCATTCATATCTTATCAAACCAAAACTTCCAAGGTAGGGATGGTTATGGTGATATGCATTCGTTCATTTGCCATTTTTTTTAATGGTCATTTTCAATTATTCAGTTCTGGCTGTCTTGGAATTCACTCTGTAGACCGAGGTGTCCTGAGCTCACAGATATCCACCTGCCTCTGCCCCCTTCATGCTGGGATTAAAGATGTGAACCACTACACTTGGTCCCAGAATTTGTGAGGCACAGGTAATTTATCAGGTCTGAGTTGAGGCCAGTCTGGTCTATTCAGTGAGTTCCAGGACAGCCAGGGTTGTATAACAAAAAAAAAAATCCTGTCTCACAAATCTATCAGAAAACAAACAAACAAAAAACCCCAACCCTTCCAAAATAGAAAGTTTATAGAGGAAATAAAAAATGTGGTCCAAGAAAGGCAGACCAGTCGGGCATAAAATCAGGGAGATGGAAGTAGAAAAATAAGGAATAACGATAGAGAGCAAGATGGTACGGCAGATAAGGTTCTTTTTTTTCCTAATAATTTATCTTTATTCTATTTGCATTGCTGTTTTGCTGGCATGTGTATCTGTATGCAGGTGTCGGATCCCCTGGAATTGGAGTTACAGAAAGTTTCAAGCTGCTCTTAACCACTGAGCCATCTCTCCAGCCCCTAGGCAAAGTCTCTTAACACCAATTTGGCCTCTGACCTCCAAATGTATCCTCTACAATGAATGTTTCAAAGGGGATGTCCCTGCTTGTGCATGGCGGCACAGAAATAAACAGTCCTTGTGAAGGTGAAGCCAGGAAGATCACAATTTCAAGGCCAACCTGTACAACTTAGAGTATCTCCAAAACTGAAATTAATAAAGACAACTCAAGGTACAATTTGGTTATAGAATACACAGAAATCCTCAGCTTAACTGTCAACAGCACACACATTTTTTTCATGCTAGAGTCAAGAGCAGTGGTTCTCAACCTGTGGGTCATGACCCCTTGGGAAGGGTTGAAGACCCTTTCACAGGGGTCCTATATCAGGTATCCTGCATATCATATTATGACTCATAACAGTAGCAAAATTACAGTTCTGAAGTAACAACAAAAATAATGTTATGGTTGGGTCACCACAACATAAGGAACTGTATTAAAGGGTCAAGCATTTGTAAGGCTGAGAACCACTGGTCATGAGATGGCTGTATGTCAAAAATACCAACATTAGATTTGAACATTCAGGGCTTTTAAGCTGGTTAAAGGTGGATCATTATGGGAATAAATTTTAAAATACTTGTACACATGCATTTGTACACATTCACGGGGGGGGGTTGTGTTTATTTTTGGAAAGCAAATGAAAAAACTCACCAGATTCTCTCTGAAAGCGGGGAAGGAGGTTAGAAAGAAAAAACTGAAGCACTAACCATTAGACACTGTTCCTGTATTACCATTTATCACTAAACACTTTTCCTTACACAAAGGCCAAAGGCCTTCTACAGCCTCTGGAGACATCGGCTGTAATCCTAAAATCTGTCACTAGCAGAAAGCACTCACTGGGACACAGCAAACTGCTCATGTTCTGGTGTGGGAGGTCCTTCTGTCTGTGTGTTGCTTTTATTGGTTAATGAATAAAGAACTGCTTTGAGCCTATGGCAGGGAAGAACAGAATTAGGAGAAAGCTAGACTGAATGCTGAGAGAAAGAAAGGCAGAGTCAGAGAGAAACCATGTAGCCCACTGGAGACAGATGCTGGGAACTTTAGTCAGTAATGTGGCAATACACAGATTAATAGAAATGGGTTAAATATGTAAGAGTTAGCCAATAAGAAGCTTGAGCTAATGGGCTAAGCAGTGATTTAATTAATACAGTTTCTGTGTGATTATTTCAGACCTAAGCCAGCCAGGAAACAACAAGCAGCCTCCCACTACAGTTTTCTGCTGAAAAGGCCATTTTCTAGTACTTCTCTCCAATGTAGGGTTGAGCGTCAATTTTACAAGGTTTCTGGCATTTATTTCTTCAACATTATTATTATTTTTATTTTTTGGTTTTTCGAGACAGGGTTTACTCATATCTGGTTCCTGGAAGGTCCCACTCTACAACAAATCTCCAAGGTCACGCCAGGCCCCTCCAGTCACCCTCCCACGTGAGCCAGGTGGGTGGGAGGGGTCAGTCATGTCCTGTCTTCCAAGTGGTGTTGGAGGAAGTAGGTGTGCCAATTATGTCTTCCCTCCCAATCTAACCACACATCCCTGGTCTGGGCACTCTGGATGACGGAGGCATTTGTCTGTCCTGTTTTCCTCATGTAAGTCCCAGCTGGGCACGCCTGGAACTCAACATTGTCTCTAGAGCACGAAGGTATTCATGGCTTTCTACTACAATCCCAACACTGCCTAAACTCGAACTCTGGTCCGGTTCACCCACCAGAGAACTTTCTAGAACTTGCTTCCCTTGGAAAAGCATGGCCCCACTGACTTTCCTTGACTGGCACTGACTCTGGGCTGTGTATGCTCGCACCTCGCGTGACCACAATTCCACAGGTGATCCCACTTCAACTTGCTTGACCCAGTCCCCTCCAGAGGATCCACGCTGGACTCCACCACCTCACCTCACACGAACCTGGGAGACTCTGTGGAGTCACGTCATGTGACCCTGGAAACACCCCACCACCACCACCAAGAGGACCCACACTGGGGCCTACCCCTCACCTCACGTGACCCCATCTCCCCCTCCCCTGCTGGGGCTCCTACATCACGTGACTCGGGCCACAGAGACCCTAGGAGCCCCCTCACCCGCGCAGGCCCCCCTCACCTCACTGACCCATCTCCCCCCTCCCCCGAGGAGGCTCCTTCCCACCTCACGTGACCCTGTCCCCGCAGGGACCCCGCCGCCTCACCTCACGCGACCCTGACACCTCATGGCTAAAATTAGAACGGGCGAGCAGCGCGCTCACGTGCACGCAGCCCAGCGGGGCGAAGGCCGGGCTGCGTGAGTCATCGGCCCCGCCCCCTCGCCGAGGGCGCGCGACGTCAGGCGCGTCCCCGAAGGGTGACGTAAGCGCGCCCCGAGAAGCCGTGACGGAAAGTTCGAGTTTAGTCCATCTTAAAGGGGCCACAGCTCTAACTGTGCTCGCCGGGCGCTGGCTCAAGGCCCCGCGCTGAGCGCGGGGACTGCGGCCCCATGTGTCCCCGAGACGGCTGCCGGGGCCGGCTGTGCACGGCGGCCGAGGCACGCTTGTGAGTCGAAACCACGCAAGGGAGGTTGAGCCAAGCTCTCGTCCCCTGCGGAGGTGGCCTGCGGAAGCTCCTGGTGGACCTGCGCCCGCCAGTACTGCCATAGCCTCAGGGCCCTCCCCAGTGCCTCCATTCCCTTTCCTCGGGTGATGTCGGTGTCCCTGCCCACAGGGCTGGCTCCAGAATCCTCACTTTCGGGTGCTAGGCTTCGGCTGACCCGAGGCCCACCCTGCGGAGTCTCCCCTGCAGGTGTCTGGAACTTGCAGCCATCCTGAGCTACCCCAGGCCTGAGCCTTGCTCCTCAGGCCTGAGCCCTGCCCTGTGAACCTCATGGCAAGAACAGCTTCCGAGAGGCTGCACAGTGGAAAGGGAGCCCAGCAGGGCAGGTGGCATCTCAGGCTGTTGGCCTTTCCCTAAATACCACAGACCTGTATTCGGGCTACACGCGCCAGCACACAGAAGCTCCTCTCTGCAGACATACAGAAGCCATTCCTGTCCTCAGTCTCATGCTTCTGCCGTTTCTGTTCTGCCCCATGCCTGGAGTCTGTGGCAAAACACATTTGTGCCCCCCAAGAGACGGAGAAAGCCCTAGGCCTCCCCAGCTACCCCAGGCGCTCCCCCCCCCACCGCCCCAGGCACACAGGGAGAGTCTGCTGGGCAGCCACTTCTTGGTACAGGGCCCCGCAGCATGATATTCAGTGAGGTCACAGTCCTGTGACCTGTAGAGGATTCTAAGAACTTAACACGGACCACACACACACACACACACACACACACACACACACACACGTTTATTGCTGCACTATTGACAATAGCCAGCTAGAGAACAACCCAGATGTCAATCAACAGACGGTGTGTTCCATATATACAATAGAATTTAAAACTTATTGGTTTATTTATATGTAGGTGGGTGGGTATGGGACCACAGTGTACCTGTGGAGGTCAGAGAACAACTTGGCCCTTTCCTTCTGCTATGCAGGTTGTAGGGATTGAACTCAGGCCCTAAGGCTTGATGACGAGCCCTTTTACCTGCCAAGCCGTCTTTTCTGGCCCCTACAATGGAATTTTTATAGGCAAAGAATGAAAATTGTTGTAGAAATGGATGAAACTGGAAACTGTTATGTTACATGACCTAAGCCTTACTCAGAAAACCATAGCATGTTTTTTCTGTCATATGTGGAGTCTAGAATAAATCTGTGTGTGTGTGTGTGTGTGTGTGTGTGTGTGTGTGTGTGTGTGTGACATTGAAGTAGAAAGGGAGCTCCGGGAGCTTGAGACATGGCTCAACAGTTAAGGCTCTTCCTGCAGACGACCCAAGTTCAGTTCCCAACTCATCTCGTTCCTCACAGCCATGGCTGTCACCAGGTCCAAGGGATCCAAAACCTCTGGCCTCTGCAGATACTCGTACACATACCCACACAGAGACACAAAACAGTCACATAGTTTAAAATAAATATTTAAAACAAAAAGGGAGGGACTTGGGATGAAGGGGAGTAAAAGGAGTTTGAGAGGAGAGAAAGAGCGTAATGGGGGGCAAGAAAGTAGGAGGAAAGAGGGAGCCTGAGAGGACAGTAAAGGAGGAGAACAAGAACAAACTATAATGACCTATGTATGACTATAATGACCTATGTGTGACTATAATAACCTATGTGTGACTATAATAACCTATGTATGACTAGAATGGCCTATGTGTGACTAGAATGACCTATTTACGACTAGAATGACCTATGAATGAAAATGTCACAGCAAAACCTAGTTCTTTGTAAGCCAACCCAAGAAAATAATGAAAAGATGGGGGAGGGGATCAGAAACAACTAGAAAAGACAAGGCCCAGGTAAGACAATGGGCAGAAATGTGCTCGCAAAGAGTAGTAGGCTGGGCATGCACATGAACACGGGCTTGAAGTCATAGGAAGAACTGGAAACATGGTCCCAGGACTGCCGGCTTGCCCTTTTCCCCTCTCTTCCACCTAGCTTCCAGACAGGTGACCCAGGGGGTGATTCTCCCCATGGAATGACACTGAGGTCCTCTGCTGTTTTTAAATCTGCAGTAAGCAAGAGATCCTGTGTGTCATCACAGGTTTTGATTTTCTGAGATCCCAGTATTCACTCGCCACCCCAGAAGCTCCATTAAATGTCACTGAGAGCCACCAATAATGTGGAAGGATTGTGATCTCCGGCAAACGGCCCCGGCGAGCAAAGAGCAGGAGCCCTTGGACCACTCCCAACTGTGTGCTGACTCACTTGGCCACACAGAGCACCAAGCAACTCTTGAGACCGAGAGCAGTGGGCACACACTCTCACGGGAGTGGGCAGTGGTCCAGGGGCTGGGAGTCAACCGCACACCTGTGGAACTCAGAGGTCCGTGGCTGAGCCCAACTCCGTGGCAACTCCCCAGCAGTGGTATGCTGGTGAGCCATGAGCTTTGTCTGCTAGAGTGTTCCTATTTCAAACAGAGCTCCTACGATGTTTGGGAAGGATTAGGACACTGCCTTTTGTGACTTCCGACTCACGGGTCAGAAATGCACCCTGCTTATTCCTACCCCTTTGTAACTTATACAACTGCACTGCCAGGAATTTATCTGAAACTTTTTTATTTATATTATAAACTGTCCAGTCCATGAAGTAACATTAGCTTTCTCATTTCTGTAAAAGTTTAGGTCTTAAAATGAAAGAAAAGGGGTTTGCTACAGTAATAACGGCAATTTTATGCTTATACATGTCACCCATAAAATAATCATTACAATTTGATCGCTGTTTTTATTACATTTATTTGTGGGTATCATGTTCATAGAGGTCAGAGGACAACGTGTAAAAGTCAATTTATTCTTCCAATGTATTGATCCTGGGGACCGGCAGGCTTAGAGGCAAACACCTTAACCCACTGTGCTCCCTCACTAGCCCAGAGAGGTTCTCAAAGGCTTCTTATTCCCAGTCAATACTTCATCCTCTGCCCACACCTACCCTCACCTTCGTGAGTATTCGTGGAGGGAGGATCTGAGAGGGTAGAACTGTGAAAAAAATGGGTGTAAATGGCTTCTGCGTCCTCCAAGGCCTTACTGTCCTTGGTCACTCATGGTGAATGATTGTCTTAGCTAGACTTGTTTTCTTGTCAACTTGACACAACCCAGAGCCTCATGGGAGAGTTGCCTCAACCACAGCCTTATCTGTGAGGAATTGTCTTGACTGATGATTGGTGGAGGGGGCCCAGACCAAGGTGGGCAGCACCATGCCTAGTCGGTTGAGACAGGGCTGTCTAAGAAAACTAGCAGACAGCAAACTAGAGAACAGGTCAGTGAACAACCTTCCTCCTGGTTTCCTCTTCTAGCTCCTGCCTGGGCCTCCCTCGGCGAGGAATGCTATATAACCTGTAAGCTGAAATAAACCCTTTCCTCCCCAAGTTGCTTTCAGTCATGGTGTTTATCAGAGCAACAGACAACACATGGGGACAGCCTGCTTTCACAGATTCCCGTGGACCAAGGGACACCCAGCAGGTGGTTATTTCTCACAGTTCTGGAGTCTGGGGAGTCCATGTCCAAGGTGCCGGAGATCCTACCCCTGATGAGAGCAACTCCCTGGTGCGTGCTTCCTGGTGCATGCTCCCCAGTGCATGGCTGTCTTCCTGTAGCCTGCTCACAGGGCCTTTCCTTGGTGATGTGTCCATGGAGGTTAGGGTATCTGTGTTTTCCTCTTCTTAGAAGGACACTAACCGCATCAGCCGGGTCTCACTCTCCTGCCCTAACCTAAGCCTCGTCACCTCCCAAAAGCTTTGCTTCAACTTGATATGGTGGCTCTTATCTGAATTTCCAGTACTGAGGAGGCTGAGGCAGGAGGATTGCAGTAGGTCCTGGGCCAGCCTATTCTACATAGTGAGTTTCAGGTCAGCCTACATAGTGAGACCCCTGTAATCCATATGTATCCACACCCCAACACCGTCATCCTGGAGCTAAAGTTTTAGGCTGCAATGTCCTTTTTTTTTTTTTTTTTTTTTTTAGATTTTTGATACCTGTCCTGGAACTAGCTCGTGACTGACAGAGATCCGCCTGCCTCTGCCTCCCGAGTGCTGGGATTAGAGGCATGTGCCACCACCGCCCGTCTGCTGCAATGTTCTTTACTAGGGTGTGGAGATTCAGGGTGGCCTGGAACGCGCTGTCTTCCTGCCTCAGCCTCCCACGTGCTCAGATGGGGAGCATGTTCCACAGTACCCAGCAGCAATGTTCGCTAAGCCATGACAGTGCTCAGGGAATACTGAGTGATGGGCAGACAGCAGAAGGGAAAAGAGGACCCACGTGGTAACAGGGTCCAGATCACAGGGACCTGTTAAGAGCTCGGCAGGGCTCATTTGCTCTGTTTTATTTAATTGTAACAAGATCTCCATAGGGTAGAGCAGCCTCCATATGTACCCCAGGCTGGCCCCCTAGCTCATGAAAATCTCCCCGTCTCAACTTCCTGAGTTCTGGGATTACAGTATGGGTCACCACGCTCAATTCAGAATCCCATCATCCTGTAGGTGAATGAACAAATTATGGTACATCTACTCTATAGGATATTAGTCAGTGCTAAAGAGAGAGAGAGAGAGAGAGAGAGAGAGAGAGAGAGAGAGAGAGAGAGAGAGAGAGAGAGAGAGAGAGAGAGAGAGAAGAGAGAGAGAAGAGAGAGAGAGAGAGAGAGAGAGAGAGAGAGAGAGAGAGAGAGAGAGAGAGAGAGAAGCTATCTACCCTGAAAAGACGTGGTGGGAACTCGAATGTCTTTACTGTGCGTGGAGCCAATCTTAGAAGACAATTTACTGTGCAGTTCCAGTTCCATGGTATTCTGATATTCCAGGAAAAAGACAAGCTGGCCTCAAGCTCAATATGTGTAGCTATGAGTCAAGAATGGCCTTGACCTTCCCATCCTCTGGTCTCCAGTTCCTGAGCACTGGGATAGCAGGTGTGTCTCCGGAGCACAGTGAGATGGCACTGTCATGGGGGATACCTAAGCCAGACATGCTGGTACCCCCTGTGATGCAGCAATCAGAAGGCTCTGCTCCGAGCTCTAGGCTAGCCTAGACTGCATAGTGAGTTCAAGTGAGCATGGGCTACATAGCAAGGCGACTCTGTCTCAAAAAAGCATAGACACACAAAAGTCGTTTTAGCACACACTCACAGAATGTGTGCGCCATGAAGGTAAACGTGGGCTGTGGGTGATCAGGACGTGTCGGGGAAGGTTATCAGTGAACCTTTCCAGTGGAGGATGCAGACGGCAAGAGTGGCCATGCCCTGTATGGGAACGGGATATTTGAGAAGTCTCCATGCTCTCTGATTTATTCTTACAGAAAAATAAAAGCGTGGCACTGCTTTATTAAAAAACAAAGAAGCCAAGCGATGTGGCAGGGCCTCTTCGTAGAGCTCAGGGCTCTGTGGAGTCTCACAGACAGACACGGGCTGAAATCTGAGCCCAGCACTGCTCAGCTCTGTGACCTTGGGAAAGTCACTTAACCCTGTGCTCTCAGTTTCTCCAACTCGGCTGGCTCCCTCGGGACGTCTTGAAGTTAAGTGCAAAACCTCCCAAAGAGTCTATTACAGCATCTAGGGCAGGTACACAGCCCTCTTCCTGGTTTGGATTATCATAGCCTCTGTTCTAGTGACTTCATATTCAGCCCAGTGGAAGATGGCTCTCTGGAGTGAAGATGTCTTTGGGAAGGGAGGGTGCATGTGGGGTGGCTTGTCATCTGATGCTCAGAGGTGCTGCCCCTGAAGGCCAGATGTTCACTTGAGCCCCAGGGTCAGTGTCTAGCCCCTCACTCAGCTTCTTCCATGGAAAGGTCAGAATGACAGAGGTCACCATATTTAGATGCTGGCTCGCAAGGAAGCCTTGGTGGGTTAGTCACCTATAGTATGACATCATATTGCCACTCAATAGACTAACAGCTGTTAGCTGCTTTGGGGGGCAGGGGAGGGGTCAACCCCAGGCAACCAATCGTGCCTTGAGGATAAATTGGGTAGGACCAGAGCAGACAAGAGTAGGGAAGAGAGACTCCTCTAAACTGGATCTCCCACAGGGTCCCAAGGATTTCGAGTACCTCATTCCAAGATGTGAGTCTTGATTTTCTTTTTTCTTTATTGGGGGAACCAGTGGGAGAAAAAGGAATCTTTTAGCAGGGGCGTGCCCTCTAGGGCCAGGCTGGGTGGGTGCCACCCTGAAGAGGGTGGAAAATGTGAGATTCTGTGAACCAATCATAAGGTGGTAGGGACTGAAAGAGACTCGGTGCGAGGCTGCTGCAGAACCCCCAGGCTGGGCGTGACTACCTGATCTGCACAGGTTCCATGACAGGGGCAGGGCCAGCTCAGCTGTTGGTGGGATGGTCCAGCCTCATCCCAGACAAACTCTGATACCACCTGGGGTGACGATGACTCGTCTCACCCTCGGGGCCGTGGGGTTAGGGGCAGCCCTTCATTCGTGTTCTCCCCCTTGACCGTCCTTGTTCCTGTGGCCCCCGTGCTGTGGCGGTGGAATTTTCACGTCAGCAGCTGTGTGGTCTTGGGGGCTCTCCCAGCGACTATATTGCACTAAGTGCAGATTGAGCAAGCGAGAGGCTGCGGCATTCGAGAACCAGAGGGAGCACAGGGGGTGCGTTTGGAACCCTGTGCAGCGGCTGACATGCTTGTGTAACCTTGAGCAAGCCATCGCTGCCTTTCTTTAGATTCTGTCTCCACCTCAGCTGTAGTAAGATGTGCACTCAGGGCTCCTCCTACCCAGTCTGGTCCTCTCCAGTTCCTTCAATGGGAAAGAACTGCGTCTTGGCCAGAGTGAAGGAGCGCCAGTACTGGGGTGGTTTATTGCTTGCTGTGCAGCCTTGGTCAGTGGCATGCCTTCTCTGAACCTCTTTCCTTCTTTATAAAATATGGTTGTTAGGAGACCTTGGTGAGGGAATGTATTTGAGAGTCTTTTCTGAGGCAATGTAAAAGGTATGAAGCTGTGCCCTGGGTTTGACTGGAATGCTCGCTAAAGCTGGCTGAGAGGCAGATGACGGCGGTGCCGGAGGTTTGGCTGTTCCAGGGAGGGTTATGGTCAGCCAGCTTGTAAGAGCTTCCTTCTAGTCCAGACATTCTTATATCCTGATATTCCACAACAGCTGAAGGGGAGAAGACAGGATACACATGAGCCCAGAAAAGCGGCTGCCTGCTCCGCTCAATATCCAAATGGGCACGTGGCTAAAGCAAAGACGCTGGGGAGGACAGCCAGGGTGTGCGGTCCTCTCAACAAGGAGCGGTCTCTCGGGTCCCAGGGATACCCCAGAGAATGGTCTTGGACCAGTTTCTCAGGAGCGCGTACCACAGATGTGAAAACACAGGAAGGAGGAGTCCTGGAAATAACCTCCCGATAGTGACCCGCCCCCACCCAACCAGGGCGGTCTCAGAGTATCTGTGGAAAGTCCGTACTCCTCTTTCCCTTCATTCGAGTAGATAACCCACCACCCCCGCCCCGGTTAGCGATGCCCCTGCAACCCGCCCTTCCTTGTGGCAGCGGCAGCAACTGGCAGCTCTTTGGAAGCGGTTCTTGGAACCAGCGGCGTGACTTCACTCGCTTCCCTCTCAGGGCAGGGTGGGTGCGGGGTCGGGGTTGGGGAGCCTCCTTTTCCTTCCGGTTCTCGACGTTTTGAAGCCCCAGGTGCTGAGGCTCTCAAGGCTGGAGGAGATGCCAGGGCAGAGCGGGGCTGCCCAGTAGCTGACTCATCTGACATAATTACAGTGATCTTCAAGCTATGAGTAATGCCCGGTCTTAGAGAATGTTTACGGCGCATCCCCAACTGCTGCTCACAGCAGAACCAAGCCAAGGGCAGGAGAGTACCCCTGGGTACCACCTACCTCAGCTGGCAGGTGACAGCGGGCTCCAAGGATTGAGCACACAGGTCTAGGACCACCACTGCCTCTGGTGTTTAAACAGAGAAAGAAAATAAAAAGTCTTTCCTATTTATTTTTTTGTTTTTCCATATCTAGGAAAAGATACGTTGAAAGTCTTTGGCAAGTAGCTGAGCATAGAGGCTCACAACTGTAATGTTAACACTTGAGAGACTAAGGCAGGAGAATTACTGTGCGATCCGGGTCAACCTGGGCTACATAATGATGAGATCGTCTCAAAAAAAAAGTAATTTAAAAAGTATTTGGGACTATATATACATAACATATATTATATATAGTGTATGTTACTTATGTATCTATTTTTGCCATACTAGATACTGAACACAGGCTTCAAACATGCTAGGTAAAATACTCTGTCCCTGCTCTATGTCCTCCAGTCTTTAAAAAAGAAGCTGTTTTTGGACAAGGTCTCAGGTAGCCCAGGCTACCCTCAAGCTCACTGTACAGACCAGGATGACTTTGGACTCTCGATCCTCCCATGGCTTCCTCCGCAGCACTGGAATTATGGGTATGAGCGGCCTGGTTCACGGGGTTCTAGAGATCCGACCCAGGCTTCACGTGCCCCAGGCTAAGCCCTCTCCTAATTAAGCTACGCTCTCGACCCCTTTTAAAAACTTTTATTTGGAGAAAGGGTCTTGCTAAATTACCCAGAGTAGCTTAAACTCACCTGTAGCTCAGGATTACTCCAGGCAACCTTGAACTTGCCGTCCATCCCCTTGCCTCAGGCTCTGAGAAGGTGAGATACACACCCCTGCCTTGCCACAAGGCTTGGTTCACTTTCTCTCTCCTTGCCTCTTCTCTCCCCCCCTAATTTTGGTTTTCTTTCTTTTCTTTTTCTTTGACTTATTTTTACAAATGTGTGTCTTTGAGTCCGTGTGTAGATTTGTGTGCCTGTGAGTATTGGTGTCCAAAGAAGCGAAAAGAGAGGTGGGTTTAGATACCTTGGAGTTCAAGTTACAGGTGTTTGTAGACGGCCATGTGGATGCTGAGAACTGAATTTGGGTCCTCAGAAGAGCAGGATATGCTCTTAACTGCTGAGCCATCTCTCCTGGCCTCATAAAAAGATAGGCAGATGGTAGATAGAAAATAATAATAATAATACCAACAATAATAATTCTAACAGATATGGTGGCCCACCCTTTAATCCCAGCATTTGGGAGGCAGAGGCAGGCGGAACTCTGAGTTCCAGGCTAACTTGGTCCACAGGACAAGCCAGGGCTACACAGGACAGCCAGGGCTACACAGAGAAACACTGTCTGGAAAAAAATAAGCAAGCAAAGAAAAAAACAATTATAATGGTCATCTTAGGACGTTACAGAAGCACACTGCTGCTAAGATGTGACGGTGACGATTGCTCGGGAACCTGTGCCAAGGGATTGACAGCTGTTCAATTAAGTTTCACACACATCTGGAATCCTGGCATTCCTAGGCAGAGGCAGGAGGATGGGAGGATCTCTGAAGCCAGCCTGAGAGTCTCTAAAACAAAACAAAAGACAAAATAAAAACTGAAGTTCAAATGAGAAAAGATTGTTTTAAAAAACAAATAAAAAAATCTTAAAAAAAAAAAACAACTAACGTTCACACTCAGGCACACTTAAAGGTACAGAGGAAATTATAAAACATTAATTCTGTCAAAGAAGTTGCAAACAATTAATTGTATCATTGTAATTGGAAAATAAAGTTTTATATATCAGGATGGACTTACAAGTTTCAATGTCTTGTAATTGCAGCTGTAGCTTTTTACAAAATCTTTCTCTCTGTGACAGTTTACTCTATCCAATTTTTGTTTTATTTCTAAATTTTATTATATTTTGTCTGGGGACAAGGTCTTGAAATGTAACTCAGGCTAGCCTCAAACTTGCCATCCTGAGTGCTACTTCAAGGTGTGAGCCACCACACCAAAATAGCTCTCAGTCTGAAAAAAATAGTTACGGTGTAATCATCTTCTACAACATCTGTTTTAAGGGTATGAAGAGTCCTAAGCGGGTTTGGCATCTTTGTGACTCTCTTAACGTGTCCCCTGGGTTACACTCAGGGACAGCCCTGCAAGAGACACTCTTGCAATCAAATCTCCTGGCACAGCGCTGCAAGAGACACTCTTGCAATCAAATCTCCGGGCACAGCCTTTTTCCCATACATGACTGGTTTCGGTTTTGTTCTTTGTTCTTTTTTTATATGCCTTTACAGGAAAACAAGTATATTTCTTAACTATAAACCAGAGCACACAAGTCAGAGACCCCTTTGTGTATGTGGCTTGTAATATAATTTTAATTTCAATTTTGGTAAATGTACAGAAACAAGTTTCATTTTCTGATTATATATATTATTTAGTCTTTACATATCTGTGCCTTCTGAACATTTGCAGCAATTTAGAATTGTTACACATACAGAAGAAATATGTTTACAAGTACTTCCATGTCTAGTTTAATATTTTTAACATATAATAATAATTTCCTGGCTTGATAGTTACATTTTAATGTTGGTTATATTCATACATTTGGGCTCATAGATTTAAATATACTATATGTGCATTATATAAAATATTCATATATAATATAAAAGTACATTAAAGCATACTTAATATGTTTTTATACTTAAGGGTTTTGCTGTTATTTTAATTTTAGTTTTTGATACAGAATCTTATGTAACTCAGACTGGCCTTAATTTTGATATATACCAAATTTCTTATGCTCATGTCTCCATCTTTAAAGTGCTAGAATTTTAGACTTGTTTCATTTTGTAAAACAGAATCTTGTATAATTCAGAGTGACCTCAAACTGTGACAGTCTTCCTGCCTCGACCTCCTAACTGCTGGAAGTGCTGGGTCCATCTGCCATACAGGCTTCTAAGATTTAATAACTAAAATTTTGGTCAGGATAAAAAATAATTAAATTTAATTAATAAAAAACTAACATTCTAGTGTTGGTGTTATCTGAGTCTGTCACATTTTCATGAGGGACTCCTGAGGCATGCGATAGACATTTTATACTATGACTGTTGGTGTCTGCTACAGCAATTTCACCTTTCTAAAAACCACATTTTCTAAAAGAAATAATAATTATTAATAATAAACCACATTTTCTAGTGGATGGTATTTTCATACAGAAAAGTATAGCACGGAATATGTTGGTGCACACCTTTAATCTTAGCACTCAAGAGGCAAAGGCAGGAGGATCTCTGTGAGTTCAAAACCAACTTGGTCTGCATTGTGAGTTCCAGGACAGCTAGGGCTACACAGAGAAACCCTGTCCAAAACACACACAGACACACACAAAAGAAGAAAGGAAGAAAGAAAGGAAGGAAGAAAAGGAAAGAAAGAAAGGAAGGAAGGAAGGAAGGAAGAAAGGCACAGATATTTCCTATTTTCTGTATGAGAGATCTACTAGATTTTTAACATAAAAAGTAAAATTTGAAAATAATCTCCTTTAGAAACTATTTGATATTTTAATCACACACATATTTAGATTAGCAGTTTTCTAGGACACTCACGTGTCCATTGTAATGATTTTAGTTGGATTATTCCTTTAAGTCTCCAGAAATATAATGGTAACATTCACTTTTTATTTTCTACTTTTTAGAAATGCTCTATTTCATTGGTCAGAAATTTAATATCAAAATTAAAATTGGCCATAAACAATGGCAGACATTTCATTTCTGATTTTAGTGACGTTGCCATGGTACTTCATTTTAAAGGGTGACTTTGATTGTCTTTAGTATGTAATCCTTCTCAAATAAAGGCGAGTGATGGAATTCCCTGTGTCTGGGAGACTACCGTGTGTCTCTGTAGCTTTCCTGCAGGGCTGGGCACTGAACCCCGGGGCTCTGGCTGTACCAGGTTGTGGTTTCTGCTAATCGTCCCTCCCAGGCCCCTCGGCCTCTGTGTACCACACAGACTCGAATGTTCAGAGTTAAGATACAGATGGTTTTTATTCTTAGTTCAGCTTGGATGAGTCTTTTTGACATTCTGTTATCTGTTTCGATTTCTTTCCTTATGTTTATGATTTGGCAACCTTTTCTTTTCAAGGTTTGATATTAGGATGCCTCCGTAACACACATAAGCTTTCATACTTTCCAAGTTTTAAATAATTATACATGAGAAGTAGTGACTTGATTTTTTTAAGAGTTGAAAGATTTCTTTTCGCCTGTGGATTTTAGGTCTGCATGTTTCTGCAGAGAAATCCTTCCCTTTCCCCCTTTCCAGTCACTTCCATTGTAACTGGTATTTAGGTTTATATTTCTGGTTTGACTAGATATATATTTCTAGGCTATTCATTTCCTTTGGGTTTTCAAGTTTACAGCATAGTTTTGCAAAGTATCATCTTAGACTAAGGTGTCTCCTCTTCTGGTGGTGAATTCATTCCTTTTTTACTAGTAATTTTATTATCTACAGGTTTTTTCCTTATTTATTTTTGTCTTATCATCTATTTTAAAATATAGCTCTTGGATTAATTCTATAAATTTTCCTGGTTTCTGTTTGGTTTTTTTTCTTCTCTTTTCTCTCTTTCTATTCTTTAAGGATTTTGTTGTTTCTGTGAATGTTAGGGTTGAATACTTTCGTTTTTGTTTTCCTTGAATACTATTAAAGCACGAACTATAGATTCACTTTTTAATATAGATCTGCCACGACGTTGCTGTGGTGGGCTTTCTGAAATCATCTCCCAGCTGCTGTGTTCTTACACTTCCATGTTTAAAAACTTTCTTATATTTCATTTTCATGTTGGCTTCTACAGCTGTTGTGTTACTTGGGATCCAAGAGTTAAGCTTATGTAATTTCTGCTTCTTAAAGTCGTTCCCTCCCTCCTCTAGTTTTCTTTGCTTCTGTTTTGTTTTGTTTGGGTGCTTATATGCCTGGTCCGTCCATTCCTCCTTTCCATACCTGGTTCCTACTTTGTTTCTTGTACCCTTTCATACACACAGTTTTCCTCTGTCTGCAACCAGATGGATCCTCTTCCTTCACTGTTTGAATGTTTGTGTATCATGTAAGAAATCTTTTCCTACTTGCGGCTAATAGATGTGGGAGCCTGTCCATCTTCCCCTCACACAGACAAGCAGTGGTCTCAGACCTGCCACCTCCCAGTCACCTGCTGGCACCACTTCAATTCTCCGTGATTTTGGGGCTTTTATTCTGATCCATTCATTTATTTGTGATCTCCTGTGCCAGTACCAGTGGTCCCTTCCATACGTCTAAATATTTAATGAGACCAATCCTGTCCGTCTCTTGCTTCCAGCAAAATAATCTTCCCTTCTGGGCCCTCACATGTGAATTTTAAACTTAGCTAAGAATCACATACTCACACATTTGAGGCTTTCAAACTGAACTTGCATTGAGTCAGATAAGGGTAATTGATTGCTCCATGCTATTGAGGGTCCTGATTAACGAACACAGTATTTCTACTTTAGGATTTCTTCAGAGGCTTCGCACTTATTTTAACAAATCTGTTCCTAAGAAACATACACTATAATTACACAAAAATAAATTATATAAAACTTTAAAAATATAATTTATGAGTGCAAATAGTCCTCTTCTTTTATATTTTCTAGAACTGTCAAGAACGCCATTGGCCTCGGTGTGGTTTCTGTTCCCTTGCTGAATATTTTGAGTTTTCTGTTAATTTTCTTGAGTCCTTTATTTTGAAAATAGTTTTCTTTCCCTTTTTGCCATCTCTACGTATGCTACATCAATAAAGCCCTTCAGTGTAAACAGTGGTTACAACTGGTCTCGGTAGATTATTCCTGACTTTAACAGAAATGTCCTTTAGATATCCCCAGTTCGAGTGTTTGCAGGAAGAGACCTAACTGTGGCCTGTGTCAGGTGAACAAAATGCCTTTTGATTTAGTCTGCCAAGGGTTTTGTTTTTCTAATCAGGAATGAATACTGCCTCCTGTCAAACATTTTTTCTGTGTTTTTTTGAGGTGTTTTTTTAAGATGAAGGATAAACAGCTTTTCTTTTTAATCTGTTGATTGAAACAGATTTTTAACTTTTGAACTACAGTTTCATTCTTGAGGTTAAATTCTGCTCAATTATATTTTCTTTGAGATTTTTATTTGCTTGAAAACCAAGGTTAAGCTCTTACCTCCTTTTACTAGCCCTCTTGACTGACTTTCTTGTCTTGAAAATTAAGTTGGAGATGTCCTCTTCCTTTTTGCCCCGGTGTCTGGAACAGCTCTTGTCTTGTAGTGTTTATGTTGAAGATCTGGCAAAGTCATCTGGCTTTATTGTCCTGCAGCTCGGAGAACATTTGATTTTCACTGGAAGTTCTATCCTAATTTCTTCTAAATAAATTATCAGATTTTTATTTTCTGAAACGTTATCCACTTCTAGATTTCTGTATTTATTAGGATAAAAGGAATAATTGATTTCTCTTCTTTAATTTTATTTTTATTTATACTTGTGTGAGTTTCTCTCGTCAGCTACATTTGGAGTTCATCTCTGTAAAGAGTGGTCTCTTAGAAACAAAGCCCCTCTGTGCTCTGGTGATCTTCCGGAATGCTGCTTCCCCTCCCCTCTTATTTCTTGTATTTATTCTTTTCTTCTCGCTCAGTTTCTCTCTGGTCCTCTTCCTCATTTATTAAGTTGAGCACTTCACTTATGTATTCTGTGCTTGCTTAATTTTTCATTTGGTTTTTCCTAACCATCCATAT
Organism: Microtus pennsylvanicus; assembly: GCF_037038515.1. NCBI lineage: Eukaryota > Metazoa > Chordata > Mammalia > Rodentia > Cricetidae > Microtus > Microtus pennsylvanicus. Next base: position 109,390,830 of record NC_134588.1, on the reverse strand, counting down.
TTGGTTAAGTACAAGTTCCACTCTCCTTGGCCATAACGAGGACTCCAGCATGGCTGGGTTGCATTCAGAACCTGGCTCTACAAATTTTAAAATGGTCAATATTTAAATGTTGTTTATGAAAACACAATATTCTTCTTCTCTGGCTTTTAGAGCAACAGTCTGCAGTTGGTAAACCTTCTGGGGGGGTTGAAGCGTCTCGGAATTCTAACTGGACAGTTAGGTTCTCTTGGCACTTTGAACACTTTACCCTTCTCATCTTCCAGAATCTACTGCTGTTTAAGTGGACGCCGGCTTCTGGCTGATTTTTACTCCTTTGTAGGTAATCCTTCCTTATCTAGTAACCATTTATCCTCTCCTTATCCCCAGGATTCTGTCATCCTGCAGTGTGTCTCTGCACCCATTCTCCTCATCCCCAGGATTCTGTCTTCCTGCAGTGTGTCTCTGCACCCATTCTCCTTGTCCCCAGGATTCTGTCTTCCTGCAGTGTGTCTCTGCACCCATTCTCCTTGTCCCCAGGATTCTGTCTTCCTGCAGTGTGTCTCTGCACCCATTCTCCTCATCCCCAGGATTCTGTCTTCCTTCAGTGTGTCTCTGTACCCATTCTCCTTGTCCCCAGGATTCTGTCTTCCTTCAGTGTGTCTCTGTACCCATTCTCCTTGTCCCCAGGATTCTGTCTTCCTGCAGTGTGTCTCTGCACCCATTCTCCTCATCCCCAGGATTCTGTCTTCCTGCAGTGTGTCTCTGCACCCATTCTCCTTGTCCCCAGGATTCTGTCTTCCTTCAGTGTGTCTCTGTACCCATTCTCCTTGTCCCCAGGATTCTGTCTTCCTGCAGTGTGTCTCTGCACCAATTCTCCTTGTCCCCAGGATTCTGTCTTCCTGCAGAATTTTATTTTATTTTTATTTTATTCTGGAAATTCTCTCTGTGTGTCTCTGTCTCTCCGTCTCTTCCTCTCTCTGCAGGGAACCAGCACCATCTCTTTAAATACTGTTTTGCCATCATTTGCTCTTTTCCTTCAGAACCCCTATGGACAGTGACTGGTATCCACCGATAGATATTGTGTGTCTTTATTGTATTTATTTTTTCTTGTGTTCCTCTGGATTTAAATAGGGTTGCTTGCATGAGCACAGGGGGGTGGGTTCATGGAGCGAGGACAACTTACTCTGTCTTTTCAGGCTTCCCCCTCTTGCCTGTGTTCTGATGTGCCACGCAGCATCCTTCCCACCCGGGCCAGGAGTTTTCTCATCAGACCCTATGGCCAAGCTACACCCCCAGATAACACACTATTAACTTCAGCATCCTCAGTGTTTCTGTTATCCGTTTAGGAGGCAGGTGGTCGGCCCTTTCTGAACCATCTGGGGATTCCTTCTTACTTGTTTGTTTTGTAGCTCAGGCTGACCGCTAAATCACTTTGTAGCCGAGGATAACCCTCTTGCTTCTCCCTGAGTCAGTGGCGTTGCACACAGGCAGTGCCACTTCTAATTCACTCAGGGTCTACAGCGTGCTGGGAGCATGTGTCATGGAAGCAACATGCCCAGCCCTACCTACATCTGTGTCATTTACACCTTATCTTCTCTTAGCTGTCTCTTGACGTCTTGAATGCACTTACTCTAAATTCTCTGTGATGTTGATCTATAAACTGGTTTCGGTCTGGAGTAAAACTCTGATCTAATTACTGACACTGTGGCCCTTCCTTCTGAGTGTTGTGTTTATTTCTGTATTTTGACATTTGAGTTCCCAGGCACATTTCAGAGGAAAGCCATGTTTGTTGTCCTTTTTCTTCTCACCTCTCTCCTAGCTGCTCCTTCCTGTCCTCACATCCTCCAGGACCAGCTCCAAGCCCTCTGTCTCCCAGCCTGGAACCACGGTGACTGGTGGCATAGTGTGAGTCACCACCGCGGTGACTTGTGCATCTGTGGCCTCCTACCCACCCCAGAGGCCTGCAGTTTGTAAACCGACAGCACTTCTAGCATGTAGGTCCTGGGCAGCTTTTCCACACTCTCTTCCCAAGTTGGGAATCTCAAACACATCTGCCACCCCATCACAGAACCATCCTCTCCTTGGAGAGGGACTTCGTGAGGTCTGGTCTTCCATGTGTAAGACACTGTGAGCTCACAGTGGGCTGAGCAAGTGAAGGCTGCTGAGGTCAACAACTGGATTGCTATGGTTAGTCCTTGTCCTAGCGCTCTCTCTTGCTAAGCCCAGTCCCCCTGGCAAGCATAGGTCACCTGGCACATAGCTGGGCCTCTATCTAGAGAGGAAGCAACACTGGCCCAAAGGGTGGGAGAGCTGGCCTTGCTGTGGCTTCTCTCTCTTGCCCAGCAAGCTCACTTAGCTCAACATTCCTCGGCTCCAGAATTGTTGTAATATCAGCAGCGGGCTACGTTCCTGGCACCCGGAAGCCCGCACGGCTAGCTTTATACCCGAAATAATTACACGGAAACTGTATTCTTTTAAACACTGCCTGGCCCATGAGTTTTAACTTCTTATTGACTAACTCTTACATATTGATCTAACCCATGTCTAATATTCTGTGTAGCCCACGAGGTGGCTTACCAGGGAAGATCTTAACCTGCGGCTGTGTCAGGTGGGAGAATCATGGCAACTCCCTGACTCGGCTTCTTTCTCCCAGCATTCTGTTCTGTCTACTCCGCCTACCTAATTTTCTGTCCTATTAAAGGGCCAAGGCAGTCTCTTTATTTAACCAAAGAAATTAACACAAAACAGAAGACTCTCCCCCATGGCAGAATAAACACGCTGAGGGAGGATAACCGGCTCATCATGTCAGTTGTTCCCTGGTGGGAAGAGCGCGGCAGATCCACGGCAGATATGCAGCAACGTAGGCCAGGAGAAAATACCGTTGTTTCAGATCGGAGGCTTTGAGTTGATTGCTATCTCAGCATGAGCTCGGCGGGTTAGCCACCTCTCTGCCACTCTAACAAATGTCCAGGGCAGTCTACTTACAGGGAGAAAAGGTCTAGCTTGGCCTGGAGCTTTGGAGGTTCCAGCTCACAGTTGTGCCATCCTTGCTTTGGGTCTGGGACAAGGTGCGGCGTGGTGCAAGGGATGAAGACGAGCTCCGCTACTTGCCTCGTGCATTAGCCACTTTTCATGTTGCTGTGACAAGATGCAAGACTAAAGCAACTTAACGATGGAAGGGTTGGCCCTGGCTCTCCATGTTCACATGCTACCGACTGTCATGGAGTGTCAAGGGAGCATTCACCGGAGGAAAGCAAGAAGAGACGTGTGCTGCCCTGCCTTCTGACTCCAATTCCTTCTGATTCACTTGAAGACTCCACCCTATAGGGGGATACCATTCATGGGACGGGGGTCTTCTGTATTCAGTTAAAGCTTGCAGGCATGCCCAATAGTGTGTCTCCTAGGCGATTCCAAGCTAGTCACGTTAACAATGAGGGCTAATCATCTCACCTCATAACTAGAGGAATAAAGAGAGACCACATTCTCTTCAAAGACGCATTGCCCGTGACCCCTCCAATCCCAATCTTCCATCGTTTATCTAGCGCCATGCTGGGAAGCAAACCTTTATCACACAGGCCTTTGGGGGACAGGCTAGAATAGACATGTAAGAAAAACTTCTCCGTGCCCTGAGCGTGTGTGTAACGGTATGTGCAAATGCACATGAGTGCACATAGACATCATGGAGGTCAGAGGTTGGCATTGGGCATGTTCCAATACCAAGCACATCTCCTTTATTTTTTAATTTTTTCTTACATTTTTATATATTCTCCACCCCCTGTGTATGTGTGTGTGCACAGCATGCCTTCGTGTGTGCAAGCGCACAAACACAAATGTGCAGGTGGGCATGCACTGCGCACCGATGGTCAGAGGACCCTGCAGGCATTTATTCTCTCTCCAACCTGTGGATCCCAGAGAATGAACTTAGCTCAGTGGGTTTAGTGACAAGTGCCGTCACCTGCTGAACCATCTTGCCTTGCCAGCCCACCCACCTTACCTTTTGAGAAAGCATTGCTCACTGAACTGAGAGCTCACCATTAACTGGGCTTGCTGAGGGATTCTCCTGCCCCTTCCGTTTCCCCCACCCCCACTGGAAGGGCAGGCTTATATGTGCGTACAATCACATATGACGTTTACGTGGGCTGCCAGGGATCCCAACTCGAGTACTCGTGGCTTTGGGACAGGTACTTTATTGACTGAGCCATCTATCTCCCCATTCCCCTCCCCTCCAATTTTTTGGATACAGTGTGTCTCACTGTGTTGCCCTGGCTGACCTGAGCTCACTATGGAAGCCATGCTTACCTTGAACCTGCAGCAATCCTCCTGCCTCTGCCTCTGGAGTGAAGGGATTGCAGGTGTCACCACACGCCCCTTCTCCTGGCTTCTCCAGGGCCATGAAAGGAGTTTTGCAGGTTGTCGTCATAGTTACTGCTTTTGCCAATGGCAGCATAATCTTTTCAGTTTAAAAGTACAGAGACCATTGTGAAGGCTTAGGCTTCGGAACACCATATGATACTAATGTTTGGGAAAGACACAAGCAGTGTGAACAGTTCGGTCTAGACTCCAGCTCTGCAGCACAGCGGTCCTGGGGTTGGAACTCGGGGCGAGGTCCCCACTGAGCCACCCAGGCAGCTCCTTTTATGTCGCTTTATTTTGAGACTGGGCCTAAGTTGCCCAGGATGGTCTTGAACTCTGTGTAGCTCAAACAATCCTCAAAATAGCAATGCTCCTGCCTCAGCCTCCCAAGTGGAGGATCAAAGGGGTGCATCTCCTCACCTGACTCCGAGGCTTAATTACTCATGTGAAATATCTTACAAACACCAACAATAACCACCGGGTAGTGCTTTGGTATTTGAAGTTGCTAGATATATTACATGGCTTTTATGGAAGAGACAGCAATAAGTTCCCAAGGAGATACAGTGTTGCTGTTTCCTATAACATTCACAGGAATTCAGCTAAGACAATGGGTTTTGGTGGTGATGGTTTTTGTTTTTGTTTTTTTAGCTGTGATGAGGTAGTCCCAGTTAACCTGGAACTCATATAATCCAAACTGGTCTGAATTTGTATCAATCCTCCTGCCTCCCAAGTGCTGGAATTACAGGAAGAGCCACCTCCCCAGCAGAGACTTAGAGATCTCTTTCAGTAAATCCAGGAGAACAATTGTTAAAAGCATGTTAGTTTCTATTTTTTCTTTTTATAATTTGGTGTGTCTGGCATGCGTGTGTGTGTTTGCGTGTGCAGGAGAATGTGTGTATGTGTGTGTGGTGGTATATATGTGTGTGTATTTTGTGTTGTGTGTGTGTGGTGTGTATGTGTAGTGTGTTGTGTGTGTGAGTGGTGTGCATATGTGGTATGTGTGTGGTGTGTATGTGTGTGTGGTACGTGTATGTGTGTGTGGTACGTGTATGTGTGTGTGTGCTTGTGTAGTGTGTGGTGTATATGTGTGTGTGGTATGTGTGTGTATGTGATTGTGTGTGAGAGTGTGTATTGTGTGAGTGTGGGGTGGTGTGTATGTGTGGTGTGTGTATGGTACGTGGTGTGTGTGTGAGTGGTGTATGTATGTGTGTGTGTGTGCATGCACACTTGCAGACTCCAGGCTGATGCAGGGACTCAGCCTCAGTTATTCTTCCCCTTAACTGGGGATCTCTGAATCAAGCCCGTACAGCTTCCCTGCAGAACAGCCAGACTCCTCTCCCGCCAGCTTGCTCTGGGGATGCCTATCAGCACCCTCTGAGGCTGGAGTTACAGGCAGGCTGCCGGCCCCCAGGCATTTCTAGGAGTCTGAACTCGTTAGCCAGTCCCACAGTGGTTACAAGTCCACTGTGACTTCCAAAGTGAGTGAGGGGGTCTTACAAACGGTGTTGTCTTAAATCGGTGACACTCACCAGGTAGCGGTGGCGCACACCTTTAATCCCAGCACTCAGGAGGCAGAGGCAGAGGCAGGTGAATTTCTGAGTTCAAGGTCAGCCTGGTTTACAGAGTGAGTTCCAAGGCAGCCAAGGCTACACAGAGAAACCATCTGGGGAAAAAAAAAAGGAAAAGAAAAAAACAAAATCCCAAAGTACTCTCACTTTAAGTATATCTCCAATACTATGCGGGACATAACTATGCTAAAAATCATTTGTTGTGGGTCTGAGATTCACACGTACCAGGGCATTCTGTACACCGGCCTACAGTTCTTACAATCCTGCCATTCAAACAAACAAAAATAATAAAATAAGATTTCTTTAAAATCCTGCTCTGAGCCGGGCGGTGGTGGTGCACGCCTTTAATCCCAGCACTCGGGAGGCAGAGGCAGGCGGATCTCTGTGAGTTCGAGACCAGCCTGGTCTACAAGAGCTAGTTCCAGGACAGGCTCCAAAACCACAGAAAAACCCTGTCTCGAAAAACCAAAAATAAAATAAAATAAAATCCTGCTCTGTAGTCCTGGCTACATGGTAATCCTCCCGCATCAGCTGAGATTTCAAGGTGCCTCACAACTCTGGCTGTACTACGGAAGTTTTCATACCTTTAAGAGGAAATTTGGCCAGTCTGTTGCTATCACAGTGGTTTGAATCAGCATCTCTATCAGGCATCCTCCAAATTACAAAGAAAGGAGCAACAACATCCTGACCCTTTGTTAGGCAGTGACAGTCTGTCTACGGGGCTATGTGACAACCTTAGGTGGGGCCTATGGCTTCAGAGCCTGGCTGCCACACCATATAGAAATATGGGCCTACAGAATCAGTCCCTGGTGGTGCCATCCGTGGGCTGCTGATCCTGGGTTCTATAAGAAGGCGGACTGAGCAAGCCAAGGGAAGTAAACCAGTAAGCAGCTCCCCTCCACAGTCTCTGCATCAGCTCCTGCCTCCAGGATCCTTCCCGGTTTGAATTCCTGTCCCGATTTCCTTCAGTGATGAACAGCAAGGCTGAAGTATAAGACAAATAAACACTTTCCTCCCCAGCTTGCCTTTTGGTCTTGGTGTTTCATTGCAGCAATAGAAACCCTAAGACATGGTGGGGCAGGGGTGGGGGGGAAGAAGGGGAGGAGAGAGGAGATGCATTGGCATGCCCACTCTGCAAGAGGAGGTTGTTACTTCCCCTACAGAGTTGGGAGTAATTAGCTCTGATTCTACAGAAAAAACTCAGGGGTCCTGAGAGTCACATCTATCCCATGACAAGAGATCCACGAGATCTACAAGAGACATCTGAAGTCTTGAAAGACTTGGGGTTGAGGGTAGGAGACCTCGTCCCTGAGGAGAAGACTCAAGAAACATGCCCACACTATTTTTTAAAAATCTTTTAAGCAGCCAGACAGTGGTGGCGCACGCCTTTAATCCCAGCACTCGGGAGGCAGAAGCAGGTGGATCTCTGTGAGTCTGAGGCCAGTCTGATCTAAAGAGTGAGTTCCGGGATAGCCAGGGCTGCTGTTATACATAGAAACCTAGTCTCAGGAAGCCAAAAACAAAACAAACAAATAAAAACAAAAAAAAGCAACTTCCAAGCAATTAAACCATCAGCTGTCCTCGCACACAGGCTGAACAGCCGTGTTCAACACCAGACTATGATTTCGGGCAGATATTAGGCATTGTTATAAAAACTGACCCTGAGGAGTGAATGAATGAATGAATGGATGGATGAATATGAGACTGGCCAGATGCCTCGGTGTGCAGAGTACTTGCTGGTCAGATTGCTCAATGGGTAGAGTACTTGCTGGGCAAACGTGAGAACCTGAGTTTGGATCCCCAGGAATCACATAAAAAGCTGGTTGTGGGGGGCTGGAGAGATGGCTCAGTGGTTAAGAGCACTGGCTGCTCTTCCAGAGGTCCTGAGTTCAATTCCCAGCAACCACATGGTGGCTCACAACCATCTGTAATGAGATCTGGTGCCCTTTTCTGACATGTGGGCATACATGGAGGCAGAATATTATATACATAATAAATAAATAAAATCTTTAAAAAAAAGCTGGTTGTGGGGGGGTCCATGCCTGTAATTTCAGTGGTGGGGCAGTGGGGGGACACATAGCAAGGACAGACAATGTGCACACAAAGCACACATACACACAAGTCAATATTTTAAGTAAAGTAAAAGTATGAATGACTAGATCAGTGTGAGTTTATCGTCCTGGATGACTCACCTGCCCAGAACCAGCTTGTAGAACATGCCAAAGCAGATATGAACTGAGACACGTGGAAATAAGGTAACAGGAGCACCAGTAGACGGTGTGCTCCCTGTGAATTCACAGCAAGGAAAAAACAAAAACCAGGCCATACCTTCAGAGGTGACTTTTTATCCTGACAGTGGTGAGAAGCTTGCAGAGGAAGATCTGCGTTCCCAGTTCTGCTACCATTATCGCAGCACCCTTAGGTAAACACAATAAGTGGCTTCTTGTGGCGACCCTGGGGTTGAACCAAGGGGCAGGAGCCTTCTGGGTACCGCAAAGCATGCTGGGGCTTTCTGTCTGTGACAAATGAATGCTCTCACTGATCCTGACACAAACCTCACTTTCCCCCCTCCTGCGGTAAAATGAATGAATTAGGAGAAAGAGGCCGTGGAGAAAGGTGGGGGAGCCTGGGTCTGCCGGCCGAAAGCTGCAAACCCTGCACTAGAAGAGGAGGCAGGAGGATGACTCAAGCCACGCTTCACTGCACAAGACTTTGTTCCAGGCTCTATGAGGTCTGTTTCTGCAAGAAAGAAATAAAATACAAAATGAATTGAGATTTTGAAAGTAGAAAACAATGGAAATTAAAAACTAAGAGAGGTGGTGTGTTTACAAGGTCATATCTGATAGGGTCTTATGGTAATAACGTAAGTCAAAGCAAACATAATTGGTGTTCAATCACGTTTGTGGATGAACACAAAAATAAATAAGGAATATTTGTATTCATAGTATTTACCAGGGGCAAACAGGCTTTAGACAGCTTGACAAATGAACTCAAATACTAGAGTGTTTTGCCTTCTGAACTACTGAGTTGCAAGTACACTTTTGCAGAAGTTGAGGTTGTGTTCATGATGCAATCCACAGGGTTTCTTGTGACCAACCACGTGCTTAGGCACTCACTGATGAGGTTCAGACACGTGGCTGTCATACAAGTAGATTACAACATGAGAAGACAGGCAATGGCCAATGGAATCTGGCTTTCTCTTGTAACCTTGGGTTAAAACGAGGCATTGACACCAGCATACCGGTTACTTTCTGTGACTATGACAGAACACCTGACGGAAGTGACTTGGGGAAGGAGGGGTCCGTTTTGGCTCACAGTTTGAAGAATCTAGTCCGCTAAGGAAGGGAGGCAGGCAGCAGGAGCGCAAGGTGGCTGGTCGCGCTGCCTCACGCTGCTGGTACTCAGTCAGGAAGCAGACAGACAAACGCTGGTACTCAGCTCGCTTTCTTATTTAATCTGAGACCCCAGCATGTGGAATGGTGCTGCCCACATTTGCGGTGGGTCTTCCCTCTTCAGTTACCCCAAACTCCCTCACAAGTGTGCCAGAAGGTCTGCTGGGATCGTGAATCTAACTCCAGTCAAGCAGACAATCAAGATTAATCTCATACTAGGCTTGGCAAGGCATACACGCAATCCCAGACCTGGGGAGTCTGTGACAAAAGGATTGCTACCACATAGTGAGACCCTGTCTCAAAAACAACAACAACAATGAGTTCAAAACCAGCCATCCCAGGCAAGCCAGGACCACATAGTGAGACCCTGTCTCAAAAACAACAACAACAATGAGTTCAAAACCAGCCATCCCAGGCAAGCCAGGACCACATAGTGAGACCTGTCTCAAAAACAACAGCAACAAAAGTAACACTAAACAGACACTTTATATTTAAAAAGTTTTAAATTCTAGTCTGAGCTGAGTATGGTGGCTCTCATTTGTAGTTACTGTACAATAGGAGGCTGAAGCAAGAGGATTGCAGTGGGTCCTGGGCTACATAGTGAGTTTGAGATCAGCCTCACTGCAGAACCAGACTCCATCTCAAGACAAACAAAACAGAATAGAAAATAACTCATTAAAGGACAGAAGGGGAACGACAGCAGACAAGTTTCAACAGAATTGTAGAAAGTGGACGATGTGGACTGAAAGCTGTGTTGTTAATTTAGCAAAGTGGACAGATTGTTTCATGGGGCTAGAGAAATGGCTCAGCAGATAAGGACACTTGCTGTTCTTTGAGAGAACCTGAATTCAGATCCCAGTACCCATGTCAAGTGGCTCCCAACCACCTGCAACTCCAGCACCAGGGATGTAGCGGCTCTAGCCTCTGTGTGCTCACATGACGGACCCACAAGCAGACACACGCTTACACATAATTTTAATAACAGCAACAACAGTAACAATAATCTTTAATTTGGCAAAGCAGGATTTCAAGCAGGGTGGCTGCCAGGACACACACAGTCAGTCCCTCTGCTTCCCTGGTGAGGCTCAGATGTGAGGTGAGTGAGGGGTGCTGAGACCAGGGAGTCTATTCAGTCCAAGCCAGAAAAGGTTCCTGCCTCAGTGGCTTCCTTTGCAGGCTGTAGTCACGTGATACCTCTCTGGACAGGGTGACCTGGAGAAGCTTGGTTCTTCCTCATTGCTGTCTTGGGGAAGGAGGAACAAAGGACGTGTAGTCTTGACAACAGGAAAAAACTCAGAGGAGAGGGTCTGAGCAGAGAAAATCTGCCCTCTAGGACTGGCCGGGTAGCTCAGTTGATAGAGTACTTGCCTAGCATGAAAAAACCCTGGCTTCCATCTCCACGACCACCTACACCCAGGCCTGGAGTAGGCAGGAAAAGGGTCAGGAGTTCAAGATCAACTTCAGACATTTGGCAAGTTCAAGGCTATCCTGAACTACATGAGTCAGTCTCTCTCTCTCTCTCTCTCTCTCTCTCTCTCTCTCTCTCTCTCTCCCTCTCTTTGGAAACATTTATTATCTATTTATTTTTATTGAGCTCTACATTTTTCTCTGCTCCCCTCCATGCCTCTACCCTCCCCCTTCAACCCTCCCCCAAGGTCCCCATGCTCCCAATTTACTCAGGAGATCTTGTCTTTTTCTACTTCCCATGTAGATTAGATCTATGTAAGTCTCTCTTAGGGTCCTCATTGTCTAGATTCTCTGGGATTGTGATTTGTGAGCTGGTTTTCTTTGCTTTATCTTTAAAAACCACTTATGAATGAGTACATATGATAATTGTCTTTCTGAATCTCACTTAAAATGATGTTTTCTAGCTCCATCCATTTGCCTGCAAAATTCAAGATGTTGTTATTTTTCTGCTGTGTAAATTGTGTAAATGTACCACATTTTTCTTATTTATTCATTGGTCGAGGGGCATTTAGGTTGTTTCCAGGTTCTGCCTATGACAAACAATGCTGCTATGAGCATAGTTGAGCACGTGACCTTGTGGCACGATTGAGCATCCTTTAGATATATATCCAAAAGTAATATTACTGGGATGAGACCCTCTCTTAAAAAAGGGGGGGGGGGAGGAAGGAAAGAAGGAAGGAAGCAAGCAAGCAAGCATCCTTGGAAAGCCTGGCTGGAAACATCAGAGTAGAAATCTATATGATTCGAAACTTCCCTGGTTCCTGAACATAATGACGTCTTGCAGTATTCACACTTCAGGGTTCAGACCTCACTGTCTCTATTCCCCAGTCGTTCCAGTCTTCATTTTCCACCCTGAAAGTGTTGAGATAAACCTTAAGAAGAAAATAATTAGATATAATATGTCCTTTTCCACAGCTACTTTAGCTCAGCGTTTGTTACCAGAAAATTTCTGAAAAAGAGGTTGGGGGGATGGTTGAGCAAGTAGAGGTGCCCGCCTCCAGCCTAAGTGTGTTAGATCCCAGGGACCCACAAAGGAAAAGAAGAGAACCAACTCCCTTGGGTTGTTCTCTGACACACACACACACACACACACACACACACACACACACACACACACAGAGCATGGTATGCAGATCACCCACCCACCCCCCAAAAAAATAAAAATCTTGTTTCCTGTGGTCCAAAACAAGACCATCACTGGCAGAGTCTGCAAGGAGCAAGGCCTTGAAGGAGTGAAACTGGCCCTGTCAGTCTCTCCTTCATGGCTGACTTGGGTTTCTAGTCCATTTCTCACAGACAGAGCCCAGACCCACAAAACCTTCCTTTCTTACTTTCAGAGTGTGACGTGTCAAAAAACATCAGTCGGGAGGGGACACAAGCTGTCCTGCGTGTGCGCCCAGGACAAGTGGGTGAATGCTGATACCTTTCCCTTCATGTCAGGCTACAACTGGAAACCATTGTATGGCTAAGGTGGGCCACTCCTGGGCGTGGGCTGCCACCATCACTACTAAAGAGCCCTTCCTTTGCACACTTAGTGCTCCTCCTGTGTTTCCACCGCACCGTCCAAGACGCCTTCCTGTCGTCATGGCAGCGGGAGAGCCACACGGGGGAGCAGGAAGACCAGGGAGGGTTTTTTATTTGCATTTTTTAAAATTATTCATTTTAAAATTTTCATCCATGTATGTATTATAGTTGAGCGCACCCCATGCCGTGTCCCTCCCTTTTCTCCCCTTCCTTCTCTTTCCAGTCCTCTTTATGGCCCTGGCCAGTTTCACTTCCTTTTCCTATCCTATACACATGTATAATTCTATGTAACTTTTACAAAATCTAGAAACCACAAATGAGAAAAACATGCACCATTCTTCTTTCTGAGACTTCATTTGCCTAATCATTCTCTCCGTTATTTCCATTTTTTGCAAAGAACAGAACTTTCATTTCTCTTCATGGACTTAAAAAAAAAATGAGTCAGGGCTCTGTGTAACCCAGAGTGGTCCTGCATTTCCGATCCTCCTGTCTCTACCTCCCAAGTTTTGGGATTACAGGCCTAGTCCACCACACCCAATTTACAACATAGGCTTAAAACCAGAATTAGGTTCAAATTCACGAGCCATGGTTGCTCGTGTAGGCTTCCCAATGGCAGTTTGTGCTGTTCCTTCATAAACAGCATTTTCCAAGGCACTCCTGCGAGAGACTCTATCAGCTCACTGGGCCCCTTGGTGAAAGACTTAGGAAGTCAGCACTGGACAAGGGCAGCATTCCGGGGGGGAGGGGGGGAATGCGTCTCACTGCTCTCTCTGTTGGCTTTGAGGCAAGTGTGCCAGCCACTTAGACAGTGAAGACCAGACTGCCAGGTCAAGGGCCCTCTTTGTGATGAGATCCTGTATCACCTGAGCAGATTATCTCCTTGTTCTCATCCATGTCTGAACAATTGTGTTTAACTGTAGATTCAAAGCTTGGGGTGTAACTCATAGTTTTGAACTCCAGAGCCAGGTCCCCCAGGTTGTCCAGAGACTCATGCATTTCCCTTAATTGTCCCAGCTCTCAGTCAAACTTAAAATAAGAGGAAAGGGCAGTGTCCAGCCTGAGAGCTTGTTTGGAATTCCTGGCAGGGGATTGAGGCTACTTCTCTACACACGACCTAGAAGGGCCTGCCTCTGCTGGGGAAAGTCCTCTTCTTAGCTGGAGACACCTGTCTCCAGGATGGACAAACATGGAGAAGTGATGGAGGAAAGGCATACCTGGTTGGCCAGTCAGATCAGCAGAATAAACTCTGGCGATTAATGGGGGTGACAATCATCAAGGCGATATTGTGCTAACATTCAAGTGTCGATCTTGACAAAAAATGTGACCTTTGGGAGATTCCCAGCTTGTCAAAAGTTTTAAATTCACAGCTAGGCATTCAAGACCATTAATAATCTAACCTCAAGTGACTTTCCCCGGTTCGTCTTGCTAATGTGTTCTTACCCAGGGTTATAGGTCTCCTCTCTCTCTCTGAAGAAAGCCATCTTCCTTCGTGTTCCACGCCTTTGTAGAAGTCTGTTTCCTGTACCTAGAATGCTTCCTACCTTATTCCCAGCCATCTGGGATACAGTCTTGTGTATCCCAGGCTGGTTACAAACTCACTACGTAGCTAAGGATGGCCTTGAACATCTAAACTTGAACTTTGTATCATCCTTCCTCTTCCTTCCAAGTACAGATGTACATCACCTCACTTAGTTTATGTGGTGCTGGGGATCCAGCACAGGGCTTTATACCCACCATGCAAGTTCTCTGGAATGAGCGACACCCACATCCCACCCTCCCCTTTGAGACCCATCTTTAAGGAAGTACTCTGCCCTGCAGTCACCCCACACTCCTGAGGCAGAAAGAATCCTTAATACAGGTCCCTCGACAACATTGCTATAAGACCCTATCACGACCTATAATCTACAGGGAGCCTTAGCTCATGCTGCTCAGAAAATACAATTCATAGACCATCCCGCTGGGTGAGAAGAGCCTGGAGAGCTCCAGCTAACACAGAGGTAAGGATGGAGTTTGGAGAAGTGGGCGCTCAAGTCAGCCAGAAAGGGCCTGTGATCAGTCTCTTCTGTTTCAGTTTGTTTGCTGTAGATCTTTAATACATTCATTTATCTTCAATACTAGGGCACTTTATAGTTATTCTAAAATGTTTTTGTTATAAGAAATTTCAAGTTGGATGGTGGGGGCCCATGCCTTTAATCCCAGAACTTGGGAGGCAGACGCAAGTGGATCTCTGTGAGTTCAAGGCCAACCTGATCTACAGAGCAAGTTCTAAGACAGCCAGGGCTACACAGAGAAACACTGTCTTAAAAAAAAAAAAAAAAAAAAACAACCAACAACAAAATTCAAACATAGGAGCTGGAGAGATGACTCAGTGGCTAAAGCATGCATTGCTCTTGCAGGGGACTCGGGGCCAATTCCCAGCACCCATGGTGGACAGCTCATATTACTTGTAACTCTAGACCCAAGGGCATCTGATTCCTCTGACCTCCAGGGGCACCTGCGCGCGCGCGCACACATACACACACACACACACACACAACCCCACACACATGCACATACACATACGACCCCACACAGATAAATATACATCATTAAAAGTCATTTTAAAAGAAATTTCACACACAGGAAAGTGTGAAAATTGCCTGTATCCCTAGAGAGACAGAAGCACAAACATCAAAGGTGCAGAGCCGAGTTCTGCTACACAGTGTGTTTAAAGCCATTCTGACCTTCAAGAGACTGTCTCAGAAACAAGAAGGTTAAATATTGGGGAGGCTGTGTGTGTGTATGTCCGTGTAGAGTCAAGGGGACAAATCTGAGTGTCATTCCTTTGGATCCACCCTCCTTGCCTGTAGACACAGGGTTACTCAGTGAGACTGGGTGGGTGGGTAGACCAGTTGGCCAACCAGCTCCAGAGAGCCTCTTGTCACTGCCTTCCTGGCACTGGGGTTACACACACAAGCCACCGTGCCTGGCTTCTCATATTTTGTCTTTTTAGAAAGAAGGGTACAGAGGTAGGAGAGACGGATCATGACAGAAAAACCAGAGATAAGATGTCCGGAGCAAGAGGAGGCTACAGACAGAAGCAGAACGGGAGCCATAAAGCCAGGCTCTAAATCTGCATGCAGAAACAATAAAACACAAGCCACTAACAAGAGCCGCACATATATGATGTTTAATGTTCTTCCCTCTGCCTAATATGGGCAAGTATGGGGAATGTCAGTTCAAATGACTTAACGACCGAAGAGAGCAGACTTATGGGACCCCACCCCTGAGACCCCCAGACCGGCCTGACGGTCATCTCACCAGCCGTCACCATACCAGCCTGATGGTGGCGGTCCCCGCTTTTTCTCCAGCTACACAAAGCTGCCTCTGCAGTCCCAGGCTCTTAGCTCCTTGGCTCTAAGTCCAGCAGGAAAGCTGGACCCAGCCCTAGCCCTGTGGTTGCTGCAGCGTGTCAGCTCTGACTGGGTCCAAAGACACCCGTTCCTAGAATGGTTTGCTCAGCCTGCTCGCCCACTACTTGTGAACCAAAAATGTGAGGTGTGCTGCTCTCCCCGGGGCCAAATGGGAAGCATGGGCTCCGGTGGAGTGAAGAGATGCTGACTAGCCGAGAAACCATTATACCCACTTACAAAAAATAAAGTCATAGTCGCCTAACATCCTGCTGTGACCACTCTGAAAAGGGAACTCCGCGTTTACATCTGGTCGTGGGTCCCTGAAACGGCATAGCGATTCCTGCTGAATGTGGCTTACCCCACTACAGGAGGAAGTAGTTTTGATTTTTTTTTTTTGAGACAGGCTGGCCTCCTTCATTCTCTGTGATCCTTAACTCCGGAGTGTCCTGCCTCTGTCCTGCAAGTGCTGGGATTACAAGGGTTCCCCACCACGACCAGCCTGGAATTAAAAGACTAAACAATAAACTAAAATAGCAGTTTTCTGCGGGAGAAGTTGGAGTGGCTGGAAGGAGGAAGTTCCAGGCGGAGGGAAGAGGATCGTAGAAACACAGACAGCGCTCCAAGTGGCTGGACTTTGAAACGCAGCGGAGCGTGGTCCCCACCCAGCAAGAAGGACGGGGTACAGTCAATAAACACCTCTTGAAAGAACGAATAAAGAAATATCAAGTGGATTACAATGTTAGGAGAAGAATATATTTTAAACTAGATTACTCCAAACAACCATTACAAGCTAAACGTCCCATGTCCCTGCCGCTTTTTTCCACTTCGAGGCCACTGGCTTAACCCCGTGTGCGGGGGGCGGGGGGGTCCCCCATCCTTATCCTGCTGGTAGCAAAGCGTTCCACCTCCCTTACGTCACCACACAAACATCTGTGAATCAGAGAGATGTTTCTAAGAACATGTTTTCTGATTGTTTACTGTACAATAATAGCCTGCTTTAATTACCGGGATGACGTTTCTAAGACCTAAATAGAGCGCGCCTCAATTGTGTGGGAGTTCATCGCTGTGGTGATACAAGAGAAACAGATGTGACTCAGGTGGAACAGTGGTTTCGTTTTCAGTTTGGGTTTCCTGGGACTCTGCGTGTCAGGGCGTGTAAGGAGCCAAGGCAGAGTACACTGTGGGGAGTGTGAAAGTTACAGCTAAGACTCTGTAGTGTCAGAGAGAGTGCACGCTCCACCGTGACGGTGTGGAGCGGCTTCGCTCTAACCTGAGCTTGGAGCAGTCAACGTTCTGATCCTGTTTCCTTTCTTAAAATGCTGATGAGAAGATACTAGGTTTGTCTCCGGATTTCCACGTGGCCTCATTTCAGCTTAGGACAAATGCTGCCTGCTGAGCTGCTCCTGCTGTGACCCCCACATCCTCACATGGCCCTGCAAGTAGTCTGCACAGGAGGGGTAGGTAGATGTGGTCACTTCTCACAGCAAGGGAGGATTAGAGAAAGAGATGCCACATCCAGCCAGGCGGGTCCATCAAAGACTGAGACAATACAAGCCTCCTCTGTGACCTTAATATGATTACCCGTGTGTCTCTTCTGTGGAAGCCTTGATCAACAGGGAATGACAAGAGAAAAAAATTTTAATTTATAATCACGGTTGCTTCTGCTTTCTGGTAATTTTCTATATTTCAAGTATCTCTTCTCTCCTTACTGTATTTATCTTCGTACAGTTTTTGAAGCTATATTTTCTGCTGTTTAATTATTGTGTTTATAATACACACACACACACACACACACACACACATTCTTCCCCTCTCTTTCTCCTCCTCCTCCTTTCACAGTATAGACCTAACAGGCCTGGAACTCATTATAGCTCAGGCTGGCTTAGAATACACAGTAACACTCCTGCCTTAGCACTCCAAGTATCCAGATTTCAAACCCTGCCACCATGATCTGATTTGTATCTTATGTTCTCACTACGTAGTTGGCCTGGAACTTGCTGATGACCCTGCATGCAAAAGGGTGCAGAAAAAACTGCTGACCCAACTGCCCTGTTGTTAGGGGAAGTTTTTATTGTGTGTAAGAATGAGAAAATGTACATCAATACCTGGAAGAGTCCATAGCAGAAAGAGACAAAACTAGACTGGACATGGCCAGGCCTGGGGAAGCCTGGAGAGAATAGAGGAGAAGCAAGCTGGCAAGAGAGAGAGACTAGACCACAGTGAAAGAGGAAGAGACTGAGAGAATTCGGGGATAGTAGAGAATAACAGTTAAAGGGAGGGTGAGTGGCTGGGTGGAGGAAGGGCAGGGACTGGCTGTATCCTGGTTACTAAACTCTTATTATCCCCAGTGTTTTCGCTTTTTCTACGCATCCTTCCCGAGTCAGCGCTATACAGACAGGCATTTTGCGTTCCATTTCAGTGCTCCAGGTCAACAATGGTAAACTGGGACTCCCATTGCCTTTTGGGGTTGTACCCTGGTTAACACAGGGGTGAGCTGAGCCTTGGAGAGATTCCCAAGGTTGTTCTGTCGGTGTGGAAGCAGGACCTGAGCCTTAGCTGGGGTTAGTGGGGACAAGCTCACCCAGGGTTTCCTTCTGGGCCGCAGGGTTAGCAGGACGAGTTCCCCAAGGACTTGCCATTCCCCCCGCCTGCCTGAGAGATGACTCTTCCTCCCTATGTCCCTTCTCGTCCCAGGCAGGGGTCCCATAAATGCCTGTGCACTCATTGAGCTAAGATTCTGCCTGGAAAATCCTGATCCTTCAGTACCAGGCTGCGCAATCTGTGCTCTCTTCGAAAGGCACGGGTTTCACACGCATCCTAACATAAAGTTCCGTTCATCTACTCAGGAGTACCTTATCCCTGCTATGGGACATGTGTCTGAGAAATCTGTAGGTTAGAGGAGGGGAAACCAACTGGAATTAGAGCCTTGTAATAAGTACAGGTATCTTTTTATTCTTGTTATTTGTTATTCACTGATACTTTTACTGAATCCCAAGTGCTCTGTTGACAATACTGTCTTTAAGCCTTACATGATTCCCACGGCATCTCTAAGCTACATTTTCTTTAGAGACGATTGCTTGTCTTTCTTTTTGCTGTTTTGAGACAAGTACTGACCTGGAACTTGCTCTGTGGCTCCGGGTGATCTGAAATTGGCATCTCTTGCTGGGGCCTTTAAGATTGCTGGAATGGAAACAGGTTTTATGGGTTTGGGGGGGGAGGGGGTTGGTGGTCTGTTTCTTTTGTTTTTGTTTCTTTGGTTGTTGTTGGTTTTGGGTTTTTGTTTTGCTTTGGGGTGGTTTTTTTTTTGTTTTGGTTTTTGGTCTGGTTTGAGACAGGATTTTTTTTTATCATATAACGCATGTTGGCCTCAAACTCTCAGCAATCCTCCTGCTTTAGCCTCCAGAGTGCTGAGATTATGGCATATGCCACCATGAGCAGTAGTAAACATCTTTTTAAATAGTGGCAGAGCATTCAAAGAATAGAATTTTAATTAATTTTTTCCTAAAAATAGGGTCTTATGTAGCCCATACTGTCTTCAAACTCAATTTGTAGCCAAAACTGGGAATGGATTCTCATCCTCCTGTCTCAGCCTCCCAAGTACTTATACGTACCACCATACCAGTCTTTTTTGTTTGACTGGGTTTGTTTCTTGTTTGTTTGTTTGAGGTAGGGTTTCTCTGGATAGCCCTGGCTATCCTGGAACTCACTTTGTAGACCCACCTGCCTCTACCTCTCTACCTCCCAAGGGCTGGGATTAAAGGTGCATGACACCATATCCTGCTCAAAAATAATCTTTTTATAATATTTTTGTTGGCACGTACCAATTACACATACCAATGTGTCTTGTAGACTGTTACTTAAATAAATTTTCACCTTTTTAAGTTCCCAATTATACCAGGCTGAGCCCTGTTTGACTTCCCCAGCTCCTCAGTGACTGTTCCATTGTTCATATGCCACAGCCAGGGCTATGATACAGCCAAGCCTCTGGGGAAACCGCGTCCAGCTGTGAGCTGATAGAGCCTACTTACTTAGTGCATGGTAACTAAGAGTAAATTTCCAAAAACCCTATTCTGGCGACTCGCTCTCCCTGACCGCCCCCTCCCTTTTTTCTGTTACTGTGTCCCCAACACGCTGGCTCTCAGAGCCCATCCCCTTGTGATGTTCACCTGTTATGCCCGTCTGTTCCCAAGTGACTGGAGTCTCACCCCTGGCCTGCACAATCTTCATTCAGCTTTCTCCTCACACCCTGTATCGCCTGAGATGGAGCAACTGATCTCACAGCAAGCAGATGCCCACACCCAAATCCCTGAATCCCCTTCTGTTCACCAGGTACTGGTAAAGCGAACCCTCCCCCAAAGTTCTGTTTGAATGAAGGAATCCAGAAATGTGTATGCGAGACAAGATCTAAAGAAAAAAATCTAGAGAACCTAGACAATGATGAGGACCCTAAGAGGGGCATTCATGGATCTAATAATCTACATGGGAAGTAGAAAAAGACAAGATCTCCTGAGTAAATTGGGAGCATGGGGACCATGGGGAGGGTTGAAGGGGAGGGGAGAGGAAAGGAAAGGAGGGGAGCAGAGAAAAATGTATAGCTCAATAAAATCAATTAAAAAAGAAAAAAAATAAGAAATCCACTTTATACTTCAGGATATAGCGGGGCGGTGGTAGTGCACACCTTTAATCCCAGCACTTGAGAGGCAGAGGCAGGTGAATCCCTGTGAGTTTGAGGCCTGGTCTACAAGAGTGAGTTCCAGAACAGCTAAAGCTGTAATGCAGAGAAACCCTGTCTTGAAAAAACAATGGATGGATGGATGGATGGATGGATAGATGGATGGATGGATGGATGGATGGATAGATGGGTGGATGGGTGATAGATGGATAGATGGATGGATAGATAGATAGATAGATAGATAGATAGATAGATAGATAGATAGACAGACAGATAGATTATTGATTTCAGGACATAACAGAGCATTGCTTTGTGGATAATTTTTACTTCATAAAAACATGCATTGAGGTGAGGCCACCTTTCGCTTCTCCCTTGTCTCCATCTTCACCTGCCTGCTGCGCTGCAGTTAACTAGTCCACCTACACCCTGGGCTATCATGCTTGCTGTTTCTGCATGTTTGCTACTGAAAGGCCCTGTGGTGTCCTCTACCTCCCAGCATCACTTTGTCCCTGGGGACTCAGTTCAGAATAATTAGCAGAGGCTTTGTTGCTCTGTTACAGCCGCTCACCAGCTCAGCCCCTGGCTCCTGTCCTCCTTGCTTGCCCCACGCCTTCCCAAGTCTTTGTTTGCCTTCATCGACTGTGCGGATCTGTGGTGTGGAACTGGACAAGAAGCTGGGACTGGGCAGAGACAAGCCAGACACCCATGGCTCCTTGTACACCTCTGTCTGGGACGTGCCCTCTCCTCCTTATAAGCCACTTGCTCATCAATGCTTGCTGGCTTCCCTGGACACAGTCTCTCTGCCCTATGTCACCCTTATTACATAGGGTTGCCACTGTCTGTGTCCCCATGAACTATGCGTCCTGGAGAACTGGTTTACCTCACTGGGACACTATGCTCCTGGCACAGTGCCCGAACTAGTAGTAGGTCTCTTGTTAAAATGTTTATTGCCGGATGTTGTTTTATATGCTAATTTGCCACCTGAAGATTTTAATCTCCTCAAGGTCAAGGAGTGCCCCTAGCGTGTCTGGGCACACTGTTGAGAGCGGTGTTGGCAGTGGGACACGATTGGATGAATTGACTGCTGGGCCTAACTCACGGGAGTGACTCACGCTGCTCTCAGTTTCAAGTACGAGCTCATCAGCTGATGACTTCAGTTCGTCATATTTTGGGAAACAGAATAAAAGTCTAAAAAGCCCTGCTCGGCTTACTTAGTCAATAGCAGGGCTTATGTTTGTGGTCAAAGCAAATTAGGGAATAATGGCCAATTTGGCAGAGAAGACAGTGTCACAGAAGGCTGGCATTTTTCAAGTGTGAATCTTCTGGAATTTCAGGAGTAAGAGTTTCCTGGTAAGGTCAAGTCCAGAAACATCTAGCATCCAAAGATGTTGTGTGAGAAGGCCCTGTTTCTCAGCGCAGGCCACATGGCTCAGGGGAAAAGTCCAGGAGAAGCTCTCTAGGATCCAGAAGACAGTGCTGCTCAAAGTCAGATGTCTGTTGGAGTCAACCATCAAAGAGCAGGGTTCTTAACCTTTCTGAGCTTGCTTTCCTCATCTCTAAAACGGAGAAAATAGTATCAGCCCGGTAGGATTAGTATGATATGAGATAAGACACGAGCGTTTTTAAGTCATTCCCATGTGCCTGGCATGTAATGTGTTCTCAGTACATTGTAATTATGACCGGGCCACATAATGATCTTTTTAAATATATTTCTTTTCATATCAGTGAGTTACCCTGAGATGAACCTTTCCACTGGGATCTGTAGACGTTTCTGATAACTTTGGGGTCCGTGTGACTAATTCACAAAAGGGAAAACAAACTGGGGTTGGGTAGCACATGCCTTTAATCCCAGCACTCTAAAGCAGAGGCAGTGGAACTCTGTGAGTTCGAGGCCAGGCTGGTCTACATGGTGAGTTCCAGGACAGCCAGAAATACAAAGTGAGACCTTGGAGAGAGAGGTGGGGTGGAGGGAGGGAGTGTGGAGAGAGAGAGAGAGAGAGAGAGAGAGAGAGAGAGAGAGAGAGAGAGAAGGAGAGAGGGAGAGAAGAGTGCCCATTGACTGTCTCCTGGGTAGGAGTCTAGAGAATACATTGTTCTTTGGTTTGTTTTGTTCTGTGTTGCCTGAGCTGGTCCGGAATTTGCTATGTAGCCCAGGCTAGCCTCAAACTCTATGTAATCCATAGTCATCCTCATGAATATTAACCTTCATCAGGTGATGAAAGGAGACAGAGACAGACGAGCACGGGACAGAAATCTCAAGGTCCAAATCAGGAGCAGAAGGAGACGGAGCACGAGCAAGGACCTCAGGACCGCGAGGGGTGCACCCACACACTGAGACAATGGGGATGTTCTATCGGGAACTCACCAAGGCCAGCTGGCCTGGGTCTGAAAAAGCATGGGATAAATCCGGACTAGCTGAACATAGAGGACAATGAGGAATACTGAGAACTCAGGAATAATCGCAGTGGGTTTTTGATCCTACTGCACGTACTGGCTTTGGGGGAGCCTAGGCAGTTTGGATGCTCACCTTTGGAGACCTGGATAGAGGTGGGCGGTCCTTGGGCTTCCCACAGGTCAGGGAACCCTGATTGCTCTTCGAGCAGATGAGGGAGGGTGACTTGATCGGGGGAGGGGGAGGGAAATGGGAGGCGAATGAGGGGGGAGGCAGAAATCCTTAATAAATAAATAAATAATAAAAAAACTCTATGTAATCTTCCTGCCTCCCATGTGTGTGTACACCGAGATCAGCTGCTCTGCCCTTTAATTTCCATAATCACTTTATAATAAATGCCATCCTCACTTTACAAGAGAGACTAAGGATTTAGGACCCACTCAGAGCCCCAGGAGCTGCCCAGTGTGATTCCGAACTCAGCTCTGACTATAGGAACTTCCTTCTTTTAATAGAATATTTTTATTAACTCTCTCTCTCTATCTCTCTCTCTAAGGAGGGGGATTTCAAGACAAGGTTTCTTTGTGTAGTCCTGTCTGTCCTGGAACTACCTCTGTAGACCAGGCTAGCCTCAAATTCCCAGAGATCCACCTGCCTCTGTCTCCAGAATACTGGAATTAAAGGTGTGTGCAACAACCACCTGACTTTAATTCTTTGATAATTTTATACTTGCATATAATTTATTTTATCATACTCATTCCCACTGTTCTCCCTAGCTCCTCCCAGATAACTCTCCATACCCCCATCTTCATATAATATATATAATATAGCCCATGAAGTCCATATATACACAAGTAAGTGGCCATCCCCTGGAAGGTGGTTGATCTATAAGGGGCTACGCCCTTAAATAAAACTGTCTCTCTCTCCTGCAGCAGCCATCAACTATAGAGGCTCCTATGTGAGGGGTGAGAGCTAGTAAGCCCTTCCCCACCTTCACGCTGGAAGGCTGACTACCTGGATCTTGGGCAGATCTTTTGCGTATAGCCACAGCACTGTGAGTTCATGGGGGCAGCTGTCCAGTCATGTTCAGAAGAGAGTTTCACCCCAGTCCTCCCTGACCGCTGGCTGTTCTCATTTTCTGCTCCTTCTTCCATAACAGTCCCTGAGCCTTGGTGGGCGCGTGTTGTGCGTGCGTGCGTGCGTGTGATGTTCCATTCATGGCTGAGCACTGCATTCTCATCCTCTGCACTCTGACTGGTTGTGAGTTTCTCTGTTAATCCATCTACGGAGTGCAGACACTCTCTACCGTCCCAGGTACCTCTCCTCTGCCAGCCCTGTGCCATGCCGTGCTAGGCAGATGCACTGGAAACGTTCTCAAACCTCCTCCTTGCTTTGCTTTGCGAGACACAGTCTCATTCTGTAACCCACTGGCTTAAAATTTAATATGTTGTCCAAGCTGGTCTCAAACTCACAGTGATGCCCCTGCCCCAGCCTCTCAGGTATTGGAATTACAGGCCCAGCCAAGTTCTTTGTCTTGTAGTCAGCTTTCCTTCACCTTGGCTGCCATCTTGGCAAATCAAGCCTCCCCCAGCAGAGGACAAAAAGAGGCTCAACAGTCCCCAAGGTTCAAGACCCTTTAACTCCGAGACCACAGAGAGCTGCCTTTTCCTGCTGAGCTGTGCTTTCATGCATCAGATGCAGGTACCAAACTGCCTCGGAACATCCCTCTACTGTACAGTTAAAGGCACGCAGACACGGAGGGAGCTCAACACGCAGCCTGGGTCACAGTACGCACTCGGTAATAGTAGCTGCTGAATTTTTCGTTTGCTTGGTTTCCGAGACTGGCACTGAGCTGGGATTCACTATGTAACCCATGCTGCACCCAAGCTTACAGTGGTCCTCCTACCTTTGCCATTACAGCTACTATTATTCACCAAAGCTAATATTATCCAAAAAGAATAATTAATAATAATAATAATAATACCACACACACAAAAAGAGCAAATACCCTCAGGGTCCTAGCAGCCAACCTTCGGTGAGCCAGTATCCAGTCCAAGCCCAGAATATGTTTGATATCGTCTCTTTGCCCTTAAACATTCTCATATGACCTACATTCGAATTCACCGCATCCATACTTGTGTAAGATAAAACAGTACCTTAAGCACCTGCGTAGAAGATACTCTCTCAAGGTCCTCCCTTTGACCTGAGGCTCTGGGGCGGAGTCCTGTGGCCATGTTTGGGAAAGAGGGAAGTCGATGACTTCCAGGGTCCTTTTAGACCTGGTGTCCTGTAGTTCAGAAAAGCAGTGCCACCTGACTCCGGCACTGGCTCCAGGTACAGACCGGAGGTGGGGGTAGCCAGCCTGGTAGCCGTCCATGTCACGATGCTGGCTTAGCGGTGCCAGCACCACAGCACAGCCTGAGCCACACTGAGAATTTTGCAAGAAGGCACAGGCAGAAGCAGCGCCAGGTGGTTCTGCCCATCGGCAGTCTCTCATGCTGCAGCCTAGATTCCCCTTTCCATAATGGGCAGACGGAGTGTCAAGGGAGTCTTGAAAGTAGAGCAAGGAAGGGTTAAAGGGCATCCACGAGAAAAGCGCTTGCTGGTTTTTTCTTTGGATGTTACCAAACGAGGAAGGATGTCTGGGGTTCCTGGGGTCCTTCTCCCTTCTGGTCTATGTAGCACCTGAGAATAGACCAAGACCCTTTCCTAATTCCATTTAAGTAACCTGAAGGAAGGGATAGTTGGTGTCTTTTCCCATGAAAAAGACTAAAGCTTGTCTAGCATGCTAGCAAAGTCGGTAGCTCCTAAATACTAAACGTAGAGTAACAACCAAGTAAGTCATTCGACAGCCATGAGCTCCTACAGACTACAGGAACGAATCAGGATGGTGTTTCCTATGGGGGGAGGGAGCAGCTGACATCCGTAGGGCCATGTGTAGACTCCTAAACACTGGAGGTGACAGTCTACTTCTTGGACAGGATGGCAATCCTGTTTATTGAATTAATTAAGTCTACATATATTTGTTCTATGAAACATCTGTATGTGTGCTCTGTCTTACGATAAAAGGAACACAGTTTTAAGAAGAAAAAATTAATGGTAATAAATGCTGTGTACTATCCAGTAATGAGCAAAAGAACAGGTCTGAAGGCTGCAAATATAAAACCACAACTATATCTTAAAATCATATGTATGTGGGGAAAAGCCAGAAAGATACGTCAAAATAGTGATATTTGCCTTTCCCCTAATTCTCACAATGGCAAAAATATTATTGTAAGAAAAGCGTGCTTTTGTTTTTAGGGGCAGAATCTTGCTGTGGAGCCCAGACTGGTCTCCAGCAGCAAGGCATCCCAAGGTGGCCTCAGACGTTCTGCCTTCTCTCTCAGCCCCCACACGTGTTGGGATAACAAGCATGCACTGCCAAGTCCAGCTATAAACCTGCCAGTATGTTTTCTGAAACTATTTTCAGCCCACTTTCACATCTATTCTATCATGATCTTTATACCAATGCTTTATGGGGAGTTAATGTTAATCATTGTGTGGACTGGCAAGCTCAGGTGGTATTGTTTATGGCCTGCAGAGTCGCCCAGTTGCTGGGGGTCAACCTGTGGGCAGTCCTCAGACCGATTATGCCCTGCTAATAACACTGGAGCTTCTGTGACTTCATCTCAGGTTTCTAGGGTCCTAGGATTGGTTTCTTTTACGTGGGAATAGCTGCTTCCTAGATTTGACCCTGTGGTCCAAAGTTCATGTCTATATACAAGATGCCCTCAAAAGATGCAACCCCTGCCTCCGTGCCGTGGTGAGTGCCCCTCTAGAAATGTTCAAAGTGAAGCGGGCAAGAGAGGGCAGGCTGTCTGAGAAACAGATCTAATAGCACATCTCAGCCATCTCTCTAGAGAAGTGGGACTACAAAATGGGTCAGTCCTTCCACACAACAGCTCTCCCCAGAGCCAGCTGTTTTGACCCTCAGAAGTCTGCATGGCAGTTGGGTGACTTTGGGGAAGAGAGTCTCCATTCAGGACCCTCCTAGGCCAGCCTAGGGACCTCCGTAACAAACACATGGAAACCCCAAAAGAGGGCCTACCTTTCTCAAGAGTAAAAAGGCAGAAATAGAGAGGGCATTGGAGTCCCCAGCCCAGGCTGACCCGGCCCCAGTCAGCCCAGGGTGCTTTGCCACCATTTGTCACCATCATCCAGCATCAGTCTCTGATTAGTTGTGGGGGGAAGAAACGGGTTGGGGGAGACATGCTTACTCCTGCTGTTTTGGGGGGAAGGAGGATCTCATCCAAGCCCCCCTTTGATGATTATCATCCTGGGTGTTGCCGGATTCATCCTCAGCTTCTCACTGATGAAGGGGACAGAGGGTACCCCAGAAAGCCTTCCTGACCCACAGTTAAAGACTCTGATTGTGTGCTTCATTCTCCGTGGGTCTTTTTTATTCAGTGAGGGGGACACTTAAACCTGGAGACGAAATGAGTGGGGACGACCCAGGGGACATGGCTGCTAAGTGCAGCATCCACAATCCAACCAGGGCCTCCCACAGTTCAGCACCCACTGTGAGCTGCCTCTTTCCATGAGGATGAACTTTTAGAGGCTTAAATTAGTAGTTCCCACATCCAACTTGGCCAAGAGCACGGGTTTGGAAAAAAAATCTGCCCCTCTCCTTTCCAAGGTGAAGAGTTGGGGTCAAGACCTGCACGGAGACAGGCCAGCCTTCAACTCAAGTTGTCTCAGAGGCATTAACTTCTTTCTAGAGTTCTCTGAGCAAACACAGCCAGCCTCGGAGTCTGAAGAACATAGTTATAGAGGCAGAGGAATGTGGAAAGGGATCGCCCACTGAACTACAAAAACCTTTAAATATCTCTGAACTTTTCCTTTTCTGCTTTTGGCTCCTTGCAATGTTTTTGTGTTTAGTTTTGGTTGCCACGAGGGGACTGTTTTTAGCTGCCTGGCTCCTTCCCCTCCCCTTTTAATTTTCCCTCTTCCTTTGGTACATGCTCCAGCTTGAAATCTCCAATTCTTATCTCACTCAGCAAAACAGACCGGAGTTGATTTGCATACGGGCTCCCGGGGCGGTTTTCTGGCCCACAACATTCAAGTTTCCGCGTAACCCTCTTTGACTGAGGATTAAGCCCTAAACCACGCTACCCAGGGTTTACTACTCCGACCGGAGAAGCATTCCTTTGCCCTTGTGTCGGAAAGCGATTTGGGTGCCAGAGCTTTTCTTGTCCCTCTGCGTGGTGCTACCCGTGCTCAGGGGAGAGTGCGCGCGCTAGACACTAGTGGCCTTAAGTCAGGGTAAACTGAGGCGCGAGGGAACTCAAATATTGACGACTTCCTTTGACCCAGATCTTTCCGTTTTTCTCAGACGCTTACGATTCTCCTGGGAGCATAGAGGACCGAGACAGGCAGAAAGTGGCTTTTGTTTGCCCATGATAGGAGTTTCATTCAAGTTGGGTGTGGGGGGGGGGGGCGGACTTCTCCCTGGAGATTCTGATAGCTTTTAGAGTTTCAGTTGGAGAGGGAGGCGGAGGATGGTAAACAATTGAGAGCCTTTCTACCCAGATGCGACTTGGAGAAGGAAAGCTAATGATTAGAATAGAAGAAAGACAGCGGTGGGGTGGGGGCCCCACGGTAATGACAAGGTACCCTGGACGTTCAGCGCACTTCTGTCCACGACACCGCCACAGTTCCTAGGGCGCTGGTCTTGCTGCTTGGGTTCTTAAGACCCTCGGACAGGACCGACCTCTGCAGATCTGGCTTGGGAATTAATGGCACCGCAGTTTAATCTGTAAAACAGTTAAAGATTTCTGTAGGGGTTCACAGTAGCTTCATGTGTTCCCCCCTAACTCCTTGTCTCGCTGTACAGTGGTGGTGTTTATTCCAGAGCAGTCTGTACGAAGATGGGACAGATAAATGGAGATCCCAAATGACTTTCATTTCTAGGCACCTGGCATTCTTCGGTGTTGTGCAGACACGCCCGGGGTTTACCTGCCTGCAGGTCGGCAGAAGGGCGGGCCGTGGAGGTGTGGAGCAGGGCGTGGGCGTGGGAGATGGAGGGTGTGGCCCCGGGAGCCGTTACCAAGGCAAAAACCAAAGCAAAACACCCGCCCGGCGCTTCCCGCGCGACGCTACTGCAATCGCGTCAGATCCTGGCAGGATCTACGAGGATCCCCGGGATGGAACCACCTCAGGCTTCCCCGGCTGGCGGGGGCGGAGAGACTTCATGGGCCTCCCTGAAGGGCAGGGGCCTGTGAAGGGCGAGGCTCTGGCTTGGACTGGCGGAACCCGTGTACATAGAACTTGATTGTGTCCCAAGTGTCTGTCTCAAGGGACATCAGTTCCTTAAGGTGTAATGCCGGTGTGTGTGTGTGTGTGTGAGAGAGAAAGAGAGAGAGAGAGAGAGAGAGAGAGAGAGAGAGAGAGAGAGAGAGAGAGAGAGAGAGAGAGAGAGAGAGAGAGAGAGAGAGAGACCTTCCCTTAGACTGGAACAGTTTAGGTGGCAGGTGCTACGGGGCAGAGGAACCGGGATAATTCCGCTTCTTACCCCAAACTACCGCTCTGTGACTTTCTGCCCGCCTTCCCCTCTAAGGCAGGTGTTAGCAGGTGCCTCTGTCTTTACATTCCGGCTTCCTGCCCCACTTGTGCGCCCGAAGGCTTCCCGGGCAGGTGTGTGAGTCTCGGGCCGCATTCGTGCGCACTTTTAGCCCTTGATGAGCTATGGAGACCCTCCAGGGGTCTTGCGCTCAGTTGAGACCATTGGAATTACTGGATCAGAACCAGGAAACTGTTTTCAAGATTCAAACCCAGTTCTGCTGAGGCCTCGGCTTGAACCCTACGTCCAGTCTTTCCAGCCACCAGTCTTGAGACAGAGGGCCCCACGTACCGACTTTAAGTGGTACGTGCTCAGTCCGGGCGGCCAGGCTCCAGCACAGCTGTCTGTTCCTGCAGATAGACACTGGAAACCTGGAGACGGTTTTTCTCTAAATATTTCCTCACATCCAGGCGACCCCCCCCCCAACCTCTGCCAAGACCAGGCACGTGGAGATCAAAGCGTCCTATTGCCTGCACTCCCTGAGCGGTCTTTTCCGCAACCCTTCTTAGACTTGCGCTGGGTGGACTCCGATCGCTCCAGACTTTTCCTCTTTCTACACTCTTGCTTTCGCCGAGAATTCCCTGTTCATTTCAAATGTGTTGTGGTTGTTATTAAAAACCTAAAACCAAACTGACAGCGTCTTATCACTAGCATCTCCAGTTCCTAGCGAGTCCGGAGGCCCCCGCTTGTGCGGGGGCCGCGGGCTTGGGAAAAAGAGGCCGGCCGAACGTCTGCGTTAACCCACGGCCGCTATTGGGGCCCAAGACGGCGGAGGTCACACTGGCGGGTAGGCGGGTAACGGTTTGGATTCACCGGAGGGTAACTTTGGGCACCTCCTTCACGCGGGAGATTGTCACCGCTGCCTCTTCCCTACCCACTCCTTGAGCAAAGCCTCTGGCCAGAGAAGGCGCTTTTCCCTGAAGTTTTAGAAAAAATGACCACGCATTTTTGAGAAAGGTCGTGCCCGCTTCCCAGCCTTACCTAGTCTGGGCCACCGCCAGGTCCCGCCTCCCGAGCACCCCTCCCCCCCATTCCCCAACCTAGCGGAGGGAGAGATGCCAGGGCGGTGGAGTCATGCGGCTGGCTTGGGCACGATTGGCTCATGCCTGGAACACGCAGCGGCGAATACGCACACCTGGCGGTGCGCCCGGGCGACTCCGGGCCTGATATGGAGAGAGAGGGCGGGCGTGTGTGTGTGTCCCGGGCCTGCAAGGCGCGCTGGACGCTCGGTGACCGCCCCTTCTCGCACTTGCATCACCAACTCCGCGGTCTCCACCCACCCTTAGCCCCGCCCTCGGCCTCCTCTACCCCACCTCTGGCCGGCTCTCCCTGGAAGCTATTAATAGCATTACGTCAGCCTGGCATTGGTAACCTGGAGTTAAGCTAGCCTTGCCAGAACCAGGGCTATAAAAGGGGTGATGCAACGCGCTCCCAGCCACAGTCTCACTCAGCGAGGCTCGCTGGGCACGGTGCTTCCCCCGCGGAGCTTGCCGGCCAGCCCGCGCTCCAGCAGAGTCCTTGGTGCTCGCCCGTCGGCGGGACAGACCTCCCGCCTCTGGCCCCTCTCTGGACCCTGGCCGCCCCGAACGGAGACTGGAGGTGAGCATTAGAGCCACGCGGTGGAGAGCCGCCCTCCCCTTCTCATCTCCCCTCTGGTGACCAGTCCCGGGACCCCTGAGCCACCCGGGACTCGAGTCCTAGTCTCCCGCGCCACACTCGCTCGGCTGAACTGCTCCTTGGCGTTGCCGCTCCGAGCTGGAGCAAAGTTTCTAGAAAAGTGAAAGAACAAACTTTCTCTTTTGAGGCGTGAAAGATGCCCATGGACGGAGGAGATTGCGCGCTCTCAGCCTTCAGCTAGGACAGGTCGTCTGGGTGGATGGTGGGTATTGGTGCGCAGGGGTGACCCACGCTCTCTGGATCGCGGTCCACTCCGTCCCTCACTTGGTGTCCGGACGCCGGAGCCGGAGCGGGTCTCCTCTAAGTCCGCCGAGAGGCGCGGTGGCCGCGGCTGAAGGGAGCGCCGCTCCCAGTACCGAGCGAAATGAATGGGGAAGGGACGCTCGGTCCGAGGTCCCGGCACAGCCGCTGGAGGTCGCCTTGCGCTCCCTGGAGCTGAGCTCTAGGAGGCAGGACAGCGTAGAGAGCTTGAGCGAAAGTGAGTTGGGATTAATTTAGGCGGCGAGCGCCGGTGTCGCGCTGTCCCAGCGCGGACTCCGGAGAGGTCTCGGCACCGCTAAGTCGAGCGGCGAGCGGCAGGGTTTGGGACGTCAGCTCCAACCTCTCTCGCTGTTTTGACTCTCTGTGGCTCTGACTTTCTTTTAACCGGTTCTTGGATTGCTTTGCTTTGTGTAATCGAAGAGAATCGCGGGGACCGGATCGAACGGGTGGAGGGACCAGGTAGTGAAACTACTTGACTTGACAAATTGTGTGTGTGTGTGTGTGTGTCTGTGTGTCTCTGTGTCTCTCTGTGTGTGTGTGTGTGTTGGGGGTTGTTGTTTTGTATTCTTGAGACAGTCTCACCTTGTAATCCAGACTGTCCTTAAACTCCTGGTGATTCTCCAGCCCAATTTACCAAGTGCTGAAATGATAGGTCACCTCTCTACCTGTGCTGGAGCCTTGTGCTGTGTGGTTTACATGGCCAGGTTTTGGCGGAAAGTTTTCAGTTTTTAGAGTGAAACAGACGAAATAAAAAGCGCCAGGAAGGGGTCTTGAGCGAGAGCGTGGCTCTCCACCGCGTGTCCCCGAGACCGGAAGGGAAGGGGCTTCACTCTCCATCCTGTCTCCTGTTTTTCTCCCCTTGGTGGGTTCTCTGCTCTGAGCCCACTCCCATTTTAAAATTTTCCTCCTAGACACTTTATTTTCCTTAATTTCATTAATGTAGATCGCAGGCTTCCTTATAAATCAAAGGAGTTGCCAAGCCCAATCAACTTAAAAGTTTTATTCTGCCCTTCACCTTGTTTGACTTTTTTGAGACAGGGTCTCCCTGTGTAACCCAAGCTTGCTTCAAACTCATGGCAATCCTCCAGCCTCAGTTCCCAAGTGCTGGGATTACAAGCATGTGTCACCAGGAGAGCACATGTTTTGCATGTAGCATTTGTTGTGGGATAATGTTTCCACATACAGGCTCTTGCCTTGGGAGCGATTGCGGTTGTTTCTGAGGTTTCAGAGGTTGCTGACAGACCGTTCTACACCTGCGGCTATCCAAATCCCTTCTTTCCACACCGCTTTCTTCTGTGACCCCTTCCTATCTTTCATCTGTCAAAGCCTCCTCATGATATGAGTCTCTTGAGCCCTCAGCTGCTACCTGGCTGGCAGCTCTGCCTGTGGGTTCTTTCTTGAACTGATGGGCCCTTGTGGTTGTGCAGAGGTGTGGCTTCAGCAGCCTGGCTGGACCGGACCACCCTCCAGCTCTGTGAGTTTAGGCTGCTTTCCTTCCTGGACCCCAGTTTACTAAATGACAAAATAAGGGTCTGATCTAGACCATTCTAAGGCTGGGTACTTTTAGCCAGAGTCTGTGATTCCTTACGGAACTGGCTCCAGGGTAACCCAGCCAGGGAAGGAGGGACATAGCCTGGACACCACAGAAACCTCAGGAGAAAATGGTTTCTTCTGTGGAAACTCACAATCTCTGAAGAACACAACAGTTATGGAGACGTGCTGATGTCAGCAAACAGTGGAGTGGAAGTCTCAGGACCGTGTAGCAGTTGTGACAGGCTGACCTGAAATTCTCGAGGGTTCCAGTTCATTCCTGATGGTCAGAACTAATCAGCTTCCCCGAAGGGAGGTGGAGTCAGAATGCTTGTGTGGGTGTCAGCCTCTTGTGTTTTCAAGTGTGTGCGTGTGTGATGAGTTCTTTCCCGCAGCCCAGGGAGGGAACTGGCAACCTCAGCCACAATTTTCAGATAGGAACTGAAGGTCAGAGAGCCTCTGGCTCCTGAGTGGGTGCTCAGCTAGTGAGAGCAGACACAGACCTGAAGCCCAGCCTTGTACCTCCAGCCTGCCAACAGGAGAAAGAACAGGATGTGGAGAGTCAGGGTAAGGTGGCTACCTTCTCCCAACTGGCAGGTCTGGCTGGCAGATGGCTCAGTGGAAGGAAGTGGAAATCAAAAGTGAAATTTCAAAGCCTTGGAGAAAAATTCTAGGAGTTAAACTTCCAGTTAAATAATTAAGTTTCACTTTCTTGAAAATGATGAAATCGCCAGCGGTATGACATGATTCTGATTGGAAGTCAGGAAGCAGGATGCGAGTCCTGAAGCAAAAAGATTTATGATCGGTCTGGAGAGTTAACTCAGCTCTCCCCTCTCAGATGCAGGCTGTATTAGAGGGCTTCCACTCCTGAAAACTAGCTGAAGTTTTAGACTTTGTTTCCCTGGAGGGCACAGCCTGACTCTAGGCTGAATCTCTGGAGACGACTATACAAGACAACCAGATCTTTACAGATGAAGCCACTTGGTTATCAGAAAGGCTGTCTTATAGCTTTACAACATGTTTGTGTCCCCAAGTAAGCCCCACCCCCAGCTTTTCACAAAAACATTCCATACTATTGACATTCCTTGGTTTCTTCCTGTCTTTACTCTTAAGTCCAAATGGTTCATTAAGAAACTCAACCACTGTGGTTCAAACTAGCAATGACCCATCTAGTCGTATAAATGAAGTCCAGGCCAGCGGCAGCTCTGAATCCCATCCCTTAACTGGTTGTTTTGTTTTGTTTTTGAGTAAAATTGGAAAGGAAGGGGAAATGAGGATGCTTGGGAGGATGTTGAGCCTCTGAAATCAGAAGCCAGAGAAACAGCCCCCAGTCACAAGATTCCAGGATTCCATGAAGAGGACCTTCAGTTCTCAGGCCTGCTGCATGGGAGAGAATTGTATACATTTCTTGAGTTCTTCTGACTTGTGGAGGGCAGTATTTGGTGGTGGAATTTCTACCTCCACTCATGGACCTTAGACCTCTAGGGACAGGGACCCTCAGGAGGAGCTTTTAGCATCAAAGGTGAGCAGACCCCACCAAGTCTCCACTGGAGAGCAGCCAGCCCTCTGTGCAGGATCCTGAGAGACCCAGCGTAGCTCCTGGTGGCGTATTTTCCAAGGCACCATCTTGTATTATTTCCTAAGCCCCTCAGACCACTCTTGGGGAAACAGGGTACTTGTTATCAGCCTACCTTTAGGTTGGAGAAAGAAACCACTGGGGGGTACAGTCACAATATATAACTAAGTGGTCATTAAATCTTGATTTTTTTTTTAAATCCTAGTTTGGGAATTTTATGGCTAAAACAGCCCATTTAAACTTACACCTGGATGTAGGCAGTAGCCAAGTCTGTACCTGATAAGACCAGCAATTTCTTGAGCAGAGTTAAGGGGTTCCGTAGAAATCGTTGCTTAGTCGTACACCCACCCCCACCCACCCACACACACCGTTTCTGTTCCTGCCTTCCCGTCTGCTTCCTCTCCCCCACAAACTTTTGCTCTGTTTTTGTTGTTGTTTTAGTTCAATGAAGTATAATATTTGGGTATGTAGCATATAAATTAAGGCCATGAGTTCTGAAGTCAAGCAAACCAAATCCCGGTGCCTGATACTATCCCATGTTAATGTGATATGTCTAAATCTCGGTTAACTCATGTATAAAATGGGACCAGGTTTTACAGCACTGGGTTCTCACAAGGCTCAAAAGAGACAAGATATATAGGTTTTTTTCCTGTAATGTTAGAGGTTTGTCAAAAGGTTTCCTACGCTCTGGGTCTTGACTGGTGACCACTGTAGTGAACACAGCCGCTTTATCCCTGCTCCTGTTTTGGGAAGGGTGGGAGTCACAGCTGCATGAGTCCTAGCAGCAGACTAAGGGTAATTCTCTAGATCGCACTGCCCTTGATTTTCCTGTGTTGCCCTTGTGGCCTATAGGACGACAAGGCCATTTGGTACGGCCACACCGTCCCCACCTTGTTTATGCAGCTGTCCAACTGGTCAGCAGGCAGCGTGGCCTCTGCGGAGCCTGGCTGTGGGGCAGAGCATCAGTGGTTTGCTGGCTCAGGAGAGTCCTCAGCCAGTTTCCACAGAGCTGAATGGCCTGCGCCTTTGTTACCAGGCCCATCCTGGGTCCTCTCTGCCGCTACTGCAAGCCTCTCTTCTCGTACCTTAGAGCTAACAGCACCCCCATAAGCACGGTCTTCCCCCTCTTGTTTGCTTGGCTTACCCTGAAGTCCTCTGCTTTGCCAGCCTTCTCATTGAGAAGGGGCTCCTTGTTCCCAAAGGACCTGAGTCCCCCGCTGTTACCACCCCCTGCCAAGGACTAGGGTGAAGAAACACACCCAGCTTCCTGCGGGAAAAACTTCCGGCACAGAGTTGTGGAATTTAAGGCCCCCACTTCCCGCTTTTATCTCAGCTCCCTAGCAGATTCGCCTTGATTTCACAAGTCTTTCCAGTTTCTTTTTGAAAAGGAGACTGAAAAAGGGATTCCAGATGGCACTGGTTTTTGTTTTCTAATGTTTTTTCTCTTTGGTGGTGGGGGGGACTGATATCACATTTGCATAATCCACACACAAGACAAACCAATAAAAGAGTCTGAAAAGTCCTCCCTCTTAGACCTTAGTCATCTTTCAGCTGCGTGTTTTAAGAATATTTTACTCACAATGAGGACAGCATGTAAAAACAAACAAACAACTTTTTGATGTTCTGTTGGCTTTAGTTAGCATTGCTTGCGTGAGCGTGGGTGTTGGCTACACCACTGAATAAAGTGGCCCCTTTCACCTGCAGGGGTTCACTGCTGTGGCTCCTAGATTAGCGTTGGGACTTCAAGCTGCCCTCCCTAATCCATGCTGGGATGTTGATAGGCTCCATTTTATAGGGTCCTCTGCAGGCTGAGCGGAGCAGCCATGTCCTGTCCACAGCTCTCTCCCCACCTTCCTGCTTCTACATCCTTTTAGCCCCCTGATCCGTGAACACGGGTGTGTGTGCGCGCGCGCGCGCGCGCGCGCGCGCGCGAGAGAGAGAGAGAGCGCATCTGTTTAGAGCAGCACTTTTGCCCAGTTATGACTCTCTGCAGAGGACAGCACTGGTCCCTTGTTTGAGCATAAACACAAGAGGCAGTTTGACAGCATGTGATGTAGCAAAACAGTGGTAAATATGTTCCTGTCTTTTCTCCAGCCACAGGCAAGAGATGAGCACGAAATGAAAACAAGCCAAAAGCCCAAAGGCTGATGGGACTTTGTTCTGGGGTGGGCTGTTCTTCGGCGTGGTTGGATCCCATGCCCCAGGACCCCTAAAGTAGTTTGGGCTTAATTTTTTTCTTTCAGCAAAATGATGCTTCAACATCCAGGCCAGGTCTCTGCCTCAGAAGTCAGTGCATCTGCCATGGTCCCCTGCCTCTCACCTCCTGGGTCGCTGGTATTTGAGGATTTTGCTAACCTGACACCCTTTGTCAAGGAAGAGCTGAGGTTCGCCATCCAGAATAAGCACCTCGGCCACCGGATGTCCTCTGCGCTGGAGTCAGTGACCATCAACAACAGACCCCTGGAGCTTGCAGTCACCAAAGCTGAGGTGCGTCCTGCCAACTCATGTCCTTCCTTTCAGCGCGCATTTATCACACACACACCCCACGTGTGAGCACATGCAGAAGGCTAGAGCCAGGGGTAAAAATCAACAAAGGCCCTGCCCCAGGGGAGCCTAAATTCTAATGTCTAAAGATAATGGAATAATGACTAGAACACACGAATGAGCAGATAGAGTGGTGTGTGTGTGTGTGTGTGTG
Organism: Microtus pennsylvanicus; assembly: GCF_037038515.1. Classification (NCBI taxonomy): domain Eukaryota; kingdom Metazoa; phylum Chordata; class Mammalia; order Rodentia; family Cricetidae; genus Microtus; species Microtus pennsylvanicus. The sequence goes on along the minus strand of NC_134588.1, from coordinate 109,353,754 downwards.
TGTGTGTGTGTGTGTGTGTGATCCAGACAGAAAAGGAGGATCAAGAGAGCAGTGAGCTTGAGGTCACTCTGAGACACATCAAGACTCTCTTGAGAGAGAGAGAGAATTGGTAAGCAATTAGCTGGAGAGGCACGCACAAAGGGATGACTCAGCAGTTAAGAGCACTTGCTGCTCCTGCAGAGGACACGGGTTCAATTCCCAGGAACCACATACATGGTGGCTCACTGTTGTATGTAACTCCAGGTTCAGGGGCTCCAATATCCTCTTCTGGCCTCTGCAGGCAACTGCACAACAATTATGTATGTCACACATACATAAATGCACACAAACACTAATACGTGCATAATAAAAAAATAATCCTTTTTAAAAAAAACAGCTGAAGCGGGGGACAGAGAAGCAAGCAACTGCACAAATGTGAGCACACATGCAGGCAAAGGCTCAAACACAAACAATACAGAAAGGGGTTCCGAGAATAAGTAGAGGCGGCGTTGTCATTTTAAATTAGGAGACCAGGGAAAGCATCACTAGTCTTGGCCTTTGAGCTAGGACTTGAGGAGAGGGAGTCCCGTGGGAAGGGTACTCCCTAAGGGGCCCTCCCTGCAGGCAGGTGAAGGTCCAGGCTAGGCCAGTGCTGAAATGGGGTGGCTTCTGGATCTAACGTGGGTCAGGACTTGGACTGTGGGAGGCCAGGTGGGGCAAGAATAGAAGCTGTATCTTCCGAAGATATCCACCAGGAAGTGCAGATATGAGCTGGGAACTCAGGGCCAGAGACACAGAACTGGGAATCGTCAAGCTGTGGACGGCCCTTGAAGCTGGGACTTTAGTGAGGCCACTTTCTGTGTGGAGACTTCCTGGAGAAGTGGGCAGGACCCAGGGACCAGGAGATTAGCCCCGCCCTTCCTGGAGAAGTGGGCAGGACCCAGGGACCAGGAGATTAGCCCCGCCCTTCCTGGCAGTACCACTCCCAGCCGGCATACCAGATGTTTGCCCTGGATTCACACCCACTCACACACATGAACTGTTCTGTGTTGAGAAACCGTCCCATAAGACACCTGGGATAATAGACGTGGCTATTGAACCGTGGTTGCTGGTGACTCTGCCGCGTTAAGAACGTCAGAGATGAACTCTGGTGACTTCGTTAGCCTTTCTCGGTTGGGAATATTTCAGGTTTACTTAATCTGTGGCCACAGCCCTGGGTCAAAGGGCAGAAACTGGCTCACAAGCTGTGCGTTTCGAATGGAGGCTAAGGACAGGGATCATAGCTCAACCGTGACCGTAAGACCTTGGGTTTGGGTTTGATCCTTCGCGCTGGGGGGAAAAGATTGGGTTTTCCTGCCAAGGACTGACATTTGTGGAAGGTCTGAGGGGAACCTGGCTCACAGCATCCAACGAATGGGAACAGGCGTTATTTATGATGCTGTTGCCATGGATGCCATTGTGGGTATTAACTGTGCTCCCAGCTAACCCAGGAGGTCAGAGAGGGCACCACAAAATAGCTGCAGGTATCCAGTCCAGTCTTGGATAGTGCAGGTTAGAGCCTGAGACATTCTGTGAGGGTTTTTTTTCTTCTAATGATATAGCTTGAAATAATAACATACAGTCATAGGAAAAAATGGAGAAGGGAGGCAAGACATACAGCTGGACGGACTGAGGAGGAGGAAGAGTGAAGAAGTGATAGATGCTCCCAGGCCACTCCGGACTCTAGGGGAAAGGGCATATTTATAAAATATTCTTTTTTCCCAGTTCTGAATTACAGCAATCAATTTAAATATCAAAATCTTACTTCAAAATCCAAATAATTTTTAAAGTAGTCTCAACTTATTTACCATATTTCCAGTAAAATTCTTTTCTATGGGTTTTTTGATTTCCATGATTCATTCTTGGTTTTAAATTTTTATTCATATTTCATGTGTGTGTGTTGTCTGCAAGAACGTATTGCACTGTGTACATGCCTGGTTCCCACGGAGGCCAGAAGAGGGTTTTGGGTTCCCTGGAACCAGAATTATTGTTGTGAGCCACCATATAAGTGCTGAGAACCAAACTCAAATTCTCTGTGAGAGCAGCAAGTACTCTTAACCACTGAGCTGTCTCTCTGCACACCCACCAGTGTGCATGCGTGTGCATGTACGTGTGTACATGGTTTTTATATTTACTGGGTCTGTGGCCCTGAGACATGAAAGAAATTCCTCTTCCATTGTTCTCCCTTGAGCTTTGCTTCTCTAGGTTGTGAGATCTTCATCTCCGTCCACAGTCAGTATCTTCTGATCCAAAAGAATAGAAAAAAGTCTAGAGTGGGGTCAGTCATGGCCTCCTGAAGCTAACAGGGTCTGACATTGACCAGGCTACCATGAAAGTTCATCCTTGCTGGGCTTTGGCCTTAAGCAGAGTTCAGAGCTTGGAAGTGGTCCCTGCTCATCAGCCCATAGACTTAATTGGGTCTGGATGGACATCCATGAAGGGACTGGACCATGCTCCCTAAGAATGGACAGGGCTCTGTTCTCTGAAAGCCCCAGTGTTGACTCAGAATGAGGCACAGAAAATAGTATGATTTGCTGGCTGAATCAACAGGTGGTTGGGTGCTCTAGCCCCCCCCCCCCCGCCTGCCCCAGCTATGGGCTTATTCATACCATTTTAGTACCAGTAATGTCCTCCAGTCTTCTCCAGGAGCTCAGAGACTTCATGCGAAGGGTGTGCCTTGATGCTCCTGGTACAGACAGTAATGTCAGTTATTTCCTGTCATTGTGACTGAATGACTGACAGATGTCTTTTGGAGAAGTGTGTTGGGCTCACAGTTCAGGAGACAGACACAGTCCATCACACAGGCAAGATGTGACGGCTGGGGAAGTTCCATGCATAGTGGAGAGCGTGTGAACATTTCCGTGGCTCGAGAAGCAAAGCTCAGATAGAAGTGAAGTAGGACTCCAACCCTCCCCTCCTTGTGCCGTGACCCACCTCCGCCAGCCGTGTCTCCCACCTCCGCCAGCCATGTCTCCCACCTCCGCCAGCCATGTCTCCCACCTCCGCCAGCCGTGTCTCCCACCTCCGCCAGCCGTGTCTCCCACCTCCGCCAGCTCTACCTCCCACCCTTGTAGCCCTGACTCCTATCCCAAAAGTTCCACAAATTCCCTTATCAGCAAGCACTACAGGGGGAATGATCTGGGGGTCATTTCTGGCCCTAGGGGAAAGGACACACTTATAATTAGTATCAAGTTATCAATTTAAAATTAAAATTTTTATTTTAAAATCCAAATGCATTCATAAAGTAGGTTAGATTTTGCTAATTTCAAATGTAATTCTCTTTTAATGGATAGAGTTTTGATTTTAGATTTTGTTATTCTCAAGTGTGTGTACACACGTGTATGTAGGGAGTTCACACAGAAATCTAGGCCATGAGGCTGTAGAAATGGCTCAGTAGTTAAGAGCACTTGCTGCTCTTCCAGAGGACTGATGTTCCCAGCACCCCATTCCCCACAGCCTCACTGGGGAATTCCATGCATGGCAGAGAATTTGTGCTCTCTTCTGGCCTCTGAAGACACCATGAATACACGCATGTGGTTGATGTACACACAGACAAACATAGATATACATTCACATAAGTGATTAAAAACAAACAAAAAGTCCCCCCCCCCTAAAAAAACCACCGCCTTGATATTTTGGCTTCACAGTGGCTTCCATGTGTGCCTTTTGGGTTTCATAGGTGGCCCCTGAAGAAGATGAGCGGAAAAGGAGGCGGCGGGAAAGAAATAAGATTGCAGCTGCCAAGTGTCGAAACAAGAAAAAAGAGAAGACGGAGTGCCTGCAGAAAGTGAGTATGGCCAAGTTTCCCCTGCTCGGTGCCCAGACCTGTCCTCACCAGCCTTGTGTCATTGGCAGAGGGGACTTGTGGGTGGTGCAGAAATGCCAGCTGTAGGCAGGGGAGGAGCAACGCTGTTAGCGTGATGGAAAGGACTTTGGATATATAGAGTGGAGATTTGTGGGCTTAAACACTGCACCATGCAAGTCTGGCAACCTGGGTTTGATACCCAGAACCCACTGCAGAAGGAGAGGACTGATTTCTGAAAGTTGTCCTCTGATCTCCACAGGCCTGCTGTGGCATAAACTGGTCTATATACCCCCAGCAGTTTCTAGACTTTCAGGTTAAAAAGACTTTATTCACCAGTTTTGCCAAATAAAACAATAAAACCCTGTTCTAGTCATTGCCTCTCAAGAAAAACTTATTACTCCCCAGCTTGCTCTGGTAATCTGGAAGCAGGACCTACACTGTGTTTTGGCCTGGGTCTGAACCCTGCTTCCCTTCTCTCTGCCTGTCTAGCACTTTGAACACCCCAGCAGACTGTCACCCCACTAGAAACTCCGGGGGCACAGCACGGGTTCACAGGCAAGGCAAGCCCCAGAGCCTGGAAGTCTTTGCAGTGGCCAGTTTGCTCCCCCAAGTGTGTGCAGGTCAGCTTCTGGTGGAGACAAGCCCACCTCAGTAGTCCTGGGATCTCTGCTGGTTGCTTTAGGGTCAGTGGAAACCTGGGAAACTGTGTTTCTGAGTACACAAGTGTTTCTGTGGATATGAGAGTCTTGGTAAGACCAGAAATGCTGCACCACCAGTTTGGATTTCTCCTCAGTTTTCCAGATTCTTTGGGAACTAGATACTCTTGGCAGAGGACTGGAGCACAGGCCTCTCTAAGCCTTTGATGCTAAGGCAGCTTCAGCAAGCATGGCAGCCTTGCTCACTGGTATCCCCAAGCCTCTTCTGACATGCCCCCTAATTTCAGAGGTCTCTCCAGGGTCCACACCAACACCCCCCATGCCTGGTTCTGACTAGGGTGATTCCCCCAGCAGGCCTCTCCCATCTTGATGAGGCCCATGGTTTCTAGGTGGTCCCCCTTACCTCCCCGACCCTCAGCTCTTTCCGTAACACCTGTGTTGATTGTCCCTCAGGAGTCAGAGAAACTGGAGAGTGTCAACGCCGAGCTGAAGGCCCAGATTGAGGAGCTGAAAAATGAGAAACAGCACTTGATATACATGCTCAACCTGCATCGGCCCACGTGTATTGTCCGGGCTCAGAATGGGCGGACTCCGGAAGACGAGAGGAACCTCTTTATCCAGCAGATAAAAGAAGGGACATTGCAGAGCTAAACAGCAGCATCATGGGGGCAACTGGGGAGTCCTTACCGAATCCTCCTTTTCCACCCCAAACCCTGAAGCCATTGGAAAACTGGCTTCCTATGCACTTCTAGAATCTCAGCAGCCGAGAGCCGTTGGGGCAGGAGGGCCTGAGGTGACCACTGCCTTGCTCCACTGTGTCCCAGAGTGAACTGTGGCACAGGGCAAGAGCATCCCTTGGCTCACTAACTCCAGGCTTTAGGCCTTACCATCCTGGCCGTTCTCAGATGATCTAGCTTGACCCCTGGCTGGGGTCCCATACCAAGCAGGATGCCACTAGTGGGATTCATGCAGAAGTGTCTGCATCAGTAGGTGGGGGGGGACCACGTGTCCACTGTAGCTGACACCGTCCCTCCTGGGGAATGTGGAACGAGAAGGCTCATTATCGAGGTTGTCCAATGGCCAGGGTGTGCTTCTAGAAAATAACGCTGTTGCGTCCGGAACGACTGTGTACAGGGCATTCTTTTCAGAACCAGGTGTTGTGCTGTTTGGGTGTTTGTCTTGCACAACCTTGTCATGATTTTTCCGGGAGTTTCATCAGAACCGACTTCTAAGAGTTTGGGAGTCTGCCATCATGGACAGTATCCCTCAAAAGCATTCAGGTGACCACGTGAGCTTGCTTGCCCCAGAGGAGTGAGATTGGTCCGAAGGCCAGCTGTGCCACTTTGTGCTGACAGAGGACGCCCCCTTTCCCTGTACCCACTGCTGAGGAAGAACCTGGCCACGACAGCAGGTCCTTGGCTGCCGACTGTTATGACGTCACAGAAAGAGGGCACGAAGAAAGTCCAGCTTCCAAAGGGTGGGACTCGCCTTCCCATTCAGTGACAGGACAGGCGTGAATTTGGGACTAGAAGAGCCAGAGATTCTCCATTTTCCTTTCACAGCCTGTGGAGAAGCATGTTGGAAGCCAGGTGGAGGGCCAGGCTTGTACGTGGTGGATGTCAATGGCACTGTTTTTGAGATGCGGCCCAGAGCGTTTCAGCTGGGAGGCGCCTCCCTCTGGCCACCAGGACTCTGGCTACTGTTAAAATTCTGATGTTTCTGTGAAATCCTCAGAGTATTTAATCCTACTTAATAGTATCATTACAACTTTTCTGTGAGAGAAAATATTACTTATTTATCCCAGTATTCCTAGCCTGTCAACATAATAAATATCAGAATAAGACATGATAAACTTAAGTGTTGTGCTGGTTTCCACTAAGACTGTTGAAATAGCTATTCTACTGTGGGGTGCTTAGCATTGAACACTTGGGGACAACTTCATTCATGGGGAGAGCACAGGTAGGGCAGTTGGGCTTTTTTTTAAGTCTGTGGGTGGTTTGTCTGCATGTATGTCTGTGTATCACATGCTTGCAGTGCCTGAGAAGGCCAGAAGAGGGCATTGCAGAGAGTTGTGAGCCACCATGTGGGTGCTGGGAATGGAACCCAGGTCCTTTCCAAGAGCACTGAATGCTGTTAACTGCTGAGCCTTCTCTCCAGTTCAATTTATTTTTAAGTATGTGTATGCATGTATGTTTGTGAGGGGCTGTGTTCATGTGTGCAGTTGCCTAGGGGGTGACTTCTCACCCTGTGCCTCAGGCTGTTGCTTGATGCTCAGTTTCTCATCAACAAACCCTGAAACAACACTGCATGTGTCCTGCACACCAACTGCTTGGCACTGACATTGTTTTTGAGAGAGAGTCTCACTACTGTAGCCCTGGGTAGCCTGGAGCTTAGTAAATAGCCTTAGGTGGCCTGGTACTTACTATGTAGCCGGAGGTGGCCTTGAACTCCCAGAGGGCTACCTCTGCCTCCAGAAGGCTAGGTTTAAAGGCCCACTTCACCCTGCCTGGCTTATGATAGATATTTTTATGTAAAATTCAAATAGCTAAATATTTCAGTCCTCAGTTTCTCGAACATACAAATACACCTAAAACATACATGTTTTCAGCTTGAGCCTTTTTACAAATTACATTGTCTCAGAGGGGCTGGCACATGCGTGCACTATGTGTGTGGGGGTGAGACACATTGTGGGAGTCAGTTTCTTCCTTCCGCCCTGCGGGGCTTGGGAACTGAACTCACCAGCTGAAGCCGTCTCTCTGGCTCAGCTTGACACTCTTGAACTTGCCTTCTGCCACAGTACTCCTCAAACGAGGACCATAGACCCGTTAGCATCCACCTTCTGCCACAGTGCTCCTCAAACGAGGACCATAGACCTGTTAGCATCCACAGTGCTCCTCAAACGAGGACCATAGACCCGTTAGCATCCACAGTGCTCCTCAAACGAGGACCATAGACCTGTTAGCATCCACAGTGCTCCTCAAACGAGGACCATAGACCCGTTAGCATCCACAGTGCTCCTCAAACGAGGACCATAGACCTGTTAGCATCCACAGTGCTCCTCAAACGAGGACCATAGACCTGTTAGCATCCACAGTGCTCCTCAAACGAGGACCATAGACCTGTTAGCATCCACATGTGCCACACAGCACACAGTATGTATTTCAAATACCAGGAAAGGATGGGACAATTTTTGACAAGCCGGATAAAGTTGTTTCAAGAAAGGTAATCCTAATTTTCTGGAATTTCCTGACCCAATGATTTCTCCCTCCCCATCTCCCCCTTACCCTCTCCTCCTTCCCCTCTCCCCCTTCCCCTATCTCCTTTTTCCCTCATTCCTCCTTCAATTTGCAGTGCTGGGGATTGAACCCAGACCTTGCACGTGCTAACCTACACCAAGGCCCTCCCGGCCTGGCAAGCCAGCATGGGAATCTAAGTTTCAATAGACTGAGGTTTACTTTCCATGGGCACATGCAAAACAAACTGGAAATCACAATTGGCTACTCCTCTACCATCCCTGAACTGTTCTTCAGACCCATGAATGTAATTTTTAATTACATTAATTAAATTAATTGGTTTATTAATTAATTGGTTTGTGGGGTAGGGTGAACCACAGCTTGTGTGGAGATCTGGGAGTCGGTTCTTTCTTCCACCGCGTGAGACCTGGAGAGCAACTCAGGTCGTCAAGCTTGGCGGCAAACATTATTACCAGCTCAGCCGGCTAGCCAGAGGCCCTGTGTACCTGCTTGTTTGAACTGTTCTGTAGTGCTTTTAGACTATCTCATGTTACCAGCATGGTTGTATTTCTGGTTGCTTCTAATCAGTAAAGAGCCATCTACCACTCTAGTGAACCTGTATCTTAATGAGGGAAGAAAGAAGAAACAGCACTGCCCGTATCTCTTGGTTGTGGGTAGACGTGCTGCCGTGAAATCTAGGCTGTGGAAGGCAGTGGATTAGAGACAGGGCAAAGGGAGGCTTCCTGCAGGAAAACTAGTCTGAAAGTTTTCTGCTTTGATATTTAAAAAGCTGCCTGGACGCTTGCCATCAAGGCTTTGGGCTGCCCTGGCTTCACTCTGAAGGAGCAGCCAGGCAAGGAGTCTGAGAGAACAGACTTAGATGGGGCCATAGGAATTGACACCCGCTGGCCACCTCCTGTTCTTCAGATGCAGGAGTGTGCAGCGAACCAAAATCACTTCACCAGAAAGCAAAGAGTGGGAGAGAAGATGAGAGTGGGTTCCCCTTATCTCCCTTAAAGGCACTTCCTCAGTGACAGAGGACCCTCTTCCCCCCGCAGGGCCCTAACACCTGACAGCTTACGGACTCCTGGCGCCTTTAGTGCAGGGACTTGGGAGACTCTCCATTCGGTCCCCAAAGGCATTGCTCCGTTGCACATGTCTCCAAAGCTGCTCAGAGGCCCTCAGTTTACCCGAGATGGAAGGCTATGCTCTTAAAACCACAGATTTCGGACAAGAGTGCAAGGGTGCAAGTGTCGTGTGTACGAACGGAAAAACACAACCCCTAATACTTCACATTCAAACTCTTTGTGCACATGCATGACACTGTGCAGCCACCACTGACTGGCACCCGGATACTTGTCGTCCCCAGGTCCCACCTCCAGCTCTTGGCAAACTACTCAACCATTCATTGCTTCAGGCTTGCCTGTCCTGCAGCCTTTCGTGCCTGACTTCATTCACTTTGCCACATGTCAAGGTCCATCCATGTCAAAGCATAAATCAACATTCCATTCCCGTTCACGGCTGAGTGTATTGTATGGAGAATCTGTATTTTGCTAGTTCAGCGATCAGTCAATATACAGGTGTGTGTGCCTCCACAGGGTGATAGCTAGCCTTGAATGTCTGGAGGAAGAGTTTATCAAACCAACTGGGAGAGTCTGGAGTAAGGGCCCAGGTGACAACAGTTTGCAGGTCCAGAGTCTGGCTGGCTATGGGGGTGTGGCAATAGGCAGAGTCACGATGACAGACGTGCCCTAGCTCCCACCCCTATACTCTGCATTTCACCGGCACAGTGTGGGAGAGTGGGAAGCAAAACCTGGAGTCCTTAGGGGAGTAAATCGTCCCCCACCAAAACAAAACTGGACAAACCACCGGGTAATTTAACACCCCACTTCAGCCCACTCACCGTCTTAAGCGGTTCTCCATCTCTCTCACACACACACACATTGTACATGATGTAGTAAAAACAGATCAGTTTGGAGACATTTGAGTGGCCCAAGTTTCCCTAAAGAGGCAAAGCCCTATAGCAGTTTAAAGCAAAGGTTTTAGAATTAGTGAGACCTGGATTCCAATAGCATAGTTTCTGGGAGCAGGTAAGTCACAGTCTCTTACCCTGTGAAATAAGAATAGTAACAATTGGTTACACGCCGGCGGGTCTTCCAGTAACATGTGAAATATCTTATGTAGGACAGTGTGCGTAAGCATTAATTCTATCTTAATTAGTAAAGGCCAGAGCTGCCATGAGAGATTATCACCAGCAACATGTAGTGAGGTTTCTTGGAAGGATCAAGACCAGTATTCCAGGTTATCCAATGAAATGACACCAGAAGCTCCAAAGTTGCCAATCTACCTGTCCCTTGCATCCCCATAGGCTTTGAATCTTTCCAGTTTGAAGGAAGTCCTCCTATACAATTCTTCCATGTTGAAACCTTTCCATTTTGGCCTCCACCTGAAGCCCCGTCCTCTTGTGGGGCAGCTGGAGGATGGGACAAAGGGGGATGTGGCAGCGACAGGTCACAAAGGGAGCGGGGCTAAGTATGGCTGTGCAGGGCTGTGGGCACTAGAGGTCACTTCTCCCACTAGGGCTGCAGTAGGTAGATGTTCAGGGGGCTTTCAAAACAATCCCCGGCGGAGGTCGGGGGGTTTTTAGACCCAGAAGAAGACTTCCCTGGAATCTACCCTGCATCTCTACCTCTTTGGAGAGATTGGGCTTGGGGTCCAGGCACCCAACAGCCCACCCCTCGTCAATCATCTGTGCTCCCACCCCCAGCCCAGGCCTCTGGGAGGCTCTGAGGCAAACTGGGGGCTTGTGGGGTGGGGTCGAGAGATCTGCTGTAGGTGCCAGCTCTGTGACCCAGGAGCATCGTTGCTCCCTCATCTGTGGAGACCAAGACAGACGCAGGAACCCACCTTGCCAGCGCACCTTTCTTGACACAAAATGACCACGAAGCCTGAGTCTTTGTTACCATATTACACAGCCCAGAGCGGCTCCGGCGTCGGCATGTTCAACACTGCCATGGGGAAACTACAACGGCAGCTGTACAAAGGAGAGTATGATATATTCAAGTACGCGCCGATATTCGAGAGTGACTTCATCCAAATCACCAAACGGGGAGAAGTGATTGACGTGCACAACCGTGTCCGAATGGTGACCGTGGGCATCGCGTGTACCAGCCCCATCCTTCCACTCCCTGATGTCATGCTACTGGCCCGACCAGCCCCGGGCTGTGAAGACTTTCCTGGACGTGGCCAAACCATCAAGGGCAAAAATCGCAAGGCTGCGAAGGCCTTGGAGCTAACCAGGCTCCTTCCTTTGAGGTTCGTAAGGCTCTCTGTTCACAACCGAGAGAAACAACAGCTACGCCTCAAGTTTGCCACTGGCCGTTCTTGCTACCTGCAGTTGTGCCCCCCTCTCGAGGGACGGGACGACCTCTTTACCTATTGGGAAAAATTGATCTACCTCCTGAGACCACCTGTGGAGAGTAACAGCAGCACCTACGCCATCCCAGCAGAGGACATGGTGTGCATACCTCTGCTGGATGAGGAAGACAAGCCAAATGCAGCAGTGGCGGAGTGCCAAGGAAAAGGAGACCCAGACCAGGTCAGCATCAGAAGCCTCCCCATGGTCACAGATGTGACTGGGATCAGCTCGGCTGCTTTTGCTGGTGGCGAGGGACTCCGTCACAACTCTCGCAAACCCACCACTGTGCAGGGTGTATCCATCCCCAAATCAAAATCAAAAGACCTTGCCGAAGAGTCAGCTACAGGGGCAGCAGCAGCCGCAGCGGGTGACCTAGCAGGCACTTTGAGCTTGGCAGCAACCAGGTCTGTAGACTCTGGGCAGATAAACGCGGCCATAGCAGGGGGTGCTATCATGGGGGCAAGCGGAAGCAAAAGCCATTTGTCCATCACAAGCTCTGGCAAGATGTCCCCAGAAAGCATGAAGGTTGCCTTTGCAGGGACAGCCAGCAGAACCCTGGAGTATATTTCCAGTGCCTCCACCAGCATCTCCCCAAAAGAGAACATGGCTATGACAATTGCAAGAATAGAACCTACTAGCAAGTCTGTTGGAGAGACAGCAGCTGATTCAGACACAGCAGCTCTTGCCTCGACCTTGCCAAGAGAAAGCCAGAAAACCGAACAGACTGCACAGCCGAAAGCCCCTGAGGACAACACTGAAGCCAATAAGGAAAGGAGAGAAAGACGGGAGCGGAGAGCAAAGGACAGGGCTGGTAGCAGGAGCTCCCACCACCACAGGACAGGAGAAGGTCGCCGCCGCAAGACAGCAGGGGACAAGGGGGTTCGGAAATCAGCCAGCCGCAGATCCGCTCGCGATGAGAAGAAGGAAAAAGGCACCCTCAGGGGAAGCAAGCGAAACAGGTCGCACAAAGGGGTCAGCCATGTCCCCATCACGAAGGAGTCCCGGAGCTCCCACAAATCAGGCAGGACCCTCTCCAGCACCAGCTCTGTGTCTACCAGCAAGAGGCTTGGCAGAATCAGCTTGTTCCTGAGGAACATCAGAGCCAACCTGGCTGCAAAAGGCCTGGCATCACAGCGTGAGCAGGATGTGAACATCGTGGCCAAGACCCTGGAGACCACCAACGTGGAGGCCATCATGGAGACAGAGAGTGGTCAGGCCCTGGACATCATTGGTTCTGTGACATCCGAGGTCATGGAGACAGTGATCTTTGAGGCTTCTTAAAGTACAACTCAAAGCCCCAAGCTGCAAAGGGACCCGGGGCCCAGGGTGAACCCCTAGAATCTATTCCAGCTCCCTTATTGCAGTTTGAATAAAGAACCATTCACTCTGAGCAGGACTCTCTGCACTTCCATACCCAGAACTTCAGGAGTGACCTCATAGTGAATTCTGTGATGTCATCGCAAGACTCCTGGCTGCACCCAGATGAGGACTCCCCCGTCTCCTTGAAGTGGGTGCCCCACGGCTATGGCTGTGTTCTTGTCTAGTGGTAAGGGTCCTGGATCTAGTCAGAGATGAGGGAAGAGCATCAGCACTGGTTATTAAGACTGTCTGAACTTAGCCGTTCTGCACATATCTGTCTACCTGAGAGAAACACACATGCCTGTACGCGGGGGCTTCTGTTAGTTGTCTGTGTGTGTGTGTGTGTGTGTGTGTGTGTGTGAGAGAGAGAGAGAGAGAGAGAGAGAGAGAGAGAGAGAGAGTCAGCATGTGGTGGTCAGAAGGCAACTTTTAGAGATTGGTTTTCTCTTTCTACCATGTGGGTCCCCGGGAATCAAACCCATGCGACATCACACCTGGTGGCTGTATTTAAGGAAAGAGCACACTGGTGATTGTTCTTCTAATTTTAGCGTCTCAAATGTCTGCATTGTAATAATATTTCCTGAAACATATCTTGAATCTTTTTCCTTATGTAGCAATCTTAAGAATCGAGAAGCCACGAATGGTTATTAGGAAAAGAAGTCTGAGAGAGATGGTAACCTCATCATCCAGTATGTCTGGACCTTTGCAGGACAGGGTCACCCCAGCTCACTACCCAGCTCACTTCCTCCTGCAGAGTCCTGTTTGAAGAACAAGAGAGAGTAGGTTCAGCCTGGACTGGCTACCAGACCCTGACAGGAAACTCTAAAGGCATGGGCACTGTTGATTAAGAGGAGGAGAAGGGGACTGGGGGCTGGGAAGACTACGTATAGCTGGGAACTTTGAGTTGGTTTTTGAACTACAGTAGACCCCTAGCCACTAGCTAACCCTATCTAAAGAGGGTCAAGACCACCCCTTCGGCTGTCCCTGCCTTCTCTGTCGCTCTACACAGACCTCCCTCCTGGAATTCCAGACCTCCTTTCCCATCTCCCCAGTCACTAATTAAACTCTTGAAAGGCTAAGCATAATTATTTTCTCCATATCCAATCTTCAAAACTTTCTACAACTCCAAGAATCAAGAATCAAATTCTTAAAGTCCATGTTGGGGAGGCTGTGGGCCTTAGAGCTGCCTTTGAGGCCAGCTGACTTCGGCTTTAAGTGGAGAGAGGGAGAGAGAGAGAGAGAGAGAGAGAGAGAGAGAGAGAGAGAGAGAGAGAGAGAGAGAGAATGGGCCTGGGCGCCAAGGGCTTGCTACAGAGAAAGGAAGTTAGCTCAAGACCTGCCCACACCAACCATTTCCTGCTGCCAAACAAGGCTCTTGACCCCAGCATGAGGCCCTACCGGAGTGAGTCAAGTTATTCTTAAGAAAGGAGGGAGCAGCATGCTGATTAGATAGGACCTTGGCTGTGAGGAAAACAATCCCAGAATCATTAACCCGGAGTGCCGCCGAGGAGCCTGGGGGAGGGCTTCCCCTCCCCCTCCTGCTGGAGCCAAATTAATGGTTTACTCCTCAGCAGCTGCCCTTTGATGGAAAGGGGGGGTTTACAAAGATTGCACCACCTCTCTTTAATTTGAGGGTTTCTGCACGGGTGAGTGTGAGTCTTCCAGACCAACAAAACAACAACAACAACAACAACAACAACAACAACAAACTCACCACAGCATTCACACAGCACTCAGTTAAACCGCTCCCTAGCGGTCAGGCTCTCTTCCACCCTCCCACCCTCCACTGGCACGTGGGCAAGCGGGCACTGAGAACATCTTCTTAGAGAACTCCTTCTAGGTGCCGAGGGCCAATGCAGTGTGACGCTTTTCCAACCCAGGAAGGTGTCACAGCTTACCTGACAGATGGGTCTTTGGGGGACAGCATCTGTTGTAGGAGGGTTCTTGAAGTCAGCATGGGTCCGGGACAGGCCTTTGGGAATCACTTGAAGGGCAGTGTCTGATGGGAGTAAGCTCCCTCTGGCTCCAGGGTAGAGAGCTGAGGGGCATGGGGCTATCTTGAGGCCTGGGATCCTCTAGGAAGCCTGGCTGGAAATGAGGAGCCCGCAACCTAGGCAGCTATGGGAAGAGAGGGACAGAGTCAGGAGACAGAGAAGACATGAAGAAGGACAGTCGTCTGTCTGTCTCAGAAGACAGGAAGCCACAGTTTGGAACTCCACTGCAATTGTCTAAAGTCTGCAGAGTGAAAAAAATGGGTGTTTCCTCCCTTAGGGGGTTTGTCTGTCTGTCTGTGGAAAGGGCTGCAAGAAGGGAAGACATGTGTTAGTGTGTAAAACAGCTTAGAGGTAAACAGCAACAACAACAACCCATGCAGGTGTTATAAGGAGTGTGGCACGCGTGGGGGGTGGGGGGCTTTGGAATCTATATTCCCTCCAAGAGACTACTAGAGAGATCGGTGATAAACTCCTCCAACCCCTAAGAGTGTGGAGTTGCTCAAGAGAGCCCCTTGTGGCCACATGCTGTTACTGTCCCTTGGTGCTTTTCCTAGGGGAGCCAGGGTGGATGCTTAGAGCCGCCACACCACAGTTTGCCTAATACTGATTCACTGATAACTGAGCCTGTCCATCAAGGGTGGCAGCCGAGGTGACCCCAGGGAAGCTGGCAAAGAGGATGTCTTTCCAGGCAGCCGCAGGGCTCTTGCCCCCTGATGTTTCTCTTAAGAGATCTAACTCAACCAAACATAGGTGGAGGGGTTAGTGTGGTGTTCCCTCTGCAGCCTGGGAGTCATTTGAGAAATGGTTACTGAACACCAATTATAAGCAAGATGGGAACCATGAAAATGGCCAAACACACACTCAGACATAGAGACACATAGATACATACACACACAAATACACACAGAGATATATACAGATACATACACACAGAGAGATACACATGTGTATACACAGATACATACACACACAGAGATACACACACTAATACAAACAAGATGATTGACTGGACCACTTGTCTGACGTGTTTAAGGTCATTCCCCAGCATGCTCTCCAGAACCACCTCTGGGGACAGACAGACATACAGATGCATGATGATGGTCATGTCACCCCACTCTTTCTCCTACTGACACCACAGCCCCGGATCACGAACAATTGTTGTTAACAATGGTTCAGGAAGAAACAAACACCTCCTGAGCCCTGGGGTCACAGGCATGTGCCACCATGACTGGTTTATGTGTGCTGTGTCGGACCCAGGGTTTTGCACATGATAGTCAACTAAGTCATATACCCAGCCTCATAAAACTAAAGGGATGTGTGTGCCCACACGCATGAGTGTGAGCTTGTGTATGCATGTGCGCATGTGCACACACATACGTGTGTGAGTTTGTGTGTGTGCATGTGTGTGTGAGCATGGAGGGCACACCTATCTGAGTTTATGTGCACCGCAAGCATGCAGATGACTGTGAAGGTCACAGCACAGGAGATGCCCAGGAACTAGAGTTAAAAAGTGGTCGCGAGTTGCCCAGCTTGGGTCCTGAGAACTGAACTGGTGTCACGCGTGGCATGCATTGCTTACGTGCACAACACCTTAACCTATGGAAGAGGGTGGTTTTGTTGTAATTCCTATAGCCTATAGAAGAGGGTGGTTTTGTTGTAATTCCTATAGCCTATAGAAGAGGGTGGTTTTGTTGTAATTCCTATAGCCTATAGAAGAGGGTGGTTTTGTTGTAATTCCTATAGCCTATAGAAGAGGGTGGTTTTGTTGTAATTCCTATAGCCTATAGAAGAGGGTGGTTTTGTTGTAATTCCTATAGCCTATAGAAGAGGGTGGTTTTGTTGTAATTCCTATAGCCTATAGAAGAGGGTGGTTTTGTTGTAATTCCTATAGCCTATAGAAGAGGGTGGTTTTGTTGTAATTCCTTAGCAGGCTAAATTAAAAGTTGGCTTCTAGGGCCGAAGAAGGGGCTCAGGGCTGCAGAACATGGGCTGCTCTTTTGGCAAATCCTAGCTTTGATTGCCAGCACCCGCATGGCAGCTCATAACCATGTGTCACCCCAGTTCCAGAGGACCCTCTGCAGAAAGTGTGTCACATTCAGGAAAAGCACCCATATACAAAAAATTAAAAATCAGTCACTTTTCTTTTAGAAAAGTTGGCTTCCATCTGGGTGGAGCGGCTCCCGTTCCTGACCTTAGTACTCAGGCGGCTGAAGCAGATGGATCGATGTTAAGTTCAGGATCAGCGGAGTGTAAAGTAAGTTCCAGATCCACCAGGATTACACGAAACCCTGTCTTAAAAATATAACAGAAAAAAAGGTGACTTCCAAATTAATTTGGAAATATCATGCACTTTTATTTATTTTTTTGAGGCAGGGTTTCTCTGTGTATCTGTGGCTGACCTGAATCTTGCTTGGTAGAACATGCTAGCCTTGAACTGCTGAGACTAAAGACCGACCTGCTTAGCACCAACCTGCCTAGAAGGATCATGGACAACTAAAGTTGTTTTTGTTACTAATTGAGACAAGAGGGCTTTAAGAAAACCAAACTTCTCCTGCCACATATCCAGCATCTTTTGTTTTACAAAACAAAAAAAAAAAAACTACTCCCAAATTTTGTGACTTAAAACAGCAATTATCTGTGTGTCCTGGGTTTTTCCACACCAGGAACTGGGGTGGGGCGCAGCTAGACCATGTGGTGAGCAGCAAGGAGGCTCCCAGTAACAGTCCTAAGTGCTCCCTCTGCCTGGCCCTGCTCTAAGGACTGTGGAGAACACTGCTTATGTCCTACTCCACAGTCCTGAGAAGTAGGCAGTAGCATTCCCATCTGACAGATGAGGAGATGGAGGTTCTGTGAAGTTAGAGCTTACCCAGAGACCACCAGTGCAGGAGCCAGGATTAAATGCCACGGGGGCTGACACCAGAGCCCACACTCAGCTCCCACCGTGACTCCACCATGATCGACAGTCAGCAGGCGAGAAATTCCATTCTGAGGAGTCCAGGAGACCTTCACTCACATCTGGGGCCTCGAGGAAAACAGCTACAAAGGGGCTCAGATAGGATTATTGACAGGAACGCTTGTATGTGGTCTCCCAGACAGTGGTTAACTTGACTTCCCTGAGAACCTGTTTCAAGGTTGCCGAGAAGCTGTGTGTGTGTGTGTGAGTATGTGTGACTACTTCTGAAACACTCTGTCCTGGAGAAAGGCTCATTAAGACTTAGGAAGTCAGGCAGTGAGATGGCTCAGTAGAGGACACTTACAGCCAAGCCTGACGACCTGAGCTCAATCCCCAGAACCCATGAGGTGGAGGGAGAGAACTGACTCCCACAGGATGTCCCTCTGACCTCCACACTGCTAGGGCATGCCTCCTCCCCTAAGTCAATAAATGGGGAAAAAAGAAAGGAAAGATGGAAGGGAGGGAGGGAGGAAGAAGAGAAGGAAGGAAAGAAATTCTCAGGAAGTAAACAAAACTCAAAGGCTCAAGAATTACTTGAAGAACCTCGCTATTTCGGAAGGCCCCTAAGCAGGGTTATGTGGAAACCTGAGCTGGGAACTGGAGACTCTCAGACCACACCAGCTGCCTGCAAGTCGTGCAGGGAGCTCCAGGGACACAGCTATGCCGAGCCCTGAGCGCTGTGGCCCAAGCTGGAGTGGGCTGTTTAGAGATGTAGCTGCTTTAAGTTGCTTGCTCTCCTGTAAGCCGCCCCAATAAGCTCACTTGTTCTCTGAGCTGGGCTTGGGTGAACTAACTTCCCTGTCTTCAGTGCCCCATCTGGAGTGAGTGGATGTCTGGGCACATTTCCCCAGAAAAGGTCGCAACACTGACCAAGCTTTAGTCCCTAGGAACAACTCTCGGCACATTTTGTGGGCTATGCCATTCATAAGCGTGTGAAAACCACTGCGCGGAGAGCCTGGCCTCTCGACAGACATGACCTGCACTCTGACCGACTATACTACTCTTTGTACAGAAATGGACAGACAACACAGGAAGAGAGCACTCTGGATGGCTATATGATAGTCACTTCAGAAAATACCATTTGCCTCATTCCGTACCAATCCTCTCGATGACACAGCAGCTCTGGCCTGGATGAAGCTGAAGGGCCCTGGGGTAATTATGGGAGTTGTCTTGAACGTCTCCTCTCTTTAACTCATCTATCTTTTCACTTTTCTTACTTTTCTCCCCACCTTCTCACTCTCCCCCCACCCCATCTCCACCCACCCCTTCCATATCTTCAAACTCTGGTTCTTAGGAAGTTGAGAAGTTAATAGCACACCGGGACCACAGCACCTCAGTCCTGGAAAGGTCTTGACTAAGCCCGCTGTGCTTCACACAGGAGGAAGCTGCAGGGGGACTTTCCCCGAGGCTCTCCTTTAGTAAGTTTTGGAGTTCCGGCAAGCACAGAAAAGCACAGAGATGCTGGATCTCCAAGAAGGTCCCCAGCTTCCTTTCTGTTTTGACTGCCTGGAACCAAAGCCACTGGTTTCTGTTTTGCATCTGCTACCTTACCATTATAGGATCCTTAGCTTCTTGGAACCTGTCCCAGCCCCAGACTACAGAGACAGGTGGAGGATTATGGGAGGTGCATGCGAGGAACAGCTCAAACACCCCTAACCCTAACCTGGTTCAGCTATCTCACTCCTGAGCCTTAAGTCCAAGGACTTCCATCTTTAACATCAAGTAGCACCCCATAAGCCAGTCTTGAAACCTTCAGGTATCTAAGAATGCTGCATTTGGCTGATGATGTCTCACCGAGGGTAACTCCAGGACTCTAGAGTTGACCAGGCCTGATTGTATGGCTGAGCCCAGGACAACACCTATTAGAATAAAGTCCCGTTTCTTGTGATAACTCTTCTAAACAGGATGAAGCTAGAACCTTCAACGGGAACCCAAGCTGGGCCACCTAATGTCTCAGAGCATTGAGCAGTTGGATCTTTGTAGACAGGGTTTCTCTGTGTAGCCCAGGCTGTCCTAGAACTTGCTCTGTAGACCAGGCTAGACTTGAACTCAGAGATCTGCCTGCCTCTGCCTCCTAAACGTTGGGACTAAAGGTGTGCACCACCACATCTGGCTACTGACTTGTTTTTGAAACAGAGTGTCGTTAGGTAGACCTGGCAGTCCTGGAACTCACTGAGATCCACTTGCCTGTGCCTCTGGAGTCTAGGAGTAAAAGCATAGGTCAGCACACCCGGCTTAAGCAGTTGGATCTTAAGGGAAAGAGCCAGGGTGGAGTGGAGACAGGAGTTAGACGGCTGCCTGGGTGTCTGAGTCAAGCAGGGGAGAAGGAACTGCTAAAAAGTCGCTCAGTGTTTTCTTCACCTCCTTGCAACTCAGTACCAAGCAGAGCCAGAGAGGAGGAGAAGCTGCACAGAATAGCCACAGCCATTGGTTAACTGGTGGATTCCTTACTTTTCTATGGCCGTGATAAGAAAGCAGAGGAAAAAAAAAAAGAAAGCAGAGGGAATAAGACCTTTGGAGCCGACTTGGGCTTACAGTTCCAGTGTAACCGGAACTCACTATTGTAAGTAGTACAGTGTAACAACTCATATTGGTCATGCTGTGTTCTCCCAGCAGCAGTAAAGTAACTAACACAGAAGCTGGTACCAGGGTCAGTGCTGCTCACTTGGTACTGATCTTGGACACACACACACACACACACACGCACACGCACACGCACACGCGCGCGCGCACGCGCGCGCGGAAGAGGGGGCAGCAGGGACATGGACTATGGTTTTAGAGAGACTCCAAGACCAGGAACTGTAGCAGGGAAGTCTCTGCAAGAAACCCCAAGAGGGTAGGAGGTCCTGAGAACAGATGGTGAATGTAGGATTGCGATGGAGACCTCAAGATGGTGGGGATGCCAGAGTCATGAGAAACCTGCCTAGAACCGCTACACAAAGGGAGTGGAACCATCCCAGTAGAGAGAGTCAGAGAGCGAGGGGGCGGGGATGTACAGGCAGCCATGCAGAGCTGAAATGGCAGACCCACGGTGTCTAATGCCTGCTCAGCAAAAAAACATAGGAAGGGCTCTTGGGAAATCGGCAGACCAGATCCTCTCACTTTAATTCTGAACTCCTTAAAAAAATCTCACCTCCTCACTCTCAAGCGCCACGCCACACTTGCCCACCAGCTCTGTTCCTCCATAGCTCTCCAGCGTTTCTCTCTTTCCCTTCCTCTCCCTGTGAGCTGCCTTTCTTCCTCCTTCCACATGGGCCTCCACTCCTGCCCCCAGCTTTCCCTCTCTTCCTCAGACTCTATTCCAGTTTTCTCTTCCCTTGCTCCCTCCAATCATCTACTCAAATCTGAAGATCGCCCTTTAGTCCAATTCCTGTCTCACTAAAACTCAACTTCTATGTCCATCACGTTACCCTGATCCTTCTCCTAGGCTCCTCCAGGTCAAGACTAAAGCTTTAAATGCCCTCTGGCTGCCTTCCGAGAGGATCCAGGAAGAGGATTGGTTCACTGATAATGAAAGCTCTTGTTGACAAGGGAAGACCATGGCTACCTTCCTCTGCCACTTCCAAGAGGCACAAAATCTGGAGCCCATTTACACTGATTCCTTGACTTCCTTAGACATAGAGGCCAAAACTGGGGCATGCTAATTTATGCAAACTAGATGAAAATCAGCATGACCTTGGATTTACTGGAAATCAGGCTCTTCTGCCAGGAAGTCTTAGGGAAATTTTGGAATCTACTTCCCAAGAGAAATATAAAAATAGAGTAGCCTTCAGCTAGGGGTGAGGGGTGTGGTTGGAAGTTACTGGAGGAAGGTGCAGAGTGTAGCTTCCCTGTTGGGCTCCAAACCACCCAACAGCAGAGGAAGTAAAAATACCAAGTCACCACGCCTCCCTCCGCCTGCCTTCTCTCTTTTCTCTGAATTAGGAGTCAGTTCCAAGGCCTGTCAAGAACCATTCACCTCAGAGCTGAGTATCCCCCACCCAGAGTTACTGCTTCTGTAGAAACAGGAGCTTTTCATTGAGATCCTGTTTCCATGACAACAGTCAGCTACTCTGCTCAGGTTCTGGAGATAGGCTGCCTGCATTAACTAAGGAAGGATCTGGCATGGTCTGTCATACAGATACATAGCGTAGAGGTCATTTGAGCTATTAGGTATCCCTTGGTCCCAGTTGTGGGAGCTTGGAGGAGCCCCTGGCTATGCAGATAATGCAAGGGTCATTTAGATTAATAGCCACCTCCAGTCCTGGTTATGGAAGCTTGCTATGGCCTGACTCCACAGATATTGAATACCACCAGGCCAATAATCACCTCCAATTCCCAGATTACTGGTTGAAAGAACAGGTTTTCCAGTAACTCAGACACTGAGAGCAACAATTAATCAATGGGACCTCCTGAAACTGAGAAGCTTCTATAAAGCAAAGGACATGGTCAACAAGACAAACAACAGCCTACAGAAGGGAAAAGATCTTCACCAACCCCACATCAGACAGAGGTCTGATCTCCAAATATACAAAGAACTCAAGAAATTGGACACCAAAAAAATCACATAATCCAATAAAAAAATGGAGTACAGACCTAAACAGAGAACTCTCAACAGAGGAATCTAAAATGGCTAAAAGACACTTAAGAAAATGCTCAGCATCGTTAGTCATCAGAGAAATGCAAATCAAAACAACTCTGAGATTCCATCTTACACCTATCAGAATGGCCAAGATCAAAAACACTGATGACAACTTATGCTGGAGAGGATGTGGAGAAAGGGAACACTCCTGCATTGCTGGTGGGAGTGCAAACTGGTATAACTGCTTTGGAAATCGGTTTGGTGATTTCTCAAAAAATTAGGAAACAATCTACCTCAAAACCCAGCAATACCATTTTTGTGTATATACCCAAAGGATGCTCAATTGTACCACAAGGACATGTGCTCAACTATGTTCATGGCAGCATTATTTGTCAAGCCAGAACCTGGAAACAACCTAAATGCCCCTTGACCGAAGAATGGATAAGGAAAATGTGGAACATTTACACAGTGGAGTACTACACAGTGGAAAAAAATAATGACATCTTGAAATTTGCAGGCAAATGAATAGATCTAGAAAAAAAAATAGAGTGAGGTAACCCAGACCCAGAAAGACAAATGTACTCACTCATAAGTGGCTTTTAGACATAAAACAAAGAAAAACCAGCCTACAACCCACAACCTCAGAGAACCTAGACAACAAAGAGGATGCTAAGAGAGACATACATGGATCTAAATGGAAGAAGAAAAAGATAAGCTCTCCTGAGTAAATTGGGAATGTAGAGATCACAGGAAAGGGTAGAAAGGAAGAGGGGTGAAAGGGAGGGGAGTGGAGAAAAATGTATAGCACAAGAAAAAAATTTAAAATGAAAAAAGAAAGTAGATTTTTACATCTTTGCTATTGAAAAGACAATTCTGTGTGCTTAGCAGTCCCAGGTTCCCAGGAGATCTGTGGGTATAAGGACAGCTGCGCTCCCAGCATGCATCTATAATCTTCATGCTACTATGTGTCAGTGATCACATCTTGCCAGGCAAGGCTGAGAGATAGCGTTGATACATTTTCTCAGCTAGTGGCTGGCACAGCACCTATCTTGCCTGGCACTGAAGCTCCTCTTGACTGTTGATGCAATGTAGCCAGCTGTCTCAAGTCCCCACTGCTGTGACTTCCCCACCACCACCACGATGGTCTGCAACTTCGATGTGAGTCAGAATAGATGCTTTCTCTCTTAAGTTCCCTTTGCAGGACATTCTGTCACAGCAGCAGGAAGAGAGACAAAGACACACCCATTCATGATGACACACAGTACCGACACACTCAACGTCGGAGTTCCATGAGCAGATGGATTAACTCCCAATGCTGTAACCAGCTATTTAGGATGTGTTCTCTCATGCTTCCACAGGCCTCAAGCCTTCACAGCGGAGCAGGCATGACAGAACAGAATAGCTCACACCAGAGGCCACGAAAGCTGTGGTGTCAGAAGATCCAGGGCAAGACACCGCCCCCCCCACCCGGGGATGCTTTCCCACTGATCTGTTTTCTCTAACCAGGCACTTCTGTAGCTCACCACAGTCCAATGGTCTCAAGTTTGACTCCATCCTAACCACTGGAGATGCTCTTGCGGACACATCTGGAAGTGTACTTTACTAATCTAGATGTCCCTCGGTCCAATCAAATTGACCACCAAGATTAATCATGACATAAGGCCCTGCCCACTTCCTCAGCATCACTCTGGACCACAGCTTCCAGGCTATGGCTTGAAATCCCAGTCCCTCCCTGAGGGCACTATCAAGCAGATGATAATAAGACAATCATTCCTTGCCTTGACTCCCATTACTGTGGTCACCCCAGCACCATATACAGGTTTTAACTTATTTTCTTCTTCTCTGAGCAGCCTGCAGCTGCTCTGAGCACGAGACCCTGTTGGCAAGGGAGTGGGTTCTGACGATCTGCAGCTGAAAGATCCCGAGAGCTGGGGCATGGCCAGAGCACTATATAAGCTGCCCCCGAACATAATAAAGGGGGCATTCTTGGGGAGTTCAAGGATGACCTATGTCTGTCCCTTCGTGTGTTTAAATCTCCAGGCCCTTGCCAGGCTCGCAAACGCAGGTGTAGTATCGTAGTACACGTAGTACAGGCGCTACAGGACCGTAGCACACGTAGTAGCAAGGACGCTACACTGACAGCCCTGCAAAGGCATGAGAAGGGAAAGGCCAACTGAAAACTTTCTCTTCCAGGCTCCCTTTGAGGGCTGTCCAGCATGGGCAGGGCCACCCATGTACCCAGGAGGGCAGTAGCAGTTTCCCAAGTGCTCTTGAATGAGACAGGAAGACATTTCCCACAATCCTCCTCAGACTCCAGAGTCCACCTCCCCAGAACTGCACCCACACCAGGGAGGTTTGGAAGCCCCTCACTTCAGCACAGCCTCCCCAGGCAATGCTTCCGCCTGTGTCTTCTCATTTGATTTACTTTTGTTTTTTAAAAGATACTCAAATTTTCTGGAAGCTGTAGGCAGCCAACCACAGTGGCAACTGAGATGCTTGCATTCCCACATTCTCTGCCGTGCTCATTGAGACTCCACGGCAAAGTGACAGGAAGCACACAGTCATTGCTTTTAGCTTTTGTCACCCGGTAATTAATCGTGGTTACAGATAAACTTGATTGCCGTCTTCCCAAGCAATGCTGCACACTCCACAGGCTCTCTCCTCTAAAAAAAATTTTTTTTTTAAATTAAAAGTTAAGATTTTTTGTTTTATGTGCATTGATGTTTTGTCTGCTTGATTGTCCACGTGAGAGTGTCAGATCCCCTGGAGCTGGAGTTACAGTTGTGAGCTGCCATGTTGGTGCTGGGAATTGAACCCAGGTCCTCTGGAAGAGCAGCCAGTGCTCTTAACTTCTGAGTCATCTCTCCAGCCCTAAAAAATATTTATTAGATTTATTCTTTACTTATTTATTTAGCAGGGGACAGGGTGAGGGGGTGCCTTTGGATGTCCGAGATCAACTTCAGGAGTTGTTTCTCTCTTCCCACCACGTAGGTCCCAGGACTGAACATGGATCATCAGGACTACAAGTGCCTTGATCTCTGGGCCATTTCTCGTGTCTTTTTTACTGTCGGCAGTACCGGGAATTGAATGTAGTGCTTTGCCTGTGCCGGATAAGCTGCCTGCCGTGGACGTATGGTCTCAGATCTGGTACACGTCTTGTTGCTGGACTTGTGATCCTCCTGCCTTAGCCTCTGGACGGCTGTGAGGACAGGCTCATACCATCAGGTCCTGAATCAGCTCAGGCTTCCCAAGTCCTGCAGATGAGCCCAGCTGCTTGGCTTATCTGTCTACAGCAACCGACCACTGCTTCCTGCTGGAGGGGAAGCTCCCATTCTGTGCAACATTAGTGGGCGGCCCATTGCAGGTTAACCAGGCCACTCCCATTCTGTGAGACATTAGTGGATGGCTCATTGCTTGTCAGCAAGGCCAGGTCCTCCTTCAGTCTGACCCAGTTCTGAGCCCTAGAATGGACAAGGACCGCGTTCGTGCCGGACTTTGATTGTGGAAGTACTGAGCGACATCCAGAGGCATGAGCATTCTTCTGGATGAGGAAGCTAAGCCTGGCTGGCTACAAGGTGTTTATTGAACTTCCTGTCTCTTTCCTGCCATTTCTCCCAGTCTCACCCTGTTCCTTCCTTTCAGGACACTCCTTCCCTGGTTATTGCCATGCACACTGGCTTTCTTGTTCTGAAGGCATTTCTAACCAAGTGGGACTGTGGGTGACCCACCTGCCAGTGGCCCCCTTTTCTTCTCTTGCTAACAGATCCCTAATTTTTCATTCATTCACACACTTTCCCTGTGCATACTGACTGGTGAGTCCCATCCCCGTCTCATAATTGCTCTAAGGTTGGTGTTGTGACCTAGCTGTGGTTACAGATATTGGTGGGGAGACTGTTCGAAGCTTCTGGTAAGGCTCTGTCCCCTTTCTTCTTGCTTCAGGGGGAGCTTGGTGCCACAGCAGGCATATTGTTTCCAAAAGGAAAGCAGCACAGCTTTGGAGGAAGTCCAGAAAAGCAGTGGACAAACCTGGGCCCTCAGAACACCGCACCCATCCGAGACCCCCTCCCTCCGACCTGCGGTTCCTGTGCAAATCACCCTCATCATCTTCATCATGTCCCACTATTTTGTCATTTGCAGCTGAAACACCCTGATAAACTGATCCCCAAACTGCAGGGTTTTCACAAATTAACCCACCTTGTGGGTTCTGCAAGAGACCTGGAGGATCCCAGAGACTGGGGCAGAAGCAGAGAGGCCCTGGACCTCCTGAGTGTTTCCCAGCCAGGCTCGCCTCATAGTAGGGGCAGCAGAAAAGGGAAGCCATGGGTAGAGCCTGGATCCTGGCTTCTCAGACTGAGAACCAAAGAACGAAAGGGGGCACAGAAGCCTCAGCCAGGCTTGGTCAGCCAGAAATGACAGAGCTACCAAGAGCAGAAGACAGGCAAGGCGTGTCCCCAGTACCTTCTGTCAGAGCTGCTGGTGTTCTAACTGTGTACGTGCTTGTACGCACATGCTCTGCCACCTGACTCCCGTCCCAGCCCAGGGGTAATCTTGAACTTCTGATCCTTCTGCCTCCACCTCCTAAGAGCTGAGATTGCAGTTATGAGCTGCCACGATCACTTTACCCATGTAAATCATAAACCCAGGGCTCCGTGCATGCTGGGTAAGCACTCTGAGTCCTCAGCCTCCCCCTTAGACGTAAAAAAAGCATGAGGCAGGGTAGCTCTAGCTGGCATTGGATTGTAGAGGAGATGGCCCTTATCGCTCTTGTACCACATGTGGCCCCTCTTTACACTTTTAAATGTATTTTTGTACACACACACACACATAGACACACACAGATATAAAAAGAAACTCCAACAGGGTGTGGCGTCTTGCCTCTCCAGGTGAGCTCTGACTGGTCCCCTCTGATAACCCAGGCTGGCAGCTCCTCCTCCATCTACACCCCTCAGGAGCTCCTGAGCCCAGCCAGGTTCAAGCACTTCCCTTGTCAGCCTTTCAACCACCCAAGGAGGCTCACACAAGAACTTTAACTTCCCATGCCCCTGAAGATGGAGCCTGGCAAGGAGACGGGGTAGGTTAGGGGGCCATGCAGGCAGGGCTAGCGTGGGAGTGGGCGTGGGACACGGGCCTTCAGCCCTCCCCTCCGAGGCCCCTCACTCCCACCACGCATCGCCTGCAGCTACAGCCACACAAGGGAAACTCAGGATTCTTGGCTTGGACACAGGGAAGAATTTCAAGGCCAGTCAGTGTGGAACACAGCTGCGATTAAGGGACGCTTTACCACAGATGTCGAGCGGGACAGTTAAGAGCAAGAAGGTGCCGGAGCATGAAGTGGTCCCAACTCACGGTCTTCACAGCCACCTACACCCTTCTGGTGGGGTTTGAAGCTGTTCTCTCCAGAGTTGTTAAAAAGTGTACAAGAGACCACAGGGTGGATCCTGAGGGCAGCAGACAGGTTTGCAGTGGATAAAGTAAAAGGCTAAATCAGAGGGAAGCCACACAGTAGCGTATCCCCCCCCTAAACAAAGTCAATGAACCACTGGAGACTCAATGTCTGGGGCTGGAGAGATGGCTCGGGGGTTCAGAGCACTGACTGCTCTTCCAGAGGACCTGGGTTCAATTCCTAGCAGCCACATGGCAGCTCACAGCTGTCTATAACTCCTGTACCAGGGGATCCAACACCCTCACACAAGACATAAGTGCAGGCAAAACACCAATGTACATAAAATACAAATACATTATTTTTAAAAAGAAAGAAAATGTCTAGGAGAAAGATGAAGCCTTACCTAAGTTCATATACATTCAGGTCTTAAAACTTGCTCAGCGATATTTTAACATAAAATATCTACACATGGAAGGATATTATCTCTGTGTCGGTGGCAACCATTAGAGCAAATGCTTTTACCTGACCATGATCATGTATGTGTTCTGGTTTCTCAGCCAACCAGAGGCTTCAGCCAGGCTCTGGGGTCAGGGACTCCTCCTACCCATGCCCTGTAGCTCCCCTGTCTTTTGATGCTGCTTCAAATTAATTCCAGCAGAAACTGTGCCCTGTGCCACTAGAGAACTACTCACTTCTCTGAAGGCCTGGGGACCTGTGTGTATATTTCAGGAGGGCTTCCAGCCCTGACTCCCGTGGTCAAGGCAGCTCAGCACAGCACCTGGACAAATGGAATGAGGGCAAGCAGGGCCTCTGGTAAAGTGTTCTGTCTTCATGTGACCGGATTGGGTGAGCAGCCCCCTCTCTCTCCTCCTGTCCCCTTTGGAGACTTGGATTTGGTTGGGGTGACAATGAACACTGTTGGAAGATGGAGCATGTGCTGGGTTCTTTCTTTCCAAAGTTTGGTCCCTGAGCAGATCTCTTCCAAATCTCCCGAGGTGCAGATTAGTCATCACCTCAGCTCCACTACAGACATCCTGATTGAGAAGGATCCCAGAGGGATTTAATCAGCGACACAGTCAAACCTCTGTGATAAGGACTTCACCTAAGAAATCTCATGAGCTTGGACTGGTGAGATAGCTCAGCTGGTAAAGGCCCCTGCTACTAAGCCAGATGAAGAAAGTCTGACACCAGGGCTTCCATGGTAGGAGGAGGAGACGGACCCTTGCTAGTTGTCCTCTGACGTCCGTACGTCCATCATGTCATGGACGAGCACATGCGTGTGCGTGCACAATAAAAATAAATAAAATGTTAAAACAAAAACAGAGGGGAAGAAGTCACACAAATTCCACGAAGGCCTAAGCAGGTGGGAAATAGTGTCCCAAATTACAGATGAAAACACATGGTGTGGAGAAGTCAGAGACTGGCCTGGGAAGGAACCCTGGGGTCTGTGCAACCCATCACCGCGGCCCTCACCCCTCACCCCTGCAATGACTACCAAAATGAGGAACAGCTGGATAGGCAGAAATGGGTCAGCAAGGGTCACTGTGAGGCCCTGGTTTTCTCCTGGGTCAATGGATATGGAAGCCAGCCTTTTGTTTGTTTCGTTTTCATTACTTTATTATTGTTTTAAATATTTTATTTGGGGGCAGGGGAAGTGACTCAGTGGTTAAGAGCACTCGTTGCTCTTGCAGAAGACCCAGGTTTGATACCCAGGACCCACATGGCAGCCTACAACCATCCATAATTTTCTTTCAGAGGATGCAAGCTTCATTCCGACATTCTCAGGAACTAGGTATGCACATGGTACACAGGCGTGTGTGTAGGCAGAACACTCGTGCACATAAAATAAATCTAAACTGGAAATTATTCTTTGGCATGTTCATACATGTATGTAATATATATTTTGACCATACTTACCCCTTCATTACCCTCCCCTTTTGAGGCAGAGAGCGTTATGTAGCTCTCACTGGCCTGAGACCCACTATGTAGACCACGTGATCTGGAACTCAGAGATGCACCTGTCTGCACCGCCCTGTGCTGTGGTTAACGTGTGCACCAGGCCAGCCTCTTCGTCCTTTTATCCCCTCCTGTACCGGGTTTTATGGGTTTTTAGAGATTTATTATTATTTTATGTGTCTGAGTGCCCGTGTATGCCTGGTGGCTGCAGAGGCCAGAAGGCAGCTTTGGATTCCCAGAGATGGTTGTGAGCCACAGTGTGAGTGCTGAGAATTGAACCCGAGTCCTCCAGAGACCAGTGCTCTTAACCACTGAGCTTAACCAGTCCCTGGTTTGTGTTTAGAGACAGGGTCTCTCCATGTAGCTGGGAAGGTCTGGAACCTGGTATGATCCCCCTGCCTCAGTCTCTGGAGTGTTGAGATTACACAACACCCAGGAACAACCAGCTATTTAGACATGGCAAATATTTAGTACTGCCGCCGCCTCGCTGTTAAACTAGAAACTAAGAAGGCCTCTTTGCTTCTTTGCAGAAGTCTCGAGGTCTCTGTCGCCTGCTGGGAGCACGAGTTCCAGCAGCTTGGGACCTGAGGTAATTACTGGCAGATGATGTCACCAAGGACGTAGCCTTCCTAAGACCTGAGGCATTTTTTTTAGACTGGGCTTTGCAGTAAACCTGCCACAGGATCTTACTCTTCATGGATGAGCACCCTGAGACCTAGGCAGGTCGTGACTCACACACCGGTCTGGATTCTGGCTCGCCCTCAATACCTGTGCGAGGCTAGAGGGCGTGGAGAAGCGGAATTCTCAAAGACAACCCACATAGCCTGGGGCTGGAGCCCAGCACCGAAGCCACACGGCCTCTGGGCCCCTGGGTGGGCCAGGTGTGCCCGCCGATGGCCACCAGGTGGAGCTGCGATGCCGGAGACTCCCGGGGGCAGTTCACGCCTCTTTCGGGGACCTAAGCCTCGGACCTCGAGGACTCCGCAGCTCCAGGTGGACCGAGCAGGGGCTTGGCGAGCGGTGAGGGCCGCTGTCCCATTCCCTGCGGCCCCGCTCCCTTGGCCTGGATCGGTGTAGACCTCAGCCGCAGCTCAAGCCTTGGCCCCGGCAGGCTTCGCGGACGCCTGGGGGGCTGCGCCCCTGGTGGACCTCCTTCCTCTTTCCCAGCCGCAGTCTCCGCGTGTGAGCTCGCTCGCATCTCTGCGGGCTTTAAACGTTGCACAACTACACGGAAGAAGAAACTCTGCCCGTTCCTATTGGAAACTCAGCTGTCCACATTCAGATAGGATAAGTTAGAAGCGAACAGGCAGAGGCTAGGGCACTAGCATGCAAGGAGCCCTGGGTTTCCACTCCTGTACCCCAAAACAAAGAAGTAAATAGGAGTAAAGTTTTGAGCCTGCTGTCTTGTCTCCAATAGTGGTTTCCCTTCCTGGCGCTTGGATCCTTAGTGTGGGCCAGAGTGACTGCCCAAAAAGCTCTCCAGCAATTCCGTTTCTTCTTGCATAAACCGGTGAGCGCAAGGGCTTGGTGCCACCCTCCCTGTTTCCCTGCTGACCGCAGTTCTGAATAGATGCTGCAACATTTTGTTCCTCTAGGGCCCCTGTGCCCGAGGAGGAGACTGAAGCATCAGGTTCGGTTTCCACTCAGCACAGGAGAGACTGCGCCCCTGTAAAAGCAGTTGGCACAGAGTTGGAGTGGAACCCAGCTTACCTAGTAGTGTGGAACTCTGGCGGCTGCTGTGTAGGACCCCACAGGGAAACAAGTCAACATGCAGGGGTCGCCATCTGGAATGTTCTAGGGATTTTATTTTTGCCTCCCGTTTTTTCTCTTTGTGTGTGTGTGTAGCGGGTGCGTGTGTGCTATGTGAACACAGATACACGTGGGTGTGGATGTGTGTGGAGATCAGAGATCAACCTCGGTTGTCATTTCTGAGATCCCTTTCAACATTTTTTTTTTAAGACAGGGTCTGACTGGCTTGCCTGGCTAGCTAGCTCTGGGCCCCACCTGCCTCCACGTCCACTGAACTAGGATTACAATCTCACCACAGCACCAGTGCCTTTTCCACCTTGAGATCAAGTCTTTCCTCAACAACCCTGCGGCTTGCACTGCCCCATGCCCAGCAGGACAGCTCGCACGGCCCCGTGCCCAGCCAGATGACTTGCGGCATACAATCATGTTGTGTGTGTTGACGGGTCAGCTGACACACTGGCTTTCAGGCCTTATCGAGTTAAACCTCAATCAGTTCTTGTTTTGTTAGGGGGGTTGCTTTTCTGTTTTTTGAGATGGTTTCTATGTTGGTTGTCCTGGAACTCTCTTTGTAGATCAGGCTGGCCTCAAACTCCAGAGGTCCTCCTGCTTCTGCCTCTGGAGTGCTAGGTTCAAAGGCATGTGCCACCACGCCCAGCTCTCAATCAGTTCATAAATGAAGCTGCTGTCTATCATTCTGGATTCCGTCAGAGGGCCACGCTGAAGCTACTCTCATTAAAAAGCTAACCACATATGCAAATGCAGTGCTGGAGGGGTGAGGCCCCCTTAGGGTAGAAGGTACCGCTGGCTGATTTGTCTAGTAACACTTCCTGGTGGTCGGGTGAGCGGCTCAAGCCTTCACCGAAGCCCTGCCTTTCGATGAAGTGGGGGGAGAGTGTGGTTTCAGGCCATAGTCCACCCTTTACTGGTTCAAGTCTCCACTTGAGTCATCCCAGAGTTCCCCTGACAGCCGCCGGGAACATTCCAGAGTGTGACATCTCTCAGGAAATAAGCTCAGTTCCTGGAAGTGTCCACAGAGAGCAGTGTCACCCCCACACATCTTTCTTAGAACCCTACCTGCCAGCAGCCGGGATGAATGGCAGAGGTCAAGGGGTCATCCACTGGGGTCTGGAGAAACCCGGCTTCTGTCTGCCTTTTAGAAAGGTCCCTAGATAACTCTGCTCCCTGGGGAGTCACAGTCAAATGAGAAATGAATTGACCGCAGGGAAGGCAGAAAGGCAGTAGGAGTCCTGGCCTCTTGCTGGCTAAGCCAACAATTTCCAAGTCCTTAGTCTTTCTGCTTCCTTCCAGGCACCTGGAGAGGGGCGCTGAAGCCATGAGCTCTCTGACTCATTTACTGTGAACTCATCAAGATGAGGTTTGGCAAGAGGTCGGTGGGCGTCTTGGGAGAATTCTTAGTTTGCCTTCATTTCTTCTTGCAGTGTTTTTCTCTTGAAACAGAAAGTCTGGTTTTACCAAAAGCAGATGGAAAGACCAGAGTTGTTGGGGGCTGCAGACCCCTTGCCCCTTGACTCTCTTTGCCTGCCTCAGACCCTTTGCCTGCTGGAGTAAACTGAGCAAAACAGCTTGGTTACCTGTGCCTGCAGCTGCTCTGAGCAAGAGACCCTGATGGCAGGGGAGTGGGTTCTGCTGAGTCTGCAGCTGAAAGATCCCAAGAGCTGGGGCGTGGCCATCAGTTAAGGATCCCTATATAAGCTTCCCTGAGCACAATTGCATCAAGGATGACCAGAGTTCCCATGTCTCTGTCTGTCTGTGTGCATGTTTTTAAGTCTCCAGCCTAGATCCTGGCTGGTGTACCTTCCCGTAGTGGAGGCACTACACAGTGTTGTTGGGTCAGAGTGGAAGAAACTAAGAATTTGTCCTTTGTTTCCCACTTTGGGGGATGTGCATGCTTGTGGTTTGTGAGTGCATGTGTGTATGTGTGTGTTCATGTTCACCTGTGTGCATGTGTGTGTTCATTAGTGTGTGTGTGTGTGTGTGTAGGCCAGAGGTGGATGCTGGGTCTCTCTCTCAGTCACTTACTATCTTACGGCTGTTATTCTTTTAAGACAAGGTCTCTCACTGAACTCTGAGCTCAGCTATTCTGCTAGACTAACTGACCGCAGGCACAAGGATCCTGCCTCTGTCTATCGAGTGTTAGCGGTACCGGTGCACCTGGCTTTTTTTTTTTAAGCCTGGGTTCTGGGGGTTCAAACTCAAGTTCGGACTTGTTCAGGAGACACCTTCCCAACTGAGCTGTCTCCCCTGCCATGTTATCCACCAGGATTTGAGGCAAGAGGATTAAACAAATTCACAGCTTGGTGGGGAGAGGGTGGAACCAATTTCAAAATTACCTTTAGGCAGCATGTGGCGGCATACGCCTAATCACGGCACCTAGGAAGAGGCAGGTGAATCTCTGAGTTTGAAGCCAGCTCGTCCTACACAGAATGTTCCAGGCCAGCCAAAATTAAATAACAAGCCCCTGTGCAAACAACAAAACCCTATCTTAAGGGGTTTTTTTTAATATTTCACACTGAAGACTCACATCTAGCACCTGTTTCATTCCACCACTGTCAGCTGAAGTCATGTAAACTCTTTGGTTGGTTTTCAAAACAGGGTTTCTCTGTGTATCCCTGGCTGTCCTGGAACTCACTCTGTAGACCAGGCTAGACTTGAACTCAGAGATCCGCCTGCCTCTGCCTCCCTGGTGCTGGGATTAAAGGTGTGACCACCACCACCCTGATCATGCAAACTCTTGAGTACCTTGCATCACCAGGTTAGCAGGAGTGTGTTTATTGTTCCGCCCCATCAGTGATTATCTAATATTCATTCCTGGGGAGTTCATGTTTGCCAACAATAAGTTATCTGTCCAAAGGCCACAAGAAGCCATCTCACTTCCTTAATTTGCATTTAAACAACATCAGGCATTGCAGAATGGTTTCCATGGAGCGGACCAGTGGTTTACAAACAGATCAGAGCCGGGGCTGGGGAAAGATGTACAAAGAGATGAGCAGGGCAGGGATTCTTCTGGGGGAGGGAGCACACATATTTTTGGTTCTGAAAGCACCCAGAAAAGTAAACACGAACTTGAAGGACAAGCTTATTTATTTACTCTCTGCCTATTCCAGAAATCTCTAAAGGCTTCCATACAACACGCAGAAGGCAGCAAGACTCTTGTTTTAAGAAAAAGTAACTGGTGTCAGGCAGATCACCAGCCTGAGCTGCATACTGAGACGCTGACACACACACAAAAGTAAGGTGGGAAATGGAGAGAATGGGCTATGATTAACCTTCTTCGTCAGCCTCACTGGATTTGAAATCGCCTAGTAGACTCACCTCTGGCCTCGTCTAAGAGAGCGGTCCAGCACGCTTTAACTGGCGAGGGAAGCGCCTCCCTGGTCAGGTGTTTGCCACGATGAGCAAAGCAACTGATAACAGAATGTAAAACAGTGGTTGGGAAATTCAGAGGTCCTCGGTAAGATTCACGAGCCGGGTTGCAGCTGGCAGGCAAAGTTCACAGAAGGGTCAAGAGGACACATTGTTTCTTTTAGAAGGCACTCACGTCCTGGAAAGGAATCTTTGTAGGCACCTCATGAGTCTCCTAGAAGAATTATTTGACTTTGAGCAAGCACGCTGTCCGTCCTGCCACCACCACTGTCCTGAGGGACTTAGCAAGTAGAGTCTGGGCTGCATGTGGCCATCCTCATTCTTGGGCCACACCTCCCTCCCAGGCGAGCAGTCTTGCTCCAGTCACCTCCCTCCATCCTCTGGGAGTAATCTGGTCAACTTGACTAGACTGAGACCTGCCTAGGAGATCAGTGAAGCACAGTGCTACCTGTGGTGGGTTTTCAGAGGTCGTGAGGTGCTGAGCTAATGAAAGGACTAACCGCAGGTGGCTTCAATATGCAGGGACCTTACTGGAGGTGACACAGAGTAGGAGGTGTGGCTTACTGAAACAAGGTCACTGGCAGGTCGCTCTAATGTGTTCACCCCTACCCAAAAAGATTAAAGATGGGGCTGAAGAAATGGCTCAGAGATTAGGAGCACTTGCTCTTGCAGAGGACCTGAGTTCAATTCCCAGCACCCGCATGGCAGGTCACAACCTTCCATAATCCCAGCTTCAAAAGTCACATGATAGATGTATGTTTGAACAAAATAATCATACATGTAAAATAAGATTAATAAATCTTAATAAACCCCCCCCAAAATACCAAAAAGTGTGATTCAATGTAACCTAATGGTAGAATACTTACTTGGTATAGTTAGGGCCCTGAACACTGCAAAAGATTTAGTGTGTGTGTATGTGTGTGTGTGTGTGTGTGTGTGGTGTAGATAGAGAGAGAGACAGAGAGAGATAAGAGAGAGATGGATGAATGACAAACACGAAATTTCATGCTCAAGGATCTCTGCCCTTTAGAACAGCTCCTGTCTAACATGCGCATCAAGCAAACACCACAACAGACACTAGTGAGGTCCCTGCTTTGATTCCAGGGAGGAGGATGGGCAAGGGAGGCTGTGGAGTGGGAAAGATTTCCAAGATAAGAAATGCTTTATTTGCCAGCAGGGAGGCCACTAGGCAGGCAGCCGACTGCTGAGACCCAGATACAAGTCAGTATAGACAGGCTACACAGTCAGGTACAACATACATGCAGACCACTACACAGGCCCTGTGAAGGAAGACACACAGTCCTACAGATGTTCCTGACCTCAAAGCCATTTTTGTGTTTTTGTTTTTTTAAATTGTTTTATTGAACTATATATTTTTATACACTTCCCTTCCTTCCTCCTCCCTCCCCTTCTACCCTCTCCCATGGTCCCCATGCTCCCAATTTACTCAGGAGAGCTTGTCTTTTTCTACTTCTCATGTAGATTAGACCCATGTATGCCTCTCTTACGGTCTTCTTTGTTGTCTAGGTTCTCAGGAATTGTGAATTATAGGCTGGTTTTTCTTTGTTTTATATCTAAAAGCCACTTATGAGTGAGTACATATTATATTTGTCTTTCTGGGTTACCTCACTCAAGATGTTTTTTCCTAGATCCATCCATTTGCCTGCAAATTTCAAGATGTCATTTTTTTCCACTGTGTAGTACTCCATTGTGTAAATGTTCCTCATTTTCCTTATCTGTTCTTTGGTTGAGGGACATTTAGGTTGTTTCCAGGTTCTGGCTTGACAAATAATGCTGCTATGAACGTAGTTGAGCACATGTCCTTGTGGTACAATTGAGCATCCTTTGGGTATATACCCAAAAGTGGTATTGCTGGGTTTTGAGGTAGGTTGTTTTTTGTTTGTTTGTTTGTTTATTTTATGTATACAATATTCTGTCTGTGTGTATGCCTGCAAGCCAGAAGAGGGCACCAGACCTCATTACAGATGATTGTGAGCCACCATGCAGTTGCTGGGAATTGAACTCAGGACCTCTGGAAGAGCAGTCAGTGCTCTTAACCTCTGAGCCATCTCTCCAGTCCCCCGAGGTAGGTTGTTTTTTTAATTTTCTGAGAAATTGCCAAACTGATATCCAAAGTGGGTATACCAGTTTGCATTCTCACCAACAACGGAAGAGTGTTCCCTTTACCCCACATCCTCTCCAGCATAAGTTGTCATCAGTGTTTTTTCTCTTGTCAAAGCTATATTTGTATAGAATCAATAAAAGTGGCATTCTGCAGAAAAGTAGTTATATTACAGATTGCATCACTATTTACTTTTGGGGTCCCCAGACAACTGGTGTCAGTCATTTGGTGCTGACTCATAGACCCCCTATGTTCATTGTCAGCTATATTTTTGATCATTGATTCTGGATAAACCATGTTGTCTAAACATGCTGACCTCTTACACACACGTGTGTTTGTGTGGCAAGTGCATACATGCATGCGTGTTGCATGTGCTTGTGTGCCATATATGTGCACATACATGTGCATGTATGTGTGATATGTGCATGCGTGCATGTGTGTGCACGTGTATCTGAGTGCACACACTCCCAGACATGCACATGTTTGAAACCAGGTCTTCTGTATTTTATTTATATTTTCTTTTTTTTTTTTTTTTGGTTTTTCGAGACAGGGTTTCTCTGTGGCTTTGGAGCCTGTCCTGGAACTAGCTCTGTAGACCAGGCTGGTCTCAAACTCACAGAGATCTACCTGCCTCTGCCTCCCGAGTGCTGGGATTAAAGGCGTGCGCCACCACCGCCTGGCTTTTTATTTATATTTTGTGTGGTTTTTTTGAGACAGGGTTTTTCTGTGTAGCACTGGCTGTCCTGTCATATGCTCTGTAGACCAGGCTGGCCTTGAAATCACAGAGATGTTCCTGCCCCTGCTTCCTGAGTGCTGAGATTAAAGGTGTGCACTACCTCTGTTTGGCAGTCTTCTGCATCTTAAGAAGGCCTCAAATTTCCTATGTATTAGCATATAACCTTGAACTTCTGCTCCTTCTGCCTCTACCTCCCAAGTGCTGGGATTATAGGCATGTGCCACCACACCTGTTTATGCAGTGCTGAGGACTGAACCATGCACTTAGTGCATGCTAGGCATGTTGTCTACCCGCTGAGCTGGCTCCTTTCCAGTTCTTTACACATAGACTCCTCTTACCACTGTGCTGGTGTAAGAATGTCCCCCATAGGCTCACACATTTGAACAGTCGCCAGAGCATGGCACTATTTGAGAAGGATTAGGAGGTGTGGCCTTGTTGGAGGAGGCGTGTCACTGGGGTGGGCTTTGAGGTTTCCAAAGCCTATGCCAGGCCCTTTGTTTCTCTCTTGGCCTATTGGTCAGGATGCAGCTCTCAGCCAAGGCCCCTGTGTCATTCCTGCCACTGTGTTCTCACTAGAATCACAATGGACTAGCCTCTGAAACTGCCAGCAAGCCTCCACTCAAATGCTTTCTTTTAGAAGAGTTGCCTTGGTGTTGGTGTTTCTTCACAGGAGTAGACAGTGGCTGAGACACCGCATCATGACAACTGTGTAATGCTAATACTGATTTATTTATTTTATGTTATTAGTTGTTTTTGTCTTGCTTTGTTTTTTGAGATAGAATCTCTCCTGGAACTCACAGAGATTCACCCACCTCTGCCTCCCGAAAGCTGGCCTTGAAGATCTGCACCATCACGCCTGGCTTAGTACTTGGACTTAATAAAGACATGGATGCATACGGAAGTTAAGCCAATCACTCAAGCTGTATGGAGCTGAGAACTGAGCACAGTTTGGCTCCATACTCTGTCTGCCCTCCAGTTGCCAACATGTGACAACTTCTGACCAAGGCTGGGAACTCTCACCATTCCGAAGCCAAAGCCCCTTTGTTATAAGGGAATATCCTTCCAGGCAAACTGCCATTATCCTGCTAAGCCTGTCTGAAAAGGATCATCTCGGTTTGGCCTCTTGACTACCTTCTCTCATTGAAGGAGACAGGTCAGGGGACCCTCACCTGAGTGGTCGGCCACCCAGTTGAAAGCAGGTCTGCCTGAATTGCACATGGTCTTGAGGGAGGAGCAGAGCTACAGGTGGGGGAGATAAGAGGGGAGTTCCATCTGTGTCACCATGGGGATCTCTGTCGGTGTGGACTTTGCCCTGTGGCTGCTTTAAGGTCATCTATACACCTGCCCATCCCCCTCATCACTGCTCCGTAAGGGAGCCTAATAAACTCATTGATTCCACAGTGAACTTTGTGGAATCGTATCTCAAGGTATCGTCAGGACCTTAGGAGGGGAGAGAAAGGATTTTAGGAGCACTCACATAGCCACAGCGAGGTTTCTCCTACGGGGAGACCGCCAATGCCTCCCTGGGAGAGTGCATCCAGGAAGCAGAATGGGTCGGCTGGATCTGGATGGATCAGAATTCAGCTATTCCCAACGATGATCATCTGAAGACAGGTAACATTTGTGGGTATTGTCCTATCTAACCCTGACCATGACCAAGCAAGGAAGCTCTTATGGGCCTCACTGTCCTAGGGGAAGCTGAGGCCCTGAGTGCCCAGCTATTACTAACTCACCTCTGCTTCCGTTTGGTCTGGCCCCTCTGCACAGAAGTTTCTTGGCAAGCGGTCTCTAGGTCTTTCCTAAGCCAAGGATGGCTGTTTCCTAGCTGCCTTCCTCCCTCTCTCCTCCAATGGCTTCCGATGGGTTTCTCTGTAAGCTGGACCCTAGTACTCTCTGACCTCACAGCTAGGCATGCACTGGTGTGACAGGCCTCTTCGCTGGAAAGGTAGAAATGAGGAACCAATCAAAAAGAAAGTCCCTGTTTGGCCTGGTGAGCTTCAGAGTCAACTTGTCACAGCCTAGAGTCATCTGGGGGAGTCTCAGGTGAGGGATTGCCCGGGTCAGCTTGGCCTGTAGAATGACGTGAGAGAGCCCAGCCTAAGCAGGTAGACTTGGGCTGTGTACGCGCTGGTACAGTGTGAGCCTGGGAGCGAACTAGCCAGCTAGCCAGCCAGCAGGTCCTCCATGCTACTGCCTGGAGCTTCTGCCTTGACCCTAGCTAGGAAGTGTCAACTAAATCAACCCTTTCCTCCCTAAGTTGCTTTTAGAATGTTTTATCACAGTCACAGAGGAAACCAAATACTCTCCTCTGCTAACAGCCACAGACTCTCTGCAAGCACCAAGTAGGACCTTCCCATAGACCCCTGAGATAAATCTCCCCAGAGAGCCAGACCAAGCACCTCCTCGTGCAAAGAAAGGGACATTTGTATTCTCTCATACCCAAACACAGGCAGGAAAACCCCTTGCTCCAACCTCACGCCTGCCCTGATGACCCAGGAAACCACAAAGCTATTTACTTAGCAGCCTTCAAAGAAGTCTCTTCCTTTCCCCGCCAAGGTGCCTGCGCCTGTTCCCTTCTCAGGTCCAGGAGCAGTGGCCAAAAACAGGCCCTGGTATACCAGGAGCCCTCGCGGGACTGAGACTGACTGCTCAGCCCTGCTCAAAAATCACGCCCACCCTGGGGCACACCCGATGTGTGTTGCCTTGGAAGGTGTGACTC
The DNA here is from genome assembly GCF_037038515.1 of Microtus pennsylvanicus. Classification (NCBI taxonomy): domain Eukaryota; kingdom Metazoa; phylum Chordata; class Mammalia; order Rodentia; family Cricetidae; genus Microtus; species Microtus pennsylvanicus. The sequence goes on along the minus strand of NC_134588.1, from coordinate 109,313,708 downwards.
TGGGCTTAGCTTTAGGACTGGGGGAAAATGTCATTAGTCTAGACGTGACAAAGAGGGAGCTGGCTGGCGTCTGAGCAGAGGAACTGTCGCTTGCTCGGGTTCATAGATAAGTAGACGAGAACAGGCTGAAGGAGAGCTAGAAAGATGCGCAGTGGTTCACTTATTCAGAAATTCCAACTGCCCAGGACCTGCACGGTGAGAAGAGAGAACCAATCCTGCAAGTTCTCCTCTACCTGCACATGCACACTGTGGCGCAAATGTGTGCTCCTGCCAATAAACAAACAAATAAATGAATAAACAATATAATAGAGATTTGTAAAAACAAGGTGTTGGACTAGACAGATGGGGACTGCAGACAGCCAGATGTGCACTTGGAAGAGACGTTGGAATCAAACCGGACCAGAGGAGCTCTGCTCGGCCAGGCACGTTGCCTTTTATGACTGTCGTCATTAGTAAGAAGAACGTGGAGGGGCTGGAGAGATGGCTCAGTGATTAAGAGCACTGGATGCTCTTGTAGAGGACCCAGGTTCAGTTTCCAGCACCCACTTGGCAGCTCACACTCCTCTATACCTTCAGTTTCAGGGGAACTGATGCCCTCTCTGGCTTCCATGGATACCAGGCATTGCAATGTCTCCACCTGCATGCAACAAAACCCTCATACACAGACATATTAAAAATATTTTTTGTTTGATTGTTTTGTTTGTCTACATTTTGAGACAGGGTCTCACTTTGCAGCTCTTGCCTGCTGCCCTGGAACTCACTGTGTAGAACGGGCTGATCTCCAGCTCACAAAGATCCGCTTGTGCTGGCTCCCAAGGGCTGGGGTTAAAGGTGTGCGTCTCTTCACCTGCTTTTAGAAAGTTTTTAAAAGTTAAAAGGAGGCATTTCACAAGCAGAGGAACTCCTTCAAACCTGAACTTCGTCTCTGCAGTTCGCCTCTATCTCCTTCCTGGGCTGTCCAGCCAAGGTTGGTGGTCACAGACGGCCTGCAGCTCATTGGGTGAGAAAATAGAGAAACCTGGGTTTTAAGAACCGAAAGTGTCTAGGGATGGGAGAAAGTGATAATCTGATTGGGCTTCTAAGCAGATGGTTCTGAAAGCGGATAGAGGGAACAGCGGAGGACAGAGGTATTCTGCGTTTGCCATGCAGGTCACAAGCCGGAGCTGAGGAGCATGCGCAGAACAGACACGCTAATAAGCGGAGGGATGCGGAGCAGCCAGCAACCGGAAGGAGCTATTACCGTACGGAAGCTGTAGGCCTGAAAGAAGACAAGAGGCTGCGCGACCAGGGCCCGTGGAGCCCATCTGAGCACCAGGAAAAAGCTCATGGTCCTGGAAGAACTCAGCCGTTGTCACACCAAGGACTTGGGACAGAAAAGCAAAAACAATGCCCAGACTCCATTCTCCCTTCACCCTCCAGGCTCACAGTGATGCCTCCCACAAAGTCAATCCTCAGAAGTGTGGGCAGAGAAGTGTGGGAAGTAGATCTGGTCAGTGTAGACCTAGGGGCAAGTGAGATCAGTCAGTGCCTGTGCCGAGCATGGGTAACTGGGATCGTGAACACGTCAAGTCAGAGGTCCTGGTCCCAAGTCCTCTTGTGTGTGTATGCTAAGTAAGTTAGACCAGGGAACCCGGGGTGCCTTTCCTGCAGAGGGTGCCATGGCTTCAGGTACTGGAGTTCACCCTCACTGGGTCCACACTGGGATCCACCCATGCAGCCAGGGGTGCGTGGGACAAGGCCGATCTGAAGGGTTCCTGGGACTGACCAGCATCTGGGAGTTAGCCCTGATGCTCCCCTCTTCCAGTGAACCCATAGGATGCATAGAGTCAGTCAGGGACTTTCTCAAACGTTCTGTACACCACAGCGAGGCACATTCAAAAAGAAAGAAGATTATTCATCTCCAGAGTGCAATGTCTTCACAGAGCTGTGCGGCTGCAGCTCGCTGCCTTGCCCCCCACCCCACCCCCACTCAGTTCCTGATAACCAGAGCTGAAACTTGAACAGCAAAAAGGAAGTCTCCACGCTCCTACGGGGCATCAAATCCTGTTTCTAGATGGTTTCAGTTCTTAAAGACACAGGATTCCACATTTTCTCACCTAACGAGCAGGAGACAGTCTGCAGTGACTGCCAACCACATGAGCATGGCCCAGAGGGGAGACACTGCAGAGGCTGCTTGGAGTCCGGGTCTGAAAGGGTCCCTCTGGCTGTGAAACATTTCATCTTCTTAATGTGAAGACTTGGTCTGACAAACGCAGCTTTGCGCGGTGGGCTCAGGGCTCTATTAGCCCTCTCCTGTTTTTCCTTTCCTAATCCGCTACAGGGTTCTTCCAGAGAACCCAAACAATGGCTCTCATTGGACATGTGAAGGCCCAAGCACGCACCCTTAGGGTCACTTTGCAGGGTGATCTCAGAGCGAGGCCAGCCTCATCATAGCGTCTCCAAAGCACCCATGGATCCTGAGAGAAACTGCCAGGGGTCCTGCAACCTTCAAAGCATTTGTTCACAAATACAGATTCTGTCTTGGCTTCTGTGGTTGGGCTAGGACAGAGCAAAACCAGAAGATGAAGCAAAAAAATAAGTGGGGGTGATGGGCTAGGAGAAGCAAGGGGCCCAAGCATGGGAAGATACCTGTCACACAAACATGAAGGCCAAGGGTGAGATCCCCAGACACTCATGGAAAATGCCAACTGGGCTTGGTGGCTCACCTATAATTCCAGCCCCGAAGCTGGAAATGGCTTTACAGAGCCAGTGGGGCTCGTGCAACTCTCTATATCTGTGAGTTCCAGGATCGACTGAGAGACTGCCTCAGTGAATGAGGCGGAAGAGCAGTGGAGGATAGCTCCAGGCATCAACCCTGGGCTGCCACGGGTCTGTGCACAACCATGCAGAAGCTCACACATATGCACACACCAGTGTGCACGAAGAACGAAAAAAGATGAAAGGAATAAGGCCCACTGAGAAGGAAGAGAGGAAGCGTCTCTTCAAGTATTTCCATGAGGCCCAAGAGGGCCTTCCTTTGGGAAGACCCTGGCAGAGGAATCTTAAAACGGTGGAGTCTTACACATCAGGACCCTGACATGTGTGCATTTGTTTATCTCAGTGAGCAATGACAACAGGAGGCAGACAAGCTGTGTCTGCCCCACAGGTCTGTCAGAAACATGGAAGGCTCTGAAGAAAGCAATAGCTTAACCTGACCAACTAGCCTAATTCCAGAAGCAACGAGAGACCCTGTCATATAACACAAGGGGAAGGGCTTTTGAGGGTATCCAAGGTTGACCTCTGGCTTACACACACGGGCACTCACTCGCTCAATACACTCCCTTGCACATGCATTACACACATACATGCACACACACGCATACACACTAATAATAACAATACATTTCAGTCTGCAGATATACTCAGTGTGTAGAGTGCTTGCCTAGCATGCTTTAAGCCCAGGGTTCTGTCCCCAGCACAATTCCAGCATTTGGGAGGTGGAGGCATAAGGATGGGGAATTCAAGATTATTTTCTTTTTTAAAAGCAATATTATTTTCTTCTTTAATTAAAAAGGATTTATTTAGGGGCTGGAGAGAGGACTCAGTGGCTAAGGGTTTAATTCCCAGGACCCACATGGTAGTTCACACCTGTCTGTAACTCCAGTTCCAGGGGCCTGACACCCTCACACAGATATACATGCAGGCAAAACACCAGTGGACATAAAAACATAAGATAAAAACAAATTATGTACGAAAAAAGATTTATTTTTATTTGATGCCATACACCGCTCACATGCAGTGCATCAATTAACTAATACTTAAAGGGCAAACAAATCCTGGCTTTTCATTCTGACATGAATTTGTATTGATTAGAAGCCCTTACGCAGTGAGGGAGTTAGGAAATGGTAGCCAGTTCAAAAAGAGTCTTCAGAGAGAAGCAGCTTGGCAGAACTACAGGGCATGTCCACAGATTCGCCACATGGAGGTGACAGTACAAATGGGGAGAGCCGGCTCTGGAGAGCAGCGAGGAGGGCAGGACGGAGGGCAGGATGCAGCAGGCAAGAAGGACTTTTCTTGGTCCATAAATCTGCTACAACTGACCATTCTCACCTGGGTCACAGACACTGAGAGAGTGCTGTTGCCTGAGGGGTGTCCTCTAGGCAATGCTGCTTCTGTTTTCTCAGATGTCCTCCCTAGATTCTAGGGCACAGGTCAGCCCTTCACATGCTAATGTTTGTCCCTGGCCAGGACCCCTGATTTGTGCATCAATTTTCTTCCATACACAGGTGATATATCAAGAAGTGTTGTGAAAATTACTTTAACTCTGTAAAGATGTGTGACATTTGTTTATGCTACAGACTTTAACTGTGTAAAGGTGTGTGACATTTGTTTATACTGCAGAGTATTTAACTATGTAAAGGTGTGTGACATTTGTTTATGCTGCAGACTTTAACTGTGTAAAGGTGTGTGACATTTGTTTATGCTGCAGACTAACTGTGTAAAGGTGTGTGACATTTGTTTACACTGCAGACTATTTAACTATGTAAAGGTGTGTGACATTTGTTTATACTGCAGACTTTAACTGTGTAAAGGTGTGTGACATTTGTTTATACTGCAGACTATTTAACTGTGTAAAGGTGTGTGACATTTGTTTATGCTGCAGACTTTAACTGTGTAAAGGTGTGTTACATTTGTTTACGCTGCAGACTTTAACTGTGTAAAGGTGTGTGACATTTGTTTATACTGCAGACTATTTAACTGTGTAAAGGTGTGTTACATTTGTTTACGCTACAGACTATTTAACTGTGTAAAGGTGTGTGACATTTGTTTATGCTGCAGACTTTAACTGTGTAAAGGTGTGTGACATTTGTTTATGCTACAGACTATTTAACTGTGTAAAGGTGTGTGACATTTGTTTATACTGCAGACTAACTGTGTAAAGGTGTGTGACATTTGTTTATACTGCAGACTAACTCTGTAAAGATGTGTGACATTTGTTTATACTGCAGACTTTAACTGTGTAAAGGTGTGTGACATTTGTTTATACTGCAGAGTATTTAACTGTGTAAAGGTGTGTGACATTTGTTTATACTGCAGAGTATTTAACTGTGTAAAGGTGTGACATTTGTTTATGCTGCAGAGTATTTAACTGTGTAAAGGTGTGTGACATTTGTTTATACTGCAGAGTATTTAACTGTGTAAAGGTGTGTGACATTTGTTTATACTGCAGAGTATTTAACTGTGTAAAGGTGTGTGACATTTGTTTATACTGCAGAGTATTTAACTGTGTAAAGGTGTGTGACATTTGTTTATGCTGCAGACTTTAACTGTGTAAAGGTGTGTGACATTTGTTTATGCTGCAGACTTTAACTGTGTAAAGGTGTGTGACATTTGTTTATGCTGCAGACTTTAACTGTGTAAAGGTGTGTGACATTTGTTTATGCTGCAGACTTTAACTGTGTAAAGGTGTGTGACATTTGTTTACACTGCAGACTATTTAACTATGTAAAGGTGTGTGACATTTGTTTATGCTGCAGACTGTGTTCCTTATTACTCTGTTCACCAGCTCCAATCATTTCTTCAATCATTTCAAGTCTTTTTATTATTGTCTCTTTTGAATCCTTAATCTCCTGACCTGCATGAGTTTCTAGTAAAGATTGTATGGTTCTTAGGAGTGCCATGATCTTCCTAAATGATAGAATATGCAAAAAAATACTGAAACCTAGTAACCAGTAAATTAAGTTATCCCCATAGTCATATAAACCTTGCATGATATAACCCATTGTATTGGTAACCAGAACAGTAAAATTCGCGTTGGAAACGAGAACTGCCATATTACCTATTATCCAGCAGGTGGCGCTGTTGCCAAATCTCGACGAAAACACGGTCCTGTTTCAGAGTCCGCCTAGTATTTGTTAAAAACTGGAAAATGTAAGTTGCTCAACAAAGTAAATGTAATTAAATCAATTCCAGAGATGGAACCAGAAACCTAGAATCCAGGGGTAGAGAAGAGCAATCTGGAAGCTACTTATGCCTCCACGTGACAGAGTCACCCTGAGGGGTTGCAGCTTTCAGCAACCGCGTGCTCTGGTTTGCGCCACTTAAGAGCTGTGCTTGCAAGGGAGATTTGAAAACGACTCAGAAAAGAGCAAATCACGCGGGCAGAGACTACGCGGGCCTGTGGAGTTTAAATCCACAGGCAGCAGCTGAGGAAGCAAGGGCTCCCGCCAAGCCGAACAAGCGCCCGCCAAGCCGAACTTGCGGCCGCCAAGCCGAACTTCCGGCCGCCAAGCCGAACTCGCGGCTGCGAGCCGAGAGAGGTTCTAAAACCAAACGTTGGGCGCCAAATGAAGGCGTAAGTCACAAACAATGCCAATTTGGGATTATGATTAATAGGGTGATATTTATTTAAAGGGGAAAAACTTACAGATCACTTTCAGCCCTCTGCGTAACCAGGAAGGAAGTCAAGTCACCGGCGGAGCAGGAAGTGAAGAGAGAGAGGAGAGGGAAGTGGCTGCTTTTTTAAAGGGAGAGAGACCACGCCCCAAGGGGCTGGTATCTCAGCGACGATAGGCTGGAGGAGTGGGAGGACCTCCCGCAACAGTGTGTGACATTTGTTTATGCTGCAGACTGTGTAAAGGTGTGTGACATTTGTTTATGCTGCAGACTTTAACTGTGTAAAGGTGTGTGACATTTGTTTATGCTGCAGACTGTATAAAGGTGTGTGACATTTGTTTACACTGCAGACTATTTAACTATGTAAAGGTGTGTGACATTTGTTTACGCTGCAGACTATTTAACTATGTAAAGGTGTGTGACATTTGTTTATGCTGCAGACTGTGTAAAGGTGTGTGACATTTGTTTATGCTGCAGACTGTGTAAAGGTGTGTGACATTTGTTTATGCTGCAGACTGTGTAAAGGTGTGTGACATTTGTTTATGCTGCAGACTTTAACTGTGTAAAGGTGTGTGACATTTGTTTATGCTGCAGACTGTGTAAAGGTGTGTGACATTTGTTTATACTGCATTTGTTTAATGATGTAAGGATGTGTTACACTTGTCACACACCTTTCCACAGTTAAATAGTCTGCAGCATAAACAAATGTGACACACCTTTACACAGTTAAATAGTCTGCAGTATAAACAAATGTCACACACCTTTCACAGTTAAATAGTCTGCAGTATAAACAAATGAAAAGATGTTTGCTGTCTCACCTTGCCTACTTAAGGCACTTGATTGGTCTAATAAAAAGCTGAATGGCCAGTAGCTAGACAGAGAACAGAAAAAGGGTAAGTGGGGCTGGCAGGCAGAGAGAATAAGTTGGAGGAGAAATCTCACAGAACAGAGAGAAAAGGAGTAGAGAATGAGGAAGAGAGGGACATGCCCAGGGCCAGCAAGCCAGACAGCCACCTGTCAGACAAGAGAAACAGTGAAAGTAAGATATCCAGAAATAAAAGCAAAAAGCTCTGGGGCAAAATGTAGCTGAAGAGAAAGAAACAGGTTAAGTTATCAGGACTGGCAAGAAACAAGCCTAAGCTAAGGTTGAGCATTTATAACTAATAATAACTCTCTGTGTCATGATTTGGGCGCTGGTTGGTGGCCCAAAAGAAAAAGCCTACCACCAAGAGGCTTAAGAAAACAATAAGGGCTCAAACAGTCATCGCTGTAAAACAAATAAAAACGGAATAAAATCACCATGACTATTTACAGCACTTGCACAGCACAGAAGAGATGTGTGCTGTGTCTGACGGCCGCATCTCGGCTTCCACTGTCTCCCTGCTGCTGCGCTCATCCTTGGTATCACACAGCCTTTCTTAAAGTCAAAAGCCCTGGCTGCAACAGGCTAACTTTACGATCGAGGGTCACCATGCACAAGGCGCTGTATTTGAAGGTCGCAGCATAAGAAGGTGAGAACCACTGCTCTAGGGCACACTTACTTTCTCGTTTGTTTTAGATATTGTGTGTTTTTGTCTGAGACTGAGCCTCCTGTACCCCAGGCTGGCCTCAATCTACGTAGCTGAGGATAACTTTGAACTAACTGTAAATGTCTGATCATCCTACCTTTACCTCCTAGTGCGAGGATTACAAATACTACCACACCTGGTTTGTGATACGGGGGATTGGCCCCATTGCTATGTGCGTGTTACACAAGCAATCTGCTAAATGAGCTTACCTCCCATTCTTTTAATTTTCAGATAGTTCTCACTTTGTAGCCAGGTTCTTTTTTTTCGTTCTTTTTTAATTGATTTTATTGAGCTATACATTTTTCTCTGCTCCCCTCCCTTCAACCCTCCCCTTCAACCCTCTCTCATGGTCCCCCTGCTCCCAATTTACTCAGGAAAAATTGTCTCTTTCTACTTCCCATGTACATTAGATCCATGTATGTCCGTCTTAGGGTCCTCATTGTTGTCTAGGTTCTCTGGGATTCTGAATTGTGGGCTGGTTTTCTTTGCTTTATGTCTAAAAGAGAGTTATGAGTGAGTACATGTGATAATTGTCTTTCTGGGTCTGGGTTACCTCACTCAATATGATGTTTCTAGATCCATCCATCCATTTGCCTGTAAATCTCAAGATGTCATTTTTTTCTGCTGTGCCTCCATTGTGCAAATGTACCACATTTTCCTTATCCATTCTTCAGGAGAGAGACACTTAGGTTGTTTCCAGGTTCTGCTGGGGTCACAAGTGTGTACCTCTACACCCAGTTCTGCATCTGTCCTTTAAGTTACCACTGACACATCTCAAACTGCTTTCTCTCTCAACTTCAAGAGGTGCCACCTGGGAAATTGAGCCTGCCATGTGTTTGTGAGTTCGGGACATTCTGGAAGGGGCTTTGGGGCCCTGCTGCTGGTCTAGAGGAAGGATTTGGAGTAAGCTCCATGAGATCTGGAGATTCTCAGAAGACCTCACTGCCTAAGAACCCAGAGGGCTGGGCACAGAGCAGAGCACTGGGCACAGACCTGGTCCAGAAGTCTTGCCTAACAGGCAGACTAGCAGCTGGTTGTTAAGGGAGTCAGGGACATCCCGAGGACATCTTTGGCCTTTCAGGATGCAAACACTGGACTCTCCCTCACGCTTTCCCGCAGGGCTGTGGTCAGAATTCTGAGCCAGTAGTCCTCGGTCTGATCTGTGGTGACATTTCTGGTCTTCTTAAGAATGCTGGACTCGAAAATGTCATGCTAGAACACCCAAAAGTGCAGGTGAGCGATCTCAAGGGACAGGTATGTGCTGAGGGCAGCCGGGACTGGGGATAAGAGCCCGTCAGGGAAGTCCCACTCGCTGGCTACAGACAGACTTCTGGGAAGGGTCACTCTAATGACAGTGGTGAGGACAACAGGGAGGCAGGAAGCCACACTCATCTCCCTTGTCCCAACAGACCGGGGGTGAGGGGGCAATTTTAATCTATTTTCTAATAGCTGTGACCAAATACCTGGCAAGAAGCAGCTCAAGAAAGAAGGGTTGCTTTTGGCTCTGGTTAAGAAGGGACAAGGGACCTGGCAGATGATTTAATGGGCAAAGGTGTCTACGACCAAGTCCAATGACCTGACTTCAATCCCTGGCACCCACATAGTAGAAGGGGAGACCTCCACTTGTGCAGAGTAGCATGTATGTGCCCCTCCTTCCACAAACAAATAAATGTAAATTAGAAAGGCTCCGGCCCATCATGTCGGGGAGGGGACACAGCAGAAGGTGGGTAGCTAGTCACATCTGCGTCAGGAAGCCTAGATGAACGCTGGTGCTCAGCCTTCTTTCTCCTTTCTCTTCAGCCAGGATCTTGGCCCATGGGATCTTGCTGACACATTTAACATGGGCCCTCCCACCTCAGTTAACTTAATCTAGAAAGCCCCTCCCTGGCAAGGACAGAGGTTTGGTTTGTCCCCCAGATGATGCTAGACCCTGTCAAACTGACAGCGTCATGGTGAGGTTTCCGGTTGGGCAGTCCTGAGACTTGACTGCACACTTTTCAAGTTGTGCTGCGTTTCTGAGGGTTTCCAAGAAAGCTTTGCCCTAAGGGGGCCTCCCAGGTCCAAAACTCTTGAATCGCCACCATCTCCCTCCCTCTGCCCTTTCCCCTCTTCCCCCCCCCCACCTTAAATGCCTTCTAGTGAGGCACAGCTGACCCCACCAGGACCTCCTGAGTGTAGGGGAAAGCAGGCACATTAGTGGGTATTGGGGCTCCCCTTGTCTCTGAGCTCTATCTGGGACAAAGCCTATAGTCTCCTGTCAGTAAACAACACCCTGGGATGTGGAGAAAGACACCCTCCCCCCCCCCCCGCCATTGGGAAAGCGAAGGGGGTTTCAAATCTTTCACTTTCCCATCCAAGAGAGTCATTTTCTTAACAAGGCTCCAGGTCAAAACTGGGTCCTAATTCAGCAACCCCGAGCTGCTCACAGCTAAGCTGGTGCAAAATGTAGCAGGATTTTGGACAGGAAGTTGTGTGGCTGTGTGGGTGTGAGGGACCAGTTTCCTCCCTCTCTGACACTTTCTATGCTTTGGGGACCTTGCTTAGTAACTGCCCTTCCCCCAAGCCCAGGAGACCCTCGTGAGGCCCCTGTTACAACAGCGGTGAAGACAGTAGGGCAAGTCCCATCTTCAAACACTAGTGCTGGCCCTCATCTCCCCTAGACACAGGATCGCTTCTGACACCAAACAGGACTTTCACTTCTCCAGAGTGGAGGTAGCTTGGCAAGGGTTTGGTTTTCAGGATGTCTGTCCTCTCCTGCTTTCTCAGAGAGGATTCAATCCCCCCGCACCCTGGGCTATCCTTGACTGGGTTCCCTGCCTACCACAGCACTGCTTAGGGAACAGGCAGAGGCCATCTGGGCCTCCTCAAACTCACGCTCAACCTCAATGAATACTCTGCAGCTGGGGAGGAAGTCTCAAGAGTTCAGAGGCTATTTGAATACCATAGTAGACAGAGCAGTTTACACATTGGAACTCGGTGGGTGGATCTGGGAGCCTTAGGAAACAAGCAGCAGAATGTGTAGACTGCCCCTCACAGTTGGGCTATCCTCAACCCCTCACAGATGGGCTATCCTCAACCACAGCCCCTGTCAGCATTCTGCTGTCAGAAGAACATGTCATACTCAGAATCCTGTAATAGGAGCTGCTGGGCAGGGACCTTGGCCTAACTCTAGGCACCCAACAGGGAGCACTCTTTCCTCTTCTTGGGCCCGAGACCCTCATTTGTAAAGTGAAGGGTAGACATCTCTTGTACTTTCAAACACACCATTCTGTGGGAAAAGATTTCACCACCCACATTGGACAGAGAGCTAATCTCCAAAATATACAAAGAACTCAAGAAAGTGGTCATCAAAAGAACAAATAATCCAACTTAAAAAATAGGGCACAGACCTAAACACAGAACTCTCAACAGACAAATCTCAAATGGCTGAAAGACACTTAAAGAAATGCTCAGCATTCTTAGCCATCAGAGAAATGCAAATCAAAACAACTCTGAGATTCCATCTTACACCTGTAAGAATGGCCAAGATCAAAAACACTGATGATAACTTATGCTGGAGAGGATGTGGGGAAAAGGGAACACTCCTCCATTGCTGGGGGGAGTGCAAACTGATGCAGCCCCTTTGGATATCAGTGTGGCAATTTCTCAGAAAATCAGGAAACAACCTACCTCAAGACCCAGCAATACCACTTTTGGGTATATATCCAAAGGATGCTCAATCATACCACAAGGACATGCGCTCAACTATGTTCATAGCAGCATTATTTGTAATAACCAGAACCTAAAAACAACCTAAATGCCCCTCAACCAAGGAATGGATAAGAAAAATGTGGTACATTTACACAATGGAGTACTACACAGCACAAAAAATAATGACATCTTGAATTTGCAGGCAAATGGATGGATCTAGTAAAAAACATTCTAAATGAGGTAACCCAGACCCAGAAAGATAAATATAATATGTACTCACTCATAAGTGTCTTTTAGACATAAAGCAAAGAAAACCAGCCTACAATTCACAATCCCAGAGAATCTAGATAACAAAGAGAACCCTAAGAGAGACTTACATGGATCTAATCTACATGGGAAGTAGATAAAGACAAGATCTCCTGAGTAAATTGGGAGCATGGGGACCATAGGAGAGGTTAGATGGGAAGGGGAAAAAAAAGGGAAGGGAGCAGAAAAATATATATAGCTCAATAAAAACAAACAAGCAAAAACCCACAATTTCGTGGTTCTCCCAGCAGACATAAACCCCGTCTTCTAATACTAGTCTTCTTAGGCTCATAAAGGAATCACGCCATTTTAGCCTTTGCCTGTCATTGGCCACTGGGGGCTGCCGTCCAGGACAGGGAGGATCTCAGGAGTGGCCAATCTCAAGTCCTTTGCCTAGGAAGGTCACAATCTAGTCTCTTTCCTCTTGTTTTTTCTTTCTCTCCCTGTATTTTTTGTTTTTTAGTGTGCATGTGGTACATGTGTGCGTTTTCATGTGTGCCAGCACATGCGCTTTCATGCATGTAGAGGGCAAAGGTCACGACCTCGCCCCCATTGTTTCTTCTTTCCCTTTCTTCCCTGCCCCTCAGACAGTGTTTTCCACCAAACCCCGGACTCACGGATTGAGCCACTGAGGTCCAGGGACCCAGCTGTCTCTCCTCAGCTGAGGTCACAGGTGTGCTCTGAGGTCCAGGGACCCAGCTGTCTCTCCTCAGCTGAGGTCACAGGTGTGCTCCTCAGGCAGCTGGCTTTCCCACTTACACAGATGCTGAGGGTGGAACACAGGTCCTCGGGCTCGCACGGCAAGTCCTTCCCTGGTTGCGTGACCTTGCCCGCATTGCCTCTCTTCCCTTTTTTCTTCTTTCGTTTTTCTTCTTTAGCATCTACACCAAAGTCCTTTCCTTTCTGGCCCCACTTCCTGTTCCCTTTATAAGATGGTTCCACCTAGCCGGGCAGTGGTGGTGCAGGACTTCAATCTCAGCACTGGGAGGCAGAAGCAGGTGGATCTCTGTAAGTTCGAGGTCAGCCTGGTCTACACAGGAGAGCCAAGGCTACACAGAGAAATGCTGTCTCAAAAAACAAACAAAAAGACAACATTTAAGGTCCAAGGAAAAGGTGAGGATGCAGAGACAGCTCTCCCAGGGCCTTTTTCTCACGGCTTTCCTTGGCTTGTTCTGGCATTTCTGCAGAAAGAGTAAGCACTTCGGGGGTGGGCAGTCTGTCTACTGACCCTGTTCTGACTTACAGAATGCCCAAGCTGAGCAGTTGGGAGCCCCAACCAGGAACAGAAAATTCTCAGGGCTGGAGAGATGGCTCAGAAGTAAAAAGCACTGGCTACTTTTGGTCCCCAGAACTCACATGGTGGCTCACAACTGCCTATAACTCCAGTTCCAGGGCATCCAACAGCTTCTTCTGACCTCTGGGGACTCCTGCTATTAACATTGCAGTGTTAGTTTCTGGATGTGAGCAGACATCCACTCAGGCACATACATAGAATAAAAATAATTTTTTTTTTGAAAAGAAGAAAATTAAAAAAACATACCACCAGTGTGGTGTAATTCCGGAGCTTAAAAACCTACAGCAGGGGGATTTCTGTGAGTTCCAAGCCAGCCTGGGATAGAGTAAGATCTTGCTTCAAAAAAATAAGTGAAAACAAAAATAGAATTCTACAGCTGAAGTAAGATAAGGTGGACCAGAAAGAAGGCCGGATAATAAGTGAGACAAGCGTGAGTCACAGCCAGCTCGCCCACTGGGACCAAACTGGGTCAAAGACTTATTGGAAGCCTCGGTGGCAAAGGAAATCCCAGTCTTATGCTCTGCCATAGCCAAGGTACTTTCCCATCTGTCATGTATGTGGCTGTCAGGGGAACGAACAGCAGAGGGACCTGCCTGCACAGTGTGACGTTCCCAGAGAAGGAATTCTATGTGCTCTCCAGCCCAAGGAGTTGGACAAAGGAAACACGGTAACTATCTTTATTATCCAAATCCTAGACGAAAGAGCCTGCCTAAGAACAGGACCGGCTAGCTGCCAAAGTGGGTGAGGAGTGATTCCTGCGGGCCGCCTTCTGGGTCCACCGCTCTAGAGCTTAAAGACAGGCTCCCTCCACATGCCTGCTGAGCCCAGGCTGGCCCCAGAGCTCCTTCCTAGGAGGGGCACAGGCACAGGTACCCCCTGGACGCGTGTGCGGAGGGAAACTCTTGGGTGTGCAAACCCAGGTTCTGAGCTGGACAAAAGAGGAGTGAGCTGGGGTGTCATCGTGGCAGACAGCTGGCCACAGGGTCTGGCCGAACCTGCACAAAGTTCATAGGGCACAGCAGCGGGCACATCTTCTCATGCTCCTTCAGCGCCTCGCTCAGGTGTCGCAGCTCCTCCTTCAGCTTCGAAATCTCCCTGCGCAGGACAGCGTTCTCCTGCTCCAAGCACTCGTACTCCTGTGGGCAGATAGAGACCGGTGTGGAGGTGCAAGACAGCGGTCCCAGCACTTGGGAGGGAGAGGCGGGAGGGTCGAGAAGTCAAGGCCAGCATGGGCTACAGAGACTCTTCCCTTTTATTCTGAGACAGGGTCTCACTCTGCATCCCGGGCTAGCCTGGTGCTTGTTGTGTGTCTCAGGCTCCTGCAAGCCTGTCATCTTCCTTCCCACCTCTCAGGTTACTAGGGTTTCAGATGTGTACCGTGATGTTAAGTCACCCTCGTGTTTACTGGCTTCAGATCTCTGTCTCTCCACAAGAATGAAATGGTCCCAGTAGTACGGCTTTCACTTTTGAACCAACACTACTGGAATATAATTTACTATATTAAGTACCTGCAATTCAAGGAGCAGTGACAGAAGTATCTATACCCCTGTGTTAATATACAGAGCATCTCCATCACCCCAAAGTGGTCCCCTCTACCCATTTCCATCAGTCCTCATCCCCAACACTACCTGCTTTTTGAAGGTGTCTGGTGGGTTCTTGGCCACCTTACTACCCATAACAGTACCTGGAACAGCATGCCATTGGCTGCACTAATAAACGCATGGACTCAGGCCTTTGGCTGCACTAATAAATGCATGGACGCAGGCCTTTGGCTGCACTAATAAATGCATGGACGCAGGCCTTTGGCTGCACTAATAAATGCATGGACGCAGGCCTTTGGCTGCACTAATAAATGCATGGACGCATGTCTTTGGCTGCACTAATAAATGCATGGACGCATGTCTTCGGCTGTACGAAGTGCATGGACGCATGCTGTCCCTTACAACACTCTCCTGCTGTTTCCTACTGCATCAGGGTGTAGAGGTTCAGAACTGGAGGGGATCAAAGAGCTCCTTATCATCTCCCCCAAACCGTGCCGGGCTAGTTCACACATCCATCTTGGGCTGGGCACCTCCCCTTCAAGGGACAGTCCCTGTCATTTCTGCGATACTCTGTCCTCTTTGTAGTGACTGAAAACTCCTCCACATCCGCCCATTGAGCTGCCTAACGGGGCCACACAGAATGAATCCAACCTCGCAACCTCAGTTCTTGAAATGATAAGCGACAGACTCGTCCCTCCCCTTAGGTGTTCTCTGAACCTAAATTGTTCTCTCAACTTGTCTGAGTTCCTTGTGTGGGACTCCCAGCCCCTCTGCCCTCCTGACCACCATCCCCAGCATACGCTCCAAGTTACCAGACTCAGAACGCAGTGAACACGCAAGGGAGCATGCAGGGGGCTGACGTAAGGATCGCCTTCCTTATGCTGGACCTCAGCCCCCGGATACGACCCTGAGTCTGCAGAAAGCAGAGATCCACGTGCAGGAGCCGCTGTCGCCTCGTGAGTGACTGATGGACTGAGGACAGGGCTTCCCCGACCACTGAGTCCCACTCCGTTCATCCTGAGTCTCCATGGTGTCATCTCATGGACACATGTGGTCACAACCTGTGCCATCCAGGAATTTGGGTAGCACTCGTCTCTTAATCCAGGCCATTGATAAAGTCTATGGGACTCAGCCCATGGCGCTCTATCCATCACCATCAGTGGCCCTCTCTGGGCTGAGATGTCTTTAGATATTGCTGAGCCATTATTCCCATTCCTGCTTAGCTCAGTTTGTTTGGTTAGACTGTGACACAAGCATTCGGGATACCTACTGTGCTGAGGACCCCACCTCATTTCCCACCATATCTTCTCAATTACTAATCATCTTTAGTAAACATCAGTTAAGAAGTTAGAGCCCCTAAGACACACGAGCATCCTTGGTTTGCCTGTGCGGCTCCCCTCAACCACACTGCTTTCGTTTTCTCTCTGAGCCTCGCACGAGCTCACCACCTCCAGGAGGGCTTCCCTGATCACAGCACATATAGGTCTCACATTCATTTCTCATTCTGAGTTCCATTCAGAAGTACACTAACGGATCTCACTTATATTAAGGCCTCTCCAGGAAATCTCTCCAGGGTAGCAACCTCTGCATCCTCCTTCCTGTAGGCTGTCCTGGTCCAGTATGGCTTCACCAATGTGATGACCCTCCTTGTGGCCACCTCTAGTTCCTGTGACCTCTAACCTCTAACCAGCTGGATTCCTGGCATCTACATCCTGTGCCCTGCACCTCTGCATGAGGCAGACAGCAGAACCGAATAGTTAGTTCCAGTGAGCCATTTCGGTGGATTCTCAGTTAACACTGGGTTCCATACTCTAAACCACCTTTCTATAGTTCCTGAGTCTGCAGAGAGATGCCCGGAGCTTCTGAGCTGTGTCTCTAGACTCAGAAGGGAGCCTAAGCCTGACTCCACTCTAAGGTGTCACCACTTCCCCAGACCACTGTTCCAAAAGTTGCCAGAGGGACTCAGGCACAGGGAACTGCCACCTCTGGATGTGTGTGTGTGTGTGGTCTCAGTACCTCAGTACCTCCTCTCTAGTCTCTTTCCACATATATGCATTGTGAAAAACGATGGATTTCATCACGATGTGCGCCAGGTACCTTGCTCATATCTGTGTTCCACCCCCATCCTCCTCTGCGCCCCAAGCCTTGCCGCTGGTCCCTTCCTGTTACCCGCAGGGACTTTCTTTCCTGGGATTTAAGTTTTATTCTTAAGTCAGCTGAGGGACTTTTACTGATCTGGTGGAATAGGAGGCAAAAATAAAAAGAGAAGTACTAAAAACATCCAGGCGGGACTAAAAACATCCAGGCGGGACTAATAAATAAGAGGTCCTGGGAGGGGCGGAGGAGGTCAGAGAACCCTAAAGTGGGAGAAAGAAGCAAAGAACGTAACCATCTCTCAGGGAGGAGCGTGGGACTACAGCTCAGTGTGGAGCGTTTGACTGCAGATCGAGAAGTCACCGGTTCAGAACCAGATACCCTCTGTGAAAAGCTTTCTAGTTCAAATAGTTCAAAGTCAGTTTACTGCCTGGGGAGTTTGAGGCTCCTTGGCTAGGAGCATCAGAGGGCACTGTGCAGGACACTGTGCTACCCACAGCCCCTCCCCCAATGATCTAAGTCACACTCTCAAAGCAAAGCCCTCAAAATCATGGGTGGACTGACTACAGATGCCAGGAATGCCTCAAAACTCAGGTTGCTTGAGCTGGGATGCGGCTCAGTTGGTAGAACGCTCCTATCGTGCACGAAGCCCTGGGTTCGGTCCCCAGCATCAAACACACAACATATAATGTGGACTTGATAGCACAGTCCTGTAATCCTAACACTAGAGGTAGAAGCAGGAGGATCAGAAGTTCAAGGTTAACCTCGGCTACTTACTGAGTCTGATGCCAGTCTGGGTTACACAAGACCCTGTCTCAGAAAAACCTGGTGGGTAACAGGTGCAAGGCAGGAGAGAACTGGCTCCTGCAGGTGCTCTCTGACCTCCAGGTTCCCTCTGACCTACACACACATGCACTGGCACATACGCACTCAAATGCACACAATAACATATAATAAAGCTGTGGTCTTCAGCCAGCCATCTGCGGATGTATTGCTGACGAGTTGTAAGTGATCTTGTATCCAGTGGACAGAGCCAGGGATCCTGTTCGACATCCTTCAGGGCCCAGCCCAACCCCCACCGAACACATAGAGCAAGGAGGCTCAATGCCAATAGTGCCGAGGTTGAGGTTGGGAAGTCTGGGATCTCTAGGGTCAGGGTCATTTAAGGCAGGGGACACAAATGGGGATGCCATGACGGACAGAAGTAAGCAGAGGCACCAGGAGAACATGGCCACATAGAGAACCCATTTCACAAGCGAGACAGCTAAGCTCTGAGCGGGCCCGGAGATCCCATCCCCGGTGTCAAGGTCAACCCCAACTCAAATCACCAACTTTGCCTTCTTTTGGCAGTATGGGCCCAGAGTTCCCCACAGTAGTTACCAGAATTGAGTTCACAGGACTCTACAGTTTGTCTGTCCTAAGTCCTGAAGAGCGTTCCCGCCTGAAAAGCAGGGCTATCAGCAAGAGCTGTGCAGATTCAGTTTCTAAACCTGTGTGCGCTGTCACCAGAATTCTCTCTGAACACGCAACAGTTGGCAACCCCATGGCAACACTCACCCCATCACATTGCCCAAGCAATCTGTCAGGTTGACATTTAAGGCTCCCGAGGCTGGCACTGTTCCCACCCTCGTCTGACTCAAAATTCTTTCTCAGTCTGACGTCTTTGGGTGCCCGGTCAAATCCGGCCCACTTCTAAGTCAACGTTCAGTGTGGCACAGCCTCTCTGTGGCTTCATCTTGGTTTCCAGCAGGGAATGCTGACTCAGCCTAACTGTCCAGAGAGAGGTGCAGATCCAGGCCCCAGAAGAGGTGTGAACGCCAAACACCGAGGGTCACAACTATCAGCAACCATGGCCTTGGGGGAAATTCCTAGGTGTCTCCAGAAAGCGAGGGAAGGAGCCGAGAAACTCACAAAAGTGGGAGGCCCAGGTATTGGGCTCAGGACAACTGGGTTGAGTGAGGAGCACAGAAGAGAGAAGTGGCCGTTGTGAACAGTCTTGCTCCAAACACCCCAACACCCCCTGTCGTGGCATTCATAGAAGAGAAGCTCACAGCTACTGTGCCCTTCAGGGCTCTGTGCTTCAGGACTGGGAGAGGAGAAGATAAGGAAGTGCCTAATTCATGGCTCACTCCCCACACAATATCGGGTAGTCTCAGCTACCAGCTGGCCTCTCACCAGGTGTGAAGTTTCCACACATGGTGTCCTTTCCTCAACCTAGGTGTGACCTGGGAGCCCCACAGGTCCCCTGGGCTTTCCACCATAATCTACAGCCGTGTGGCAAGTGTCCTGCATTCCAGTCACTGGGTCTCAGCGACAATACCATTTACCCCACTTCCCATCCGCGCCTCACCTCCAGGATGCAGTTCGTCAATCAGTGCCCTACTCAACATAAAACACAGATTCCCCGTAGCTATGGCATCCTACGGAAGGAGGCTGGGAGGTGACCATGAAGGGACTCCCCACGGGGTGTCTTTGGGACCACAGCTGACGGCTTTGGTTCATGGTCACATGCAGACAACGCAGCCATTGCTCTGACCGACTTGACAATGTTTCTCCACAACGCTGGCCCTGCAGAGGTGAGGCGCACAGGTGGTTTCCTCAGCTGTGTGTCAGTCCCCAGGAGGCAGGGAGTGACTAATTCTCTCCTGAGGAGACTGGCTTCAGACCAATTGGCCCTCTTCTGGAAGGGCACAGCTGCCAGGCCACGCAGATGTTGGGCAGAAGGACATCTCAGGGCCCTGTGCAAGGGCACGCTACCCCTGGCTTTCCAAGGGGCAAGGCATGTGGAAAGGCAGTTCTCCTAAGTTCCTGGTCTGCTTGGTTATCACAGTCAGCTACGAGACACTGGGAGAGAACGAATGTGCCCTTTTCATGCCCTTTCTTGGCACTCATAAGGCTATCGGTCATCTGTCACCTTCTGTGGCAGGAAAGACACTGGCCCCTAAAGATGCTTCTATCCTACTATCTGAGACTTGTGAACAGGAACCTTATTTAACCAAAGGGACTTTGCGGATGAGAGTCCGGAGCATGAAATGGGAGGGAGATCATCCAAGTGGGCCCAGTGGAATTGGGGGAGTCCTAAGTCAGGAGGGAGAGGAGCAGATGCCACAGTGGGACAGCATTGCTTTGAAGATGGAAGAGCACAAACCAAGGAACAAACTAGGAACTCCCTAGGAGTTGACAAAAGCAGGGACATGAATCCCCTCCAGAGCCTGCAGCGGGAATGCAGCTCTGTCAACATCTCCACGGTAGCATGGTGGAACGCATTTTGGACAGCTCCACTGTCAGCACTAGAGGGTCATGAATTTGCTGAAATTCATCACAGGAAACAAAGCCCATGCTTCCCAAGGACACACACGAGGTCTCTTCTCCCTGTGACTGCACAGCAGGGCTGCGCCCAAGGAAGTACTTAGTGTTTTGGATTAACTGTGCTTTGTTGCATGAAAAACCTTGTCTAAGACACTTGGTCATGTCTGTACACACGAACACTCTGAACTTAGAGATGGCAATACACCTGACTTGGCAACACAAAGCCTTAGGACCCGAGAACCTAAGATTCACGACCTTAGAAACAAGGGGGAAGAAGGAGGCGAAGGGTATTGCCATGCTTCTGTGGAAGGTTTAAGATCCCATGAAGATGGGGAAGCCCATCGGGAGATCCTGGCTTCTAGGCCCCAGTCTTCTTGCATCCGGCAAAGACTCTGACACTTTGAAGTTATGCCAGGCTGTGGTTTCTGTCAGTGAGTCTCAGCTTCCTGGGATGCGTGCATTCTAAGCATGTTTGGTTGTGGTGAGGGAGTTTTCAGATATTCTCTCCTCTCTAAGGACTGAATTCCTGAGCCATCAAAGCCTTGGCCAGCTTTGAGAGCAGGGCAGTGCCTCCCCGCAGGAGAGAGCTAGACCACATCTTAACTCTCACGCCAATGGCGCACAGCAAAGAGTAGGAACGCCAGTCCTGGCATGCGATTGTGTAGGTTCACACACGCGGGTCAGGAAAGCAGAATCATGAGGACAAATGGCAGTGCTCTGGCTGCCCTGAAAACTTGGTCCCCAAACAGCAATGCTGGGAGGGAGAACCTTGGGGAGATCAGTCACGAATGTTCTGCTCTGACGAATAGATTAAGTCACTAGTGGACAGTTGAGCTACAAACGAAGTGGTTGTGTATGGAAGCAAGTTTGTTGTCTGGCTTTCTGCCTCCACCATATGACTACATAGCACAAAGCCCTCACTAGGTGCTGAGCACAAAACCCTCACTAGGTGCCGTGCAGACACCAAGTAGACGTGGCACTGTGCTTTGAGACTTTGAGCCTCCAGAACGCTGGGCCAATAGTCTCTCTTTATCGATGACCTAATCTGTGGTATTCAGTAATAGAGAAAACAGACTCAGATAGAGGCTCCTGATGTGAGAGATAAGGAAGGTGGTTAAGTTCCACTAGCTACCGTGTGGAGGTAGTGAGAAGAGAAAGTCTCAGGGTGAAGAGACCACATTCTGCCTCGGAAGCGCATGTGAGGAGCTTGCAGCAGAGCCCGGGGGACGCCTAAGTAAAAGTGAAGCCCTGGCTGAGCGATGGTGGGACCAGTTTGTAGAGAAACATCCCCTGCAAGGTGAGAAAGCAGTGGAGTATCAACCTTAGTCAACACTAACATTTAAGAAATAGAGTTGGGCGGTGGTGGCGCACGCCTTTAATCCCAGCACTTGGAGGCAGAGGCAGGTGGATCTCTGTGAGTTCAAGGCCAGCCTGGTCAACAGAGCAAGTTTCAGGAGAGCCAGGGCTATTCAGAGAAATTCTGTCTTGAAAAACCAAAAAGAGAGAGAGAGAGAGAGAGAGAGAGAGAGAGAGAGAGAGAGAGAGAAAGGAAGGAGGAGGAGGAGGAGGAAAAGGAGAAGAAGAAAGGAGGGGAGGAGGAAGATGCACAAGCTGCAATCACAACAGTCAGCAGGCTGCGGCAGGACTGAGTCTCTAAAGGCTGGGCTACATAGTGAGACTGTCTCAAAAAAAAAACTTTACCAAACAAATAAAACCAAAAACCAGAGGTAGAAAAGCTTGGCACCAGACAGGCAGGCATGTGGAGCAGTAGCTGAGAGTTTATATCTGATCCACAGGTAACAGGCAGCAGGGGAGAGCTAGATGGGAAAGAGCCAGGGACACAGCTCCTCCAACGAGGCCACACCCCCTAACCTCCTAATCCTTCCCAAATAGTTCCAACTACTGGGCACTCTAATGTACGAGCTTATAGGGGCTATTTTCATTCAAACCATACACACAGGCTGAAGCAAGAATCTGAAAATTAAAAGCACCAAGAGCCATTTTGTTTAGCTTTTCAATTTTTATTTTTGATTGGGAAAGGGTCCCATGTAGCCTAGGTTGGCCTCAAATTTGCTATGTAGCTAAAAAACAAAAAATGGCCTTGAACTCCTGATCCAAGCAAGTGTCACCTCACCTGCTTCTTTTATTTTTTTTTTCTTTTTCAAGACAGGGTTTCATTATAAAGCTCTGATGGCTAGAACTCACTATGTAGAGCCAAGTGGCCTCAGACTCATAGAAATCTACTTGTCTCTGCCTCCAAAGTACTGGGATTAAAGGCCTGTAAGGCCTGTATCATCACTGCCCCCAATAATTTTTCCTTTCTTCCTTCCTTCCTTCCTTCCTTCCTTCCTTCCTTCCTTTTTCTTTCTTTCTTTCTCTTCTTTTTCTTTTGTCAAAATCACTATAAAGCAAAGGCTGACCTTGAACTTGTGGCTCTCTGCCTCTACACCTGAGTGCTGAGATTACAGGCATGCACCACCATGCCTGACTTATGTGATGTGGAGACTCAGACCCAGGGCATCCTTGTGCAGAATAGGCCAGCGCTCCATGGAACTGCTTCCCCAGCACTTTAACTATTGTTATTGTCACAGTGTTTCTGTAGTTCAAACTGGGTATCCTCCTGCCTCTACCCCCTCCCTCAGTGCCAAGTATAGGCGCGTGCCACCATACTCGGCTTCTGTTTGGTTCTATAGTTAGAGAAAAAGGAGTGTGGGAAACACCCAGAGCCTGGGATTGAAAGGAGGAGGCCCGGGAATAAAGAAGCAAGACAGTGGGCTGGAAAGACCTAGCATAATCAGATGTGCAGAACCCGTGACGGATACCGTGATGCCATCCCTGGCACCCTCCCCAGGGCATAGGATGGCTGTCCCTGTGGACCTGCCCTGATCACAGCCTCACCTCATGGAGCTTGTCAGCTTTCTGGGTCTGCTTCTTCCGGCTTCTCTGAGCAGCAACCCGGTTTTTCTCTCTCCTTCGAACCTTCCTGTCATCGTCCTCGGGGCTCTGGGGAGGACACGTAGCAAAGAGACATGCTCAGTCCGCTCGGCTTTGCTCCCTGGGCTCTGCCTTTTCACCTGCTGCTGTGGACAGTACCCCTGCGGCCCCTCGTCAAGGGGCCACCCACTCAGTGCTGGCAGTGCTGGGGCTTTGCTGTATGTCAGGCTCAGCCCCCATCCCAAGACAAGTACAATGAGACTGTCATTTTAAAAAAGGTACCACCACGTTCGTGCAGGATTCGTGCAGGATATGTGAGGCCCTGTGTTCTATACCCAGGACCAAAAAAAAAAAAAAAAAAAAACAAACCCGAAGAGATGAGGAATAAGAAACTCAGGTTAGGGAAGTTCTCCAGGTATCATGGCCAGCATGGCAGTGAGCGGGAAGTGGAACTCAGGTCTGCTGGTCTCCAAACCAACGTTCGCAAACCTCTACCCCACAGGGCGTTTGCCTGGAAGAGCTGTAGAGGCACTGCTCATCTGAGAGTGGGAAAGACCGGGGTACCTGCTCTCTGGAACATTCTGCACAGCGTTTATACTGCCATACACCGGCAAGTCCTTTTGAAACTGTGCAGAGCAGAACCATGCTAACTGCGACCACTCAACCCTACCAGGGCTCAGAGTATCTGGACCACCAAGGACGATATGCTGCCTTGAACAATAGCTGACATTTTCTTTCAGAGGTCAGGGTTATTCCAAATGCAAATTTGTGATGTATCTTGAAAGTTTTTACCAAATATCCAAAAATTCTTCATGAGGTGGCATGAAATGGTGCAGGCAGAAAAATGCACCTACCACAGCGAGAGCTTATTCAGTGGAAAGGGTTTGCCTTCCAGAACTGCCTTGGAACCATCAGGGGAGAGAAAAAATATCCTTCAAGACTGGGTCCAAAAGGTGTCTAGAGGGGAAGGGAACTCGGTGATAGGGCTCACGTCCAACCTGTGTGAAGCCCAGGGTGTAATCCCCGGCACGGGTAAGAAGAGAGCATACACACAAGGGGAGTGGCCGCATGGAGATACTGTTCAGAACACGGAAGGGTCTTGAATTTTGTCTTCTAGAAGTAGTCTCTTCTTTTCTTTTTCTTTTTTAAACAGAATTTCATATAGCCCAGATTGGCCCTTAACACCCCATCTTCCCTGTGCCTCTCTAGCTCTGAGATCATAGGCCTGCATCTCTGCATCCAGCAATCCAAAGAGACTTGATACATCAAGGGGGACAGGCTGCATAAACGACAGAGCTTCAGCTCTGAGCCCTTGCAGATCTACCATAAACCCAACTCACCCATTCTTCCAATGTATTAACTAGGAATCTACCACATACTCAGAACCCTGCTAGGCCCCGGGGACAACTGTGGCGGGTGAGGCTGGCCTGAGATACACTGACCTCACTCATGCTTGACAGGAAATAATACCTTGTTATTCTCCAAAGCCAACAGGTCTCGGGGCAGGGGACAGCCTGCCTTCTGTCCTCAGGATCTGTCATTGCAAACTGGACATATCACCTCTGCCAGGTGACCACACCTGCCCACTCAGCAGAAATCTTGAATGGAGACACAAATCCTCCTTGGCTCACCTAATCTGTACAAACACCCTCAGGAGTTGATGCTATAGGGTTCAACTTATAGATAGGGAAACTGAGGCTCGGAGAGGCGAAGCAAATGGTACAAGGCGACTCCACCTAGGTGGCTCAGACTTCAGGGTCACCCTGGGACACTAAGTGTGAAGCATAGAATTGGGAGGTGGGGGACTAGGAAACATAAGACCAACTGTTGCTAACGCAACTAGCTGGCTAAGAAATGTCCCAATAGCTGTCTCAACTTCTTGTGGTGTAGCTGTGAGAGCTGGGGACAACGGAGGGGGCTGACCAAATGAGATCGAGGAGTTTCCACCCGTGCTGGGGGTGGAGTCTGCCCACTAGAGGCACAACCTCACACCCGCAGGCTGACCGGTCCCACGGTCCCTCGTTCCCCATGCGAACCTTAGCGGGTGGGTTGGATACAGGGACGAACCGCCCCTTTGGGCTGAATTCCTAGTATCGGAGCTCTGGCCCCCTCCCTCCAGCGAGGGCAGCGGGCAGGAATGCAGTGGCCCCTGGCAGCACGGACCCACGTGTCTGGCGCCGGCGAGTCGGGAGGGACTTCAGTCTTCCCAGGCTCCCGGGGCGCACGGCGGGGACGCACGTCAAGGGATACCCTCACCCTCCACTCCCCTCCCCGTACCCGGCCCCCGTGTCCACTACCTGCGGCTGGTTCCCAGGAACTGCCACACTCCTCTGCAGGACGCTGCCCGCCGGGGGCCCTTGCGACATGCCGCGCGCTCACCACACGGGGCGCCCTGAACGCGGGGCTCTGCTACCCGCGCTTCGCCCGCATCCCCGCACCTGCCGCCCCGCCCCGCCGCTTCCCGCTCTCCGGGATCCGCCGCGCCCGCCTCCCCACCCGGCGCGTCCCGTCCTGTCCCGTCTCCGCCCCCTGCTCCTACCCCGCCCCCGTTTCCTCCTCTCCCCGCCCCCTCGCCGCACCTCGGGGTCCAGGATCCCACCCAAGTTGCTGTTTTCCGCTGGGGGCCCCCGCGCTTCTTGGAAATCACGTGGCAGCTCCTAAGCCCACCCAAGGGAGCGGACGCCGGGTGGGTGGGGACGGGGTGCTGGCGAGGCACAGCCCCCGGAGTCCTCCGGCCGCTCTCGGGCAGTTCGGGTGAGAAGCACGAGTGAGTGGCTTCCCTGTCCCAGCGCGGGTCACCGGCGATGGGGGACTTTCTTCCGGGCGACGCGGCACCTGGACGGCTCTCACTCCCTCCGCAATACCCGGGCAACCGGCGCCCTAGGCCTTCTCTACCGCAGCCTCGCTGCCTCGTCCTGTCCACTAGGAGGGAGGGGGCGGGGTGACTCGGAAGGTGAATTCTCATGGGGGGTGGGGAGGGGGAAGAGGAGGTCGTGAGCCAAAACCAATGAAAGAAGTCCCAAGAATGTATCTGCCATGCTAGACGGCTCTCCTCGCTCATTCGGGGATCTGGGCAGACCATACTGACGATTCATGGACCAGCTACTATTGCTTCTTCATTAAGGAGGCACCTGGCAAAGGTCTAAGCTACATGGTTGCTATGTTCATACCAGACCAGGTACAGAGGCATAGCGCATCCCTCTTCACCTGCTTGCCAGTTTTAAAACTGCGAAGTCAAGATGATTGTGCCCAGCAAAGAAAAACAAATAAAACAAACAAACAACAACAACAACAACAAAAACCCCTAGCGGTTGCAGGTTTGTGGTCTGCGCCTAGGGGAGGAAAGCTAACCACAAGCTAGTGGTAGGTGGGAACCAGACAAGAGGGGCCTTCCTAGGGTGTTCATTTTGGCCTTCTGATTTCTGGGCAGCAGGGTAGGTGGCCTTTCTGAGTCCCAATCCAGTGTGCATGGGTCTCTGCCAGGATATAAGAGGAGCTCGCTCGAACCTGGCTGCCTGGCTTCGGGCACAAGAGATGAGTTAGTAGGTCGGAGGGTGGATAGTGTCCACGTGCCTCACCTGACCAGCAGAGCCACACTCGTGCTGGGTGTCCTGCCAAGATTTTGGCTTTGACCCCCTTCCATCAACAACATTGTGTTTGGGGGCTGGGGGGGAGACAGAGACAGAGAGACACGCAGAGACTGTTACATCTCACACTGTGTACAAGAGGAGTACAACATCCCGCGCTTTGTGTAAGGGGCAGCCCAGGTCCCTGAAAATGTAAAGTGACTCTATTGAGTGTTGGTGGCTCAAGAGGCAGGGTGTCCGTGAGTTCAAAGCTAGCCTGGGCTAAACTTTAGGCTAGCTAACAATACATATCAAGACAAAAATCTCAAAACAACAGCAAAAGACTAGTAAAATAAGCAATTTTTTGGGCAAATGGTCGTAACTTTCAGAAGCTTCATTCTCACACGTTTAAAAATGGGGGAAATTCCTGGACATGTTGCCCGCCCCCCAGGCCTTCATTCTAGCCATGGCCCCTTTCCCGTTCTTGCTAAGCTACACCACATTCTAAGTCCTCTGGGGGTGCTCCTCACAGAGCCTGGGGCTTGTATCCGGAGAGTCTACTGATGTGAGCGCTCTTTGTAGACCAGGCTGGCCTCGAACTCACAGAGATCCGCCTGCCTCTGCCTCCTGAGTGCTGGGATTAAAGGCCTGTGCCACCACTGCCTGGCATTATATCTATTTATTTATTCTCATAATCCTATTATAGTGCTAAGCTCATTTGCCAGAATGCCAACCCTTTTCTGACCAGACCTATAATATACATCAAGTTCCAGGCCAGTCAGAGCTACCTAGTGAGACCCTAAAAAAAAAAAAATCTGGGTGTGGTAGCACAGCCTGGTCTACATAGTGAGTTCAAGTACAGCCAGGGCTACAAAATAGACAGACCCCGTCTCAAAAAACCTAAAAAAATAAACAAACAAACAAACAAATAAATAAATAGGAAAGAATGAGGAAAAGCAAATAAATGCCTCAAATATCTGTTTTAAAAAATGTATTTTTTTCCTTGAACTGGGAAGACACACGCATGATGTGTCCGCATCCTAGTTATGTTAAGGTGACCCCGATTCCATCCCTAGGGGTGAGGGTGCTGTAGGTCAGAGCTGGGAGGGGGTGCGTAGGTCCCAGCTGGGAGGGGGTGCGTAGGTCAGAGCTGGGTGAGGGGGTGCCGGAGGTCCCAGCTGGGAGGGGGTGCTGTAGGTCAGAGCTGGGTGTTTTGGTGATTCACTTCACAAGAAGACGGTTCTGTCCAATACCAAGGCTTAGCTGCCTGAAAGTCCCGTGAGCCGTTCCCTCCTGCTGTTCTCTTTGGGAACCGCACCTTCTGCTAAGTGTCCTGTCATGGCTTTTCTCAGAAGACAATCCTGTGGGCTTCTGGGGAGACTCCGGGAGAGAACCCCAGGGGTAGAGAGACCTGCTGCATTCGCCAGAGACCGGCCACTGTGTGTCAGCCACACCTTGGGGAAGGCACCGTCCAGCTAGTCAGATGTAAACACCGTGGAGTACTTTAGACGTGGTCTGCCCCATGATGATGCAGAAAAGCAAGAGCTGGCAGAGAGGGTGCACTGGAAGTAGACGCGTGTATTTTAAAACAGGGAGCTCAAGCAAGGCTCCTGTGCAGGGCTGTGGGGACACCTGGAGGACATGGTTCAGGCTGCACCAACACATAAATAAGCAAAGGCCTTGTGGAAGAGCCTGGCCATTGAAGAAACCGCAGAGACTCCTGGGTCTGGAGTGGCTAGGGAGAGGTAAGCGCCTGGCCCATATGAGGTCAGAAAGGCAGTGAAAGCCCTTCACCCAGGGTGGCTTTGTATTTGGAGTAAGGTGGAAAGCTCGGGGTGTCTGAGCAGAGGTATGACAGGAACAGACTTCAGATGTTATGGGGTCAAGTTGGTCACCTCACAAAATAGTGCCACCAAGTGGAGATCCAGCATCTGAAACGGGAGCCTGTGGGTGTCCTTCCAAACCGGAACAGTAACACTTGCAATGGGATTTTTAAATCCTAGGAACAAACGGAAGACAATAAGGTGAGGATCAGGATCCGAGAAAGCTGGGGTAGGGTTGGGAAGACAGTGGAGGCCAAGGCCTGGCTGCAGGAGTGTGTTGAATAGGAGGTTCCTGGTGCCTAACTGACCCTGTGTGGGCCGTACCTGTGTGTTTGCCTGGTGGCATGTGTTCATAAATGCATTGGTCACTTTTGCCACACAGCAAACAAAATATCCATCAGGACAGCCTAAGAGGCCTGGGGAGATGGCACAGTGGTTCAAGCGAGAGGCAAACCATGGTGTTGTGGAAATTTGACCATTCGATCTAATGACCAATGGAATGACTGATGGGCGGGGTCTTCTCTGAGGATGCATGACCCTCTGAGAAGGGAGGAGGGTCGCTCTTAGATTCCCAGAATCCTCGTAAATTCGGAATGAGTGTGGTGGTCTGCCTGAGGTCCAGCCTTCTGAGGCAGAGATGGAGAACAAGCAGGCTAGTGAGACTCCATCTCACTCAGGGAAAGAGTAACCAAGATTGGTTCTCTGCATCAGCCTCGGGCCTTCACATGCACCCACACACGTGTGCCCGCACATGCAGACATGCACCCACACACGTGTGCCCGCACATGCAGACATGCACCCACACACGTGTGCCCGCACATGCAGACATGCACCCACACACGTGTGCCCGCACATGCAGACATGCACCACACACGTGTGCCCGCACATGCAGACATGCACCCACACACGTGTGCCCGCACATGCAGACATGCACCCACACACGTGGGCCCGCACATGCAGACAAACACACACGTGCACACCACAAACACTGACCAGAAAATGGAATAAGGAAAGGAAAAAACAGTAAGGAGGGTAGACTTGCTTTGGTCTCCGAGTTCCAGAGGCCCCAGTCAGCCATGCCTCAGAAGACATAGAACAGTTCCTGCCGCAGACTGGTCACATCACTGCAGAGAACACCAACCTGAACCTAGGGCAGGCCCTAGAGACTCAGTCTCACCAGTGTGACCCAACCTTCTAAGTTCCATAGCATCTCAACGTAGTGCCACCTACTGGGGAAATCATTCATAGCAGGAGTCTGTGGGGGATCATTTCCAGTGGTTAACATAGCTGTAAAATGGGATCTTTAAACCACAGACGGGTAAGACCATTGTTTCCTTTCAACTCACTATTCCTTAGCCTCCTAGAATCTACAGGTGTTGAGGTGACTGCAAGCATCTGAGGGACCCCAGAAAAGAAAGGTTTAACCAGGGAAATCAACATGGAGATCTGTGAATGTGATTTACAGACACTTTCGTGTAGAGACAGGGTTTTTTTTTGTATGACCTCCAGGAATATTTCCACTGTCTTCTGTGCTAAACCATGCAACAGCATACGTTCTGCTAAGACAAAAACACCTCCCACACATCCCAGCACCAGAATTATGTGGGCGGTGGAGGGGAAGTCAGATTTGAACCAAATGCCCCAAGCATCCAGTCTGAAAATTCTCTGTCATCAAACAGAAATCTTAGTTAAGCGTCAGAGTCCTTCTTGTTTACAGAGATCGCTCTTGCAGAGCTTTAGCACAAAAAGCACACACAAGCATGAAGCCCCTCCTGGTATTCTCATGTGTTTCTTGTTAACACAAGTGATACTTCACCAAGTTTGAATATGACTTAACCTTTTTATTACGATTTAAAATGAATGAGTGTTTTGCTTGCATGTGTGTCTGTGCTTGGTGCTTGTGAAGGCCAGAACAGGCCATTGGATCCTCTGAACCTGGAGTTACAGGTGGTTGTGAGCCACCACATGGTTGCTGGGAATCAAACCTGCCCCTCGGGAAAATCAGCCAGTGCTCTTGGCTGCTGAGCCATCTCTCCAGCCCCTTGAATATGATATTTTAACTGTGATTTGGAAGTACATTAGACTATTTCAGAAATCAAGTTAACAGAGGTAGACTCCTGATCTGTCTGTCCATTTCTGACGGACATAACATGTGCCCTTAAATTGTTTATATATTAAAGAACTGGAAAATTTTAAATGTGTGAAACCAAGGAAATGTAAAACAGAGACAACCAGAGGGAATTACAATCAGTAGACATGCCATACCCATAGATCAGTTATGAGAACTCTCAGATTGTGCAAGAGCAAACTGTTCATTTAGAAAAGCTCAAAGATGATTGGCTGTGGGATGGTCCAGTTGCAAGGAAGAGTGGGCTGTAAAAACACAAAGGCACTCACCGTTCTCCCCGCTGTCACCAGGAGCCCTCTTGGGTGAGGAAAACACCCTGCCTGAAAGCCACTGTCCCGGAGACACCAGTGACTAAACACCAGTTCTAAGAACGTCAACATGAGTCACAGGAAAAGAAACCATGAAATGTCCTGAAAATTACAACTTAGATATTTCAAAAAAAAAATGAACATGGACTTTTCCAAATCTGCCAACTCTTACAAATTACACGGTGTTTCCTCCACACACACATGACATTACTCTAGACACACACACACACACACACACACACACACACAGAGAGAGTCTTATGGAGTATAAAAATTATCTAGATAGTTATTAAATTATCATGCAATTACATGGACTGAATTATCTTTTTAGTTTCTGTGGAATGAATCTGTTGTACATAGAAACAAAGCAACTAGTTAGAAATGGATAAGAAGCCACCGCAGAAATACCATGAAGTTATTAAATACACAGGGTTTTCTTGATTTTATGGACTTGTCATCTCTTTAAATTTATGATGAGCTGTGCCTTTATTTTTATCCTCTATTAAAATTTCTAGACTTATTTCGCTTGCACGTGTGTATGTGCACCAGGTGCACACCTGGTGGTTAGAAGAGGCATCAGATCCGGGGAGCTGGAGTTACAGATGGTTGTGAGCCCCCGGCCCCGCCCCCGCCGTGTGGGTGCTGGGAACTGAACCCAGGTTCTCCAGAAGAGCAGCCAGTGCTCCTAGCCTCTGAGCCATCTCCCCAGCAATCCCGCCAGCTGGGTTCCACATCCTTGCTGATTTTGCTGTCCTGTTAATCCTGTTTATTTTTCTGGTTTGGCAAACTCACGTTTCCTTTCCCTGTCGTCTTAAATTGCTTTTCCATGCATTTTTAACAAAACTGATCATGGAATTTAACATTCTCTTCCTTCTTGATTTTACCTCTCCAAACATGCAGCTGAAGGTTTTCCCAGTATCCAAGGCTATGTGAACATGTCCATATGTTCATGTTCTGTGTTCACATGTGTGCACTTGCATGTGGAAGCCAGAGAGGTAAACCTCAGATGTCATTTCTCAGGTACCTTCGACTTTTTTTTTTTAAGACAGAATTCTCAGTTTCCTGGAATTCACCAAGTAGGCCAGACTGTCTGGCCATTGAGCCCCAGGTATCCTCCTGTCTCAACCTCCTTAGTGATGGGATTACAGATTTAAGTCATCCAGGCTCTTTAAGGTAGGTGTTGGGGATCAGACTCTTTCTTGCAAGGTGAGCACTTATTCACCGAAGGAGCCTCTCCAGCCATTGTTAGTCAGGCTTAATCCTTTAAGTGAACTCTGCTCCAGCTTCAGCTTGTTTCCGCAGCCCAGCTTAGAGGACCAGACCATGTCTCACCCTGGCATAGGGCAGTGACACACAGGTAAAAAGTCCTCATTTCCTGATCTGTAGATTTGTAACCGTCTAAGGCCTCTCTCTGTGGTGTACTTTGGGTCTATGTAATTCATATGTGCTGCAGTCCACAGTGCTGGTGCTGCAGGTTTTCACGATTACTTTTGGCCCCACATGCTCTTCAAATGTATTTCCTCTTACTCTCCCTTCAGTGGAGGCAGCAAGGTACCAGCCCCTCTATCTGCCAAGAACCATCAGAGAACTGCCCGGTCTTGGACGCTCCACCGAGCTCTCGGTATTGGAGCCCGATTTTCCAGGTTGGCTGTTTCTGTCACTCAGACGTTGCATCCGTGGCCTGTTTTTCCTAATAATCACTTTCCTGGGCTATTAGAAACTGGCCTCTCTGAAAGCCAGGCGCTTACCCTCTCTGACCTGGTTTAGGATCATCCTGTGGCCAGTTCTTGATAAGCCTTACAGCCTGTGACTGAAGCGTGGACTTCCTATAAGAGCCGCAGAGAACCACACAGGCAGTTCCCAGAACTGGCCAGTTTCTCAGTGAATGGGGGATCAAGAAGGAAAAGCAGTATAGATTTCCTGTTTCCAGCCAGGGCTCCTCCCAGCCGTCCTGGAAAGCCTGGTTACAAAGGACAGGGCAGGGCCCACGGGCTCCTAGGATGGGTACCTAACAAGGGACATGTCTGGGACCATGTTCTTAGAGAGCTCTGGCCACCAGCTGGGGTCATAGCTCAGTTGGGAAAAGGCTTGTCTAGTCTCCTAATTTCCTTCCTGTTGCTCTGGTAAACACTGACCAAAAATAACTTGGGGAGGAGAGGCTTTAGTTCATCTTATTCAGTTCATCACCGAGGGAAGCCAAGGCAGGAACCTGGGGGTAGGAACTGAAGCAGAGGCCATGAGGAACACAGCTTACCACTTACAGGCCTGCTCAGCCTGCTTTCTTACAGCACCCGGGGCCTCCTGCCCCGGGCGGCACCACCCACAGGGAGCTGGTCCTGCCCACATCAATCATTAATTGAGAAAATGCCTTGTAGGTTTGCCCACCGGCCAATCTGATGGGGGTGATTCCTCAATTGAGGGGCTCCCCTTCTCACGTGACCCTAGTTTGTCTCAGACTGACAAGGATCAAGCAGCCCAGCTGACATGATCTCATCCCTGGGTTCCATCCCCAGCATAGCATGAGCCAATTGCAGCGCGTCCCTGCCTGCTGAGGACAGTCATGACAAGGGCTTCAGGGTCATTCTCAGCTACACCACCCTTACTCCCCTCCCCCAAAAGAAGCTCTGGTTTCTTATGGGCAGCTTGGAAGCTCCAGGAAGCTGAAGTTCATCTGCTCCCTCCTGCTTCCTCATTTCTTTGCGAGCCACTTCTAAATGTAGTGCCACTGGGTATCAGAGAACTAAGGGATACAGCCGTGGCTACTGGGGCCTCAAACTGAATCCTGCCGGAGTAGCTGGGAGGCTGTGCACAGAGCCCCAGCAGTGCTGACACTGTGGATGGGAGGCTGTGCACAGAGCCCCAGCAGTGCTGCCGGAGTAGCTGGGAGGCTGTGCACAGAGCCCCAGCAATGCTGCCGGAGTAGCTGGGAGGCTGTGCACAGAGCCCCAGCAGTGCTGCCGGAGTAGCTGGGAGGCTGTGCACAGAGCCCCAGCAATGCTGACACTGTGGATGGGAGGCTGTGCACAGAGCCCCAGCAGTGCTGCCGGAGTAGCTGGGAGGCTGTGCACAGAGCCCCAGCAGTGCTGCTGGAGTAGCTGGGAGGCTGTGCACAGAGCCCCAGCAGAGCTGCTGGAGTAGCTGGGAGGCTGTGCACAGAGCCCCAGCAGTGCTGCTGGAGTAGCTGGGAGGCTGTGCACAGAGCCCCAGCAGTGCTGACAGTGTGATGGGAGGCTGTGCACAGAGCCCCAGCAGCGCTGCTGGAGTAGCTGGGAGGCTGTGCACAGAGCCCCAGCAGTGCTGCTGGAGTAGCTGGGAGGCTGTGCACAGAGCCCCAGCAGCGCTGCTGGAGTAGCTGGGAGGCTGTGCACAGAGCCCCAGCAGTGCTGCTGGAGTAGCTGGGAGGCTGTGCACAGAGCCCCAGCAGCGCTGCTGGAGTAGCTGGGAGGCTGTGCACAGAGCCCCAGCAGTGCTGACAGTGTGGATGAGACACCTGGTGGGAGCCCAGCCTTTGCTGAGGCACCTGATTGTCCCAAGTGGCCTTCCAGATTTTGTGGAAGGGGATTCATTCTACTCTATTATTGTCTGGCTCTTGGGTCTCTGGATTTTATTTTACTTCCTTATTTTACTCTACCTAGTTCACACCTCCTTCCCAAAACCCACAGTGAGCTTTTTGTGTTCTCCCACTATTCAAGAGGATCTTGAAACCACCTCTTCTAGGAGGTCCTCCTTGACCAGCCTGAATAGGAGACCCTCTAGGCATCATATGCATGACCAAGGCCTCCTAGAGCGTCCTGTTTCCACAGAGTGTACATCCTGCAATTTCCCTATTAGCTCATTGTGTGTCTCAAATGGATTACAAAAAGGCCCTGATCATAGAGACAGCCTTCTGAGAGGCATGATGGTGCCTGACTGGGTATAGGCTGACCCCAGCATATCAGCCCGGCAAGGCTGCTACTGCAGCTGTGACTGCACAGATATCTGCGGACGTTTCAACGGGGGTCTGCGTAGGGCTCAATGGGAGTCAGGCGGTAAGGATGGAGTCTCAGTGAAACCTGGGGGGCTTTATTTGTTGTTTGTTATTTTGAGACAGTCTGGCTTCAAACTTCTGACCTCTCTGCCTTAGTCTCCTGTGTGCTAGGAGTCATGCAACTGTGGCTTTTTCAAATTTTATTTTAGGGCTGGAGAGATGGCTCAGTGGTTAAGAGCATTGCCTGCTCTTCCAAAGGTCCTGAGTTCAATTCCCAGCAACCACATGGTGGCTCACAACCATCTGTAAGGAGGTCTGGCGCCTTCTTCTGGCCTTCAGGCATACAGACAGAATATTGTATACATACTAAATAAATGAATTTTATTTTACACACATATGTGTTTTGCCTGCATGTTTGTGTGTGTATCACATGCATGTCTGGTGCCTGCAGAGGCCAGAAGAGGGTGCTGGATCCTGTGGCATTTCAGACAGTTGTGAACCACCATACAAATGCTGGGAATTGAACCCAGGTCCTCTGAAAGAGCAGCCAATGCTTTAACCACTGGTACTAACCTCTCTCTGGTACCACTCTCCAGGTGTAGTCTTTGAGGCTGTGGCAGAGGGCCGTGAATCTGGTGGCCACAGTAAGTCACTCTTCAGTACCCATGCCTTTGTGGATTTCCCTGCGTGTCGTGGAATATTAGCTTCAGATGTGCTGCCTTTGTTTATGCTGTTGGATGTTTGTTTATGCTGTTGGATATTTGTTTATGCTGTTGGTTATTTGTTTATGCTGTTGGATGTTTGTTTATGCTGTTGGATGTTTGTTTATGCTGTTAGATGTTTGTTTATGCTGTTGGATATTTGTTTATGCTGTTGGATGTTTGTTTATGCTGTTGGATGTTTGTTTATGCTGTTGGATATTTGTTTATGCTGTTGGATATTTGTTTATGCTGTTGGATGTTTGTTTATGCTGTTGGATGTTTGTTTAATGATGTAAAGATGTGTTGCATTCTTTTACGTTGCATTTGTTTAATTCCATAAAGCTGTGTTATTTTGCCTGCCTAAAACACCTGACTTGTCTAATAAAGAGCTGAACGGCTACTAGCTAGGCAGGAGAAAGGAGAGCTGGGCTGACAGGCAGAGAGAATAAAAAGGAGGAAAACGCTAGGGAAGAAGAGCGAGGAGCCAGAAAAGGAGGAGAGAGAAGAGGACACTAGGGGCTAGCCACACAGCCAGTTGTGGAGTAAGAAGGAAAGAAAGACATATAGAATAAAGAAAGGTAAAAAGCCCAGAGGCAAAACGTAGTTAAAGAGAAACGGGATAATTTAAGTCAGAAAAGCTGGATAGAAGCAAGCTAAGCTTGGCATTCATAAGTAAGAATAAGTCTCTGTGTAATTTTGGGGGAGAGCTTGTGGGGCCCCCAAAGAGTTAAAAAAAAACAAAAACCCACAAAACTACACCTGCCTGGCCCAATTTTGAGTCTGGGTGGGCCTGTGATCTAACAGAACCGAGTGGGGCTGGAGAAACGGCTCAGTGGTAAGCTGCTACTGCATAGGACCTGCATTCCATTCCCAGCCCCATATGGAAGCTCATAACCACCTGTAACTTCTGCTCCAGAGGCTGTGACCTGCTCTTCTGGCTCTGTGGACACTGCACACACATGCTGCGCACACATGCATGTGAGCAAGACACGTAAAAATAAAACTTTACAAATAGTCTTGAAGTGAGGAGTCGTGAGAAGACCACCAGGCCTGGGTCTTCGGTGTCAGACCGGGCGAGAGGCGGGATGCGGGGCTCATACTGCATCTGACAGGGCCGGTGCCAGCCAGCCTTCACAGGTCCCGAGACTGCCCCGGCAAGCTTAACCCAGGAAGTGGACAAAAGTCGGCATGATGTACTTGGCATGAAGTACAAGGTAATGTACTTGGAAGCCTGGTAACGATGGTCAGCAGTCCACTAAAATGATGGCTAGAAATTTAGTTTCTCTGAAGAGAAAGGATAATTGCTGTGAGCCACAAGCATTGTGCAGTAAAGAACAGCTGCCAGCTCACGAGACAGACTCGCGGGAGTAGCGAGGAACCGATTTGCAGAGCTCGGGAGCACCTGTCTTTTGGATAGTCACCGTCAATTCTGTAGAGATCTTATGAAGCCATGGCTCTTCTCCCTTCCATAACAGGATTCATCCCGAAATACCCCAGCAGTGTATAAGTATAGGAAGAAATCATTGAGATTTCTCCCTATACAGGCAACTGGATGACTCTTCCCTCACCGTGGGGCTCTGGTGTGAAAGCATTCACTCAGCCAAACCTTTGTTTCATAGACAAATCTACACAAAGTTAGTCTGCCACAGTTATCCTTATTGACAGGAAAGGAGCCCTGAGCAGGAGCACTGAAGGGGAAAGACAGTATGTCTGCACTTACTGATAGAAAGGTCTAGGTGGCTCCGAATTCTCTAACAGCCAGCTCAGAGAGTGTAACCCACTGGTCTTTGCTCTACCCTAACAAGCTATCAATATTCTGCACTTACCTTCACCTCTCATGTGACACAAGGTCTTAGTCGAAGAAATTAACTCTTTGTACCTTTACTCATAAAATATACAGAAAAAAAGCTTGGGTCACTAAACCAGCCCCAGAGAAAGAAATTCCTTCTTACGTGGGTGCCAGTGGATACAGCACCCTGAAGCTTAGCCTGGGGGATGGGGCGGAGGGGGGAGGCAAGCTCCATCCTAATCCTCCCAGTGTCTGCTGGGGAGCTCCACAGCCACGCCCCTTCTGAGACACAAGGCGCCTACTTTGTCAGTCTTATCCATCCTGTCAGTCCTAAGTTGATTTCACTGTTATTTACCAGAGAATTGTTACCTATGTCTGTGTGGGTCTATAAACTGGAAACCTTGTGTGATGGGAAGAACAGCGAGGAACATCAAAAGAGGAACACTGAGGAGAAGCATCGAAAGGGGACGCTGAGAGCATGGGAAGAATAAACGTGGTATAGACTTCTGTGAGCTAACTTGTTTACCCTCGGACCTTATGAGTCAGGTTCTCGTCTGCTATAGCGATCCTTCTGAATTCTGAGGCTTCATGGGACTTAACCCCAGCATAAACCTCGATAGACAACAGATTAAATGGGAGGCTTGCTCTGTTCCTAAAGTGTGATGGCCCACTTGTCTGGAAATCACTTCGAAACCTTCAATCAGTTCAGTGATTCAGAGTTTCTTGTAACGAGTGACTCCTCACATCCTGCAATGCAGCCAGCCTGGCTTTGGTGGCTGGTAGACCCCGAGCCACAGACAGCAAAACACACACGACCTGTTTTAAACAACCATTTCCTTTCACAGATGCCTCTACTGCTTTATATGAGCCATGCCTGAGGCCCAGGAAACTCAGAACTTGTCATTGTATGTTGGTTTGTATTGCTGAGAAACAAGACAAAACAGTCCCGT
This sequence comes from Microtus pennsylvanicus, assembly GCF_037038515.1. Taxonomy (NCBI): domain Eukaryota; kingdom Metazoa; phylum Chordata; class Mammalia; order Rodentia; family Cricetidae; genus Microtus; species Microtus pennsylvanicus. The sequence continues at coordinate 109,275,365 of NC_134588.1, read as the reverse complement.
GATGCATCACTGGGGACATCTGAGACCTGACTAGGCCAGACCTCTCTGGGCCTGCTCAGCCGCCTGCCGGACAGCGGCAAGGGGCTTAGCCTCTCTTAGCTCCATCTCCTTGCCATCTCAGTGCGGGTGATGCTGCCCGTCCCCAGGAGGTTCTGAGGGTGAGAGATCTCAGCACATGGGGGAAGAAAACAGTGTGTGGGAACCACTGGCATCTTGCTGCCCCTTCAGTGAATAAACTGGTCGCACAAACTGGAAATGAACTCAGAGGCAGGTGCCCATTCACTGTGCCCAAGGCCTTGGCTTTGATCCCTAATACCAGAAAATTGAAAACATGTCTTCAGGTGTGGTGGTGAGGGACTAGGAGTTGGACAGATCCCTGGTAGGAGTTAGGTAGAAAGAGGGGCCACAAAGCTATCAAGATGGCAAACGCCTGGCCCCTTCCTCACACTCCTGATCAAAGGTCTAGTGGGCTCTCTCCCCATCAGTGGGCTGCCCCTGCCGTAGACTGGTCAGAAAGATCGGGACATGTTTGCTTCGAAGTCTTGGGCCTATCAGCTCCCTGAATTTGTTCATATTGGCTGGTCCTAACTTAGGGGCTGAAGGCCCCTCAAAGGCCCTTAGAGCCCCTCAAGGGAAGACTGGGTTTGGGGCTCAGGAATCCCCTTCTACAAGGCAGAGTGTCTTTGTGTGCCCTGCTGTTTGGGCCCTCACCTCTAATAAAGAGCCTTTCTCCACTGGCTGACTCTACCTGCCATGTCTTTACCTGGTAGGGAACACTACCCCAGGCTAGACCTGTAAACACTGAGTGACACACACCTCCATTCTCAGCATTCAGAGGACTACATCAAAGCATCACCAAAGGTCTGAGGCCAGCCTTGGCTATATAGTGAGCTCCAGGTCTGCTCAGGCTGCAGAATGAGACTTTGTCTCCTAATAAAATCAACAAAAACACAAATTGAAATGGTTATAAAAAATCTGTTTTTGTACAATGGGTCCAGAGGATTCTAGCTAGATGCAGCAACCATGTCTGTGTTCCCAGATACTTGGGAGGCTGAGGCAGGAGGATAACTAGAGTCCAGGAGACTGAGATCATCCTTAGGCTAGTGAGGCTAGCACATGCATGTAACAACCCCTCAGGAGGCTGACAGGAAGATGTCGAGTCTGAGGCCAGCCTGAGCTACACAGCGAGACCCTGTCTCAAGAATAACAAAAACACCAAAAGATCAGCCTGGACAACATAACAAGACCGATATAAATATCATTATTATTCATATGCTGCTTAAACAATGTTATTGTCTGAGCTCAGCGCGAGCCGTCAGGCAAGCCCTGTACCGAGCTGCATCCCCAGCCCAGCTCGCGCTGTCTGTTAAGCCCCTCCCCCACCTGGCACTGCTGGCGTTTTTGAGCCATCCTTTATTTTGATGAGCAGGAGACCTAGTGGCTAGAGCAAATCTGTTCGCATAACATTTTCATCAGATTTCAGAGAAAGGGAATTTCATTAGGAAGTTCATATTTTCTGAGGATTCAGATACTGGGCTGCCGTATTGAGCAGTCTTATGCAGCACTGGGTGAGATCTCTGTGGGGGGAGCCATTTTCACAGATGACACCAGGTGAAGCCGGTTATGGGCCCCTGGCTACCTTACCTTGACATCCTGTCTCACTCCACTGGAGACCCCAGCACAGGCCCCCAGCTTGAAGCCACTGGTATCCCAAGGAGGGCAAGCCCAGGGGTGCTGGGGTTGGGCTGGGGACAGAGTCGTCACCCCAGGCAGGGGGTGTTTGTTTACGAATTTCTTCATGCTCTAGAAATAGATGAAGCCATTTCTTGCAAACATTTGATTCCACAGAAATTGCCAAAGCCCTAGTTTCAACGCCCACGTTCCCTCAGAAGGTCAAAGTGCAGGGAACTGTCTCCCTGAGATCCTACTACCTAAGGGGTTCTCAGCTACCACTGATGTCCTGTGGTGTTGGGGACTGCAGACCCTCAGACCCTGAATTTTCTGTGACCCCTTGCCTGCCAGAGTAAACAACTTGTTTTCCTGTGCTTGCAGCTGCTCTGGGCACGAGACCCTCCTGGGTTCCTGATGGCAGGGGAGTGGTTTCTGATGGGCTTGCAGCTGAAAAATCCTGAGAGCTAGGGCGTGGCCATTAGTCAAGGAGAGCCCCTATGTAAGCTGCCCTGGAACACAGCAAAAGGGACATTCTTGTTTCAAGGATGACTCGTGTCTCTGTTTTGTGTGTGTGTTTCAATCTCCAGCCCCTTGCCTGACTCGCGAACTGTCCCATGATAGACAGGCAGGACTGTACACTGTGGAAGGAGCGCACCAGACAGGTGGGAAGTGGTTGCATGCACAGGCGGAAGATCCCCACCCAGCCCCAAGTACTGCAGAGTCACTGAGTATACGTGGTATAAAGGAACACACAAGAAAATGACCACTGAATTCAAACTTTATTGTAAAACCTTCTAGCATTAGAAGCAAATTCTAGACTCAACAGCTAAGACTTGGTCACATTAGTCTTATCTATTGGGCGGGGACACACACAGTATTGCCAGGCAGCCCAGGCTGATGGATGGACACATGGACACACACACACACACACACACACACACACACACGGTATTGCCAGGCAGCCCAGGCTGGCGGGGACACACACACACAGGGTATAAACAGGCAGAATGCCACAACAGTCGCACGCCAGTACTGATAGCGCTTCCCAGATGGGTCGGAATGGCGCAACAGCCGCACCACCTTACGCTACAGCTCTCCCCTCAACAGGCTTCTCTGCCTCAGGATGACTGGTCTGGGGTAGGTGCAGCGTCAGCTCACTGATGACAGCAGTACCCCCTCTCCCGACACACACACTCAAACACCTTAAGTTACCATAGGCAGAAGCGCCTTGGCCTTGACAAATGCTCCCTTGGAAGACAACCCTCCACTGAGGTGGCCCGGGTCACCTCTCCATGGTCAAATCACATTCATGCCAGACATTTACTCAAAACTCCTCTTGGTGCAGCCTCAGATCCTGAGAACCACCCAGCGGGACGCCTCCAAGCTCATGTTCCCATTGGGTCCTACAGCACTCGCCCAATGGAAAACCACCACATTGCCTCACAGCCTTGCCTACTTGGGAACTTCTGAAGTAAGATCAATCACAGAACAGCAGCCACCTCCTGAAGTCACCAAGTGACTCTCAGGCAAAGGTCAGTTCACTCAGAACGCGGAGTGCCGACCTGCTGTCTGGTGCAGGCTGGCACCAAGAATGCTTTGTTAGCTGGAGAGGGCATGACCCAGGAATTTGGTCTTCATATGTTATTTTAAAACAAAAAACAAAAACATTGCTCTGTAGGAACACTAAAACAAAATCTAAAGATTCCATAAATGGCCTCACCATAAGGCTTTTTCAAATGAGAAAACCAGACAAACCTAGATCATGGGGACATACCAAGCAAGAGTAATACAGAATTTCCTAGCCCTTAGTACATTCCTCTGGAAACGGACAAAAGTGTATAATCACCCAAAAAGGAAACAGGTGGTAAGCTAGAGGCCCTATCTACAATGCACCGTGTGAGACACAATGCCGGCTCTGAGAGGCTGGGGCTAAATCTCAGAGTGTAAGTTTGCTGAGACCCTTTTAAGTCTGACACTATGTCAGATATCAACGCCCTTAACAGGGGTAGCTCACTCGGCCTAGATCTGCTGTACATGGCATGACAAACAATCCTAATGTATGCTTTGAACTAGAAGGATCTATTTGGAAATGAAGACTTTAAAAGTAACTATCAGTTCCCAGTTAAGTTATATTAAAAAACCTACAGACATGAAAGTGTAGGCAAGAAACAGAGGCTCCAGCCTCAGGTTTGCTTTTTAAGAATATTCCCTGCATAAATAATAGCCTTCTCCTTTCTCACAAAACAAAACCCTAAAACTGTAAATTAACTGCCCATGGAACAGAGCCAAGGCCAGGCCCGTCTTCGGTGCGCTCACCTATGAACTGAACTAGCCATGCACACACTGCCGTGCAGAGCCACCCCAGGGCATCAGCCCACACCCCTGCGAGGCCTCAGCAGCTGCAAGGCTGCAGGGACCAATGGCATCTGAGGACACGGGCAGGGCTGTGCAATCCTCAAAAGGCTTTTACCTAGCGCAGAAGATCAAGGGCGTAGAGAACCCGCCACAGCCCAGGACAAGCAGAGTAGAGCACTGTGCCTGCAGAGAGTCACAGGCAGTTGAAGTGACATCCCCTGCGCAGCAGACTGTGACCCAAACGCTGAGAGCACTGACTTCAATTCCCCAACCCACAGCTTATCCATCGAGATTGATTTTCCTTAGCCGCAGCGGGTAGCGCTTTCTCTGAGAGCAGTCCAACGGGGCGTGCTTTCTCTTCAGCACAATGTTCGAGGCTTTCCTGGCTGCAGTCTCGGTCGGTGTGGTTTCTATTTGTGTTACAGACTTGTCGGGCTTGGTATCTGCTCTCCTGCAACAGCTGGAAAAGACTTCCTGATTGATCCTCTGTAGCTGGATGACAGGCTGCATCTTCAAGACCTGGGAAAAGCCGTCTCCTTGTTCAATTAACGCAGGCAAAGCCTTGGGAAGGAAAGTATCAGGTTCAAAGGTGAACACAAGACAAAGAAACGGAATACACAGACACCGACATGCTGCACTGCAATTTTTTAGGTCAAGTCTATTTAGAACATAAAAGAAACAACACACAGGAAGTAAATGAATGATTCCATCTCTGTTCCAATAAAGTTTTGTTTATAAAAATAGGGCAAGCTTAATCCACCAACTCTGAATCAAGAATAGGATGAAAGCAAAAGATAATTTATTTTTATGTTTAGGTAAAATAAAGGTCCCAGTAGAAACCATGTTAGGATGACCTTGAGGTGACCCAGCTGTAGTGTAATAACTAGAGTGACGAAGAGCAAATCCCATGTCTAGAACACAGCTCGGGCACCACGTGCCAGACCTGGGTCCGAGCTTGGCATGAAAGCAGAGACGACAACAGACAAGCTCTGAAGCCAGAGACTGGTTCAGGAACCTGGTTGGGCAAATGATAGAGGCTCTTAGTGCCTCGGTTTCCCTGTCTATAATTCAGGGGTTAAAATACTTATCCTATGGAGTTAGTGTGACAGCAGACATAGAGCAGACACCACATGCTGATGGAGGAAGGTCATTGGTTAAAAAAATAAAGAAACTGCTTGGCTGGCCCTCATAGGTTAAAACATAGGTGGGAGGAGTAAACAGACAGAATACTGGGAGGAAGAGGAAGTGAGCTCAGACTCCACAGCTCTCCTCTAGGGGGCAGACGCCTCAGAAAGACGCCATGCTCCCCTCTCCTGGGTAGACGTGATAGCTCTGCTCTCTGAGACAGACGTGATTCAGCTCCGACCCAGGATGGATGTAGGCTAGAATCTTCCCGGTAAGCGCACCTTGGGGTGCAACACAGATGATTAGAAATGGGCTAATATGTGAGAATTAGCCTAGAAGAGGCTAGATAGAAATTGGCCAAGCAGTGTTTAAAAGAATACAGTTTGTGTGTTGTTATTTCGGGGCATAAGCTAGCCATGTGGGCGGCTGGGGTGCTGGGGACGCAGCCCCGCTGCTCATATTACTACAACATGCTCTGTAAATGTCACCAACAGTCATCCCAGCACAGCTCAGAAAGTATAATCTCACTAGAGAAAGCAGGGGTACACGGCTTGTGGTAAGCACCCGCCAGGTAGAGTATGTGGCACACAGTAGGCACCTGATAAATGGAACTCTGAATGTTATTGCTGCTTAACACACTCTGAGCCACGGAAGAGACTCCTGAGCACCCTCCTGCAGCCCAGACACGCCCGGCACCCACAGCAAGCACCGTCTTTTCCACTCTACATACACAGCACAGCTTTTACCTTCATGGCGTCACTGATGTTCTTAGCTATGGCGTCCCCTCGGCATTTCAAACTTTCCACATGAGAAGCTGGAAGAAACCACCAAACAGTATTTTAGGGTCTTTATCTAATTAGCCAATCATAAAGACTAAGATGCAATCCAGGCTGGAATCTGTCAGGACTGTTCACCTTAGTCTCATTTTTCTTACAGTACTTTGTAATCTACTGAAGTCAACATCCTGTCCAATTTATCAAGACGAATAAGAGGACCAGGAGAACAGCAGAGTGCAGTTCAAAGGTGTGCACACAGGCTGGATGCAGGGCAGTTCCCGCTGTGCCCCAAGAGCACCTGACATCTGTTCTATACACATTCCTGCAGCTGACCCCTCTGTACATCAAGTTAAGACAAGCGCAGGCTAAGACTTTATTTTTAAATGATTCTGAACTTTATAAAAGGAAACACGGGCCAGTGAGCTGACTAGGCAAATGTTCGACCCCAGAACCAAGGCAAGGTTGCAAAGCTGTGCTCTTCTGAGGATCCCTTCACTACTAGAACCCACGTCTCTAGGGCTTCAGTGCAGACTGAAGACCAACAGTGCAACCGAATTCCCTGGGACCCCAGCAACAGAGTGGAAATTGAGTCAATGGCTAACCTGGCCTCTCCGTCAGGAGACAGCCACAGAACTACCCAGACGGCAGGCTGTAGGCCACCCTGGTAATACCGTCTCTCTCTCTCAAATCCAGAGAACCCCAACACCGCAACAACACCTTAGCATCCTTGTGCGCATGAGCCACCTTCACCATGGTCCACAAGAGCCCACTGCAGTGTGCACACTTGTGCGCACGCAGCCCTTTCCCTCTGCATGACTGGTACCTGACTGCTCTAACAGCCGCTTCCACAGTCATGGGGGGCAGGGGGCACGCTCTGTCATGACATTGGGAGAAGTTGAGAGGTGGCAGGAGGCTTAGAGGCCCATGCTGGGAGGAACTAAAGTCACTTCTACCAGGCTAACAACCCAGAAATCACAGGGATAGTTTATTGTTTTAGCTGTAAGTAACCACAGGTAACCAATCCAACATGAGAGTAGTGTACATTAAAGTTCTCAGTAAGTGACCATCTAGAACATTCCAGTGGATCTAGAAGGCCAATGTGTTAAATGCTTGGTTGCCAGGCAAGTATATCAGAAGGTCTTCAGGTTTCTGGGGGTGTTTCTGATACATCTTATTCCTTATTTCACTTTCTCCCAGATAAAATACTTCTAAATTTTAAGAAATAGGTTCAATAGTTGACATGAAGAAATGCAATGGACTATTATCATCATGATTCCAGGATTTATGGAAACTGTTGTATTCCCTGTATACATGAAAACATAACAGGCACAGCTGAACACGGTTTAAAATGTTTGCCATGTTTCTGGCACCAGACACTCATATCTAGATGGTGGTGGTTATATACACATGTACGGATACATAACTTCATCAAGTTGTATACTCTGTCATTCTATAACAAACATATTTGCAACAATGACTCTCAGTTCTCTGTGTGAACAAGGCAGCCACAGTCTTTACTGCTGCTGGAGCTTTTGTTATCAGCAGCAGCCACTGTCCTTGGCCTGAGCAAAACCTTCTCTCTGGGCTCCTTAAGTAAGAACTTAGCTTACAGAATGAGTTCTATCAGCTCCCAAATACCCCATGCCACCTTTTCTTCATCTTTGTCTTCCCAACGCCAAACAATACCTGTTTTTCATCTGTTGTACAAGCAATGACAATATATAAGCCCAAGAGGGGTTTGGGCTTGAGTGTAAAATGGAGCTAGGCTCTAGGCTTGCATACTTAGATTATCACACACAAGTACATGATGGGGTATCCTAAAACTGGGCCTGACACATAAGGCATTTAGTATTTCTGGCATGACTGCATATCCCTTTTACAAATTTTACAAATTACACCATCCTCCAACTTTTTCAGAAGGGCCACTAGAGGGCAGTATGTACACCAATGAGAAGCCTGGCCTCTCCTGGGAGGAGGACTGTTCTCTAAGGGCGGGATCTAATCTAGTGGTGACCCCAGTACCTGAGAGCAGGTACTCAAAAGCTGTAACAGCGCACAGCCATGGCACCGGGCACTTCCTTAATCAAAGAGGGTGACACCAACTCACAGGGACCTGGTGCCAAATGGACTGACGATGACAGGGTCAGAGGATAGGACACACTTTACCCAAATAAGGAAATATATCAGAACCAGGAAAGACAATCCGCAACAGAAGTGAGGAAATTCCAGGATAATGAGAAAAGGACAGACAGGATGAAGGTTTGCAGCAGGAGAGGGCAGCTGGTGAAGGCTGGAATAGGAAGATGGAGAACCTCGTGTTTGCCACACCCACGGATTCACAGTTCTGGGAAGAAGCCAGAGAGATGGAATGGAAGGCAGGGAGAAGCAACTGTCACGTCAGAAGGGCTGCAGTGACAGCTCACACTGAAGGATGTCATAGTGAAAAACCCAACTGACAGTTTTCTACAGCAATGAGAAGATTAAGTGAACCTAGTGGACAGCCAGGCATGGTGGCACACCCTAAATCCCTGCACTTAGGAGGCAGTGGCAGGTGGATGTCTGTGAGTTCGAGGTCAGCCTGGTCTACAGAGGGAGTTCCAGGACAGCTGGGACTACATAGAGAGACCCTGTTTCAAAAACAAAACAAAACAAAAAGTGAAGCTGGTGTGTGTGATGAGTCTTCTGAGGAAGTTCCGATGAGAGCAGAGCGGGGAGAGACTCCCTGAAGCCTGTTCTGCTGCAGCTACCGCACATCCTGTCAGAGCAGGCCTCATGGCCGCCTCTCACAGACAACCCGAGAAGGGGAACTGCAACTGGAGAGTTAGAACTCACATCTGGAATCCAACGTGACACCCTAAATACCACCCTGCCAGAAATCACACACTGTCTACCCAAAGATGTACATTCACAACTGGGAAAGACTGAGCATCAGGAGAATGGGTTTCCTGATACCATCCTAAAACTAAATGTTTAACTATGAATTTACGGTACCTCTTCTTTTCTAATTAAGTAAACTGAATCCTTTGCCTTCAAAACTAAAGGTGCCTGCAGTATGTGACGGTGCTCGCCTTTAATCCAGCACTTGGAAGGCAGGATGGGTCATGGGTCTCTCTAAATTTGAGGCTAGCCTGGTCTACATAGTGAGTTCCAGGCCAGCCAAAGACACACAGTGTTTCAAAAACAAACAAGATAAAACTCAAGTTATCAATAATTCTAGGAATAGAACCAAAGAAATATTTTCAAAACTAAAGACAAAAACGGAGAAAGCACACACACCTCACAATGACCTCTAACAAAAAGGAGACAGACACCTGGGACCTCAGCACCCAGAGGGCAACAGCAAGAGGCCACACATCCCAGGCCATCACAAGTGAAGCAAAACTCATAAAAAATGTGGATCTACTGTAGAGACATAAAACTTATTTTCTGGGCTGGTAAGATGGCTCAGCAGGAAAAGGAACTTGCTGCCAGTCCTGACAACCTGGTTTGACTCCTGGAACCCATGTGGTAGAAGGAGAGAATAGACTTCTGTAATTGTCCTCTGACCTCCACACACATACTACAGCACGCACATGTGTGTGTGCATAAACACACAACATTTCCCAACATGAATACCTGAAGAAATCCCAGAGCAGGAAGCTTCTTGCTCCCTGCCCACAATGATCCTAAGTGCATCTGCCATGTTTTATAACTGGGAAGAACACAAGAACGCTGCCTGAGGAAGTCTCCTAGTCCATGTGAGAGATGGTGGGCTTCCTCAGAGCGTCCTCTACCTCCTCCCCTACAGCCTCCACAGGAACATCTCTGACCAATCCACACCTCAGAGGGAGCCTTCTAAGGCTCATGGACTTAATACAACCGGGAAAGGATAGTGTTTCAAGTCCAGAGCCAAATTATCTGAGCCATCTTTACCGCCCTTCCCACCAGGTATGCCCACCTTTGTGGGCGACCTTACATCTTTGTGGCCATTAGATAAATCCTTTTAAGTGCATCAACCGAGAGATAAACGACACTGTCCAGACAGCTTCTTTGTTACCACCGGCCTGACACTTCCACCAATGTGTCAAATAGATAGCCCTGCTAATGATTCTCTCTATTGCTACTGTAAAACTCCACGAAACCGTTAGCACACAGCAATACGAAACCTGAAGAAGGGCCAGGAGGTGGTGGTGCACACCTTTAATCCCAGCACTTGGAAGACAGAGACAAGCAGATCTCTGTGAGTTCAAGGCCAGCCTGGTCTATAAGAGCTGGTTCCAGGACAGTTACAGAGAAACCCTGTCTCGAAAAAGGAAATAAAGAAAGAAAGAAATTTGCAGTAACCTAAATCTGCACTCCCCAGCCATGGTCACTCATATTATCTCCAAAATAAAGTCTTTTCCTCTTTAGAGTAAAAGTTCTGCAGCCCAGACAGCAATGTGAGCCCTGATGTGAACTGTGGCTGCTTGAGAGCACTACCACAGACTGCTCCGCGATGCCTGAGGCCAGACAGCACTGCCAGGAAATGAGGACTGCCTGAAGGTTCTGCTCGCAGGGCCAGCCTAGAACCCAGGCTTCGACTACAGGAGAACTCTAAACATCTCTGCCATCACTCTGTGTGTAAGGCAGGGTAATGGGGAAAGAACCTCTTCATTTCAGGGGCTTTTCAAGGCTGCTCCTGACGAAATCTTATTGGTAAACAGTTAATCAGTGGATAGCTGGGGAAAAATTGCCCTTACAAAATGTGGAAGTTCAGAATCTCTGAGAACAGCCTTCCCTGGCTGCTGGCTTTCTAAAACACGGGGAAATGAAAATGTGGAAATGAAAGATTGAGCAATGAGCCCAGTTTTGCTTCCGGGTCACTGCTTGACTAACAAGGGAACATGAACCTCCCAAGCCTGCAGACTCAGCAGAAATGCATCAGCTGGCAGCCTCACGTCTATGCCAGTGTACTTCCTGAGCACAGATAAGCAAGCGTGGATCAGTTTCTGAGGAGGCAACCAATGCCACCCATGCCATGAGTCATAAGGATGGAAGTCAGCATTTCTGCTGAAAATACAAACAGGCTACAAAGCTGTGAGCCCAACGCGCCTTGCCCTTCTACAGCATTGTGGTGCCAATCTTGCTGTGGAATAGGATTTTGAGAGTTGTTACATTTGTTTATGCTGTGGAACATTTGTTTTCAAGATGCAAAGATGTATTACATTCTTTTATGTTACATTTGTTTAACTTTGTGAAGCTGTGTTACTCTGCCTGCCTGAAACACCTGATTGGTCTAATAAAGAGCTGAACAGCCAATAGCTAAGCAGGAGAAAGAATAGGCGGGGCTGGCAGGCAGAGAGAATAAATAGAGGGAGAAAAAGAGAGACTGAGGAACAAGAGAACAAGGAGAAGAGGACACCAGGGGCCACCCAGCCAGTCACAGAGTAAGAGTAAAGTAAGATAAACAGAACTAAGAAAAGGAAAAAGCCCAGGGGCACAAAAGGTAGGAAATTTAAGGAAAGCTGGCTAGAAATAAGCCAAGCTAAAGCTGGGCATTCACAAACAATAGTAAGTGCCTGTGTGTGCCAGTGTGTGCTTGTGTGTGATAGTGTGTGCCTGTGTGTGCCGGTGTGTGTGCCTGTGTGTGATTGTGTGTGCCTTTGTGTGTGTGCCTGTGTGTGATTGTGTGTGCCTGTGTGATTGTGTGTGCCTTTGTGTGTGCCTGTGTGTGATTGTGTGTGCCTGTGTGTGCCTGTGTGTGATTGTGTGTGCCTGTGTGTGCCGGTGTGTGATAGTGTGTGCCTGTGTGTGATTGTGTGTGATTGTGTGTGATTGTGTGTGATTGTGTGTGCCTGTGTGTGCCGGTGTGTGTGCCTGTGTGTGCCGGTGTGTGTGCCGGTGTGTGATAGTGTGTGCCTGTGTGTGATTGTGTGTGATTGTGTGTGCCGGTGTGTGATTGTGTGTGATTGTGTGTGCCGGTGTGTGATTGTGTGTGCCTGTGTGTGCCGGTGTGTGATAGTGTGTGCCTGTGTGTGATTGTGTGTGATTGTGTGTGATTGTGTGTGATAGTGTGTGCCTGTGTGTGCCAGTGTGTGTGCCGGTGTGTGATAGTGTGTGCCTGTGTGTGATTGTGTGTGATTGTGTGTGATTGTGTGTGATTGTGTGTGATAGTGTGTGCCTGTGTGTGCCAGTGTGTGTGCCTGTGTGTGATTGTGTGTGCCTGTGTGTGATTGTGTGTGATTGTGTGTGCCGGTGTGTGATTGTGTGTGCCTGTGTGTGCCAGTGTGTGTGCCTGTGTGTGATTGTGTGTGCCTGTGTGTGCCGGTGTGTGATAGTGTGTGCCTGTGTGTGATTGTGTGTGATTGTGTGTGCCGGTGTGTGATTGTGTGTGCCTGTGTGTGCCGGTGTGTGTGCCGGTGTGTGATTGTGTGTGCCTGTGTGTGCCGGTGTGTGATAGTGTGTGCCTGTGTGTGATTGTGTGTGATTGTGTGTGCCGGTGTGTGATTGTGTGTGCCTGTGTGTGCCGGTGTGTGTGCCGGTGTGTGATAGTGTGTGCCTGTGTGTGCCGGTGTGTGCCGGTGTGTGATAGTGTGTGCCTGTGTGTGATAGTGTGTGCCGGTGTGTGATTGTGTGTGCCTGTGTGTGCCGGTGTGTGTGCCGGTGTGTGTGCCTGTGTGTGCCAGTGTGTGTGCCGGTGTGTGATAGTGTGTGCCTGTGTGTGATTGTGTGTGATTGTGTGTGCCGGTGTGTGATTGTGTGTGCCTGTGTGTGCCGGTGTGTGATAGTGTGTGCCTGTGTGTGATTGTGTGTGATTGTGTGTGCCGGTGTGTGATTGTGTGTGCCTGTGTGTGCCGGTGTGTGTGCCGGTGTGTGATAGTGTGTGCCTGTGTGTGATAGTGTGTGCCTGTGTGTGATTGTGTGTGATTGTGTGTGCCGGTGTGTGATTGTGTGTGCCTGTGTGTGCCGGTGTGTGATTGTGTGTGCCTGTGTGTGCCGGTGTGTGTGCCGGTGTGTGATAGTGTGTGCCTGTGTGTGCCGGTGTGTGATAGTGTGTGCCTGTGTGTGATTGTGTGTGATAGTGTGTGCCTGTGTGTGATTGTGTGTGATAGTGTGTGCCTGTGTGTGATTGTGTGTGATTGTGTGTGCCTGTGTGTGATTGTGTGTGATAGTGTGTGCCTGTGTGTGATTGTGTGTGATTGTGTGTGCCGGTGTGTGATTGTGTGTGCCTGTGTGTGCCGGTGTGTGTGCCGGTGTGTGATAGTGTGTGATTGTGTGTGATTGTGTGTGCCGGTGTGTGATTGTGTGTGCCTGTGTGTGCCGGTGTGTGTGCCGGTGTGTGTGCCGGTGTGTGTGCCGGTGTGTGTGCCGGTGTGTGATAGTGTGTGCCTGTGTGTGCCGGTGTGTGATTGTGTGTGCCTGTGTGTGCCGGTGTGTGTGCCGGTGTGTGTGCCGGTGTGTGATTGTGTGTGCCTGTGTGTGCCGGTGTGTGTGCCGGTGTGTGTGCCGGTGTGTGTGCCGGTGTGTGTGCCGGTGTGTGTGCCGGTGTGTGATAGTGTGTGCCTGTGTGTGATTGTGTGTGATTGTGTGTGCCGGTGTGTGATTGTGTGTGCCGGTGTGTGATTGTGTGTGCCTGTGATTTATTTGGGAGCTGAGTGGTGGGCCCCCAAGAGTCAAAGAGCCAAAAAAGTTAAAACAAGCAAACAAACAAAACCCAACTACACAGTCTCCCTTGGGCCTGTCAAAGTCTTAACCCAAGGGTTTTAATCTGGCCTCAGCCAAGTATCTGATCTTATTTGTCAATTCTTTTGTCCCATGGACTTGAGTTCATTCCTCAGAGTTCTTCCTCTTGACGGTAACCATAAAAATTCACTCTAACATTGCCACAGCAGCTTCCTTTCACCCAAGCACCCTGTTGCAGGCTCAGGTTCCCCCACTCAGAACACGGTAATGCTGTAGACTAGATGCTGGAGTCGGGAGGAGGAGACTAGCCCTCAGCCATGGTGATGCTGGCAGGAAGGACTTCTTTGGAGCACCGACCCGCATAACCTGGCCAGGACTGCTTCATTATGCAGACCCTAGCAAGGGAACAGTAGCTGCAAATCTGCCTCTCTGTAAAATGAAAGGAACCAATGTGCTCCAGCAGGGCAGAAAGTGGGAATTGTCAGATTCCCTGGTTTAAACCCAGGGCTGAGATGAGCCTTTCTACTCTAAACAGAGACTGGAAAAACACAGTATGCCTCTTCCAAACTGGGAAACAAGAGTAAGAAAGTAAGGAACAGTGCATCCACACGGCAGGAGGAGCAAAGCGGGCCTGTAAGAAAGGACTGGGATTGGAAACTGGAAAACATGCAAGAATCTGAATATAAAGCAGGGCTCATCCACTGTGGCCTTCACTGCATTTATTAAAAACTGTATCTGAGCCAACTCAAGAAGTTAGACATAACAAAAATGGAGAAAACTAGGAGGACCACATTAAAGATAAAATCTGAAATCATGAAAACAGAAAACTAAAACAACAAAAGAAACCTACGGCAAAACTGAAAGAGAACCGAGTTCCTGTTAGTACAGTCAACAGCTGTGCAGCCGCACTCAGGAGCACCTACCATTTGTGTGTGTGACACTGGAGGGTCACACAGCTGGGGACCAGTGTAGGGACCCTTCACTGTCAACACACACTCAGCTGGCTTACCTGGGTCAGGGTCGCATCGCAGGTCCAAGGGATGTACAACAGGCCGATACTGCTTCTAAACACAGCACAGATCGAAACATTAATTTAGACAGGTGACGGCCAGATAAATAGGCACATCTTTCAGCTAGAGTCAGCAAGTACACCAGTACAGTCAGTACAGTCAACAGTGTCAGCCCCAAGGCTCTTCTCTTTGTAGATCCTGAACTATGTAGGGGAAATATCCTTAGTTTTTAATAACTTTTTGTTTCCTTTCTCTCTCTCTCTCTCTCTCTCTCTCTCTTTTTCGAGACAAGGTTTCTCTGTAGATTGGTCCTGGCTGTCCTGGAACCAGCTTTGTAGACTAGGCTGGTCTCAAACTCACAGAGATCCCTCTGCCTCTGCCTCTGCCTCTGCCTCTGCCTCTGCCTCTGCCTCCTGAGTGCTGGAATTAAAAGCATGTGCCACCAGCGCCTAGCTGTTTGTTTTCTGAGACAGGATTTTTCTGTGTAACAGTCCTGGCTGTCCTGGAACTCCCTTTGTAGACCAGGCTGGCCTCGAATTCAGAGATCTGCCCGCCTCTGCCTCCCGAGTGCTGGGATTAATGGTGTGTGCCACCACTGCCTGGCTCTGAATACCTTTTACGTACTGCCACCTGCTGCATACAGAGGAAATAGCATGATGAAGATTATAATCAGAAAAGACAAAGTGAAGACATGGTGGTGTCTAAATTACAGGGCGGTGACCAAAGTGTGACAGAAGGTTCACTCAAGACAAACGTCTGAGACTCAGAATTCCAATTTCCTCAGAAACTTTTTAAAAGCATCCAGACTATCCCACAGTTCATTACTGTCCACACCTGCAGCACACAGGGCAGCTGGCTGTCCCAGAGCCGGGCAAACGGAGGGAGAAGGAAAATGTCCGTCCTCCTTTCGCTCAATGGTAACCTGAGCCAAAGGGTGAGAAGAAGGAGGGGCCAAGCAGTGCTCTCGGTTCTCTCTCCACCCCACCCACTGTCAACACACATCAGGGGTTTCCTGAAGTCTAGTGAGGGCTGTGTTTAAAGCCAAATGCTGTGAGCCGGATGGAATGTTCTTGTGGAGGTTTTCCCATCGTCATGTGACTCTGGATGCTGAGAGCAACTGCAGACCTCTCATGCCCTGAAACACTGCAGAAGGAGGAACGACTGGAAGGCTCACATTTAAAAAGCTCGCTGATTTAAGAAAAACTGAAGGTATAGAGGATTGCACAAACTACAGCCCGCATATAGTCATTAAGATGGGCAGTCCAGCCCAGCAAATCTCCTCAACAGCCAGGAGACTCAGGTCTAATCTGCCAGCGCTTGCCTCATCTGCATTTGTCCCAGTCTGAAACTGAGAAGACAAGCATGTGACTGGCACCTACAGGAAAAAGCAGGCCTACGACTTTGCCCACCTGGAAAGATGAGCCAGCCAGGTGTGGTAGTGCACACTGTAACCCCAGCATTCCAAGTGTGGTAGTGCACGCTGTAACCCCAGGCAGGTGTGGCAGTACACACTGTAACCCCAGCCAGGTGTGTTAGTGCACGCTGTAATCCCAGCATTCCAGGTGCAGTAGTGCACGCTGTAAGCCCAGCCAGGTGCGGTAGTGCATGCTGTAACCCCAGCATTCCAGGTGCGGTAGTGCATGCTGTAACCCCAGCATTCCAGGTGCAGTAGTGCATGCTGTAACCCCAGGCAGGTGTGGCAGTGCACACTGTAACCCCAGCCAGGTGTGTTAGTGCACGCTGTAATCCCAGCATTCCAGGTGTGGCAGTGCACACTGTAACCCCAGCCAGGTGTGTTAGTGCACGCTGTAATCCCAGCATTCCAGGTGTGGTAGTGCACGCTGTAATCCCAGCATTCCAGGTGTGGTAGTGCACACTGTAACCCCAGCATTCCAGGTGTGGCAGTGCACACTGTAACCCCAGCCAGGTGTGTTAGTGCACGCTGTAATCCCAGCATTCCAGGTGTGGTAGTGCACGCTGTAATCCCAGCATTCCAGGTGTGGCAGTGCACACTGTAACCCCAGCCAGGTGTGTTAGTGCACGCTGTAATCCCAGCATTCCAGGTGTGGTAGTGCACACTGTAACCCCAGCATTCCAGGTGTGCTAGTGCACACTGTAATCCCAGCACTTGGGCTCGGGGTTGGAAGATCAGGAGTTCACGGCCAGCCTGTACTATATGAAAGGTAATCTAATTTTTTATTGAGGTAAAACACTGTGTGAGGACTTCAATGTGAACATCTCACCAGACTCTCGTGCTGTGCTTTCAAGGTCTTGATGACACTCTCGAGGATCCTTCTCGGGTACTGCCTACGTTTTGTTGCCACATCTACTATGAGCTCATCAAATTCATCTTCAAGCACTTTGATGTCAGCATCTATTTCAGAAAAGTCCATATTAGTATAGAAACATTATATACACTCAATTCACAAAATAATTAAAGAAAACAAACATGGCAAACTAATAAGCCCCCTCATTTCTGTACTGCTCACTTATTGAGTACCTACAGGAAATGAAAGATGAATGTAGTATGACCCCAAGAGACAGACAGCTGTAACCTGATAAATGCAACAGGTTTATAAAGACACAGGATACAGAACGAAACACCACCAGCAGGCGTTAATGACCCAAAAGAAACAACATTTAAGTTGAAATCTAGGTGTAAACAAAGACATTGAGTGATGAAGAGCCAGGGAGAAACATCTTTGGGACAGAAAACTGTAAGGTCATGAAGCCTCAGCAAACAGCAGTGCTCTCTGTGGATAAACCAGGGACTGGAAGGGTCACGGAGCCTCAGCAAACAGCAGCGCTCTCCGTGGATAAACCAGGGACTGGAAGGACCCAGAGCCTCAGCAAACAGCAGTGCTCTCCGTGGACAAACCAGGGACTGGAAGGGTCACGGAGCCTCAGCAAACAGCAGTGCTCTCCGTGGATAAACCAGGGACTGGAAGGGTCACGGAGCCTCAGCAAACAGCAGTGCTCTCCGTGGATAAACCAGGGACTGGAAGGGTCACGGAGCCTCAGCAAACAGCAGTGCTCTCCGTGGATAAACCAGGGACTGGAAGGGTCACAGAGCCTCAGCAAACAGCAGTGCTCTCCGTGGATAAACCAGGGACTGGAAGGACCCAGAGCCTCAGCAAACAGCAGTGCTCTCCGTGGATAAACCAGGGACTGGAAGGGTCACGGAGCCTCAGCAAACAGCAGCGCTCTCCGTGGATAAACCAGGAACTGGAAGGGTCACGGAGCCTCAGCAAACAGCAGCGCTCTCCGTGGATAAACCAGGAACTGGAAGGGTCACGGAGCCTCAGCAAACAGCAGTGCTCTCCGTGGATAAACCAGGGACTGGAAGGGTCACGGAGCCTCAGCAAACAGCAGTACTCTCCGTGGATAAACCAGGGACTGGAAGGACCCAGAGCCTCAGCAAACAGCAGCGCTCTCCGTGGATAAACCAGGGACTGGAAGGACCCAGAGCCTCAGCAAACAGCAGCGCTCTCCGTGGATAAACCAGGGACTGGAAGGGTCACGGAGCCTCAGCAAACAGCAGCGCTCTCCGTGGATAAACCAGGGACTGGAAGGACCCAGAGCCTCAGCAAACAGCAGTGCTCTCCGAGGATAAACCAGGGACTGGAAGGACCCAGAGCCTCAGCAAACAGCAGTGCTCTCCGTGGATAAACCAGGGACTGGAAGGGTCACGGAGCCTCAGCAAACAGCAGTGCTCTCCGTGGATAAACCAGGGACTGGAAGGACCCAGAGCCTCAGCAAACAGCAGTGCTCTCCGTGGATAAACCAGGGACTGTGTGTGATGGGCGAGAGCACACGCGCCACAGCATGCGTGCTGAGGTCAAAGAACAAATCTGGAGTCACTTTTCTCCTTCCACCACTGCCCAGGTTTGCATAGCAAGCACCTTTCTGGGATCAGCCATCAGGGACATCTTCTGTGCAGGAAAATGGTTTCTTAGCGCCACCAAGCGGTAGAATTTGTAAAAGCACAATGTATAAACAAAGGGCAAATGCTTGATGTGTATTTATTTCTAAAAGCAGAGCTCTGCTCTCAAGGAACTGCCCTTCTAAGTTTGTCTGACCACACATCCTGTGACCAGAACCATCCGGGGCAGTCACAATGGGAGGGAAGAGGCCGCCTCACATATATGGTCTACCTTAGTTCCAGAGCGGTCCTGGGGCAGGAGCTCGTCGGAAACCTCAATAAAAACAACAACAACAAAAAAGACCAGATTCAACCTCTGTCCCCCATGAAGCCTGCATTTGCTTCCTATATCTGCCCAGAGCAAAGCCTGTCAAACCTATTCACATAAGTCTCCTTACAGTTCTCCCTAAGACAGATAGAGTGCTTGCTTGACATGAGTCTGTAGACTCCTTCACCAGCACTAAACACACACACACATTCACTCACACGCGTGCACACACGCACACTCCCCCACTCCTGTGATTCCTCCAAGACCACTTTGTACTTTGTGATAAAGTACAAATCCCTTACAAAGCCTCTGAGGCATGTGGTAATCTCAGCTCAACTTAGCTTTCTTGACATATCTGCTCTTACTTCCCAGCTCACTGCGGCTTTCCATTCACTCCATCTGCCTTTCTGGGTAACGTTTTGTTTCAAATAAAGACCCACTGAAAAGCTACATGGTGTAGAAATTACTTCTGGCTACTTTTAAATATATTCCCTATTAATCAGCAATTATTGTGTTAATATTTTACAAAACAGATGCTGTTGGTTTGGGTTTATGTATAAACCCCAAATCTGTTTTGGTAATTGTAAAAGACAACTAATATAGTCCCAGGTAATAGACAAGAAACTCTGGGCAGAGCCCTCTCTTATGGCTGAGAAGAAGTTACAGTCACAGAGAGTTGCTGGGAGGCCTGTAATCAGCTCAAATGACCGGACAATGTAAACACAAAGCAGTGAGTGTCATCAACAGTGTCAGCCCTGAGTGATGTTGCCAGACGCACAGACGGCCACATGGCTCTTGTCAAGGCCGCCCTTCTCTGGACAGTACTGCAAATACAGAGACGCCTCTCTCTTCTCAAACTGATCACTCCTTTCTACAGATGTTTCCTTCCTACTCTGACCTTTCTTTCTCTTTCTGTTAACACTTTTTTTGGCATGTCAGCGCCATTAGTAAGGTATGATCAAGTCTAAGGCAGGCTTGGTGGCGCATGCCTTTGATCCCAGCACTTGGAAGGCAGAGGCAGGTGGGTCTCTGAGTTTGAGGCCAGCCTGGTCTACAGAGTTCGAAGACAGTCAGGGCTACACAGAAAAGCCCTGTCTCAAAAACAAAGGTACAATCAAGTCTTTGAAGTAAACTAACAGTCTTAAGACGCTGCCTACAAATTTGTAACACCCTCTGCACACCACTCACACGGGTTAACTCGACACATCAGAACACACCACTGTCCATTCTAAGTATCATCTAAGCATTGCAAAACCAAAAGCCTGGCTTATGAGGAAATACAGGTATTCTCTGGGCCTCTTTAAGTGAGGACAATTCTACAATAACTTCCAATAGTCTACTGATAGAAGCATCTGAAGATGAAAGACCTTTCAGGATACCAGACAGGACACATCAAGGTACCCACTGA
The DNA here is from genome assembly GCF_037038515.1 of Microtus pennsylvanicus. Taxonomy (NCBI): domain Eukaryota; kingdom Metazoa; phylum Chordata; class Mammalia; order Rodentia; family Cricetidae; genus Microtus; species Microtus pennsylvanicus. Next base: position 109,255,189 of record NC_134588.1, on the reverse strand, counting down.
GCTTCTCTTGGGCTATGACTTCAATAATCTACATTAGTTTCTTCTTTTCGTTCCACAGTAATTTAGATGTGTTTTAAAATAAATGATACTGAAGCCAGTAAGATGCTCAGCAGGTGAAAACACTTGCCACCAAGCCTGAACGAGGACCCGAGTTTGCTCCTGGAGCCACAACTCCTGAAAGCTGCCCTCTGACCTCCACAGGGTGCCAAAGCTGCACGACTCCATCCAACAGATGAAATGTTGATAGAAGGAGAGTGTGTCTTAGTCACTGTTCTCCTGCTGAGAAGAGACACCATGACCAAGGCAACCCTTATAAAGGGAAGCTTTAACTGGGACTTGCTTACAGTTTCAAAGGCTTAGTCCATTATCATGGCAGGGAGCATGGTGGCATGCAAGCAGGCACTGAAGTAGCTGAGAGCTACAAGCAGAGAGAGAGAGGGAGACTGGGCTTGGCATGGGCTTTTGAAAACTCTAAGCCCACTCCCGGTGACACACTTCCTCCAACAAGGCCACACCTCCCAATCCTACTCTAACAGTTCCACTCCCTGGTGACTATGAATTCAAACATATTAGTCCATGAAGGCATTATTATTCAAAACAACCACGGAGAGACAATGAAAACAGAAATTACAAAATAGCATTCAAAATAAAGTTAGCTGCAAAAACAACCTCAGAAATTAATGACAGAAGAAGAGTTAGGCACATACCCATAAGACAGTGATCCGTAGCTTCCTGCCAGGCTTGTCCCTTGATGCTGACATTCTCCTGAACAGCGGACTCAAAAGTCTGCAATAAATTTACAGCAGCCAAGTCAGCAAAAGTGACTCTAAATACTGAATTCAAACATTTTAGCAAGACAATAATGGAATCTCTGTGGAACAAAATGAAAATTGAGAAAAAAAATAAAATCCAAGTTAACCTTTAGGAGAAGGCTAAATGCTCTTACCACACAGTGGGGAGTATGCCAGCTCTATCAGGGACCACTCAGCAGCGTGGCCACATAAAAAAACGAACAAGAACACAGTGGCAAACCGTGAGGAAGGACAGAAGGCTGAGGCCCCCCCCCCCCCCGTGTTCTCCAAAACAGTGAGTTATTTCCAGAAGGGGTTCAGACAGATGGGCAATTCAAACAGGACTTAATACATGCTATGGTTTGAGAAATTTTAACGAGCATGTCTTTTGTATCACTTATATAATAAATGACTGATAATTATGAGTCAAAGTTCATGCCCTATTCTATTATAAAAAGGGCTACAATACAGCTCTGCGAACAACACTTTAATGGTGTGAGCAAGGCTCTGCATCCAATCCCACGCACTAAAGGAGAGAAAAAAGACCTCATAGAAAAAGATTCTTAGTATGTTAAACTCTCAAAGAGTAAATGAGAGTACAAACTGTCTTTGAAACACTCACTGCGGCTTCAGCAATCATTAAGAACGTGCCGCTCTATTATTCAGTTCTACCTAGAGGTCTATCATCATAGTCAAAACTCCGCTACAAAGTGTTACTTCCCATTCTAAGAGCTCATCCTCTAGGATGTAAGAAGTTAAGGCTCAGTTGTCTTCTGTATGTAGATGTTCTGAATATCTTAGCAATTTTCTAGAATGAGACAAACCAGTTCTCCTATTTACAGCTGTCTCCCAGAAGAACTACTAAAAATGTTATGAAATGTTTCTCCTCCTGCCTTGATTCCAAAAAGGGAATAACAGAAAACTGGAATACAGAATTACAATCCAAAGAAGGTTTTCTCCTTATTCTTTCACTTAACCTGTCTCATGCATGTCACAAGAACACTTTCCACCAAGTACATCTCCAGCCCCTCCTCATTTTTGTTTTTTGCGGTGATAACCTCTATTTTTATCCTGCACTGCTGTCATCTGGCCACCAATGTGCCACATTCCCAGACTGAAAGTTTCCCCTACATATGGACTGCGTATCTGTCCCTCAACTTCCAGTGTCCTTCCTCTGAAACCATCATCTTCAAGGTTTTGCAAAATATAGGTGAAAGGGGAAGTGGGTTATAAGGGTCAATGGAGTATGGGGCATAGGGTCTCTCTATATCACCCTGGTTGGTCTGGAATTCACCGTGCTGACCAGACTGATCTTGAACTCGGAGATTTGCGTGCCTCTGCCTTCCAAGTGCTGGGCGTGCACTGCCATGTCCAGTTCAACTAGTGATCTTAGGAAAATTCCATCAAGACAGCTTCTTCTATTTTCAACTTAAAGTAAAAGGCTTTTGCTGCTCCATTCACACGATGCAACAATTCACACGATTCACACGATGCAACAAGCAAGAGCAAAGACCCAAAACCTAGCCAGGTGACTGACTTCGAGGATTACCGTATCCTGGAGAATTCCTGCTACCAGACAGTAAACCTACGCTGATCCATACAAGAGCCACTTTGTATTAAGTGAGCACTTAAGAAACAGCTAATACCAAGCGGGATGTTTTGTAGACATAAGCCAACAGATTTGAAAGCTTAGTATGAAAACAAAACGTTGAAGCCTTATTTATACGTAGAGCGCTGTCCATATTAAAATATTTGGGTGCACTAATACAGCCTGTCTTTTAAGATTACACATGCGCTAGCTTGCCCTGTATGTCCAGCGGACAGGAAGCACCGGGCGGCACTGGCATCTAGCTGCCTTCCCTGACATGTCCCAGCCCAGCTCGGACAGCATTCGGTTTGTGGGGCCGGATCCGGAGCCGGGCTGAGCAGGGTGAGGGTCGGGAAGGAACGGGGCCGGGCCCTACCCACTGCGCGTCCCGCAGCGCGAGGTCTCGGACGTCCTCCGGCAGCGCGGCCCCGAGCTCCTGCACAAAGCGACCGCATTGCTCCATCACTTCCTCCACGGCTCTTTTCAAGGTGCAGCGCACTCGGAAGTCCTCCGCGGGAGAGGCGGCCACCGAGTCCTGGGAGTCTGAGGGGGTCCGGGCGTCCTGATCCTGCGAGGCGGAGACCGGCACCGCTTCGGGATTACCCGCCATCTTCCCGGTTTGAATTGAGGCGGTGACGCTGAGACCGGAAGGACATTTCCCTCAGTGGGACGCCACTGTACGCGTCCGGCCGGAAACTCAATCCGGCGCCTATGATTCCGCCTGGGCTTCCGTGGCCCCAGACTTTTCCTTTGGCTTCCTGCAGAAATGGCAGTGGGTTCGGGGCTAGTGGACTGTCACTGCCATCTCTCCGCCCCGGACTTTAACAGCGTACGTGAGGGCGAGCTGGGGGCCTGCGGGAGTCGGGAGGGCCGCGTCCTTTCCCGAAAGTTATCTTTCCTCTCCCCAAATCCTCAAACCCTACCTAGTCTATGGCGACCTGACCAGTTTCCCTTTGCACCTCCGTCGTCGTCCTAGTTGTTCTTTCTGATCTTAGTTAGCGGCAAACTATCTCCACGAAGCTTGTGTTTGTCCTTTCGACAGTCCTTTCTGTTATCATTCCTGAGATGTACTGATCCGTCCCCGCCCTTAGCAGAAGTTCCAGTTCTGGACCGGCAGAGGGACAAACAAGAATAACACGTGTGTGTAGGAATGGAAAAAGGTTTTACCTGCTACGTTGGGAAGACTGCAGATGGAGGAGCAGCAGGTGTCTGTCTCTTAGGAGATGACGCTTATGGTGTGAGACCGCCGGCAGGTTATAGACACCCATACAGTTTGGAATTCAGCCTGTTTTACTTAACCAACAACTGGAAAGCGATTAATAGAATTTTCAAAGATTGGAGAGATTTCCAGGGTATGGGAGAGGTAGGTTAGTCAGACATTCGGATTGCATTGAGTTTGCACTTTTCACCCATTGAAGTTTTAAGACAACTCATTTTAAAAAAAGAAAAAAAGAATATTCTGAACACAAATTTGCTGCTTTGTGGAAATGTTACACCCAAATCCGCAATCCCCAACAAGCCCACAAGGAAACCAAGAGTCCAGTATGTAAAAGCATAGAGTCTTTAATTAAGTTTGCAAACTCGGTCTCCCTGCATGTCCAACGTATTGGAATAACCAGAGAGCCCCAAGCTCAATTAGAATAGGGTTTTATAGTAGTAAAGGTGGGGGGTGAGGGGTTTCTGAGGTTTTAAGACCCCTGATTGGCTGACATTCATCTAGGGTTTCCTGGTGATTGTGAGCTGCAGGTGTTTCAATCTACAGTGCTTGGAATAACAGGATTTCCCTTTGAATGGTCTGTTCTTGGGTGGGGGTTGGGTGATCTCAGCTTGTGGTTCCTCCGGCTGTCTGGCTTCGTCTAAGGATAAACAACTGAGACTCCAGCCTCCACTGAAATTCATGGATGGCCAGAGTCCCAGGTGATAATGGTTGGAGGAAGTAAAGACTTAGATTATCATGGCTGGCCTTTACAGCAAAAAGGTAAAGGAGAGAAAGCTAGGCCTCTTAAGAAGTCTCAGTACAGACAGGAGATGGTAGAAGCTAGGATGATATTGTATCAGAGTAAAAGTACTCAAGGTGTTTTAGAAATAGCTCCAACAATACATGCCGGGGACTTGGCTGTGAAGCACAAGGGGAAAGGAGGACTCGAATGTGCTTACGTTTCTGGTTTGTGCTGTAAGGTGGTGATACCCTTTGCTGAGATAAAGACCATGGTGTGGGACGGGAGTGGAGAGGCAGGCAGATAGAATCCCTAGTGGGGACATATTGGTAAATTTGATCTCATCCAGATGGAAAGATTATATAGGTATTAGAATGTGAGTTGTGGGTTCAGGAGAGAGTAAAAACTGAGGTGAGTTGGAGATTCAGTGTGCTACCTAAAACCACAAGAGGCTGAGGATGTAGCTCAGTGGTAGAGAAATGGCATGGTGTGGCCAAGGGTGCTAAATAAATAGACAAGACAGATGAGATCTCTTACAGGTGCAGAGAGAACCGAAGAGCTTAAAGTCACAGAGGACAGTCAGTCAAGGAGACTGGAGAGCAGCCACCAGCGAGACAGTGAAACTGTAAAAGCAAAGTGTGTGTGTGTGTGTGTGTGTGTGTGTCTAAAAGTTGCTGAGGGGTAAAGAGGGGCAGAACTTCCTGTGTATTCAGCAGCAGAAGTTTCTGTTGTGCGCGATGCATGTTCCTGAGGGTAAGAGAAAGCAGGAAGCCGGTCTGTGGAGACATTTCACCCTCTGCCACCCTGTGGCGGTGTTGTCTCTTATGGTGTCCCAGCTGCGTGTATGGCCAAAGAGCAGTAACTACTCATGTAAAGTAACTACTCATGTTTATGTTCCTTGTAGGATCTGGATGATGTGTTGGAGAAAGCCAAGAAGGTAAGTTAGCATGCATTATTGCCCCTCTTCTGTTCCCGTCCTGTTTCGCTTGGCATATTATGTCCAGGTACTGTTTAGACATGTTCTATGTTTCCAAGGTCTATGCGAGCCACAGAGCTAAGCCGTTCCTAACGTCAGCTCGTTTAAAGTCTCAGCACCTTCTGAGGAAGTTGCTTTTTTATAATCATATATTCTCCATTTGACAGACGAGGGTTCTGATGTCTAAAGGTTAGTAGCAGGGCCAAGACACAGTAGTCGGGTTTGATAACATGTTCCTACAGCCACTAATCACTTCCGAAGCTCACATTGCTTTGGAGATCCAGGATTTAGTACAACAGTCTTCTGAAACATTTTGATTTGTTAGGGAAAAGTTAGCAAGGGCAGGAAAGATGGCTGAGAAGATAGAAGCACTCGCAGAGCCAGTGTTCTGAGCTCAGCCCTTGGGGCCATGGTGGAAGGGCAGAACGGAGTCCAGCAAGGTGTCTTCCAATTTCCACGAGCTTATGTGGCTTACATATGCCTGCACTTGCTCATGCTCCTGTCACACACACAGGCTAAATAAAACTGAAAATAAAAAACTATGGAATCTTGGAAGTATTTATGAGATTAGTTCCATACTGTCATTAGCAGCTTACTTGATGAATGGGCCTTAGAGTCACGTGAGCCTAAGGGCCTTGATTTCCTTCCAAAATGCCGTCTCTGTCCAGCGAATTAAAGCAATGCCTACCTTTGGTCTGTGTAGGTTAATGAGGTGACATTTGTATTCACTGAGCATAGGGCCTGAAATAAATACTCTTTGATAGTCATTTGGATTATATTATTGGGGCCTGGTAAAGAAGAAGAATAAAATGTATGAAAAACTTTAACATTTCCCTCAATTTATATTAAATGTGCATATTGTTTGGAATTCTGTTCTTTTTTTTTTTTCAGGCTAATGTTATAGCCCTTGTGGCAGTGGCTGAACATGCAGGAGAATTTGAAAGAATTATGCAACTTTCAGAGAGGTGTTGTTTTTCTTCTTCTTGATGTGTATGTGAGTGTGTGAGTGTGTCTGTGTGAGTGTGTGGTGCATATGAGTATGTGTGTGTGGTGAGTGAGTGTGGTGTGTATGAGTGTGTGGTGCATATGAGTATGTGTGTATATGGTGTGTGTGGTGAGTGTGGTGTGTGTGAGTGTGTGGTGCGTGTGAGTAGGTATGTGTGTGTGTGGTGTGTATGTGGTGTGTGTGGTGAGTGAGTGTGGTATGTGTGAGTGTGTGGTGTGTGTGTGTGTGGTGTTCACATTGGTGTGCATGCACGTATGTATGAGCATATGGGCATCCAAGGTTGATATTAGGTGTCTTCTTTAACAGATTTCCTCTTTATTTATTGAGGTCAGGTTCCTTACTAAACCCAGAGCTCATTGGTTCTGGCCACTCACACTAGAGTGGCTCGCTTCTGAGATCCCCTGCCCCTGCCTCCCAAGTGCTGAGTCATCGGAAGCCACCATGCCTGCCCAGCTCTGGAGCTGAACTCCAGTCCCTAAGTTTTACCTGCTGAGCCACCTCTCCACCTCTGGTGCTACTTCTAATTAAGATTTGTAATTTATGCTGCCGAGGCCAGTCTTGAACTCATGAACTCAAGCAGTTTTCCCACCTTAGCCTTCTTAGTGCTGAGACCAAAGTGTACACCCTACACTTGCTCCAATGAAGATTTTAAAGAGTTGCTAAGAAAAATAGTTATGTCCAATTTAAATAATATCAAGGAATTGTTTTTTTAAAGAACGAGGAGAGCCAGGCATGATAGCATATGCTTTTAACCTGGCAATTAGGAGGCGGGGACAGGAGAATCCCTGTGAGGTTAGCCCAGTCTGGTCTACATGGTGAGTTCCAGGCCAGCCAGTGCTGCACAGGGAGACTCTGTCTCAAGGGAAATAGAAAGATCAGGGAGGAAAGGGCATGCGACGATGGCCCGAAAGCAGAGCACTTCCTTTCTGTCCTCAGAGAGACACTGTGGTCTCCTGGCCTACTCTTGCTTCCTTAACTTGTTCTACATTTTTAGATACCCTGGATTCATCCTGCCATGTCTGGGAGTCCACCCAGTTCAAGAACTTTCACCAGAAAAATCAAGAAGTGTGACATTAAAGGTAAAAGTCGTGTAAAATGTAAGAGCCATAAAAATTGTCACTGCTGTCTCGGTGGCCACCCCCACACCACTCTCTAATTTATAGGCTTTGTGATGTGGGAGGGGAGTGCCAGGGGTTAGACTGAGGGCCTCAGGTGTTCCAGGCAAGCATTCTTTCACTGAGCTGTAACCTCAGCTACGATTTTTATTCTGAGACAGGGTTGCCCTGAATTGCCCAGCCTGACCTTGAACTCATGATCTCCTGGTTCAGCCTCCTGATTTGTATTAATAATCCCACAACAGCCGGGTGGTGGTGGCACACACCTTTAATCCCAGCACTTGGGAGGCAGAGAGGTAGGTGGATCTCTGTGAATTTGAGGCCAGCCTGGTCTATAAGAGCAAATTCCAGGAGAGCTAGGGCTTTTCCACAGAGAAGCCCTATCTCAAAAAACAAAATGAAACAAAACAACCCCAACCCCGCCCCCCCCCAAAGAAACAGCACCTTCCATCAAGTCAAGATTCTATGACATGATGATACAGTGGGATTAAGGATTCCTTTTTTTTTTTATATTTTTTAACCATGTCATGCTGCTTGTCCATTAAAAAGTGATAGAGGGCTGGGGAGGTGGCTCGGTCAGTAGAGCCGCTTGCTGCACAGGCGTGAGGACCTGAGATTGACTCTTGGACACATGTAAGATAACCGTGGCTGATGGTACACATCTGTCTTCTTGTGCTGGGGAGGTGGAGACAGGGCAACATCTGAGACCCAGGTCCCAGGGAGAGACCTTGTCTTTAAGTAAGACTACCTTAAACTGAGAAAACACAAAGATGGATGAACTCTAACTCAGTGGAAGGAGACTTGCCCACCATGTATGGAGTCCTAGGTTCAATGCCCAGCTAAAATAGTGGAAGTCCAGTGATGTGGGAGTGTCATATATCAATCTGTTGATTTCATTGGTTAAGCAATAAAGAAACTGCTTGGTCCTGATAGGTTAAAACCTAGGTGGGAGGAGTAAACAGAACAGAATGCTGGGAGGAAGAGGAAGTGAGCTCAGACTCGAGGGCTCTGCTCTCTGGAGCAGAGACGCCATGCTGCCCCAGACGCGATTCAGCTCCGACCCAGGATGGACGTAGGCTAGAATCTTCCCGGTAAGCGCACCTTGGGGTGCTACATACATGATTGGAAATGGGCTAGTCCGGGTGCGAGAGTTAGCCGAGAAGAGGCTAGATATAATGGGCCAAGCAGTGTTTAAAAAAATACAGTGTCCCTGTAATTATTTCTGGGTATAAGCTAGCCAGGCAGCCGGGGTGCCGGGGACGCAGCCCCGCCGCTCCTATTACTACAGTCCAGGGGCCAGGGAGACATCTCAGTGGCTAAGAAAACAGAGGCCTTTGCAGAGCACCCAGGTTCGATTCCCTTCACTCTCACTGGGCAGCTTATAACCACCTGTAACTTCACCCCTGGGAGACCCAGTGTCTCTGGCCTCTGAAGGCACCTGCATACACACAATTTAAAATAATAAAAGCCCATAAAATACACTTGTATGCATTAAATAAATGTGGGGTTTGAAAGAAAATGGCCTTCACAGGGAATGGCACTATTAGGAGAAGAGGCCTTGATGGAGGAAGTGTGTCATTGTGGAGGTGGGCTTCAAGGTCTCAAGCTTCCTTCAGTGTGACTTTTAGCTGGCTTCCTGTTGCCTCTGAGTCAAGATGTGAGACTCTCAGCTCCTTCTCCCGCACATCTGCTAGAGTGCTGCCTTGCTTCCCACCATGACAATAACACTGAGTGAGCTACCCCAGTTAAATGCTTTCCTATATAGGAGCTGCCATGGTCACGGTATCTCTTCACAGCGCAGAAACCCTGACTGAGACAGCAAGTAGTGTGAATCAAGTCACATAGTCTCAGTCTTGCGTCTACCACTTGACTTGCCAGAAACCTCCCAGCTCTTTCACTGGGTTTGAACTGGGGTTCCCTGCGGGTCTTTGCTGCTTTTCCCATAACTCCACACTGTAAGGAGCTGCATCTGACCTTCAGCCTCCTTCTGAATCAGACTTTCTGAGTGAGCGATTTCTCCCTCTTCTCCAGGGCCCCTGGTCCCAGAGGTAGATTGTGTGGATACCACTAAGGATGGGGCCTTGTCTGACAGCCATCCAGATGTTACCACCAGCTTGTTCGCTATGTGGGGTCCAACACTTCTGGCTCTCCTGGGGAGTGTGCATACTTCTTGATATCTTCCCAGGACCTTAATGTACTCCTCTTGGCCTCCGCCTCCCTCTCTATGAGCACACACCTCTTTTACCTCCGTCATCTCTTCACCTCCTTCCCTTGGTTCTCTCATCCTGATTTTCTTCAGTAGAAGACCTTTACAGTTTACATATTCTGAAAATAATCCACAGAGTGATTTGAAGAGTTCTACAGGGAGTTGAAGAGATGGCTCAGCACTAAAAGCACACACTGTTCTTGTAGAGATCACAGGTTGGGTTCCCGACACCAGCATCCAGGTGACAACCACCTGAGGTATCCAGTTCCCATGCCCTCTGACCTCCTCAGGCACATGCATACACATGGTGCATGTAACTCACTAAGACAGACGCACACACATACACACACACACATACACACACACACACACACACACACATACACACACACACACACACACACACACACTAAGCCAATCTTTTGAAAATTATCAACAAGTGATTTCTAAATTTTGTCTTTGCCTTAGAAGGACACCATCATAGGTCAGATTCTCTTGAATGCAAAAGGCAGTACCACTGATATTAAGGGTCTGCCACTACTTCAGTAGTTCCCTGACAAGATTATATGTGACATGCATTGTTTATCTTGCTGAACTCATATTACAGTTAGAACAAGCAGGATTATAAAGACAAATCAATGAAAAAAAGAACAAAGGGAAAAATATGGAACTACCACTATTATAGACTGAGACCACTGCTTAGGAGGGGGCAGAGCCATGTGTGTGACGACCACCCACGTCTTCTCACCCCCTCCAGGAACTTAATCAGCTTCCTCTCCAGGTTCCTCCAAGCCTGTGAGGAAACATCTCCTAACAGAAGGCCAGTTGTAAGTGGAACTTTTGTGGGCCTGCAACCAGAGCCTATGTGGTTAGAGTTGCTGACGTGGTAGAGACGATGATTCCTGTGTCGTAGGTTGGTTAAACGGATTCACTCGTGTGCAGTATCATGTGGCACGGAACCTGGCACCTAGTCCAAAACGAGCTGTTATTCCTACTCTCGGCATTAATGCATTTCTTTTCCTCGCAGGATTTGGATGCAGCTTTGCCTATTATTGAGAAATACAAGGATCGGTTGTTGGCAATTGGAGAGGTAAAGCCCTTTGCTGATCAAATGGTGTCTCATCTGGATCTCCATGGGATAGATGCAGTAATCAACACTAGTGATTATAGCCAACTTGGATAGTTATTTTCACCCCATTCCGTATGCTAATAACTTGGTACTATTGGGAATGAAGCAATAGAAAGCCTTACTCTAGACTTACTTTAACAGGAGAAAATGATGAAACAATATTTCTAAAGACTTTACTTTTGCTCAAGTGTGGCCATCGCTCTCAGAAGCTAACACAGTCTGTAGAGGGAAGGCCAGTGAAATGGTCCAGCAGGTGGAAGCCTTCGCCAACAAGCTTGGGGATCTGAACCCACATGGGGAGGAGATAACTGACTCCTGAAAGCTGACCTCTGACCTCGCGTGTGTGCCTTGGCATCCATGTGTTCCTCCGCCCAACAACAGCGGTGGTGGCACATGCCTTTAATCCCAGCACTGGAGAGGCAGAGACAGGCTTAATCTTGAGTTTGTAGTGAAAGACCATGTTACTTAAACTATTAATAATGGTAAAGAATTTTTATCACAGTAAAAAAAATACTACTTCCCCTAATATAGAAGATAAGAAAACGCTTTCTGAGTAGACGTCATAGAATATATGCCCAGGTAGCATCAGTAGGAGGTGGTTACCAGTAGTCTGTGCTGCCCAGCGCAGTGACCATGTGTGACTTTGGAATACTAGCAATGTTACTGCACCAAACTGAGGTGTGTGACATACACAATGAGTCTTAGAGTTGGAGTACCCCACAAGAGGAATATAAAACAACTTAGACATTGGGGTACGTCTAAGTTAATTATATCACTGTGGCTAATATTTTAATGTGGCTATATATGGTCTGTGTGCTGACCAATAGTCTTTTTCGGGCTCATGGAGATGTGGTTATCTTCTGTCTTTCTGTTACAGGTGGGGCTAGACTTCACCCCCAAATTTGCAGGCACTGATGAAGAGAAGGAAGAACAGAGGCAGGTCCTGATCAGACAGGTCCAGTTGGCCAGAAGACTGAATGTGCCTTTGTAGGTGAACTCCCTTCTGCTCAGAACTGCAGGGCAAATCCCCTAACAGCTGGGCCTCTTAAAATGAGTTCTGTATCTCCTTTCATCTGAGTTATCTTAGGGTGTTCGCCTGCATGTATGTCTGTGGACCTGTGTGTGCAGTGCCTGTGGAGGCCAGCAAAGGGCACTGGACCCCCCCCCCCCCGGGACTGGGGTTACAGTTAATAACCAGCTGCTGCCATGTGGGTGCCGGGACCCATACCTTGTCCTCTGCAAGAGTAGCTGAGCTGTCTCTGCAGCCTCCTCATTATTTTTAAAACAATAAGAACAGTACTTTCCTATTTAAAAGACTTCAAAAGAATTTTGCTGTTGTCAAACAGAAACGTGCACTCCCGCTCAGCAGGAAGGCCCACCATCAACCTCTTACGTGAACAAGGTACTTGTGTTCCTACTTCTCACGTTCGCAATTCCAGCCGAGGGTGGAAGGAGCGAGTGTGTTCCATCTGATTCCTTAAAGAGAAGAGACTGCATCAAGAGAAGAGAGGAAGTCCCGCTAGGATGAGTTTATATGCTAGGCTAATATTTACAAGGTTGTTTTGTGCAATTATGTATTTATCAGACTCGACTCTAACAAATGGAGGCTTGAAGCTCCAACTTTTTATTTTTCTTTTAGATTTATTTGTTTTTCTTTTATGTGTATGAGTGTTTTGCCTGCGTGTATGTGTGTTCGCTGCATGTGTGCCAAGTGTCCTCAGTCGCCTGAAGAGGTCATCAGGTCCCCTGGAGTGAGAGTTACAGACAGGTATGCCATGTGGGTTTTGGGAACCAAACCCAGGTCCTCTGCAAGATCAGCAAGTGCCCTTGATCACGTAGCCATCTCTCCAGCCCCTGGCTCTGATAAGAAAGAGAAAATAGGGCTGGAGAGATGGCTCAGCGGTTAAGAGCATTGCCTGCTCTTCCAAAGGTCCTGAGTTCAATTCCCAGCAACCACATGGTGGCTCACAATCATCTGTAATGAGGTCTGGTGTCCTCTTCTGGCCTGCAGACATATACATAGAAAGAATATTGTATACATAATAAATAAATATTGAAGAGAGAAAAGAAAGAAAGAAAGAAAGAAAGAAAGAAAGAATAAGGAAAAAGACTGTCTTACTGATTACTGTGTTCTTTGACACGTTTTCTGTCTGTTCCTTTTGGGGCCATGTAACAGAGAGGCTTGTCACAACCTTGATGACCAGAGTTCAGTTGTTCTCTGACTTCTGCCATGGCACACGGGTGCTTGCACAGGCACGTATAATAAATATATGAAATAATAAGTGACTGACAACAGAAAACAGTACTGTGCAGACGGTGGCCCTCGTGTGACTTTCCGGACACGAACATAGCTTACAGCATTCTTCTCTGAAGTTTAAAATGCCATCCACGATAAGAAATACGACTTGTTTTTAGACTCCTATTTGCATAAAAAACCTATCAGACGTTTAACAGTACATGTATGTGTATGTATACAAGAGTGTTTAGTCTACAGTTGTGTATATACAAAAAACCCCACATTGATTGATTATGACCTATCAAATTTCACAACATTTTTATGATCATAATGAAGATTCACACTACTTGAAAAAACAGCTACTGAAGTAACGGAGCTACCTGCCAGTAGAGGTGTGTTCGCTGATGAATTCGTCGGCAATGAGCACGGAGGCCTTCTGGAGTCACCAAACACATGATTTATCCAGGCTGAACAACTCCCCTTTAAGGGCTGGAGTTTGTGTGGAAGAATGTACCTTAGTGCTAGGGGGATTGCCTGGTATGATTAAGAGTCTGGATTTAGTCCTCAGCGACACACATGCACACATGCCACAACACAAGTACAAAAAGAACAGGGATTGGTTTTATGAACAAGGTCTGTTTGACTTGTGAGTCCATTTTTTTCTACCAGCATGTCTGGTAAAAGAGTTTACCTAAAACCCTCCTATTAGAACCAATAATTTGACAATTCATAGATGTATAGGAAGATCTAGTATAGATAGTTCTGATGATTGTTTTTAAAAATTGCATTTCAGTGTTATCCATTTTATTCTGAAGATTAAAAACGTATTTTCCCCCCTTTGAACACTGTATGTTTATTGAAACTTCAGAGGTTACGGAATCTGATCTTTATATCATGTTGATAAATATTTACTGAAAATTCAGATCTGTTTAATTTCACTAATGGGAAAACCCTTTGTTATGGGACAAACCCTCTGTAATGGAACTCTGATTTCTCTTTCATTTGAGAGGTGCTGAACAGGTCCTACTGCATGCCTTTGACGGTCGGCCGTCGGTAGCCATGGAAGGAGTAAGGGCAGGTTACTACTTCTCGATCCCACCATCCATTGTAAGAAGTGGGCAGGTAAAGGCCTTTCATTGTGACTCGCTGAACACATGTGACACAGTTAAAACCTGAGCTTTGGGACAAACTGGTGATGCTTCTATTTCAAAGTTTATCTAACTCTCTACCAAAACAGCAAAGGATCTGAGGCTGGGCAGTGGTGGCACACACCTTTAATTCCAGCACTCGGGAGGCAGAGGCAGGCAGATCTTTGTGAGTTTGAAGCCAGCCTGGCCTACAGAGCAAGTGCTAGGACAGGCTCCAAAGCCACAGAGAAACGCTGTCTCAAAAAACAAAACAAGACAAAACAAAACAGAAGGAACTGAGAGGGACTGGAGAGACGGCTCAGTAGGAAAGAGCGCTACTCTG